>NC_047666.1:68874952-69536202 GCF_011762505.2 Arvicanthis niloticus | reverse complement strand
TTACCTGAAGTAATTTTGACCAAAAAAAAAAAAAAAATTATCTTGAAACGTATCTCCACAGCCCATTTTCAAGGGAAACATACAGGAGTTTCATAGAATGTTAGCATATAGTTTTAAGGGTGAAGATTGGAATCACATCACAACATAGGAGAATGAAGTTCCCCTACAAATACCTTACAACAAGTAGAAAAGGAGCTCATGAAAAATATAGAAATCAGTAGCTTCCCTCAGTTTTATTCAGAACATGTTACATATAACAATCTTACGTCAGTCTAGCGATATCTGCATTGTTACCTTAAATAAAAGCATGTAAACATCTAGGTCACTGTTACTAACACTCAACAGAAATACGAGTAAAAACACTATTGACAGTAGTTTTCATTTGATGTTTCTTCCATTGATTTTCCTGCCTGTCTCTGTACCAATAGCATGCAGTTTTTATTACTAGTGCTCTTTAGTATAGCTTTAGGTCAGGGATGGTGATTCCCCCAGTTCTTTGTTGACATTGTTGATGTTTAACACTACTGCTTTAAAGAAAAAACTATATTTCAATTGTTTAAATAATGTAATGTGTTTTCCAACGGGAGATCAGTAGATAAAGAAAAGGTAGACTTAAATTATCAGCCTGAATAACACCTGGAAAGTCATACAAATATATTTTAGATTAACAACCCAAGAAAACAACAACATCAGAATGACTGTTTGCAGACTGATTAAGAAGCTCTTAGTTTTGTTCAATAATTTGTGCTTCTTTAGAATATTAATTATGACCAAAGTTTCATTTAGGAGCAAGAATAAAATGCAAGAAGGACTGTATCATAAAACCCCTTGAGTTTGCTTCACTGCTGCTCATGGATGGGGCAGGATGAGACTTGAGCATGGGCAGGAAAGACTCTGATGCTGCTGCCATGGACCAGCACAGGGAAGTGGTGAGACTAAAGCCTCATGGAGTGCCCTCAGATGGAAGTAGCTAAAGATGCTTTAAAGTGTAGGGAATACTGTAAAGTAAGAGGAAAGGAGAGATATTTTTGTCTCTAAATGTGATCATGAAAGAGAAATGTTACCACAAAAAAAAAAAAAAAATCCCTCACCCACATTTTGACAAACCAACTCAGAGATCTAGAACTCAGGGTAGATTTGGCCATTTATGTCTTGGTAAAGAACAATGAATATTTGAAGATTACAAGAATCTTTAGGATATTTCCAAAAGATCCATAAATATCACTCCAAAACCTGATTAAGAAGAGAGAGCATATAACCATACTGCCCAGCCCTTTGACAAGTGGGACTTCAGGTAATATCCACAGGCCTTGTGGATCAGTGCAGACTAGAAGGTTCTGAGTCACAGGTGTTCCTTACTGCTGTCAATGCTATTAACTGTGACATGAACTTAATGGGTTTCTACCAATTTACTGTTTCTGAGTTTATAGTGGAAAGTCCCACACTTGACAGGTGGAATAACTGTTGTAAGGTTTCCAGACAAGTCATATTGTAACCAGGACACAGAAGAAACCTCTGAAAGTGTTTCATTCTAGTGAAAAACAAATAAATTATGCATATTATTAGAGAAATAGACATCACTTCTACAAGCAAAAAAAGCCTTGAAATCTAAAAATAATAGAATGATACTCTTCTATTCTCCATTCTACTCCACAGATCTGCCTATCTATTTATATTACAGGAAGTTGGTTCTCCTTTTCCTCCTCCTCTTTCTCCTCCTCCTCCTTCTCCTGCTCCTCTTTCTCCTCCTCCTCATCTTCTTCCTCCTTCTCCTCTGTCTTCTCCTTCTTCTTGTCCTCCTCTTCTCTTCTCCTCTTCTTCCTCATCTTCTTTGTCTTCTTCCTCTCCTCCTCCTATTCTCTTCTTTAGCATCTCCTTCTTTGTCTTCTACCTTTTCCTCTTCCTTCTCCTGCTCCTCTGCTTCTTTTCTCACTCTTTCTTTAGTATAGTAACTTTTGCTCAGGATTTCCTTAGCTAGTCAAGGTATTTTATGATTTTATATATATATTTTAAATTTCAGTTCTAGTTCCAGGAAGAAATATCATTGGGCTTTTGATCACAATAATCTCTAGATAGCTCTTGGAAAGATGTCCATTCACACGAAGCTAATTTTGTGTACCCATGGTCAAAGTGTATTTGATCCTCTGTGGTTTTCTTTATTTCTTTTTTTCAGTATTTTTTTTATAATTTTCATTGTAGACTTCTTTACATTTATTGAATAATTTTATTCATAAATGTTTTGTTTTTGAGACCAGTGTGAATGGATTGTATTGCTGATACTCTAGGTGAGGGTGGTTTTGGTTATGGAAAACTAGATTTTGTAAGCTGTTTTACATCCTGCTTGTGTGATCAATTTGCTTATCACATGAGAGTCTTCTTTATGTAGGATCGAACTTGCAAAGCATGATGTTTGACTTCTTCCTGTTATACCTCCTTCTTTTTTTTGCCTTGTCCTATTGCTTTGATTAAAATTTTAACTAATAAGCAAATGAGAGTTGGTGCTCTGTTTCTCTCCTGATTGCTCAAAAAAAGCAGTGAGTATTCTCATTTGTTAAGAATTTACCTACATTTGTTGTCTGTCTGTTATTGTGAAGGGCTTTTAAGTGTTTAAATACTTCTTCTACAGTATTAAATAATGTGATAATTTCCTCTGATTATATTTACACTTATACTCAATAAACATAACAAAAAGTGAATGTTGAATATACATCACAGTTTCACAATTTTTACTCTTAAAGTTTTTTCTCAGAATGTATTTTGAATATATTCTTTCCTCTCCCCAATTTCTCCCAAATCTTCCCAATCCTCTTACCCACCCAACTTTATGTTATATTTTCTCTCACAAAACAAAATGCAAATGCAAAACTACAAAACAGACAAACTAAAAGGACAAGAAAAGAAATAAGAAAAAAGCTGAAATCAAACAAAACAAAAAGTGAACAGCAAAAACCATAGAATCTGTTTTATGTTTGCTAACTACTGTGTGAGGGGCCCTCTCAGGAACATGGTGATGTGCACTGTGGTAGTCCCTTGGAGAAAAGTGATTTTCTCTTTTCCAGCAGGTATCAGTTGTAAATAGATTCGTGGTTGGGTTGGGACACTATGCCTATTTTGTGTTCTCAGTGTATCACTGAACTTGTCTTACTCCAATGTACTTTTATGAAAATCTGATGTTTCTTCATCTTAGTAAAATAGAAGCTTGTGATGGCAGAGATTTTAACAGCAGCAGTTACATACAACAGAGAAGGAAATCAATCTCTCTTTACATTGTATTAACTGAAAGGATGTAGGAAGTGAAAGCAGTATTTCTTTTTCTTCCTTGTCACATTTTAATCACAGTTGAATACAAGAACACTTATTTTTCCTAAGTAAACCAACTGAACTTTGGTCCTCTGACCTAAGCAGTACATCCCACTACTGCTTCAAACACTTGGAAAAGACTTCCAAAGAAATATCTTGACACTGATGCAATGTAAAGGATGCTCAGAGTGACATCAGGGAAAATGGTAAGCATAATATTTTTTATTGTAATCCATTGCTTTTCTGACCTAAACTTCTACCAACTTCTTTTTTTCTGGGTACATATTTAATTGAATTTTCTTTTAAATTCAAGAAAAGAAGGACTATAATAAAATATCAAATAAATTCACAAGTAGGTTGGGAAATGCATTGTTATTCCCAAAGCATCTCAAAAACCATTTATTCCTTTATTTATTGATATGGCCACAGACTGCAGTCTTTACTAGCAGGCATGGGAGGGGAACCCCAAATCATAGTTGCTAGAATGAAAAGAAAGGCCAATTCTCTTTCGTGGTTTTATGGTCATTTACCTTCTCACACTCCCACATGATTTGTATATTCAAGTGTAGATGTTACTCAGTAAAATTTTATACCCTATTAATAGAATGATGTTTAATTTATAGACAAAAATTAGTTATTTTGAGATGGTATACTTAAAAGAAACTATCTCTATGTAATTTAGCACTATGTACAAAGCAAGTGCTTGAACAAAAATTGATGGACAGGCCCATTGGGAGTGGTGCAAACCTTTGATTGCAGCACTTGGGAGGCACGGACAGCCAGATCTCTGAGTTACAGGACAGCCTTGTCTACAAAGTGAGTTCTAGGACAGCCAGGGATACATGGAGAGACACTATCTTGAAAACTAAAGACAAACAACCAAAAAACTGATTGACAAAAAAATTCTGTAGTTTTTTTCTTTTACAAAGCTTTTCATTTTTCCAAAGAACTAGTAAACCCCAAGTACTTCATGTTAATACTTACAATGTTGTTGTTCATAGCCATAAACACAGATGAACACATTCTTCTTCAGCTGCTCTCATACCTTTTGTTAGCCTTCTGATACAATTAAAAATAAAACTAACATATGAGTTAGTTATTATCATAACTATATTATATTAAATATAATAATTATTACAATGTAATCAATAACAAATTAAGGCATGATTTATTATACCCTGTAATTTTCTAAATGGGAAAAGGATCATGAAGACTTTGTCCAAATGAGAGCTCTCAGTCTGGAAGATTCATTAAGCATATCACTCATCAATGGTTTTCACACAAAAGCTTTCGTCATGACACAATACTTGCATGCTTGTTTTCTAATTATAATTTCAGCTATTTCACAGATATTTTGGAACTCATTGTGATTTTCCCTGAACTAGCACTAGAAACAGGGTCTAAACTCAAGCATCTGCCTTACAAACTTGATTCTGTCTCCTTAGTAGCAAAATTTATGTTTCTATTTGTTCAGATATACTTTTAGTGATCTTTAATATAGTTTAATAAGTATAAAAACTAATATCCTAGGCTACTGATATTTTTTCTTGTTAAAATAACAAGGAGTGCTAAAAAATTTTCATGTTCTAAATAGTCACTAATGGTAAATAACTATTTTAATATTATTTTGGAGAATCTTGATGAACATTCTCAGAATATTTTATAGTCAAATTGTGGATGACATTGTACTACTAATGAGGCAAAAGCATTATGAACAAGAAACGTATTTTCTCTTATTCATTTCAGTTTTATTATTCCCTTTTTGTTACTATACATAGTTTTTCTACAAAGCTCTTCTTGTACATATAATTGTCTGAAAGATTACATATGTCACCATTAAGCACACTGCTCCTAAATTTTCTTAGTGTCTTTTATTGGCCAAATGTTGTATAAAACCTTTAAATTAGCAGGGAAAATTTTAACCCAACATTAAAAACTATTAAACATCAGAATTCACCAGAAAACAAATTACACAGAAATTTGACCAGAAAACACATACCGTGAAGAATTATTTGGCATAACAGAGTATTGAGAGCTAAACTGACCCAGAATTTCCCCTGAGGACATGATGTACGGAGAAGAAACTCAGCTCCTTCTCTAAAGTCAAGTACATGCTTGTCAGGGCCATTAACAGCCTGCAACCACGGCCTTGGTGAAGCAGCAGTTTTGGATCTGGAAAACTCAACTATTTTCACCATAATTAATATTGTTTGTTATGCAGATGCTGTGTGCTTGGTCTCTCATACTCTTTAAATAGTTTGTGTTCTTTTTGTTCAACACTGCTTGATTGGATTCCTGCTGATTTGTCCTATTGTTTGATAGTTTTTTGTTTATTTTCTTCCATGTTTATATTCTGGTAAAACTCTATATAACATTCTGTGCTTCTCAATAAACTTGCTTGGCATAAAACATAGTTTGTTCAAGACTTACTGACCCACACTTTCTTGTAATTTTTTTATTGTTGCACACACACACACACACACACACACACACACACACAAGTTCCAATTTAGGAACAAGATGTCATTGAAGACCAAACATCAGGGTCCACCCAGCTGATACGCCACAAACTGCTAGAAATCCAGTGCTAATCTGGTAGTAAATTCCCCTCTACATGTAGATCCAGATGCTCATATGCTAATTTTTTGACATAAGGGAAAAACATGTTAGAATATTTGAGGAGCTGCTTTTAAAAGCAAATGCCAGCTGGGTACTATGGTCCAACAGAATCCTAGAAACCTAAGTAGAGAAGATGCACACACTGCCCACCAAGCACATGATATCTGATATTTGTAATTTCATTGAAATAAAAATATACACATATACATTTACATTTTAGTTTTATCATTATATTTCAAATATTGTCCATATTATTCTTGGTTTTATCTTTATAGTGTTGCATAGGATCCGTTGGTTTTATTCTTACACTTTTCTCTCTTAGTTTTCTTTGTCAATTAGTTTATATTTTAAACTATTACAGTGATTCCTATCTGTAAATTGAAGGAACTGCAAATAAAAATAGTCACAGGACATAATTTCAATGTTAGTGGCATATTTGGAATTTTCCCAAGGTTGTTCCATTAGCACTACAGCATAACTATTAAATTTGTCATGGTATTCAGTTTTATGTGCTGTTACATATAGGAGATGATTTGAAGAATAGGTAGGATGTGTATACACGATGACAAAGCATAAGGCATCTATGTGCATACAGCAGTTATAAAACAGAAATACAAGTTTAGAAATCAGATTGCCCATGAAAATGTACAACATTTTAATTCTTCAATCATAGTATGCTGAATAGGTTTTTTTTTCTTAATATGTTAGTTCTTTTATTTGATGAAAGGTTTGATCTTCTTTTGGGGGGGTATTTTATTTACATTTCAGATGCCATCCTCTTTCCCCATTTCCCCTCCCTAGAAAGCCCCTATCCCTTGCCTCCTTTTCCTTTTTGCTTTTATACAATTTTTTTAAAAAGTTCATCAAAGGCTTTATAAGTTTGGGAATGCTCAATCAGAAGTTTAACCCAATACTCAGCCTAGATATATCAACTATCTTTGACTGGTGGAGACACGTGAACATCTGCCTCCATGAAGCTAGGTGATGAGAGAGAGAAAGAGGGTTTTTAAATCTCTTTTAATTTTTCTTTTAGTATAAAATGACATGATGTCAACAAGAGAATTTATGTACAAATATATATATTGATTTGTAAACTAAGAAATTATTTTTTCAATCTTTTCTATTGTGCTAGGATTAGCATATCATTCATTTCTCCATGCTTAAATTAAAAATCCTTCTCAATTGGTTTTAACCATGTGGTTTTTTTTTGCTTAATACATTAGAAAACATGAATTTTGTATTTTGCTGAAAATTTCAAGCATCAAATTGAATAATATTTCCATTACTGTCCATCTTTCATTTGTATGCTTATTAGGAGACTTTTTAATGTGGGTCTCCCCCAACCCTATGAATATAAAATAGTTGGCTTAGAAATGGATTAATTGATGTTTACATGTACTATGCAATCATGAAGACCCAAGTTCACATCCCAGGAATCTCTGAAGAAAGCTAGATAACATAGCATGTGTCCTTATTTTCTATATTCCAGTGGTAAAAAAGGAGGCAGAGAGATGAGAAGCCCCATAAAGCTATGGCCTGGGTAGCCTGGCAGACCCAGTTGTGAACAACAACTTTAAATAAAGTAGAAGATATAGACTGACAACCAAACTTGCAATCTGACTTCCATGTGTGAAGCATGACATGTGTGCACCCATAGTCAACAACACACAAAAAAATGAAAAATTAATTTTTGTCTTTGAACAATACAGTAAGGAAAACGAAATGGTAAGTCACAGCTGATAAAAAAAAAAAAAAACATTTTCTAAAGTATATCTGATATAAGGAGGTTTCTCAGACCTTATCATAAGCAGTTCAAGTTTGATAACTCACACACAATGATGAAACTAATTAAATAATACACAGATTTATAAAATGTGAAATTATAAACCCTGAATAAGAAAATGATACTGATACAGTTACTAATAAAAGTATTGTTTATAATGGCCAAAAATTGAAAACTTTATTAAGTGGTCAAATTATTTTGTTGAAAGCAATATATCAAATAATACTCAGGAATTCTACTTACCAATACTATACAGAAACAAGAACAAAATGACACAAACGAAACAAAAAAGAATAAACTATTCAACAAAATTAAACAAAACAAGCCATAGTGCAGAGTTTTAGACAATTTAGATGCCATCATTCTCTGTTACTGAATATACACAAAACTATGTATCAAAGAACTCTGAACCGAAGAAGTCCCCTTAGTTAATAAAAGGAAACAAGTAGTTGGATGAGCACAGGGCTGGAATATGTTGCCCTTCAAAGGATACTGGTGTTAGGATTTCCTAGGTGAATCACTACATAATCAAATTTTAACTAAAATGTGTAAAATATTATATTTTGTTACATTTTAAAACTTCCATTTTATTTAAATCTCCATGGAGTAAAATATGAATTACATACATGTAAAGGATCATTTAAAAAGTATTTCTCTGTCTAAAGAAGGTGCAGGGACAGAGTGGAGCTGAGACTGTTCGACAGGCCATCCAGAGACTGCCTCACCTAGGGATTTACCCATCTGCAGACACCAAACACAGACACTGTTACTTATGCCAAAAGGTGCTTGCTAACTGGAGCCTTGTGTGGCTGTCCTCTGAGAGGCTCTGCCAGAGCCTTATGGATACAGAGATGACGGATGCTTGCAGCCAACCTTTAGACTGAGCACAGGAACCTCAATGGAGTAGTTAGGGGAAGAACTGGAGGAGCTGAAGAGGTTTGCAACCATATAGGAAGAATAATATCAACTATGTAAATCCCCAAGAACTTCCAGGGAATAAACCACTAACCAAAGAGTACACATGGAGGGCTCATGACTCCAGCTGCATATGTAGCAGAGGATAGCCTTGTCTGGCATCAATGGGAAGGGAGGCCCTTGGTCCTGTAATGGCTGGATGCCCCAGCATATGGGAGTGCTGTGGCAGTGAGGTGAGGGGAGGGGGGAGTATGGGGGAGTGCATAAGCTCCCTTTTGGAGGTGGTGTGTGGTAGGGTGGGAGAGGGGATGGGATGTGAGGTTTAAGAAGGGGAACCCAGGAAGGGGAATAGCACTTGAAGTGTAGATGAATGAAATGGCCAGTAAACAACATGAAAAAAAGAAAAGAAAAATAATAATAGAGGAACTAAAGGTGAGGTGCACAGGTGCAAAAGTGCAAACTAATAAAAATGACGCTTCTTTAAAAAAAAAAAAAACAGCCAAAAAAAAAGAAATGTCATGGTTATATTGTAGTTAACTACATTGGCCTTTTAAATTTAATTAAAAACTTAATTTTAATTTAATTATCATCCACAAACTACAAACTATAATTATTTGTAATTTTTTATTATTTTATTTACATTCCTGTCATTGCCCCCTCCAAGTACCTCCTCCCAAAGTTCCTCATCTCATTCTCCTTCCTCATTTGCCTCCTAGAAGGTGCTCCCCTACCCTCCCAAGCATCCCCCTTCCCTGGGGCCTCAGTTCTCTAGAGGGTTAAGCACATCTTCTCCCACTAAGGCCAGACTAGGCAGTCTTCTGCTCTATATGTGCCTGGGGCCTTGGACCAGCCCATGTATGCTGCCTTGTTGGTGGCTCAGTCTCTAGCCTCTAGGTTAGTTGAGACTGCTGGTCTTCCTGTGGGGTTGTCCTCCCCTTCAGCACCTTCTATCCTTCCTCAAAATTTTCAATAGAGGTCCTTGCCTTCAATACAGTAGTTCAGTGTAAGTATCTGTATCTGTCCCCGTCAACTGCTGGTAGGGCCTCTCAGAAGACAGCCACGAGGCTCCTGTTTATAAGCACATTATAGTATCAGTGAGTGTCATGTCTGGATACCTCACCACCACCATGAGATGGATCCCAAGTTTGACTTGTTACTGGGCTGTCTTTCCTTCACTTTCCATTTTTGTCCCTGCATTTCTTTTAGACAGGAACAATTGTGGGTCATAAATTTTGACTTTGTGTTGGTAACCCAGTCCCTCCACTTGAGGTCCTGTCTATCTGCTGGAGATGGACTCTTTGAGTTTCCTCCCTCCACTGTTGGGCAATTTGGATAAGTTCATGACCTTTGAGCCCTGGGAGTCTTTCACATCCCAGGTCTCTGAGACTTTCCAAAGGGTCCCCACACCTCCCACCCTCAGAAGCTGCATATTTCTATTTTCCCTCCTATTCCCTCTCCTCATACATGAGCTTGTTCCCCCTTTCCCTTCCCCCTCTTCTTCTCCTCTCTCACCCACATCCCTTCCTTCTTCTGCCTCCCATGGCTGTTTTCTTCTCCCATCTAAGTGGGATTGAAGCATCCTCACTTAGGCCTTTCTTCTTGTTAAATTTCTTATGGTCTGTGGGTTATACCCTGGGTATTTCTGGCTAACATCCGCTTGTTAGTGAATACATACTACTTTTGGGTCTGGGTCACCTCACTCAGGATGATATTTTCTAGTTCCATTCATTTGCCTGCAAAACTCATGATGACCTTGTTTTAATAGCTTTATAGTATTCCACTGTGTGAATGAAACACATTTTCTGTATCCATTCTTCAGTTGAAGGACATCTGGATTGTTTCCAGATTCTAGCTATTATGAACAAGGCTGCTATGAACATAGTGGAGCATGTGTCCTTGTTATACGTTGGATCATCTTCTGGGTATATGTTCAGGAGTGGTATATCTGGATCCTCAGTTAACGCTATGTCCAATTTCCTGAAGAACCTCTAGACTAATTTCCAGAGTGGTTGTACCAGTTTGCAATCCACCAGCAATGGAGGAGTGTTGCTATTTCTCCACATCCTTGCCAGCATGTGCTATCACTTGAGTTTTTGATCTTAGCCATTCTGATTGGTGTAAGGTAGAATCTCAGGGTCATTTTAATATGCATTTCCCTGATGACTAAAGACTTTGAACATATCTTTAACTGTTTCTCCTCCATTTGAGATTCCTCTGTTTAGCTATGTACCCCATTTTTAAATTGGGTTATTTGGTTTCTTGGAGATTAATTTTCTGTCTTCTTGGTATATTTTGGATGTTATCCTTCTATAAGATGTAGGATTAATAAAAAATTTCCTCAATATGTAGGTTGCTGAATTGTCCTATTGATGATGTCCTTTGCCTTTACAGAAGGTTTTCATTTTCATGAGGTCCCATATATCAATTGTTGATACTCAAGGAGATAAATACACAGTTTTATATATATGTAAAGTATCATTAAAAAGAAAAGTCATGGTCATATTGTAGTTAACTACATTAGCCTTTTTAATTTAATTAAAAATTTAATTTTAATTTAATTACTATTCACAAACTATAATTTTCAGTATTTTTTTAAAAAATCAATATTTAATGATGTGAATTTTAAATAACTTCTCCAGATTTTCTTAATTCACCCAGTAATCACAGGTTCATGGTACACTCAAGTAATTAATTACACCAAATTCCTAACCAATTAGTTTAAAACTGACCATTGAGAGTCTAAAGTCAGAGGTTTGTATTTAACAACTAAGTGGTAATTCCATGCTTACTTTTATTAAAATTACTTCCTGATACTTTAAAAAAGACAATTCAATCTATTAATGATTTTTTCACAATTTCAAAATGTCATTATAACACATAAAAATCATCATCATCATGACTATTTAAGTGACTTTTGAAAAGCATATTTCAATAATATCTTTTGTTCTTCAAGGGTTGCATATTTTGTGTAAAGAAGCTTTTTTTCTCTCTGTTTTAAAAATGTATTCTTCTCTCATACAATGCTTCCCAACCACAACCTCCCTTCTATTCCTTCTATTTTCCCCTTTCCCATGTAAACCCTCCCCAAGATCTACTGCTCCTCTCTTTCCCTTCAGAAGATAGCAGATCTCCCAGAAATATCACCACAACATGAGGTAACAAGATGCGACAAGTCTAGGAAAAAACCCTTATATCAAGACTGGGTAAGGCAACACAAAATGGGGAAAAGGGTCCCAAGAGTGGTCATAAGTGTCAGAGACTCACTTATCCACATTGTTAGGAATCCAACAAAACTCCTAAACTAAACAACAACAACATATAAGCAGAGGACCTAGTATAGACCCATGAAGGCTCTGTGATTGCCACTTGTCTCCAATAATTCCTATAAGTGCTGCTTAGTTGATCTGTGGTCTGTTTTCTCCTAGTGTTCTGGATCACTCTGGCTCTCATAACCTTCCTTCCACTCTTATGTGGAGTTCTCCAAGGCGCACATAATATTTTACTGTAGATATCTGTATCTGCTCCCATCAGGTGCTGGGAAGAAGTCCCTGTGATGATAAAAACTAATATATGAGTCTATCAGAATATCATTAGGAAATATTTGATAAATCACTAACATGATTTTTTCTTTTTTCCTGTAATGTTTGGTTTACCATAGGTCTCTGGGTTGTTAAGATTCTGGTTTCTGGCCATCCAGGTAGAGTTGGGCATAGACTCCCTGTTGTGGAATGGGTCTCAAGTTAGACTAGCCATTGCTTGGCCAGTCCCACAATCTCTAAACCACCATTGTCCCTGCATATCTTGCAGTCAGGATAAATTATAGGTAGAAAGTTTTGGGGTTGGATTGGTGTCCCAGTCCCACTACTGTATGTAAGACTTGCCAAGTTACAGAAGATAGCTCATTCAGATTCCCCCCCATATGACTTCCATGACACAGTAAGTTAAGGAAGGAATCCTTGAACTACTAACAACCCATAGATTTGTTTGAAACACAGAATGCACAACAGCTTGTTGTTTGGTTGCCATATGTAGTTGTGATATTCTCTCCTTTCAGCCTACATCTCAAGTGCCTCAGTATCCAAAGAGAAGTGTGATTTAATTTAGAATTCCCTAGAATCAGGATAAATGAGTGGACTGAAGGACACATGAGTTCAGTTATCATACCAATAATGTCAAACAGTTCACTGTGATGCTTCTGAGCAATCCATGATATAAGAAGAGACAGAAAATTCATAGTATAGAGCAAGAGGAAGGAGACCATAATTTTCAAGGCATTCCTGTGGGCCTTGGTGCTAGGATCTCCCTGTCCTCTGGAACTGAGCTGCATCTTCTGGAGATGTTTCCACAAAGAGAAAATTAGCAGGAGAAAAGAAATCAAGGCCAATGAAAATGGTATTACAGAGAACATAGCCATGTTGAAAAACATCAGCTCTGACAACATTGTAAAGTCAGTTCCCGTGGAATTCATACTTGTGTTTCCTCCACATTGATAGAACCTCTTTTCAAGAGTCCTTTGCATCAGATTTCCAAGCAAAAACACCAAGCTTCCCAGCAACAGCCCCACAATCAGTTGTTTAAGTCTCCATTTCAAATAGAGAAAGATCTGCCAGGAGTAGTTAGCTATTCTGAGTAAATAAAAGATGCTGAGAGCTGTGGCAAGCCAGAGGCTGAAGTGACTAGAAAGGATCCAGCTAAAATTAAGAAGTTTGAATTCTATTCCAATTACAAATGAAGATTGATCATATGCAATTTTAAACCAAGCATACATTTCCCAGATGAGAGTGATTCTTGAAATTGCCAATGTAAGAAGAACTTTATCTATTAAGGAAAGCTTTTGTTTAATGACCCAGTCCAAGAAGTTTGACAACACTATAAATCCATTGCTCAGATTCCCCAAAATGAGCTCCACATATATTAGTATAGTGGCAAAGTTGTGAAGGACAGGTTCCATGTTCATAGCACTGCCTGTCACTGGGTGACCGAGTGGTCCATGAGTTGTCCACTGTGCAGGTAAACTCTTTCTTCTCTTTGTCCTGATCCTTTTGAAATCTCTGAAAATACAACAAGCTGAACATTTCCTGTTTGGCATTTAATCTAAATATTTTCTTAAGTATTTTTCCCGCCACTCTCTGGTGAGTCTTAGTTAGCATGTGTTTGCCCTTACCGTATTCTAAATATTAATCAGATGATTTTAGAAATAGAGGCAAACTCAGAATGCAGATATGCTAATCAAGATATGACTTTTCCACTGTTTTGCATGTTCTGCCTGTATCAGTTTAAGGAAATTTGATTGGGCCACTTTGCATTGTAAGGGTATATGTTACAATGTTACAAAAATGAAACTAATTGAAGACTTCTGCTTGACAGCCTTGCCGCTAAGGACTTAGAAAAAATGCAAAGAATGGTTTATGTTATATCACAAGTCTTCTGTTTTCCCCAGAGCTAAGGCTCCATATTTTCCACACTTGGAGTGGAAGATGACAACCAAAGAAAGAAAGAGGTATTCATGTGAAAAGTTGGGACCTCTCCCTCTGCCTTTTCCTCTGTCCCTCTCTCCTCCATTCTCTCTCAGTTGAGAGTCAGAAAAAAATATGAAAATATATTGATTCAAGGAAAGTGGCTAATTTAATATTCATGTCAACATTGTACTTGCAACACTATTTTGTTTTGACTATTGTAAATGTATAATTATGTTGCTATATGAGAAAATATTTTCACTACTAAATACATAATTCATGACTTAAAACGTCTATATTTTATTAGACCTTTTAAAGGTCTATACATTTGATCAAGTCATATACATTTGATCAAGTGATTTTCAGAGCAATAAGATATTTATTATCAATACACTGGTACCATCTTTGCTATTTATTTTCTATGGTCTTAGTCATATATATATCAGTGAACTTGAAATCCAGGCACAGAACAGATAGTTATTTGAAGTTGGAGGTTAAAGGGACACTCTTAGAGTTAGGGTCCAAGAATCACTGTAGGAAGACCCAAGACTCAAATGGTATGCAAAAGTAAAAAGCATTTATTCTGCAGAAACTACCAGCATTCAGAGGTCATCACTCCTGAAGATGGACCACTCAAGGAGCCTGCAGCCCCTTTTATGCAGATCTAGGGGATTTTTCCAGAAGGTTTAGGTAACATCTAATATGATTAGTAGGGGGGAAAGTAGTAACATTAGTACAATTTTGATTTAGTATTATGTTAGTTTCATTATATTTGGTGAGACCTTGAAGAGTTTTAGAAACTAGCTCTATCCTGGCCTTGATACCTTTGCCAGGTAGATGTCTCAGGAACTGACTCAGCTTTGGAACTACCCTCCCTACTTCAGGGTCATCAGTAACTGAAGACCCGTTGTTAGTAGCTCGTTTTGATGAGCCCATTCTGCTTCTTGGGGAATGGGAAAATTTATTTCTAAGGTTTTGTTTCTTAGTGGACATCTCATTAGTAAGAAGTTAAGCTGAATACATATTTGAGACTTGGAGATATATATATCTCCAAATATATATGTATATATTATATATATATATATGTATATATATATATATACATATATATATATATATACACACACACACACACACAAAGCTCAGAAAAATTCATAGATGAGCAGTGTCTGAGAAGAGAGAATTCTAAAAAAAAAAAAAAAAAATGAACAAAAAGCCGGGTGGTGGTGGCACACGCCTTTAATCCCAGCACTTGGGAGGCAGAGGCAGGTGGATTTCTGAGTTCGAGGCCAGCCTGGTCTACAGAGTGAGTTCCAGGACAGCCAGGGCTACACAGAGAAACCCTGTCTTGAAAAACCAAAAAAAAAAAAAAAAAAAAAAATGAGAAGAGAGAATTCTGGATATGATTAACACATACCAACTGCAGTTGTCTGCACAATATCTGCACAATGTAAAAACAGTCAAAATTCTAGTTGTGGAAGTAAGCTTAAGTCCCATCTATATTGAGATAGTTTTATGACTAATTTGGTAGGGAGAGTCAGTCTATTTGTTGATATGGCATTAGTAGTTTTCCATGCCTTAGTAGATACCCTTTTATAAAAAGTTTAAAGAAAGAAATAGCCAGTATGAACTTATGAATGTTGAAAGTGCCACGTGGATGTAGATTTATAACATGCTTGTGATTTGCAATGATATTCTGGATCAATAGAGGTCAATAAAATAACTTATCATTGCACTACTCTCATATAAGGTTGACCAACAAAAGGTTTTTCTCTCCTTCCCCATGATATATTTAATGTGATGTGTCAATAAACAGAGCAAAATCCCTTGTTGGGGACCTGCACAAATGAAACAGACAACAGAGTTAGAAGATATATAGAGAGAAGTAGGGAATTCAATTGTCTCAAGAGAAAGAAATTTTTTAATTTAATGGATCACTTCCATTCACATGATTCATAGCTTCTACACTATAATTATTAATAAAACTAACAAACCAAGCCTTCACTATTTCAACTCTAAATAACTATAATAAGTGCCCTTAACTCAACTAAACATGGCTTCATTATTTAACAAGATAGTTATATCAAGTCCTATACCAAAGTGCAACTTAAAATTGATCACTTACAACCAACAGGCTTGATGTATACAAATAACATCTAAATAAGTAATTGCAGATGTTTTCAAATAGTAAAGAAATCTATCAATGATTTCCTCAAAAAGTTTACAAACTGTCAATAATATGGAAACATTCATCATAGAAATGTAATGACTATAGGTAGAAGGAAATTGAATATACATTTTGGAAAATATTAGATGACATTTATGATGTAAGAAGCTGAAGTCAGGAATAAAATGTCTTTGAACTGTGGGCTGAAATAAAACTTTTCTTCACTATGTTGCTTTTGCTAGAGCATTTTGTTCCATCAAGAAGAAAGGAACCAATACAGCTCAATAAGTAAATTCTACTATTTTGAGTACAGCCCATATATCACTACAACTTATATACTTGCTAGGTATAAACTATATGCTTTAAAATAAGCTGTATTTCTAGCAACCAGAATCAAAATTACACAGTGTAGATGTGTAAGCAGATACCTGTTTCACAGCACCTCCATCAGGCTGATTTTTCTTCCTCCCTTCATCACTGACTCCTTTTTAGGTTGTATTTGTTTCCAGGAAGGATGGTGATTGAGAAACTTTGTTATTCTGTACACAAACTCTAGGCCAATAATTTCTCACACGTGCTGAAAATGACTCTGCAACATTACCTACATAAACTTCATAAAAGGTAATCTTGCAAAATTTGAATTTGTTGAAAAAACTTTGAAGACTGGGTCCCATTACATATCCCTGATTGTCCTGGAAATGACCATGTAAACTGGATTGTCCTTGAACTCACAGTGATCCACCATCCTCCTGAATGCTGAATTTGAAGGATGTGTGATTAAAGGTATGTTCTGACACATTTGCTTTGATTTAATTGAAATTAAATGTTAAAATAACTGTTATATGAGCCTTAGTGATATAGGTTGACTAATAAAAAAAAAAACAAACTATTACTCCATGTCAAGGGGAAAAGTTATTGAACTACTTCCTCATAGATTTGTTTGTTATCTAAAACCCAGTAGATGCTTGGATGTTTTATGTAGTTGAGGTATTCTGTCCTTTCATCCTGTATCCCAGCTGCCTCAGTACCCAAAGAGAAGTCTGCTTTAATTTAGAATTTCCCAGAATCAGAATAAATGAGTGGGCTGAAGGACACAGGAGAGAAGTTATCATACAAATAATGTGAACTAGTTTACTGTGATTCTTCTGAGCAACCCACGATATAAGAAGAGACAGGAAATACGTAGTATAGAGCAAGAGGAAGGAGACCATAATTCTCAAGGCAGTCCTGTGGGCCGTAGCTCTAGGGTCTCTATCTCCTCTAAAATTGAGCTGCATCTTCTGGAGATGTTTATACAAAGAGAAGATTAGCAGAATAAAAGAAATTAAGGCCAATGAAAAAGGTATTGCAGAGAACAGAGTCATGTTAAATAACATCACCTCTGTCACAATTGTAAACTCAGTCTCCATGGAATTCACACTTGTATTTTCTGCATATTGATAGAACTTCTCTTCAAGACTGATGGTTATTTGTATCATATTTGCAATCAAGATCACCAAGCTTCCCAGTAACATCAGCACAATCAGCTTTTTTAGTCTCCATTTCAAGTAGAGAAAGATCTGCCAGGAGCAGTTAGCTATTCTGAATAAATAGAAGGTGCTGAGAGCTGTAGCAAGCCAGAGACTGAAGTGGCTAGATAGTATAAGGACGAACATAATTATTTTAAATTTTTCTATAGTGATAGGTGAAATTAATTGATCTTTAACCCACAAAAGTAGTGTTTCCCAGATGATACTAATTCTGGAAATTGCCAAGATAATGAGTATTCGATCAATTGTGGAGAGCTCTATTTTATTGACCCAGTCAATGAAGTTCTTCAGAATTATCAAACCATTGCTCAAATTGCCCAAAACAAACTCTGCAGTTAGTATGATGGTGACGATACTGTTCAGGACAGGTACCATATTCAGACAAAGAAAACCCAAAGTCTTTATCACTGCTCCTCTTGTACTGATTGAATGCCTGGGATATGGTCCACTGTGTAGCTAAAATAGTTTTCTTCTTTGTCCTCCTTCTTCTGCAATGTCTGATTATAAGAAAAGCCAAATATCTCCCACTTGGCATTTAATCTGCCTACATTCTTGTTACATTTTTTTCTTCAATTCACTGTTGAGTCCTAGATCATGTTTTTATGTGATTACCATGGGCTGAAATATTCCGCAGATGATTTAGAAACAAAGGACAACCCCATTTGCTGGTATGAAAATCAATAAATTCTTTTCTACTGTTTTGCATTTCTGCCATTTTTGAGATTTAGGAAATTTGGTTATGCTGTCTTCAGTTCTGAGGTACAAATATTACAAAAACCTTGTTCAATGAATATAAAGTTAAAAAAATGTTTTTGTGTTCAATCAAGAGTCTTGCCACCGAAGACTTAAAAGTTATTCAGAGTCAGGTATGTGTTTTTTCATTAAACATCACTTCAGGTCCTGTCTTTTCCATAGTCAGAGTGGAAGCTGGATTCAAAGAAAGAAAGAAAGAAAGATTGACTCATTGTATATAGTCAACTTCTCTTTATGCTGCAGAAGAAATTAATGTAGGGTTCAAAAATTTACAGACTGCCTTAGGATTATTAGTTTAAGCAGCTGGAACAATGAGTCTCTCCGAGTCTCTCCAAGTGTATTCTTTGGTTGGTAGTTTAGTCCCAGGGAGTTTGGGCGATCTGGTTCATTGATAATGTGGTTCTTCCTATGAGGTTGCAAACCTATTCAGTTTCTTCAGTCCTTCCCCTAACTCCTCCATTGCATGATCCCCATGCTCAGTCTGATGGCTGGCTTTGAGCATCCACATCTGTATTGGTCAGGCTCTGTCAGAGCCTCCAGCCTTTCAGGGGAGTGTCACATCAGGCTTTTATTAGCAAGCACGTCTTGGCATCATCATATCTAGCATCAATGTGAGAGGACATCCTTGGTCCTGTGGACACTCAATGCCCCAATGTAGGGGAATGCTAGGGTGGTGAAGCAGGAGTGGGTGGGTGGGTGGGTGAGCTCCCTCATAGAAGCATGGGTGTGGGGGGGATGGTATAGGGGGTTTGCAGAGAGGAAACCAGGAAGGGAGACAACATTTGAAATGAAAATAAATAAAATAACCAATAAAAATGGAATACAGACCTAAAAAAATATTTATTTAAAATTCATATTAATATAGTACTTTAAAAACTGGTTTAACCTTGACCAATATAAATCATTGTATCTTCTGATAAGAAAAAAGTCATTTAGTAAATTAGCAACTACACATTGAAAATCTTTGCATTTTATTAATCACTCAGACTTTGTCAGATGATGCACAAAACACTTGGATATTTATAAATAATTAAACTATTTATCTTTGCTAATTTTCAAATTTGATTTATAACTTAAAGAATTTATAGTGTTTCCAATATCAGAGGACAGAGTCCCTTTTCTACATTCTCAATGTATATATCAATTCTCAATTTTATGTATCAAGAAAGTTCAAATCAGATATATAAGGGAATATTAGAGTTTGAGAGAGAAAAGACTACCTACAACTTGTTAAGCATGCAATTTTCAGATCTCAGCATCCATGGGGATCAAAGAGACATCAGAAAACAATTTAGACAGTGGAAGAATAACTGGGACCTACAGAAGATACTTGAAAATATTTGCAACTGTCAGGTGCTAACATTTCAGAAAGCATGCCTTTGCATAATGTAAATTGGACTAAACATGTATTTGTGGGCTTTAAACTGTCCCAAAACCTAACAAGCTCTGCCCACCTGGAGACTCCTACATTTATTTTTCTTTCTATTTTACTAAAACATCTCTCTTTTGTTTTATTTGTTCTCACTGTATTTGTAAGGGAGAGGTTCTAGGTGTTGTCCACCTAAACTTAGATTGTCTCACCTAAAGACCAACCAGGGTAGTTATCTACTTATGTAGTCTTGCTTTCTGAGATAGAAAGCAGAAAGCAAGTAGGCACAGCACTAGTACTCTATGAGCAAGCTGTCTGAACTGTGAAGCCTTTTAGGTTTGTAAGTAAAAACCTCAATAAGGGACAGTTATTCTTCCCACTATTTAATCTTATCTTCAGATGTGTCATTTTTTTCCTTTTGCATTAGAATGGTTTGCTTTAGGTTGTGAAGCAATATTTCTTCTTTATATCAGGATCTTTCCTTAAAGAAGCTTACATTTATATGGGTACTGGGGGCACATAATATAACCATCAGTAAGATGGCTATAACCTCATCCAGTAGTGACATTTTTAAAGGCTGGATCACCCACCGAGAACATACCAGCTAGAAGATGCTGAAATAATAAATATTCATATTTCACTGAATGGGGTCTGAAAAGCTTATCCTCTTTCCATCTTTCTTTTCAACCCAAGCTCCATCTCATGATATTTTACATTTGCTCAGAAAGAATAAAATATTCAGAAAAATATGGAGTGATATTTTCTAGAGCTTAATGGCACCCAGAATGTGCCTATACAGGTCACCTAAGCAATAACACAGGCTTTGCATATGAGAAAATACTATTTACTTTATAGATTGTGTTATAAGGAGTGATAAGAGTTAAAAAAACGAGAGACCATGTTATAGTGTAAGCTATATATTGTTTTGGGTCCTGGAAGGATTCTGTAAGAGAAAACTTTAGGAATATAAACTAAAGCAAATAAAAATTGATTCCTATACACACGGAAGCACAATTAATTCCAGGGGGAAATCATAGAAACTTTTCTCAATATCTGAAGGACAATAAAGAAGTAAATGTCTCCAATGGGATTGTACAAAAAGTTTGTCACTTTCCTTTCCATGCATTGAGGATGTATAATCAATATTTTGTTTCTCTCACTCTTAATATTTACTTGATATTCCAAAAAGCTCTTAGATATTTCCTATAATTTTGTGTTATACTCATGTACAGAGAATAATTTGCTCTCACTGAAGAACTAGTCAATTAAATGTCAATAGATATATCAAGATGTTTAGGACTATGTCTCTGTGTGTTGTAAATATGATCACTGGGTACTAAGATGTGAAAGAGAGCAAGAGTTTATGGAAGTGACTGTGGAAAGGAAAAAGAAGGGAGAAGGAATATAATTGTATTTTAATTTTAAAATTAAAGATGTGTCAGTAGTAGCATTTCTATACTACTACCTCTATAGACAATGAATCTAAAAGTACCTCTCATTAAGAATATTTCTCACAGGAAAATAAGATGTTTTCTATAGATTACTATTAGACTCCTTTATCAAATAACTCTCTCCCAATTACTATACTTCAAATTTATTCTTGATATACCTTAAGCTATTTCAAATCTTAATATTCTTGAATTGAACAGAACTTTCTATGTTGAGATAAATCCATATTGTCTATGATGTACAACAATTTATAGCATTTCTTGATTCACTATGCCAATATTAAATCATACATGTTTGTTTTTAAGAAATATTGACAATTAAAAATTTTAAGACAGGGTTTTTAATGTTGCCTATGTAGCATAAATCCCTTAAAAGTCAAGTGGCAGGTGTTTGAAAGCCACCTGATCTGGGTATTACAAAAGAAACTCTTTGGGTCCACTAAAAGCTATATATAGTCTTCACTTAGCCACTTTCAACATTACCCAAATGGTAATGACCTCCTTCCTCTGTTTTCAGTAGTTCCATCTGAGCTTAAGATAGAGTTATTTATTGGGTTCTCAGCTTCATCCACTTCTGTTTATACCTGATAACACTAAATTGTCATCCTCAAATATAGTGTTCTGTTCATGAAACTATCATGAAAGTATGAAAAACACAGATTGCCCTGCTATATAAGCATGCAAACTTCATAGTTTAATGGATTTATGTTAGAATTGTCATCAGTTCTTAATGAAATTTCTCAAAATGTACATAAAATAGGTATTCACTGTATAATTTTTCAGTGTCAGAAGAAAAGGACAGAAGGAAGGAAGGAAAGAAGGAAGGTAGAAAGGAAGGAAGGAAAAAAGGAAGGAACAAAGGAAGACATGAAGGAAGGAAAGAAGAAAACAAGAAAGGAAGGGAGGGAGGAACAACATTATGAGAACAAGAAAAATGACTGCAAACCATAACCTTATACTTTTGGAGCATTTCTTTATGGGAACAAGGAATGAATAATTAATTCATTTCTAGAAACGTGTGTTGATTTCCTAATGAAGATTTAACACTTCAACTACAAGATACATTTCCAATTTTTCTGTATTTCAATTCATAAACATAATTAAGCTAACTACAATTCTTTTTACTTAGTTTTATTTCTGGTTCCACAGCCAGTATTAGTATCAAGTTCCTGTTAATCCTAAGGCCTGCTCTGTAGGCCTCTCTAAATTTCTACTCCTAGTTGTTTCTATACCCAGTTGTTTCCCACCTCACAGGTGCATTATGCAATAAATTAAGGCTGTATACTTTATTAGTGGTGTACTCAAGAAAAATAACATAATCAACCATAATCCTTTTTAGAAATTTATTTATTTATTTATTTTCATTGGATATTTTTTTACATTTCAGATGCTATCCCCTTTCCCCATTTCCCTTCCCTAGAAAACCCCTATCCAATGTCCCCTTTTCCTGTTTGCTTTTATACAATTTTTTAAAAATATTAATCAAAGGCTTTATAAGTTTGGTAATGCACAATCAGAAGTGTAACCAAATACCCAACCTAGATATATGAACTATCTTTGACTGGTGGAGACACATGAACATCTGCCTCCATGCCCCCCTCTCTTTCTCACTCTTTCTCTCTCTCATCACCTAGCTTCTCCTCTCCTTCTTCTTCTCTTTTCCTTACTCCTTCTCTTCCTCTTGGTACTCCTTCCCCCTTAGCTTCTCCTACATATCACCATTCCTGTTAAAATAACACTTCCTATTAAAATAAAGCCTTTCTCTCAAAATACAATTAGAGCCTAATTATGCCTATGTGTTCCAGTGAGGTACAAGATAAATATCTCAACACCCATAACCTTAAAGCTTGAAGAAGTTAAAGAAGAGTTAAAGCTTAAAGCTTAAAGCTTAAAGCTTGAAGCATAAACCTTTAAGCTTGAAGAAGTTAAAGAAGAGTCAGTGTCCCTATTCCCTGGGCTTGGTGAATATTGGGCTGTCTTTCTAGGGAAAAGTAGTGGTTTTGTTGAAATAGGGAAGATTGGCTAGGATTTATTGCATAGCCATAACCTATTGGTAGAAATGTATATAATTATTATCAAGATGAAGTTATAATTTTTTAAATGGTACAAAATTTACTTTGATTTCAAATTTAAGGTTTTCATTGGTACGAGCTTCTTATTGATATAAAAGTGAGATGAATATTGACACTCTCCTGGGCATTGTGCCTGTATAACACATTTAGGAATAAAAGGCTTAGACACAGTCCTTCTTTAACTTTTTTAACAGATTTGAGATGGTTAGCCTATGAGTTAAGGGCCTATAGCAAATTCATGGCTTAGAGTTTATTGTTAGGGTGCTTTTTATATTTTATTTAGAAATAGCTGAGAGGAGTTAACAGACAACAGTCCAGGTTACTTTACATGGATAGTTGGTTTTCAAAACGTCAGAAGTCCATAGAATTAAAGTTACACACATTTCTAGATTAATGTTCATTTTAATTAGAGACCTGTCTGCTCCTGACAGCTTCCTGTCTTGGATTTTAAGAAGAAATTGAGCAATTTTGGAGTTACTCCAGTTGTGGTGAGACAGTCACTAGGGAAGAAGTGCCTCTCGTCATCTACAGACAAATTCCTGTCCAGAAAAGGACACACTTGCAGATTAGTTGACAGAATTTCATATTTTACACATTAAATTTCAATGTTTTGATACATTTCTTGTACAATTGATATATTGTTTTGCACATTCTTGATTACTACATTATTACATGTATATCTCTAAATACAGATGTACCTCACACTAATGTATTCCAGTAAGTCTTTAATTTGAAAGAAAGAATACAGTAGGATAATTAGGTTGCTTTCTCCTTGCAATATTGAGTAGTTTAAAAATAGTTTTTCAGATATTCACTTGTATTCATGCATTTACACTATCTGACTTCCAACACTCATATTTTAGTCTTTACTTATAATTTAAGATGTTTATGACATTTTAACATTAAAATGTATATTCACCTGAACAAATTTTAAAAATGTCTCTTTATTGTATTTATGTCTCATACAAATCCATATATACCATGGTATTTTCATTTTAAATTTTCAGAAAGCCTCATGGCTGATGAAAATTCACTATATTTATCATTACAAAGATTCTTAGAGTTAATTATTTTGTACTAATATACACATAGATATAAATGTATTGATGCACCTTATTATAAATATGTTCAAAGACATACTGTGTTGAATTAAAGTTTATTTTAGCTATACATTTCAATATACAAAAAATTATACTCAAATAAGGAAATAAAAATTCATAAACTTATAGCATGGAAGTATCTCATATGGCCCGTCTGTCTCCAATAACTGCAACATGACCCATAACTAGTTCTAGGAACCAACTTGCTGAGTATTTCAGGGGTTGCCCCTCAACCACCTCAGAACCTTTAGAGATGCTTGTCTCAGCTTATTGTCTGTCGGAAATAAAACAGAGGAGTGGATTGAAGGATGTACACTTCCAATAATCTGGTCCTTAAAAACTAAAATGTTTTCCTCCAAAATTTCAAATTTTTAAAATTAGAATGAAAAATGACAAAATGACAATAACATACAATGAAAGAAATGCAGTTACAGTTTGCAAGGCTCTGATGTGGGCTATGGTGCTTGCCTGTCTATAATCTCCTGCACTGAGCTGCATGATATTCTATTGTCTCTACAGGGAAGTGATGAGCAAGATAAAGGTCACTAAGGACACAAGGAAGGGTATGAATGTGAATATGTATTTGGTAAACAAAATAACTTTGATAAGTTGCACAGAATTATTCAAACTAAAACTACAAGCCATGTTACTTTTATATACTTCAAACCAGGCATCAACTTGTGTGTTTGTAACTATGTTTACAAACAAGAGTACCAGAGATTCTAGCAATGTCAGTAGAACCACTTTTTAAAAAATTTATTCTTAACCTTTTTTTTTTTTTTTTTTACAGTCCAGTCTTCATCCCCATCCTGGTCTGCCTTCCAATAGTTCCTCATCCCATTCCTTTTCTCCCTGTTGCCAAGAGGATGTCCCCTTCCTCCCAACCCTACCCCACCCCATTCACACCCCATCAGGCCTCCCCACTCCCTTGGACCTCAAGTCTCTCAAGGATTATGTAAGTCTTCTCTCACTGAAACCAGACCAGGCAATCCACTGTTGTATATGTGTTAGAAGCCTCATACCAGCTAGTGTATACTGCCTGGTTGGTGGCCCAGTGTCTGAGAGATCTCAGGGATCCAGGTTTGTTGAAACAGCTGGTCTTCCTGTAGAGTCACCCTCCTCCTCAACTTCTCCCAGCCTTTCCCTAATTCAACCACAGGGATCCAGACTTCAAATACACCAGGGACCTGGGAGGTGAGAGACTCTCAGGAGTCAAAGGGAGAGACCTTAGATGAAATACTCAACAGTGGGGAGAGGGAACTTGTAGAGTCCACCTCCAGTAGAAAGGCAGGGCATCAAATGAAGGAATGAGGTTATCATCCCATTGCCAAAAACTCTCTGACCCAGAATTGTTCTTGTCTAAAAGAACTACAGGGACAAAAATAGAGAAGAGACTGAAGGAAAGGAGGTCCAGTGACTGGACCAACTTGAAATCCATCTCAAGGGAAGCTTCAAGGCCTGACACTATTATTGATGCTATGATGTGCTTACAGACAAGAACCTAGCATGGATGTCCTCTCAGAAGCACATCAACCAGTTGACTTAGATCGATGCAGATACTTACACCCCAGGGACCCCTGTGGTTGAATTAGGTAAAGGCTAGAAGAAGTTGTGGAATCACATTTTTTTTAACTCTACAGTGGGTGAAGAAATATAGAGTTGGAAAAACTGGCAATTTTGATTAAATAAAAATGCAATAAATCTAGCAAGCCAAATGTTTAAATGATTTGTCACTGCCCACAAAACAGTAGTTATCTTGACCATAGTTTCACTAATCAACAAATCTGAATGAAAAATATATATATATAATGTATATGTATATGATGTATATGTATATATGTGTATGTGTATTTATACTTATAAATAAGAATACAATGAATCTGGAGATGTCCAGAACAGTGAGGCTCTTATCCATTGAAGATAACTTTCTTCTCTTGATCCAGTCCATGATTTTCACCACTGCTATAAATCCATTTCCTAAGCATCCAGATATGAATTTGGCAATGAAAATGGGCATAAATAGAATTTATATGAGAAAACCCATTGTCCATAAATAATGCAAGAGGTCTAATACTAACTTGACAGCTCCTTATTGGATTAACTTCAAGCTACAGTCATTTTTATTTTTAAAATATTACAAAACTTTGTCCCATAGATAATTTTATTTTGCAAAAGCACATATGTAACTTGTATATAAAAAGCAAGTATCTCAGTACAGGTTAAAAATGATCATATGATTTGTTTAATGTAAAATAATATTTAACATCAGGCAGTTTTAAAAAGCTGGCTGTGTAAAAATTGAATTCCTGAGAAAAATAGGTTGAAGTTAGAGTACAATTGCACGGCAGGATATCCCTAGGCCCATATAGATCCCTTGAGTGGAGCATAATCCCAGCAGAGTAAGTTACATGCTAGCCTTATTACACAAGTATTCATGGGAAAGTAGTCCTGCCAGAAGTCTGCTGCTTCTAATTCCAGCTTCTTAGTCATGAACAGCACTGGCTGTATGGGCTAAGCTAGAATAAAACCCCCTCCTTATCTACAAGGAAGATCAATTACTCCTAATGTTTCTCATGACTAGGTGGGTTCTATTGCCCACTGGAGGATCTTAGAATCTATATCTGTATTCAAAATGTCTCAAAAAATAGAGAGAAAAGTAGAAACTTTTCTGCCCTCAGTGTGTCCCCAACTGACATATGAAGATAAACAAGTCTCTTAGTTACAATTTCTAGTGCTTCAAACACCATGACTGAAAAGCAATTTGGAAGGATAAGGTTTATTCAGCTTATACTTCCACATTGCCATCTACCTCCAAAAGATGTTAAGACAGGAACTCAAAGAGGGCAGGAACCAGGAAGCAGAGTTGAAGCAGAGACCATGGAAGAGTGCTGCTTACTAGTTGGCTTCCCATAACTTTCTCAGTCAGCTTCTTATAGAACTCAAAACCACTAGCTCATGGATGGATGACAAAACCAACAGTGGGCTGGACCCTCCATCATCAGTGACTAATTAAGAAAAAGCTGGATCTTATGGATGCATTTTCTCAATTAATTTTCTCTCTTTCAGATAATTCTGATTTGTTTATGTAGTTGACATGAGACTAGTGGTAAAAACAGGAGGTCCTTGTTCCTAAGTCTAGCACATGTTTATATAATTTGTTATGCCTTTTACCCTGGCTTTAATTCTCTCTGTCAGAAAAAGCTAATTCCAGGGTCCAGGCCTGGTTTCATGTATGGTTCCCTCCCATTCTAGTTTCTTTCCTCAATTACATTTCTTCCTGTTATCCCTATATTTATGTTTGTTTACTGAACTTCCTATTATATCCAAACAAAATATTCCAGACAACCTCTCCCAGTGGCATACAAACTGGACTCATGTGTTATGTGATGAGGAGGCAAAAACTTGCAAACCATTCAGGGGATCACAGCTTCATTTACATGCCAACAAGTAAGTGTTCAGCTTATACCAAAATCAAGTTGAAAGAATTCCCTCCTATGGAAATGTAATAAGTTATATAGTTTTGTGAGATGTTTAGAGAATAAGCATATTTTTCACAGACATTCCATTAAATACATCCTTTACTGTACTCTGCATATATGTTTACCATGGTCACAAAATGGAAAAGAAGAAAGAACTTTTGTCCAAGTCTAAAATCTAGGGACAACCAAAGGTTAGTTCAGAGGAGAAGTTACTACCAATAGCATATATTTATTTTCTCCAACATTGAGTTAATTCATCATTTCCACTTCCCTCCAAAATACCTGACATCAGTGAGGTGAAGCAAACAGACAAAATAGTCTAAGAATTTCCAACATTCTAAATCACAAAAATCATTTGGTAATCCCTCTCTTCTAAGTGGATAAAAGTACTATTGTTCAAATTAACTATCTTGAGCCAACATAGTTACTGAGATTGTAGGAGGATAGGCCAGATGTTTGTTTACTGCCTAAGTAACCATCACCCATATAAAATGCCAGGCATAGCTGTATCTACCTATGATCCAGACACTGAGAGAAGATAGAGTCAAATCCTGAGAGATAGTTGGGCAGTTAGTATGGCCGAAACAACAAGACTCAGGAACGGGAAGAGACCCTGCCTTAAAGTAAAAAAAAGCACATAATAACAGAAGATAACACTCAGGTTTTTTTCAGATTTCTACATGCATTTGTCTGCACATTCACATGTGTGCAATGTACATATACACACATACACACACACTATTAAAAACTAAAATAAAAAAATTGAATCTCTAGATATATTTCACAATAATTTACTAAGAAAAGCTAATAAAAACATATGCTTATTATGATACAAGGAGATACCTGAATAAATGGAATTTAATTTGAATACCAGAAACAAACAAACAAACAAACAAACAAAAAACAAATGAAGCTAACTCCAACTTATTTGCAATAGAAGTGCTAAAAGTGTGTCTAGACAAATTTATTCGTTTAACAAATATCAAGCTGAAAACCTATTTGTCACCCTGAAAATTTAAAGAAATAAAATAAAATGAAAGAATTAAAATGGGAATATGGGACAAAAATCTCATAATAGTCATTTTTACTACTGCTGTGACAAATTATCCAACAATTAAAGAATCTTAAGGAAGAAGGATGTTATTTTTACATGTGGACTGCGGGGGCAGTTTATAATGGTGGTCAGGCAGGGTAGTGAGAACTGCCATAGGTGAGGAATACTGGTGACTGCTGTTGCTTTCTTTTCTTTATTTTATGAACTCAGCCCATGGAAAGACTCCACTGACATTTGGGTGGGCCTTCTCATTTCAGTCAAACTCTTTGGAAAGACCCTCACAGTCATACCCAACAGTTGTTCTCCTAGGCTGTCCTAAATCTCACCAAGATTACCCTCTGACACTCCCAGAAGATAACAAAAGAGAGAGATTTCAACTTGTAAACATTGTCAACGACTTTCTTTAGAGGAGTGTAGTTGCTCAGAAAATCATAATGCATATTTGGGAATATAGCAGATCAAAAAGATTCTGGAAGTTTATTAGCAATGTTTCTAATTTTACTCCTTTCCTCATCCTCATGCAGTCTGTAAAAATAGCAAGTTGATAACTTGATCTCATTCTCTGATTTATCCAATTTACTGCCAAATCAAAGGATAATACACTAGCCTTACCCACATGTCTGCTTTCCATTTGAATTCAAACTTTTACACAGTTATGTTTGATTATAGACAGATAGCACCTACAAAATTGAAAGTGCTATAATCCACAGGTAGGCCAATGTGGCTTCCTTACAATCTTGTCCCATGTGCAATACTTTCATAGATTACAACTTAGGTTCTGGTCCATTAGCTGTTTTATGTGCCATTTTCATATTCCATAGGTGGACTACATTCATCAAATAGGTATCTATTCTATGAGATATATAAGAAAAAAATACCCCAGAATGAGTATACTTATGGACCTACATTTTTAAATAGCAAATAAGTTTCATGGATACATATAAATTATGGAGAAATTTGAGCAAGAGGAATTTTTTTAAAACCATGAACTATATATTTGATTATTTGCATGCTGGCAAATAAGAGTGTAACCTGTAACCAGGTCAGACTTGTAATGGAAGGATTGAGACAACAATGTATCACACAATCTTTGACCTACAACTTCTCTTGCCTATAAGATGTGCAGGAGTAAAGATGGAGCATAAATAGAGGAAATTGCCTAACAAATAACTGGCCTGGCTTGAGATCCATGCCATAAGAGTGAGCCTACCCCTGACACTATTGATGATATTCTGTGATACATGACAACTTGGTAACTGTTGGAAGCTAATGCAGATACCCACAGCCCAACAGTGAATGGAAGTTTGTAGAATCCTGTGGAAGACAAGGAAGAAGGAATGAGGGAACCAGAAGGGTCAAGGATATCACAGGAAAACCTACATAGTCAACTAACCTGGACCTATGGGACTCATAGATACTGGACTGTCAAACAGAGAGCATGAAAAAGTTGGACCTAAGCCTTATGAACATATGTAGCAGTTGAATAGTTATGTCTTCATGCAGAACTCCTAAAGTGAACACAGGGCCTTTCGGCCTGTATCTGACCACATTGCATGCTTTTGTATCCCTTTCATCTAATGGGGCCTTGTCTAGCCTCAGTGGAAGAAGCAACATTCTTCTTTGTTAGTCATCTGAAACCACTAAGCTATGTCTAAAACCCCTGAGGAAAAGAGCTCATTTATCTTTGTTAGAGATATGTCCTTTAAAGTTAAGATCAAAATATTCTAATCTTTTAGTTACTGTAAAATATTCATAAAAAAATTTATGAAAATTGCTGAATATGGTCTTGTCAAGTGACATTAAATCACTTCTTTTAAAAATCAAAACAATGATTGCATGGATAAAAAAGAGAGTATTTTGTAAATTTTTTCTTCCTGAAACCTTGTATAAAATAGGGAAGTGAGAGAGAAACAGGAGAGGGAAAAGGAGGGAGAGGGAAGAAGGGTAGAGGGAGAGCATAGTCATACTAGTGATTTGTCTTCAAAAATGAGGGTGCTCTGAAATTTTAAGTTTTATATGTACTTGTCAATTTGACATGGAATCCATGTTTTTGTTTCTTTATCCCCTGTAGCCCGGTGCAGACAAAACGAGAACAGTTAAGTAAATTTTTCAGTGTGGACTTCTAGTACCTAAAATAAAATAGCTCATGAAATAAATAGCCAAATAATATTGCTGAATGAATAAAAGATTAAATATTTAGCTACCTTTGAGGAATCTCATGCTACCAAATGAAATTGCTCAGCTAATCAGAAACCATTTAAGCAAAATTCTACTCAGTACAACCAACAATACACTCCAAAAAGTTGTTAGAGTCAACTGACCCAAATGGAGCTTGCTGGACACTGGGTATTTTGCTGTTGAATCTTTATGTTTTAAAATAAATACAAGATAAATAGTCACGAAGCAAAAAAAAAAAAAAAAAAGCCCAAAAAACAAACAAAAAAACAAACAAACAAACAAAAACAAAACAAAAAACCCCCAAAAACAAATACACTTTCCCCCAAATCCTAGTGGACTATAGCTTTCTTTTAGCATTTGTTTCCATTTTCCTCTTGAAAACTCCTAAAACAGGATCAAACAATAAAGTGAAGGATGTTATAATCCCTAGTGTCATCTGTGAACAAAGGCCTGGCCCTTCATTAGTGGACAAGTTTGACAGTTTGCAAAGGATCCCAGCACTTAAGAGTCTTTTACAATGAGAAAAAGCTAACTGAAACTTCTGGAATGCATAACTACAACCTGGCATTCTGTATGGGATTAAACATAACAACCAACTGTTTTACTTGTGTATAGGGTTTCATTTGGGCTGATCAAACAATCAAAAGTCTAAAGATGCCATAACTGCCAATTTTGTGCTTACACATTGTCTGCATTCACTAGTTGGTTGCTATGAAAACTACAGAGGAAAACAGCTGAGACAGTATAAGAAGGTACAGTCCATGGTTAACTGAATCCATTGCTGTGAACTTAAAACAACATGAATTTATGGAAGGAAATGTAGTGATAACAAGCAGCTCATTTCACGAAGGACAGAGATTATGAAGAGAAATAGAAAGTGTTGGGGAACAAGATATGTAGTCCCAGATCTTTATCCTCTGACTCAGCCCAAACTGGAAAATTCCACCTCTTCTCAAAATAATGTCATTATCTAGTGTGCTTTAAAATGCACTGTAATTTAGCATTTTATATTCAAGACATCATTTTCCACAAGTAACCAAAAGTCTCAACACCGTCTTCTACCCTGAAAAGCATTTATTCCATTGTCAAGAATCTTCATTTAAGACTGTAGCATACATGGGGATGCTTTCTTACACAATTACTTAACCACTAAACAGTGTTAAACACGAAGCCAAAGTGTAACAGTTGGTGAAAAGCAGAGTTAGTGCAATCAAAGATGTTGTTCAAAGTGTGGTTAATAGAAGTGTGTGTGTGTGTGTGTGTGTGTGTGTGTGTGTGTGTGTGTGTGTGTGTGTGTGTTTTGTTTGGAACTGGAGACTGAGTATGCATATCTTTGTACATATCACTATCAAATATATTGCATTATTCAGCATTTGTAATATATACATAATATATATAAATAATAGTTTTTTCAATATTCAGAATTTGTAAGTAATGAAGTATTATTAGACAACATATATTGTACCAAAAGATCCAATAAATTTTGATTTTGTAATGCTGATTCCCCAAAACAAAGTAACAAGTTTACCTGCACAGACAAGGGAAGAAGTGGCAAAATGTGCAAATTTATTTGCTTGTCAGTACATTGATATTCAGTATTTCCTTCACCAGTTATGGATTGACATGTCATGCAGAGAGAACCTGGAAGAATTCAGCCAAGTTGGAGGAAAAATGCAAGATTTTCATGATAAAACCAAGAAGTAAATTACATGTAAATCTTCGTTTTTCTATTTTAATGCTGTATATGTACATTTTTAAAATACAGAATATTTCTGAATTTTAGTAAAATGCACCAAAAAAATATTCACCAAGGAAAACTGACTTTGAAGTCACCTAAAGAATGTGTACTGTTCTACATAGCATACTGACAATCATTTTTATTTTGGAGTTCTTCATTGGAAATCTGGGGAATGGATTCATAGCTCTGGTACACTGCATGGACTCACTAAAGAGAAAACAGTTCTCTTCAGCGGATCAGGTCCTCACTGCTCTGGTCATCTCCAGATTTACTCTGATATGGATTCTGTTTCTAGATGCATTTGTATTTATACAATCACCATTATTGATGACTAGAAATACATTAAGACTGACTCATACAGCCTGGAATATAAGCATTCATTTTAGCATGTGGTTTGCTACCAGCCTCAGTATCTTTTATCTTTTCAAGATAGCCATTTTCTCTAACTCTCTTTTCCCCTACCTTAAGCGGAGAGTTAAAAGGGTGGTTTTTGTGACACTGCTGCTATCCATGATCCTTTTGTTTTTGAACAATTTTTTTTGGATTCAAGCATATTGATGCCTGGATTTATGAAACCAAAAGAAATGTATCTAATGATTTGAGTTCAAACAGTTTTTCAGGGTTTTCCAGGTTTCTTTTAGTTCCAAGTTTAATGTTTACATTAGTACCCTTTGGTGTATCCTTGATGGCTTTCCTCCTCCTAATCTTCTCCCTTAGGAACCATGTAAGAAAGATACACTACTACACCAAAGGATGCAGAGATGTCAGAACCATGGCCCACATCACAGCCCTGGAGACTGTGGTCGCCTTCCTCTTATTTTATGCTACTTTCGTTCTGTCTCTAGTTGTGGAAGTTTCAACATTTGAAATGGATGAAAATCTGACTTTTCTGTTTGCAAAGGTTACTGTACGATTTTTCCTTCCATCCACTCTTGTATTTTCATTTTGAGACATAGTAAGCTGAGACAGGACTTGTTTTCAGTATTGCAGTAGCTGCAGCATTGGTGCAATCGTGTGAAAACCTTGGATTCATAGACCAGTCTATGCATCACCTTGCATATTCTAGAGGGGCATAGGTTCATAAGAAATCATTGAATTTCTAAATTTGAGCCTTTTATATATTTTCTAGTCTTTACTTTCTGAATTTTACAGATAATTGTTCAGATAGACCTGTCCAAATATATTTCAACCTTAGTGGTACATTGTAGCCGCCGGCAGCCACAAGTCAACTGGATTCACCTGAAAGGGGGGCTGGGAATGAAAGGGGAAGGAGGGCGAGAAGAGATGAGGCCAAGACAAAGTTCTCTGATCAAGGCCCCAAGCTTTAATGTTCAGCTCTCAATTTAAAGGGGAAGACCCAACCCACAACCCCTCCTGGTTTCAGATGGGTGGGATAAACCATAGTCCGTTCCAGGTCTCGGCCAGAGATGTCTCAAGGCAAGCCCAGGGGCAGTTCTGCTTTGTTCCGGGTAGCCAAGGTGGGTAACTCCACCTAGATCCCGTCACTTGACCTTGCTGTGGCAACCAAGGTCTCTCAGTCCTGCTCATGGGGGGGAGAGTACAGTACATATCCAGACTTATTATCAGTAAATCATCCTATAAATATTTTATTATATATTTTGCTTCAAAATTTATAATGTCTTCAATGTATAACAGAAATATTAGATGTTTCTGCAGTGGATTATGGTTACTAAAATTAGCAAAATCCTCAAGAGCATGCATGTTCCTGTCGTTTTTTTTTTAACATAACTTTCTTGTCTTTTATAGTTAGGATATTATATCACTTGCATATGACTATTTATAATGTTTTAGGTTATTTACTTTATTTCTTCTTTCTAGTTATTTTCTATTATTTTAGTGAAGCTACTTGCATAATTAAATGGCTCAAAATTCAAAACATCAAGTAATTGTGATAATATCGTCTCTCTTTCTAAATTAAAGTTTCTTCGAGCCTTCCTAGTTAGTAAAAAGCTGATTCACACTTTGAGACAAACACTTGTTAAGTTTAAATGCTTATCTTTTGCAATGAAATATTTGTTAATAGTTAGCAAATATGTATTCTTATTTGCTAGGATACTTGTGTAGTTATCTCTCCATTGATTAAATATGGTAATAAATGTTAACTGTTGCATACAAATGCATTTCCTTAATATATGTAGTCTGTATTAATCTAATGAATTAATATAAGTGTTCATATACGTTTATATTAGAATAAATTTGACAAAGAGGAAAATTGAAGTTCAGAAATTATATACAAAATAATAAAATGTAATATTTACCCCCCAAAGTAATCAAACATTGCTTTAGAAATACTTTCCTTAATAACTCCAATAGTGAAAAAGAATGGATCCATATTTTAAAGTTGCTTAAAATGTAGCAGTAATTGGTCACCCATAAACTGTGTTCTAAGCAATTAAATTAATATTTTTTCAGTACAAAAGACTGAAGTTACAAAGTAGAGAATGTGGTTTAGTTGATAGAGTGCTATCATAGAAAGTATGAAGCTCTGAGTTTGATCTCCTGATTGTCTTAGAGTTACTATTGCTATGATAAAATACTATGACCAAAGCAATTTGGTGAGGAAGGAGTTGATTTGGCTTAAATTCCAATATTTTATCAATGTAGAAATTCAGAGCAGTAACCCAAGGAGGAAGGAAACTCAAGCAGGGCAGGAACCTGTAGGCAGGAGCTGTTACGGAGGCAGCGGAGGATGACTGTTTACTACCTTTGTTGCCATAGTTTGATTAGCCTGTGATGCCAACACAGAATATCTGAAGTTCATTTTCATATAGGAAACAGAATGCCCAGCCCTGAGATGGCACCACCCACAAATGAACTGGGCCCTCCAATGTCAGCCACTAGTTTAAAAAATGCCCTACAGGCTTGGGCACAGCACAATTTCATAGAGGAATTTAAAAAGTTGAGCTTCTGTCACTCAGGTGCTTTCAGCTTGTGTCAAGTTAAAAAAAAAAAACGACTCAGTACATCCAGTACTGCATAAAATCAGGCATAATAGCATATTTCTGTGATCCTAGCATGTTAGAGATACCAATCCTACATCAGATAGTGGACCAATATTCAATAAATACAAAGAACTCAAGAAGTTATACTCCAGAGAACCAAATAACCTTATTTGAAAAATGGGTAACAGAGCAAAACAGAGATTTCTCAACTTAGGAAATTTGAATGGTCGAGAAGCACCTAAAGAAATGTTCAACACCCTTAGCCATCAGGGAACTATTCTCTGCTTCATCTCATTCACATTTAAGTAGGGTAAGGGGCAGACATATGGCCAGAAACACACAGATTCCCATAATGCAAGGCAAGAAGTTATGGGCACAGACACACAGATGGTGGAAATCTGGGAAATTAAGATAATAAAAACCCAACTGTGTATGCAGAGGAACTGTGAAAATTACATATAAGATACATGAGATTCCACCTCACACTAGCCAGATAGGCCAAGATCAAAACCTCAGGTAACGACAGATACTGGAAAGGATATGGAGAAAGAGGAACACTCCTGCATTACTGTTGGGGTTGTAAGTAGGCACAACCACTCTGGAAATCAGTCTGTTGGTTTTTCAGAAAATTATACATAGTACTACCCAAGAACTCAGCTATACCACTCCTGGGGATATACCCAGAAGATGCTCCAACATGTAATAAGGACACATGCTTCACTGTGTTCATACCAGCCTTATTTATAATAGCCAGAAGCTGGAAAGAACCCAGATGTCCTTAAAGAGAGGAATGAATACAGAAAATGTTGTACAATTACACAATGGAGTACTACTCAGCTATTAAAAACAATGGCGTCAATGAAATTCACAGGCAAATGGATGGAACTTGAAAATAACATCTTGAGTGAGGTAACCCATTCACAAAAGAGCATACATGGTAGGAACTCACTGAGAAGTGGTTATTAGTCCAAAAGTTTGAAATATCCAGGATATAATTCACAGACCACATGAAGCTCAAGAAGGAAGACCAAAGTATGGATGCTTCAGTACTTCTTAAAAGGGGGAACATATTCACAGGAGAAAATACGGAGAAAAAGTATGGAGCAGAGAGAAGCACTTGGCCTTGTGAAGGCTCAATTCCCCAGTGTAGGGGAATGCCAGGGTGGTGAGGTGGGAGCTGGTGGGTGGGAGTGGGTGGGTGGGAGAGGGTACCCTCATAGAAGCAGGGGGAGGGAGAATAGGAGAAGAGACCTCCAGAGGGAAAACCGAGTAAGGGGATAACATTTAAAATATAAATACATAAAATATCCAATAAAAGTAAACACATGCACATATTCATACATGTATGTATTTGTTTATGTAATTCTTATGCTTTTTCATTTTTTCTATGTACTTTGTTTTTGTGTTTGCTTATTGGCCTGTTTCTTTTCTAAAGAGAAAGAGAAAGAAGGTAGAGAGTTGGATGCATGGGGAGATGGGAAGTAACTGTGAGAAACCAGAACAGAAAAATCTTGTTGAGAATATATTATATGAAAACATTATTTTCAATTAAAAAAGAAATCAGTGTCTGAAAGATTGGATTTAATCTTTGAAATGTTCCTTAAAATGTGGTTGTTCATAGATTTTGTTTGTTAGTTTGTTCTTTTTTGCAGAGTTGATTTTAATTTTATTTCAGAAATTATGGGATAATATTTTACTTTGTCTTTTATTTAAATATTTTTTATTTAATATAATCTGATTTTAGTTTCTTTTCTTCTCTTTCCAGTTCCTCTTCACTGCCCCTTCCATCTGAATTCACACACTTTCTGTCTCTTGATAAAAAACACAGAAATTTAAGGAATAATAATAATAAAATAAATTACAATACAATAAAATAAAAAAATAGGACTAGAACAATAAAGAAAAGAAGAATGACAAACAAAAACCTATAAGAAACACAGATATTTGCAGAGACATACATGTTTGTGCACACAGGAATCACGTAAAAACAGAAAAATGGAAGCCATAATATATTTGAAAAATTGCCTTTATAGTTTTTTTTTAAATGCTGTTGCAGAATGCAAAAAAAAAAAAAAAAAAAAAAAAAAAGGACAAAGTTTTTAATTCATTTTGTGTTGCATATTTATTTCTGGTACAAATGCTATTTTTAAGAGATTTTGTTTTCCCAAGTGAAAACAAAGAGCATTGGAAAAAAATCTGATTTTTTAAAATTTCTTTTTAATTTGATATTTCATTCAAATGTTATCCACTTTCCTGGTTCCTCACCTCAGCCCAAAACCACCTATTCCATCCCCTAACCCCTGCTTCTATGAAGGTGTTTCCCCATCCACCCACCCACTCCTTCCTCCCCTCCCTAAAATTCCCCTACACTGGGGCATCAAGCCTTCACAGGACCAAGGGCCTCTTCTCCCACTGATGCACAACAAGGCCATCCTCTGCTACATATGTAACTGGAACCATGGTTTCCTCCTTGTGTACTCCTTGGCTAATAACTTAGTCCCTGTGAGCTCTGGGAGGTCTGGTTGGTTGATATTATTGTTCTTCCTATAGGGTTGCAAACCCTTTCAGCTCCTTCAGTCCTTTCTCTTAATTCCTCCACTGGAAACCCCATTGGGGACACTGTTCTCAGACTGACAACTGATGTTTCATTTGTAAGTGATTGTCAGTTGAAGATGGCTTCTGGGTTACAGACAGAGACATGTATCGACATTTCCTCAAACTCTAGAGCCCCATTGGTCTCAAACCTGCACAGGCACTGTGTATGCTGCTACAGTTTTTATTTGGTTATACATGCATCTGTCCTGTTGTGTCTAGAAAGATTAGGTTTTGCAATGTCTTCCTTCAACTCTCTGATTCTTAAATTCTTTATGCCTCCTCTTCTGGAGACTTCCCTGAATCCTGCGGGGTGGAGGAGAGTGAGATTTCATGGATACATGTAGAATAATATTTCATCTTATACTCTTGTTGATATTTTTCAGAAACCAAACAACATGGGTAAAGTAGCAATGAATGGATATAACTATGTTAGTCACTTATAAGGAATAAAGTTACCATTATGTATTAGATATCAGCACCCACTTATAGAAAAGATTAAATTTTCCCAAGGTTCATAGGGAAAATAAAGGTTTTGAAAAGAATACTGTTTAAAATTTAGAAACAATTTGCTTAAAACTCAATTTCTCCAATGTTTTTGCTAAAATAGAGTCTAGCTGGTAAAAAAAAAAAAGCATACATGTAATCCTCACATAATTTAGTGTCATCTATTGATTTAAGTATTTATCTGAAAAATGTAATGTTTGTGTTTAAGTGAGACATTGACACAGATCGTCCTTTTTATATAAAATTGGCTGGAAGAGATAATAATGCCATAGACACACAGGCATACAGACAGAATGAAAAACAGCAACATGGTAGAAGCTGTGAGGTAAGATCAGGCCCATACAACAGAGTAAGTAATGAGAAGGAAATTGGAAAGTTTTCTTTTTTCTTTTTTTTTTTTTTCCGTAACACAGCTGGCTATTGCTAGGAGTAACCAGTGAATGCTCACTTCGAGAATTTCATCTCTGACCTTTCTCTTTGTAGATTATTACTGAGAGTTTATGGGTTAAAAACATTTTGAGAAACAGTTTACTTTAGTTTCTGGAGTTATAATTCAACAAAAGTAGAAGAACTTTATATGATGATGTGGCCCTGGCTATCATTCCCTTTGAATGGTTGTATTAGATTTAAACATTTTACTAGCTGTCATGCAAACTTGATAAAACCAAATCCTGTAGAACATAAGCAAGTCAAAAATGTGCAAAATCATGCAAGAGAATACATCCTCATTTCCATACTAGCAAGTAAGGATTCAACATAACTTCCATTTATCTCTGAAGGATTTCTTCCTATAAAAAAAAATACACTATTGCGACTTACTTTGTACTGTTCAGGGAATGACCATATTTCTTTCATACAAAATGCCACAAAACTCCTCATTTAGTACTGTATAGCATTTCTGATTGGCATTGGTCGCAGCAAATAAATTTCAGTGGACATCAATCTATCTAAAAACCAGACACGAGTAAAAAATTTAGTCAAAAAATATGCCAAAACCAAGAAATTAGGCTTGAAAACTTTTATTTCATTCTAAATTAACTCACCACTATAATCCTAGTCATGCACAAATCACTTCTTGAATTTTTGACATTGAGTTCAGAGCATTAGTGAAGTACATTTAGTGGCAAGAATAAAATGGCTATTCATCAGATTTTTCTCACTTGTATTTCTCCAGATTTTTCTCATCGTATTAGAAAATTAATATATTCATAAAAATTTGTAAGAAGTACTACTGTTGTCACTTGAGCAGTGATCACTTGATGCACCTTTATTGATGCATGCCTTCCTATTATTTTCAGCAATGCAAGTTGAAGATAGCTAATTTACTAACTGTATTTTATTCCACTGAGATATGAGAGTCATTTAGTTATTCTAATACTGCTGGGATTCTTGGGACTGTCATTGGGGGTCATATATCAGATATTCTGCATTTCAAATATTTACATTATGATTAACAGTAGCAAAATTACATCAATTATGTAGCAACAAAATAATTTTGTGATTTTGGGTCATAATAATATGACGATATGATTTTAAGGGTTGTAGCATTAGGAAGGCTAAGAACGACTGGTTTATTTGATCTTATGGCAGCAAATATAGTGAAAGTGGCATGGTGATACAACTGAAGAACACTGAAAATTCTTCAAAAAGGCAAAGGTATGGATATGTCTACTCTAGGAAAATATACCTCTCATTTTATTCCTGATTAGTGTTCTACTTTACATTATGGCTAATGTAAGAATCCCAAGGAGATGTAGATGCATAACAAAAATCCTCAAGATCTCAATACATTGCCAATGAAGGATAGGAGATGCAAGTGTCTCCCCTTCTCTTGCTCTCTGCCTGTAATTACATCAATTTCAAGGGAATAAGTTGTCATTTAAATGTTCTTGTTCTGCTCAACAACCTTCATGCTTTATCCCATAAGACAATTATTTTTTTCTGATTTTGGTAAGCAAAAAGTTAAACAAACCTTGATTTTAATTTCTTGGCAGTTAATATGTTGGCTAAGAATGGAAACTTTTATAAATTCAAATGACTCATAAGCAAGATATGGTGTATCTTCTGCTAAATATGAAACTGATTGTTATTCCCATATTTTTCTCCATATTCATCCCAGCAACAGGGTGAAAAGTTAGCATATAAAAACTTGAAAACCACTTCTTACCTATACACAGAAATCTTTGTTCATGAGGGCTCAGAAAGACTGTAAGAGCCAGACGACAATGAGATGTCTATGAGATTGTGGTTTCTGGTAATGTCAGAAGCCACACTCATAAAGAGTCACCAACATTACTGCCCTAACATGAACTGAGCAATGACAACAGTAAACACATTCTAAAATAAACCAAAGAAGGCAATAATGCCTCAACCCTATGCAAAGAACTATAGGCAACCAAGAAATGCTGAGAATGGGAGAATTAGTCTTGTCCAGGGAAGAGCATATCAACTTGTTATTAAATACCAAATGGTCACCCATAGAGATATCTGTACAAATAACATTATACAGCCTGAGTAGACTTCTTTTATGTATTTAGGAATATATATATATATATATATATATATATATATATATATATATATATTATATATATGTATTAATGAAAAGGGAATCCATCAAGCTGAAAAAATAAAAAAGAGCAAAATTAAAAAATAGTCTCAAAATTTAATATATTGAAGAATAATTCTAGCTGAGGAATAAATCTAGTCAAAACAAGGACATAGTTCCATCTTGAAATGAGGAGATATTGAAAAGAAATGTAAAATAAAATGTCAAATCAAAAGATTTGATAGAACTATGAATTTAAAAAAAATCACATAATTTTTCACATTATTTTTCCTTTTTAATTGGATATTATATTTACATTTCAAATTTTATCCCCTTACCTTATCTACCACCCAGGAACCCCTTATCCCATCCCCCCTCCTCCTCCTTCTATGAGGGTGTGCCCCCACCTACCCCCCCACTCCTACTTCCCAACCCTCGAATTCCCTCACCCACTTAGTGTTCAGCCTTCATGAGACCAAAGATCTCCTCTCCCACCTATGCCCAACAAGGTACAACCACTCTGGAAATCAGTCTGGCGGTTCCTCAGAAAATTGGACATAGCACTACCTAAGAGCCCAGCTATACCACTCCTGGACATATACCCAGAAGATGCTCCAAGATATAACAAGGACATATGCTCCACTATGTTCATAAAAATCACATAATTTTAAAGCATAAAATACCACAAAGACCTAAAGAAATTCTGAGCAAAAGTACCAATTCTTGAGTCATTTTTAATATATTTTAATCCATAGTAAAAAAGAAAATGTATGTATTTTTATATGAGAAAATATACTAGGGTAGTATAATTATTTCATAATGTGAATGTAATATAATTCAATTAATGATAATGTAGTCACAATATAATATAGTTCACTACTAACACACAGTGATGCCTATAACATTCATATATATATATATATATATATATATATATAGAGAGAGAGAGAGAGAGAGAGAGAGAGAGAGAGAGAGAGAGAGAGAATCAGAAAGAGAGAGAATCAGAAAGATATTAAGGAAGAAGATAAAGAGATGGAGGAATGGTGATCTCAGTGCAAGATCCTATCCAACTAAACTTACTGTTTGTACTTACAAAAGTCAGATTTCCAAGTGTAAGGTCAGTCTGGGACAAAGCAAGTTTAAGTCTAGGCATGATAGAAGTGGTGATCTCAGAGTTGAATCCCACCCAGTTAGCTTATTGCTTGTGCTTACAAAAGATCTCTGATTCATTTGCTATATTTGAAAAAAAATGTACTCAGTGTGTTTTTCTAAGAATCAAAAAAACCAATAATAATAAAAAATGCTGATTTGTGGGATAGGCAAAAGGGAACTTAGGTAAATGATTGCATTGATATGTAACTAAAAGACTGGGATTTGATCTGCCAGAGATGAGCTGTGTAGAGAGCTATTGCAATTTATTTTGGGAATCTCTCCGATGGTCTTTCCGACTTTTGTCAGAAAACCCAAGAAATTTTACTATTAGATATTCTGACTTTGGTTGGAAAACACAAGAAATTTTTCTAGCAGGTTTTCTGAATTTGGTTGGAAATCCCAAGAGCTAACTCAAGCAGAGAACTATCTTGACAAGAGAGCTACCTTAAGCACAGACCAGTCTCAAGTAGAGTGCTATCTAGAAATCTGTCTCAAGGAGACTACAGAGTTGTAAGCTTGCACCACTTCATTGACTTCCAGTCATTTTTCTCCATTTTAGTGCTACTAAACACCACTTCCTCAGAACCCGCTCTCCAAGATGAAGCTGTTTCTTGTCAGTATCATGCATTGTTATGTAATATAAACCTTAGAAACCATTGTTTGCCATAGAAATTCCAATTGCAAGAATGAAATATATTTTTATGAGCTCAGAGAACCCTCCCATGCCCCACAGACAGTACTGACTTTTGCTATTCCGTTTGGTTGCCCACTAGAACTAGGAGATAAAACTGTGTTGCTGAAAACACCACACAGATTCGTTGTAAGACTGGCTAAGTCAAGATACAATTGAACTAGAAGCTGCTCACTGTTAGTAGGTTTAATGATAATGCAGGATGCCATCCAGGTTTCTGGGGGGATAAGGAAGCAACATTTTTATCTATGAACCCTATGAACTATAGTGCCAACCCTCTAAGCAAGATATGGACACTGGTAACAATATTTCAAGACATATTGCATTCACTCGTTGGTCAATACTGCATCAGATGGCTGAAGTAGGTTCAGCATTTCAAAACAAAACAGATTTTTTTTTTTTGCATAGCTCTCTAAAGTGAGTAATTCACTTTACTAGCCTACAACTAACCTTTGTTGCCTAGCCTGCTGAGGCTACTGTTGTTGCTTTCCTTTTACCTGTCCTTTGCTTATTCTTCAGTTACCAAAGAGAATCAGCTGTACCTTAGATTATATACTAGCTTCCACCTTAACCAGAAAGCACTTTTCTATATCTACTTTGTTGTCTTTTGTGTGGGTTGTAGAGCAGACACTGCTAGGAAATAAGGAGAAAAGAATCAAATCTGAACATCATTCAATCTAGGGAAGGACAAGATAGTGAATGAGGAATATCTTTGCAGTTTTGTTGTGTTGATTCATTTCAATGTCTGTTTTACATGAGAGCAGAGTTGTCTTCCTGCTTTCACAGGTTCAGATAGCAATGTTCAAGGTGACTAAATGCCTCCATATAATACCTAAATTATAAACACAAAACCATTGTTAAATTATTTCTTGACCCTTAACATAACTTTTAACATGAGGTAGATGCATAATATAAGTTGAATATTGAATTATTAAAGTGAAATCAAAGCAATTTTGATTCAACTCTTACTGGTGGGTGTAGATGTGTTTGTGACAGGATGAATACATGTATACATACATACATATGTACATACATAGATACATACATACATGTTCATGTGCACAGAACATATGGGAAATAATGTGAAATATTAGTTAATGTGAACAGAGAAAGAAAATTGAGTAACATGCATACATTACAGTGACAGACCTAATTTCCAAGCATTCAAAGGCAATCTGTGCACAGAAACTTTGGACAGAGGCACCATCTTGGACTTTGTATTTGTTAGGACTTTTGGAGTATAAACCCTGAAAACCAAAGGAGAAAATAATACAAACAAACATGCAATAAATTTGTTTATTTATTTGTATATTATAGAAGTAGAAGTCAGTGTACCCTTTAATATCTGACAGTGGGATTATGGGTTGCTGAATGTTAGGCACAGAAAATAGGGATGAATTTCATTAATTGTTAATACTATAGCCACTTCAGAAACTCTATTATAAAATGAAATACTTTATTCCAAAATTTTAAGGTTATCATTTAATCACTAATGTGTCTTAAAGGTAGAACCTTGAGGATGGTAATTAATATTCATTGGGATTGTAAGGATGGGGTTTTAGTCCAATAACAATGCTGTCCCTTTGAGATGAGGAGAGAACTCAAGAGTCTGTGTGTGCCATAGGCATACACCAAGGAAGGGCCTATGGAAAGATGGTTGCTGGGTAAACCAGAAGAGGCCTCAGCAGAAATCAATGCTACTGGCTTTGGTCTTAGACTATAAAAACATAATCAAATGTATTATGCATAAATTGCATTACTAAGCAGGTACATTCCAGGGTACCACCCTGATTTCATATACTGAGTTGGCACACAGTGTTGGATGATGGTCTAACCTTTTAGTTTTCTGCAGAACAGAAGCCATTTAACTCTCATTTGCTACTCTGGGTCCAAAACCTGATGTCTTCTAGCAACTGACTTTTGGTGATAGCACCAGGAGACTAAGAAGAGAAAAATGAACTTAGTCAAATGCTTGGATTCTTTCCTTTTTGGGTCAGTGACCTCTCTTTGGCCAGAGTTCATTAACTCTTCATGAGCCAGAGAAAAAGGAAAGCAGACAGTATGTCAGGCATATACACATTGGATGAAATAGAAAAGGCCTACATGGAACCTTTGTTTTTGCTTTCAGCTTTTTATAGCATTTTAGGCAAAAGTCTTCTATATAAGAAGAATGACCTCATATGTAAAATGTTACACAAAGGAGAGTTACCATAGCATGTAGATTACAAGTTCAAAGAAGTGTTTATTCTATAAATTCATTATAAGTTCAAAGCAATAGCTTTACATGGCTTATTGCTCAGAGAGGAGAATATTAGATAGTCAGACATAGTAGTGTTAAAGCCTGAAAAACTAGAGGTCAGGTTAGCTATGCAGTCACTGGGAGTAAGCTAACAGACTTGCAAATGTGCCTATATTTATTTACTTGAAACACTTCTAGAATCTGTCATCATCATCTGTGATAAAAGATTGAGCTACTGTTGCTAGGACACAGAATGTATATATGGAGTACAGGTTATCTGTTAAAATAATCTACAAAATAAGTCCTTTGCTGCTTTGTGGTGTCTTTTCTTAAAGATTGAGAATATTAATGAATTTTTATGAATCAGACATTTGCATTATTTTAGATAAATTCGAAGAAATCAGCCATGGAAACTGGCATTTGGACATTTACTTGAGAATGAGTCTGGAGCTAATGATCATACTTTTAATAATTTTCATTATGGAATTTATAGTTGCAAGTTTGGGGGATAAGTTCATAGCTGCAGTAAACAGCATGGACTTGGTCAAGTGAGGAAAGATCTTTTAGTTGATCAAATCCTCGCTGCCCTGGCCATGTCTAGAAACATTGTGCTTTAGACGGTGTCCCTAAACTGGTGGCTTTCTGTAGTTTGTTCAGCTTCTTTAAGTGGCAGATATATCTTAAGAATTATTTATATTATCTGGACAGTGACCAATCATTTCATCATCTTTTATTTTCTCAAGATAGCTGATTCTCTAACTCTATGTTCCTCTACCTTAAGTGGAGATTTTTTTAAAAAGTGGTTTCCATGGAGTGTTATAATCTGCTCCATTTGTTAATAAATACCAAATAATAAACACCAGCATTAATACCATTACTGATTAATTTAAAAGAAACACATCTTACACTTCTACTGTAAGGACTTTCCCACAGTTCTTTGGGTTTATCTTATTTGAAAGCTTTATGTTTATAATCATTCTTTTCACTGTGTTCCTAACAGCTTCTCTCATGGCCATCTTCTCCTGTGGAGACATGTGAAGAGCATGCAACACAATGCCAAAGGGTGCAGAGACATCAGAAACACGGCACACATAAAGGCTGTGCAAATGACTGTAATCTTTCTTAAGCTTTATTTCTTTCTGTCTACCTGTTTTAGTTAGGATCTTACTGCTGTGAACAGACACCATGATCAAGACAAGACTTATAAAGGACAACATCTAATTGAGCTGGCTTATGGGCTCAAAGGTTCAATCTATCATGTTCAAGGTGGGAGCAGGGCAGCATCTAGGCAGGCATGATGCAGGCAGAGCTGAGAGTTCTACATCTTCATCTGCAGTCTGGTAGTGGAAGACTGAATTCCAGGTAGCTAGGGTGAGGGTCTTAAAGGTGGTAAAGGCTACTCTCACAGCTTTCCTGCTGTTCCTCCTGTGTCCTGATTCTGGGAAGTAGTAAACTGAGACAGGCCTGCCATTCTGTGCTGCAGTGGGTCAGACAAGAGACCTTTGTGGCCTTAGTCCTCATCAATAAGTCAACATATTCTATAGCAAATTCAGTTTACAAGAGAAGATTGGATTTTCTATGTAGTTTTTTAATATTAAATTTTGACCAAAGTCTGTTTCAGAAAATCACTTTTCAAACCTTGGTTCACTGTGGTATACGTCAAGTTTGTGTCTTAATATAGTTTTATGCAGAAGAATGTTAATAAATCATACTTAATTGTAAGAAATATGTACAGTAAAAAATATAATGTGAATTTTGCCAGGTGCCAACCACAGCTTGGTGGGAGGAGGAGAAGGTGTCTTCTTTCTTCTACTCTTGTCAGTGATTAGATTGCTGTTTCTGACTATTAGGCCAGCCTTTTTCTTGTGCTGCCAGTCTTTCCTCCATAATGGCCTGTATCCTTTCAGGACTAGAAAGCAAAACAAACCCTTTCTTTCTTAGGTTGAGTTTTGGCAAGGTAAATATTTATCACAACATAAAAGCAATTAAAAAGAGTGTTAAAACATAAAATAGTCATCTTTTATTATGTTAAGCTTATTGTTACTAAATAATGTGCATTTATAAGACTCATAACAAGGATAAACCCTAATTATAAAATCAAGTGATATGAATCATTTTCTGGATTTTTGCTCAGGTCTCATAGCAGAATTAATGATGAATGTATCAGATGCAAAAACATGTCAAAGTGAATAAATATCATGCAAAGGATAATGTTAGAAAATGTATCAGTATTTACATTTTAGCAAATAAATATTCAAATTCCTGTGCAAGTTTGAAATTTAAAATATAAACATTATAAAACCTAGCAGAGAACAAAATAACATCCTTGACAGTTGTTGATTTACTCAAGAAAAATGGGTGCAAACTTTGTAATTTAACTGGGAACTCAATTGGGAGAATATGTTTAGGGTTTTCCAGAAGCATTCACTGCCCATTTGATATTTGGATTCACACATATACACCAATGTAGCTGGGATCCATTTGGCCATAATGAACTAAGATGGAGACTGCCTATTAAAAGACAGATCAAGCCTACAGGAGATTTTGGTTGTTATCATATCTGTTGTAGAATTCATAATGGGAACTTTGGGAAATGGATTTATTGTCTTGATAAACAGTACTACTTGGTTCAAGACCTGTAAAAATCTCTGTAATTGATTTTATTCTCACTTGGTTGGCCATCTCTAGAATGTGTGTACTGTGGGCATCAATTGCAGGTGCCTCTTTCAGGAAATTCTACAAGACATTATTTTACTCTAAGAATTTACAAATATGTTTTGACCTTGTCTTGGACAGGATCCAAATATTTATGCACAGCTTGTACCACCTGCATCAGTGTTTTCTACTTGTTCAAGATAGTTAACCTTTCTAATCCATTTTTTTCTGGATTAAACAGAGAATTCATAAGGTGCTTCTGGCTATTGTTCTAGGCACAATCATCTATTTCTTCCTATTTCTCATTTTTATGAAAATAATGGATAATAATTTTATCTACAAATAGACAGAATTGGAACAAATTGCATCATTACTTTTTAAGATTCTCAAGATGGTTTCTTAGTCTACCATAGCCTCTACAATGTGATTTTCATTTTCATTTTTGTAGTGTCTCTGACATCATTTCTCCTTTTAATCTTCTCTTCGTGGAGCCACCTTAGGAGGATGAAACTACAGAGTATATATATCAAGGACACAAGCACAGAAGCACACATAAGAGCTATGAAAACTATGATTTCACTTTTCTTGTTCTTCATCATATATTATATCAGCAACACTGTGCTTTTGTTAGCACACTCCATTCTTGGCAATGCAGTTACACAAAATTTCCCTTATATCCTAACATTTCTGTATTTATCTATTTTTTTTCTTCTGGTTTTATGAAACAGCAAATTGAAATGAGCTTTTCAGTGTGTATTGAGAAAGCTGATGTGTCATAGTGAAGGTTATCCTTTGTTTCAGTATGTACGTTCAATATAGCTGATGGTTTTCTAAGGTAAGAAAAAAAGGAAGAAGAAATAAAGAGGAGGGATATATTTATTTTTAGATCATCTTTTCTGTCATTTTGTCCTTAACATACTATTGAGAATTGTTGGCTAAATCCAGTCATCTTTAAAACAAATAGAAAAGGATGCTTCAATCCAACTTAGAAGGGGGAAACAAAATAATCCCAGGATGCAGAGGAAAAGAGGAACATAGATGGAGAGGGGAGGGTAAAGGGAAATGGGTGCAGGATCACATATGGGGGAAACAGGAGAGACACTCAGAGGGTCAGGAGAGTTAATGGAAACATGCAGCTGACAAGAGTAGGGAGTGAGGAGACAATCTAGAAAATCCCAGAATCTATTGGAATAAGTACATAAGAAATGTAAAATCAAGATAAAGAACTTGGATGAAAAATAACCAATGTTCTATGGAGTCATTAGAACACAGACATGAACTCACTGAAGACAGCTACTACAGAGAAATAAGAGAATGTTTCAAAAGAAGGAAAAAAAAAACAGAAAACCCACTCTGAACACAGATTAATTAACCTTCACAATAAGGATGATTAATTTTCACAAAATACAGTTGGCCTCTCATTACTCATTGCCTAAACTGTGGAAATAAATTGGTTCATTCCAACACCTGGAAGAAAATATATTATGAGGCAGATAAAGCAGAGCTAAAGTTAAAATACAAATCAGCAAATTTTAAAGTGTTTTATGACATTATTTATTAATTGTAGCAGTATGAATTTGGAGAATCATTTTTGCAAGCTATTTTAGATGATGTTCCAAAGAAATCATATAATTTCTTAGCATAAACTCAGTATATCAATTTTTAATGTTGCAGAAAATATAGGTAAATTACTTACATGGTAGTAGGATGATAGATAAAACTTACAATGGCAGCATTGAAGTCCTAACATAAAAAGGGAATTTGCAAAATAACTGAGAAACAATATCATGAATACAGGTCATGGGAGTGCAGTACAAAGAAACAGTTACTTTAAAACAGTTACTTTTATTGATGATGAATTCTTTTCTTTGTTTTGCTTTTATTGTTTTCTTTCATAAATCTTAGATAATTATAAGTAGGTTGTAGTAAAACCATGATTTGAAAGATAAATTATAAGTCTAACGCACTTGATAATTGGATAGACAATTACTTGTTGGTTACCTGAAATTTAGGTAGAACCTAGCACCATGAATTTTAGCTGCAAGTTTTTGATATATAAAATGATTGGTTTCCTAAAGTGATAAATGCTAGAAAGAAGACATCCAGTATAATGTGTTAAGAAGTACACATGATAGCCTCCTGCAATACAAAAGTACTTGGCCTAAATTGCCAATCGCATCACATTTTAAAAAAAACTGAATTTCAGGAAGAGAGAAGAATAAAAATTGCACAGTCAACCAGAGTTGGCACAATGAAAAATAAAATAAAATAAGAGGTTTTAACCATAATTTCTTCACATAGCTTTTTCTTGTCCAACTTTCCTATTCCTGGATGTGCTTAACCCTCATCCTTATTCACAAGCATCTCTAATGTTGATCTGTGTTAACCAAATAAGCTTTTGTGATAGTTTCAGTTCTAATACTCATGACAAACAATTTGACTTCTGCAAAGAATAATGTTATTTTCAGGAAAATAGAATTTGAAAATATCCCATTAAATTAAACAAGCCAGTTTCAAAAACATATGTTTTTCCATACATAATCAGTATCTGGAGTATATTCATTCACTCAAACTACTTTAGTAAAGGAAGAAGTCAACAAAGAGAGGGAAAAGGCAGGCAGGAATGAGAAGAGTATAGTGTATGATGTGTATTATCAGTATATAACACACATGCTTAAAAATGTCACAGTGAGAGTAATGGTCTTTTATAGACTGAATATATTATAACAAGAAGGAGAAATTTTCCTTGATCAGGACCATTACAGGTCATCCAGAATGTCATCTATTCATGCAGAATCTGGATGTTAAGAAGTTTTAAGGAGCAACCCATTCACCTTTTACTATCCACTAGGTAAAAAGGAAGTATATCCTACTAACACATACAATACAAAAGATGTGTGTTTTAGGCTCCTACCAAGGGTAAAAATGAAAGTTCATATGTCAGATATATAAATACTTAGGTCTAATTACATAAAGTTAACTAACTTTTAAGTGGAAGTATGCAGCATTCCAATCTGCACAGTACACTACTAGAGCAACATTTGAGTTATAATTACAATGTGAAGAACTTCCAAGGTAACACAATAATATTTCATGTGCATATCCAAATAATCTTTAAATCATATAGAAAATTTTGATGATTCATAACTACAGATATATTACCTTATAAATTATACTATCAGGAAATAAAAAATGCTTTTTTTCTTCAAAGTAATATGTTACATTTTAATAAAAATTAAAATAAAAAACAAAATAGTATTTTATTCTTGAATTCATTTCTTGGATATCAACATTTTTAGAACTCTAGTGATTATATTTCTCTATTTTGCTTCTAAAAGATGTATGATATAATAAGAATGGATGCTACCCAGAATCTAGATTTTTCTCTTATCTTGTAGAATGTCATTTGATGCTCATTTTTTCAAATGCATCACTAATTTTATTCAATACTATCACAATTTTCTTTTCATGGGATAGGAAATAACTCAAATATGTTGTCTGTTTTCCAACTTATAGGTTACAGTATACCAAATGTATTTTCATTTCTTAATTTTCAGCTACTGGTGATACATTTTCTTACCATCAAAATTTTAAGCCAAAGTTATTTTCTAAGTTATTTGTTTCAGCAATATCCCATTTCATGATATTGACACTATACTTCTCAGGTTTGTGAACTTTAGGCTATGAACCCTAACAAGAACACACAATTTCAATGATGTTATACAGAAGTGTGCAGTTTCTGCTTGGAGTCACTTCTGTTTTAGTGCTCTGATCATCACAGTAATCTGGGATGACAGATATTCTTTTTGAATCTTAGAATACCAAATTGAGACCCACTCAGTGTTTTGCAGTTACTCAGAAGCAACATGCCTTCACAGACTATGTTAGTGAATGTAACGTTCAAATGCCATTGTATAGTTTCAAGGAGATAAAAGGATTCTAGCAACAAAAATTATTTTTATACTCTTGGAACATGTAGGATATTAGTGTGCTGTTTCCCTTCCATTTTTATTACTTCCATTTTATTCATACTACAACTGATAAAATCGGATGTTCTGCAGTAGAAAACACAGAGAAAGAGAAATTAGCCTTATTTGAGGTTGACAAATGTGGTTCTACTTCTTGACTTTCTAGGAAATATTTCAGGCTGTGTGAGTACATAAATAGCTTGGCCTATGCAGAGAAATCACCAAATAAAAAAGTTCTATGAGACTATTTTTAGATAAGCTAACAAACCTTCAAAATTCTTACTTTTATGTCAATTATTACAGATTATGCAGGCATAGAATGAAAAATCGGCTATATGCAAGCCATTCAAGGTGAGTAAATAACAAATACTGAATCTTCTTTGACTAGATATGGGAAATACCCTGCATAGTGTCTCTTCTCTCACCATGGTGACAAAGTTCATAATTTGGTCTATAAGCAAAAGATTCGGTAACTACTATGTCAAGAAAAGAAAGCTCCCAAATGTTTTCTCAAAAATCAAATTTTTGTTCCCCTGGCAATGTCCAGAATTGCTCTCATCAGAAAAATGCTGATAACTTGGTTTAAAGGTTGGCATCATTCATTTTCACTTGTGGTTGAAAAAGAATTAATAATTTTAACAATGTTTTGGTAATTTTTTATTACTTTTACTTTTTCCAGTTCAGTCATTTCTCCCCTCCATGTTTGCCCTCCCACAGTTCCTCATTTCATTCCTCCTCCCCACCGTCTCCAAGAGGATTATCCCACCCCAAGCCATGCTGGCAAGGTCTCCCCATTCCCTGGGGTCTCAAGTCTCTAGAGGGTTAGGCAGTACTTCTCCAACTGAGGTAATACCAGCCAGTGATCTGTCATATGTGTCAGAGGCCTTTGATCAGTTAGCATATGCTGACTGGTTGGGGGCTCAGTGTCTGAGAGATCTCAGGGGTCCAGGTTAGTTGAGACTACTGGTCTACTTATAGAGTCACCCTCTTACTCAGCTTCTTCCTTTCCTTAATTCAATAACAGGGGTCTCGGACTTCAGTCCATTGTTTGGGTGTAAGTATCTGCATCTGTCTCAGTCAGCTGCTTGTTGGGCCTCACTGAGGACAGCTATGCTAGACTCCTGTCTGCAAGCACACCATAGCATCAGTAATAGTGTCAGGCCTTGGAGCCTCCACTTGTTATGGAACCCAAGTTGGACTGGTCACTGGACCACCTTTTCCTCACTCTCTTCTCCATTTTAGTCGTGCAGGTTTTTTTTGTTTGTTTGGTTGGTTGGGTTTTTTTTGTTTGTTTGTTTTTTTGTTTTTTGTTTTTGTTTTTGTTTTTTTGTTTTTTTGTTTTTTTTAGAAAGGAATAATCCTGGGTCAGAATTTGGGATGGTAGCCCTACTTCTCTATTTGATCCATGCCCTTCTACTGAAGGTGGGCATTTCACCCAAGGTCCCCCCATTTGAGTACTGAGAGTCTCTCACCTCCTAGGTATCTGATACTTTCTAAAGGGTCCACACACCTCCTCCCCCACCCCCGAGGTTGCATATTTCTATTCATTCTGCTGGCCCTCATGCCTTCTTTGTCCCCACCCCATACCTAATTACGTTCCTCCTTACCTCTCCCCCACCACTCTCCCACCTTTGACCCTCCCTCTGCCACCTATGACTGCTTTCTTCTACCTCCCAAGAAGGATTAAAACATTCTCACTTAGGTTCTTCTGCTTCTTCTTAGCTATTCTTATTGGTGTGAGGTGGAATCTCAGGGTCGTTTTGATTTGCATTTCCCTAAGGACTAAGGACTTTGAACATTTCTTTAAGCATTTCTCTGTCATTTGAGATTCTTCTGTTGTGAATTCGTGGTTTAACTGTATAGTCATTTTTTTTTTATCAGTTTTAAATGCAGTTGAGCAGAAAAGTACCATAGCCAAATATGATAATTAAAATTTTATTTATTTTCATTTCTTTGTGTATATGAGTGCTTGCCTAAACACATTTTGCCCGCCACATGCTTGCATTGCATGTAATGCCTGTTGAGGCTGAGAAAAAACATTCATTGCTCTGGGATTTATGTTACAGATGATAGTAAGTTTCTATTTGGATGCTAGTAACTGAAATGTGATCTTTATTAAGAGCATCAAGTGATCTTATTCTCTGTGCCATCTTATCAATCCTATGATCTAACCTTAATTTAAAAGTACTCTTTTGAAGACAATAGCTCACAGCTTTGTGTTGTTCCATTAGCTATTGATAGTATGCTTACATTTGTCATTTTCAAGTATGCTCAGGAAGAAAGGTATATATTGTGAGAAGTACACAAAATATAAAAGTATGTTATTCTCAGGTATCCAAGCATCCACGTTTATTAAAAGGCAGCAGAGAGGAAGCCTGGGGTTTGGACATGAGTTTCTTCCAACTCAAATGTTGAAAAATTTGGACTACAACTACGTATAAATCTGAGGACACACAGAGTGTCACAGAGCACATTTATTAGTAATGATGCTGATAAACACAAAATTTATAATATAGATAAATTTTGAATGAATCATATTGTTATCCTCTTTGTCCTCTAGAACATAAGCTGATATAATAAAATCTGCTTTAGCAGAGACAATGCAAAATGATAAAACACTGAAAGGGAATATATCTTTATTTGCATGTTAGCAAATGACAGCTGGATGTACTTCATGACTTTCTGCAATACTGTTCAGCTTATAGAAGGATTTATTTATTTTATAGTCTTGACAAAGGTCAGAAAAATGGATTTCACAAGAACGTGCAGAGTCTTTATCCAAATTTTAATATGCTCATTTACATTAGGTTTGTCACTACAAAAGAAGCAAGACTTGAATAAAAGCTTATCTGAGTGTTTGAGAATATATGGACATTTCAGCTTCGCAAATGACAAGCAGTGAATCTTCTTTCTCTGAAAATGGGAGGCAGTGTCTATGGTGTCTTAACAATTATCATGATTGCAGAGTTTATATTTGGAAATGTGAGCAATGGATTCATAGTGCTGACAAACTGCATTGACTGGGCCAGGAAAAGAACTCTGTCTTCCATTTGTTGGATCCTGCTTTTCTTGGCCATTTCAAGAATGGTTCTGATATGGGAAATGTTACTAGCATGGCTAAAATATATGAAGTATTCATTTTCATTTCTGGCTGGAGCAGAATTAAGGGTTATGATGTTTGCCTGGGTAGTTTCTAATCACTTCAGTCTTTGGCTTGCCACCATTCTCAGCATCTTTTATTTGCTCAAAATAGCCAGCTTCTCCAGACCTGTGTTTCTCTACCTGAAGTGGAGAGTAAAGAAAGTGCTTCTGATGATCCTTCTGGGAAATTTGATCTTCCTGATGTTCAATATATTACAAGTAAACAAACATATAGAAGACTGGATGTATCAATATGAGAGAAATATAACCTGGAATTCTAGAGTGAGTAAATTTGGGGGTTTTTCAAATCTGGTCTTATTAGATATGATTATGTTCTCGGGAACACCCTTCACAATGGCCCTGGTCTCCTTCATTCTCTTAATCTTCTCCTTGTGGAAACATCTTCAGAAGATGCATCTCAGTTTCAGAGGGGAGCAAGACTCAAGCACTAAAGCCCATGTGAATGCCTTGAGAATTATGGTCTCCTTCCTCTTACTCTATGCCACTTACTTCCTATCGTTTTTTATGTCATTGATTCCCATGGCACATAAAAAAGGACTCGATCTTATGTTTAGCCTAACTGTTGGGCTTTTCTACCCTGCAAGCCACTCATTTATCTTGATTTTGGGACATTCTAATTTAAGGCAAGCCAGTCTTTTGGTGGTGATGTATTTGAGGTGTGGGCAAAAGCATTAGAAATTCACTATTCCATAAGGCAGTCAAACCACATGCTATTAGGTATATGACACTACTTAGTGATAGAGCCCCAGGCAAGCATTAACATTAAAAAATATATCATTTCTAGAATCTTCTATATGTGATAAATAATTCACAAATTTAGAATAATGCTAAATCAGTGTGACCTTGTATACAATCGTAAGAATACAATTTTATTAATGTAGTTTAGGCATGATAACATATGCCTGTTAACTAAAAAGAAAATCAGCTTCGACATTCTTATTTGGATCTTGGCTGAGGTGCTTAGAGTGACCCAGGTAATAGCTGTGCAATGAAGATTTTAATTTTCTCCCTATTGTGAGTTATCTGGAATCTATGTGATTAAAGCTATAAGCAAGATTTTCACACACTAAAACAATTTCTCGTGCTTTGTTATATTGATTTGGAGCTAAATTAGAAAATTTAAATAAACTCAATAGCAAGAAAATTACAAGAGGTAAACTCAAGGAGTGACTGTAAACTAGACTCTAGGTCCTAGGGGAATGACTCAGTAAAGAGCTTTGTTGCAAGCATGAGGATCTGATTTTAAATACCAAGATTCAACTAACAGTCTGGCATAAAAAGTCAATGCAAAAATTACATGTAAGATATAACCAATTTTAAGAGTACCAAGAAAACAAAATGTTTACCTTTAAAATCATTAATTAATGTCCTCTTTAAAGCAGGTATATAGTTTACTGTTTAAATAAGATTTTGTCATAGGCTAGCTTTGACATCTAAGGTAAACTTAGGAAAGCAACTAGTGTGGAGTCAGCTATTGGGGTCAGTGCTGCTAACAGCTGAGGGAGACCACTGCTGACTGCAGTAGGCAATTTACAGAGTCAGCACTGGTAATGCTGACAAGAAAAAAACTCTGAGCTCTTTAGGGAATGGTGAGAAAGAAAAATAGAGAAAAATCACACACACACACACACATACACACACAAACATACACACAAGCACACACATGCACATACACATACTGGATAAAACAAAGCAGGCTCTAACAAGCAAGTTTGAGCAAACAAGCTCCAACAATTTCACACACAAATTTGCATACATATATACATGCACACATACGTACTTATATGTACACACAATTGGTGGATAGAAAGAAACTCCAATCAGCTTGCTTCAACAACTCTAACAACCTTACACACACACACACACACACACACACACACACACACACACACACTGTATGGAAAGAAGCTCCAACAAGCTGACTCCAACAATTTTATTCTTTCTTTAGTCCTTTTTATAACTCCTATGACAAAGTTCTCTACTCCCCCTCCAAAAATTATCATTTTATTCAAAAACAGATAATATGTTAAATAAGGGGGAGTTACAACAGGTTTGCTAATTATAAGTTCAAAGCGGCTGTTTTATCTGTTACTCATTCAATAAGCTTATTATAAATTCAAAGCAATAGTATTATTTGGTCATAACCTTAGTTTATCATGGTGCATGAGACCTGCAGTCTCATCCTTGAACCTGACCTAGAATGAATGTTTATCATTGATCATGCATCTGTCCCAAGCCTATTTCTCTTCCAAGTGTAATTTATGTACTTGAAATTTACAAAAGCTCACTGAACTTCTTTTATAACCTATGCAGCCTTTTCTTACTATTCTATGAGGAGGGGGCACATTCCATTCTTGATTCTAACTTAAATATTCCTTTTTGGCAAAACAATTTAAACCACCTCCTTAAAATTTCAATTACTCTAATGTCCTGAAATTATTTAAATTAAATCAAAAATTCTGTAAAATCGTTAATTTATCTAAGCTTCATAAAATTCATTATTTTATGAAAAGGCAACATTGCCTGGAGCAGGAGTCAGAAGAATTCCAGTGTTGATGTTATTCTCACCTGCCTTGCTGTCTCTAGAATTCTGTTTTCTGTGTATAATAATTGTGTGCATTTCTTTTGATGCAAGCTGTGCAAAAGCATTTCAGTCTAAAAGTTTTCTTAAATTTGAAATCTAACTATGGTTCTACAGCTCACATCACTTTTCTCAATTGCCTTAACATAAGCAACTTACTGAATGCCTTTGTGTGTCTGAGTGTGTCTGTATGTGTGTGTGTGTTTGTGTCTGTGTGTGTATGTGTATGTGTATGTGTGTGTTTGTGTCTGTGTGTATATGTGTATTAGACAAAGAATTAACAAGGTATTTCTTGTGATTATCTCAATAGCAATACTTTATTTGTCAGTTTCTGATTTTCATGGGAAAATTGGCTAATAAGTTTATTTAAAAATGATCAAAAATAAAGAACCTTGACATTTTATTTTATGGAAACTCTAAATGTGTTCTGAGCCTATCTCTATTTTACTAACTTGATTTTTTTATCTTATTTTTGTAGTGTGTCTGATTTTTGTTTTTCTTCTAAAAATTTTGTTATATAGCCATGCCAGAATAATGAGGCAAAAATACATTTCTTCTAAGGATGTGAGAACTAAGGCCTTTAAGAAAGCTATCAAATAGTGGTAACATTTCTACTGTTCTTTATTAATTATAGCATCAGTAATATTCTGATGGTGGTCTTGCCCTACACATTTGTAGACAATCTGCTGGTGAAGACGTTTTCTCTTGTTCTAGTATATTTGTACCCATTTGGGTATCTATTTCTTCTGATTTCATGGGTGGAAAGGAAGAAGAGTTTGTTTGTATGTTGGAGCAGCTGAAGTGGGCCAAGGGACAGGCATTCTCTCTGTGCTGTATTCAGGTCTAATGATGCTCTCAGAGGAAAAGAGGATGAAGAAAGACACCACATCCATTATCCTGCCTTCCTGACTGTTTGAAACAATGACTCTCTATGTAGAACTAGCTATCCTGGAATCCATTATGTAAACCCGACTGGCTTACATGTCACAAAGATTCACCTAATTTTTCCCTGATTGCTGAAATTAAGGACTTGCACTACCACAATGGACACATATATCCCTTTTACCTACTCCCCTTTCTCTCATTCTGTCCTATTAAGATGTATTCAAAATATTTACTTGTTTTAAAGAAAAAAGAAAATTAGTTCTATATTACTTGCATTAGATAGAGAAATTTTCATTTGCAAATAAAATTGTAAATGGGTGATAGTTTATTTTAGCAAATGCATAAGACAACAGAGTAACTCTTTTTAAAACTACTTTGATAAATTGGACAAATATTAACTAGAAGAAAAATAAAACATGTGAAAGATTATGGTATGGATTGTGTGTGTTTATTTATGTAGGAACAGTTGCATATTTTAAAAATCAGAAAGTTAATTGTTTCTGTATTCTTAAGAAAAAATGTATATAATTTGATTTTCTAGTCCTGTATTCTATAGATTTGGATTTTTCAAACCTACATTTAATAAGGGTTTTCAAATGTTTCAAAGTCCCCCTTTAGCCCATCATCCAAAGGAAGGGAAGAAATTATGATAAATAGGACAAGGGGTTGTGAACCTGTTTAGAAGTAGTACTTTAGGGTTATTCCAATCTCTGTTTGCCAGGACACTAGCAATTTAGTTCACTAGTGTCAGGATACCAATCATGAATCAGCAGTGATTACATGATCCAGCAGAAGTAACCAGTTGCCCACTGCATCAGCACAAGACAGGGTAAAGGATTAGGATGAACTGGGACACCAGGAAATGTTCTCTGTCATTCATTCTTTTTCTTTTTTTTTTTTGAGACAGGGTGTTTCTCTGTGTAGCCCTGGCTGTCCTGGCACTCACTCTGTAGACCAGGCTGGCCTTGAACTCAGAAATCCACCTGCCTCTGCCTCCCAAGTGCTGGGATTAAAGGTGTGCGCCACCACTGCCTGGTGTTCTGTCATTCATTCTTATCTCAAGGAAGCTAAGATCACCAAAGGCTTGAGACAGGTGGTAAAACATTAAAAAGCTAGTTATGCAAATGTGCTTTCACTGTTGTTTAAGTCCTATTTATACTCTCTCCAGACATCACAAAGGGAGACCTAACAACAGAAAATGATGAAATTCAAGAAATAATCAGAACTTACTACAAAGCCTATATTCTACAAAACTGGAAATTCTAGACAAAATGGATGGTTTTCTAGACAGATCCCATGTATCAAAATTAAATCAGGATCAAGTAAATTACATAAATAGTGCCATACCACTAAGGAAATAGAACTTCCAATTAAAAATCTCCCAACCAAAACAGCCCAAGGCCTGATAGTTTTAGTGCAGAATTTTATCAGACCCTCTAAGAATAACTAATACCTATATTCCTCAAACTAGTCTAGAGTTTATGCCATATGAAAGGATAGGGGAGGGTGGTGAGCAACATTTGGAATGTAAATAAATAAAATAATCAACTTTTAAAAAGTTAAAAAAAAAAAAAAAACAAAGGATGGCATGATGAATCTTGAGGACTCTGTAGCCAAAAAGATGCATTGAGTATGCATAGCTGAAGTTCTGGCTAGAGACATTTTTGTGTCTCAGCCAGTTCAGAGCTGTTACCATAAAGAAGGATCAGTGAATCATGTTACCTGTCCTTTTTGGTCATCCTGATTTCTTTCTTCTTGTCTGCAGTCAATATCTTCAGAGAGCCTTCGTCTATGAAATCTGGTCCTTATTACTTTGGAAGTAGTCCAAAGCCTTTCTGTTCTTTCATGTTAACACAAATATAAAGCCTCTCTCCCAACATGGCATGTCTTTTATCCAGAAATATGAAGTCATTGAGAGTATAGAATGGCCCAATTTAGCAGACTTTTTTATTTAGATCTGTTTGACCTTTCTTGTAGAATATTTGTGATACAAATATAAGCTCTGAATTCATAAATTTATAAATATATAATTTATTTTAATAATTAATAGTCTGTAATGGCTATACCAGGTTGTCAACCTGACTATATCTCGAATGAACTACAATTCAGAATTGGAGATCTCACCTATGATCCATATCTTGTGGCTGGAAGATGCAAGTTTCTGACCTGGATCTTGGCATTGAGATCTTGAGGCAAAGGGGCCATGAAAAGCTTAGGCCTATGCAAGGCAGTACCTTTAATCCCAGGAGACTGAGGGAAGAACATCTTAAGTTCAGCCTGGAACAACGCAAGTCCCAGATCCAGGCATGGTGGTTCATATCTTTAATATGGGCCATGCCTTTTGCTATATACCTACATAAAGGCATTGAAAGAAGGAAGATTCACTTTTCTTTGTGTTCTTGTACTTACCAGCCAACACAACTGTTGGAACCTACTTTTACAGAAGATCAGCTGAGACAAATAGCCTCATAGGACTGAGCAACTACTAGATTGTTGGACTTCCTGTTCACAGCAGACCACTGTTGGGATAGTTGGACTACAGACTAAGTCATCACAATAAATTCCTTCAATATACAGAGACATTCCATAAGTTCTGCTACTCTGGAGAACCCTGATACAAAGTCTTATCATTTTTCTCAGATTTCAATATGTAACACATAAATTAATACACACCATCATGCACATGTGTGACACACATATTTAAATGTATAAATATTTATATTTATGAATGCATGTGCACACATGCACAAACATACAAAGAGAGAGAAAACACAAAATATCAATAGCATGAAAGCTATTGATGCAAAAATTAAAATTGGTCAGTGCTGACCCTATGCTTCCCTATTATGTCAAACTGTCAAAAATTAATCTAGAATGTAAAATACTCTAGTATGTCTAGTTGAGGCCACCAAACATGTACTTCAAGGGTCCTTTTTTTTTATTTAAAGAGATCTGCTTTGTAGAGATGTAAGAAACTCTAAAGCCTACCTCAGGATGCTTGCCATTTTCTTGACCATTCTACAGTTCTGGAGAAAAATGTTATGAGAATGTAACCATAAAGCAGCTAAATCAGGGTGGAGATCTAGAGAGAAGTAAAGCATCAAAAATAAATGTGATATCTGAAATATGATAATTTTTAATTGGTGTGATGGTTATTCCTGGTTGTCAACTGGAGTTCATCTGGAATGAACTACATGGCAGAAATTGAGGTCATACAAGTGATCCAGATCTTGATGCTGGAAGACACAGGCTTTTGATGTGGATCTTGACATGGGACAACACATGCTTTTGATCCTGATCTTGAGGAACAGTGGTCATGAAAAGCTTAGGCCCAGGCAATGTGACACATGTCTTTAATTCTAGGAGACAGAGTAAAGCACATTTCAGAGTTCGATGCCAGCCTGGATTAGAGCAAGTTCTGAGTAAAGAAAATCTTAGGTCCAGGTGTAGGTAGACAGCTTTAATCTGGGATATTCTATCTGCTGCAGGCCTACATAAAAACAATGGGAAAAAGGAAGGGTTCATTCTTCCTTGGCTGCTTGCAGTTACCTGCCAGTACATCTGTTGGAATCTATTCTTCAGGATTCTAGATTATATAGAAGACCAGCTGAAACAACTAGCCTCATGGGACAGAGCAAATACTAGACTCTTGGTCTTCCCATTTGCAGCTGCCCATTGTAGGATTATTTGGAATGAGAACAGAAAGTCAATCCAATATATTTCTTTAATATACAAAGACATTCTAAAAGTTCTGTGACTCTAGAGAAACCTTACTGTAACAGGAGGCATGTGAGTATTTAACAAAAACTCATTTTCTGCCATGTATGATAATTTATTATTTTTATATTTTACATAGAATAATGGTATTTGATTTTCTTCAAGTTTAGTTATGAAATGCTAATTTTCATTTAGAAGCATATTCTGATATTTTTTCAAAATATGTGACCCACTGGGACTTCAGTCTTGTGCAGGGTGAAAAATATGGATCAATTTCCATTCTTTTACATTTAGACTGCCAGTTAGACCAGTGCCATTTGTTGAAGATTCTTTCTTTTTATCATTGTATGGTTTTGCCTAATTTGTCAAAATTCAAGTGTCCAGATATCTGTGGGTTTATTGATGGTTCTTCAATTCTATTCCAGTGGTCAAACTGTCTATCTCTGTATCAATAGCAAGTGGTTTTTAACACTATTACTTTGTATTACAGCTTGAGATCAAGGATGGTGATTCCTCCAGAATTTCGTTTATTATTCTGAATAGTTTTGGCTATCTTGGCTATTTGTTTGTTTGTTTGTTTGTTTGTTTTGCAATATGAAGTTAAAAATAGTTCTTCCCATATCTGTGAAGAATTGTGGTAGAATTTTGATGTGGATTACACTAAATCTGTAGATTGTTTTTCTTATGATGGTCATTTTCATTATATTAATCCTACTGATCCATGAGCATGAGAGAACTTTCCATCTTTTGGGGTCTTCTTAGATTTTTTTCTTCAGTGACTTGAAGTTCTTGTCATTCAGATCTTTCATTTGCTTGGTTTAGAGTTACATCAAGAAATTTTATATTATTTGTGGCAATTATAAAAGGTGTTGTTTCCCTGATTTCTTTCTCAGCCTGTGTATCATTTGTGTAAGGGAAAGCTTCTGGTTTGTTTAAGTTAATTTTATATCCAGCCACTTTGCTGAAGTTGTTTGTCAGCTGTAGGAATTCTCTGGTAGAATTTTGAAGGTTTCTTATGTATACTATCATATAATCTGCAAGTAATGCTACTTGGATTCTTCCTTTCCAATTTGTATCTTCTTCACCTTTTTTGTTGTATTATTGCTCCAGCTAGAATTTTAAGTACAATAATGAAGATAAAGAGTGGTAGTCTTGTCAATGATTTTTGTGGGATTGTTTAAATTTCTCTCCATTTAATTTAATGTTGACTGTTGATTTGCTGCATATTGCTTTTATCGCGTTTAGGTATGTGTTGTGAATTCTTGATCATTTCAATACCTTTTACATGAAAAAGTGCTGGATTTTGTCAAAGGATTTTTTAGCATTTAATGAGATGTTCATGTGAATGTTTTCATTGAGTTCATTTATATAGTAAATTATATTGACAGATTTTGTATGATGAGCAATCCCTGCATCACTGGGATAGAGGCTACTTAATCATGATGAATGATGTTTTTTATCTGTTCTTGGATTAGGTTAAAAGGCATTTTATTGTTTATTTTTGCATTAATTTTCTTAGGTGAAATTGTTTAGGAGCTCTCTTTTATTGTTGTATCTTTGGTTCAGGTGTCAGAGTAACTGTGGGTGCATAGAATGATTTAGGTATTGTTCTTTTTAGCTCTATTTTGTGTAATAGTTTGAGGACTATTGGTATTAGCTCTTCTTTGAAAATCTGGTAGAATTCTGCACTAAAACCATCTGGCCCTGGCCCTTTTTAGTTGAGAGGTTTTTAATGATTGCATCCATTTCTTTAGGATTTATGAAACTGTTTAGATAGTTTACCTAATCTTGATTTAACTTTGGTGCTTGGTATCTGTCTAGAAAATCATCTATTTCGTTGAGATTTTCCAGTTTTGTCAAGTATAGGCTTTGCCAGACTCAAAGGCATGTACTCATAGATAAATGGACATTAGTCAAAAAGTAAAGAGTACCCATGATACACTTCACTGACCCTAAGAAATTAAACAAGAAAGAAGGTCCAAGTGAGGCTGCTTCAATTTCAGTTAAGAGGCAGGGACCTTGATGGGCAAGGAAAGGGGAGGAGAAAAGGGGAGCAGGATTACATGTTGGGGTTGGGAGACATGAGGGAAGCCTAGAAGGCGAGAAGAATGAATAGAAATATGCAGTTCCCAGGGATTTGGGTGGGTACAGGTACCAAACCCTGATGCAATTACTGATGCTATGTTGTGCTTGCAGACAGAAATCTACCATGGTTGTCCTGTAAGAGGCTCTATCAGCAACTGACTGAGAGAGGTGTAGATACTCACTGCCAAGCATTGGAAGGAGGTTGGGACCCCTATGGAAGTGCTAGAGGAAGGTTTGTAGAAACTGAAGGGAGAGCAACCTCATAGGGAAACTAGCAGTGCCAACTGGACTCCTGGGAGCTACAAGAACTAATTGAACAACAAAAGGGCATACAGGGGCTGTTCCAAGGCTCCAGGAACATATATAGTAGAGTACTGCCTTGTTGGCTTCAGTGGGAGAGGATGTGTCTAATCCTGTAGAGACTTGATGCTCCATGGTGGAAGAATGCCAGGGTTTGGGGGTGGGGTGGGGCACGAACTCAACAGAAAATAAAGGCAGGAGGGGAGAAACACTCTGGGAAGGGGGAGAGGGAAACAGAGGAAACATTTGGGGTGTAAATAAATAAAATCATCAAATTTTAAAGAAAAGGGATACATTAAAATTTCCTATGAAGGTATTACAAAATCACCATTTTGTATACAAATACCAATTATGAATCTCCAGAAACAAGGGTAGAATTAAACTAGTGAATTTTGTCAAATCAGGAAGGTTTAGAGAAGAATGAGAAGGATAAATGTTAGCTGAGGCAGAGAGCACAATTTGGTCTGCATATACAAATGATGGCCCACATAATTTATTAGGATGATTGAAATGGAGCTGGTACAGTACAAGTCTATGAAATAGCATACCAGAAACTTCTTCTCAAAGCTCAGCCATGTCTTCTATTTCCCATAGAGGAAGGTACCCCCAAACTGGAGGACATTAACTTTCTCTCATAGATCATTCAACCCTTGATGGCCATTTAGACAATAAGACATAGTGTGACATTTTCTACAGAAATGTGAGCAGATGTGGGCTCATCCAAGAGAAGGCAACAATGAGAGACCAAAAAATAGTTCCACCTGAGTTTGACTTAGCAAAATTGCCTTTCTTGTGTTTGTGAATAGAAGCCTGGGTGGATGAAAGTAATTGCATTGTTAGAAGTCCATGGCTGAGGATGTACAAACAACCTTCTAGCAGCTCAGCCAGCTGGGGAACTTGCTTTCTCCAGAAAATGTCACTGCCTTTCTAAAAGTAGATAGCGTCTTTTCAAAGAGTTTCCCAAGTCTTCTCGTTGTTTTGTTGTTTTGCTGAACTTTGTGAGCTTCTCTCCAAACTCCAGGAAGGAATGTTGCATTATGGAGTAAACTAATAAGCAATGCCCCGTCCTTCTCTCTGGCTTTTTGCATTCTTTTTACCCAGTTTACTAATATATCCACTGATCTCTGAAGGGAATGATGTAGATGTCTGGTTATGTTTTTCCTTCTTGGTCTGAGCTTTGGAGCACTCAGTCACAGCCATTATCATTGGTTCTAAGGACCTCAGCCAGCTACAAATCTCTGTAGAACATCATCCATTCAACAGTGTATTTACTTTCATAACTGAAGCTACTGGTAATAGTCATCCATGAGCAACAGAAAAACATAAAAATAAACTTTGACAAATATGTCGTATCTATTCATTAGAATGGGTTCACTTGCCTCCCCATCAGGGCCTATAAGTGATAAAAGCCATATGTTTTGCCTGGGTTTACAGTACCAGATAGAAGTTTCTACCTTATACATAGACCTTAAACCCAAGAGGAAAGATAATTGGACCCAAAACATTGCTACTATAACAACAGAGGACACATTTGGCATAGCACACAGATTCCATACCTGAGTATTACTGTCAGTAACAATTCTTCCCTAGCCACCTGCACTATAAAAAAACAGTTATAAAGGAGTGAGATTTTAGTTTATTTTCCACCTGGGGTTTCCAGGTTTTACAAATAAAGCATACAGTATCTTTGTCAATGGGAACTTTTTATCTAGTCCTGTTGTGAATGCAGAAGCCATGGTAACTATCTTTAAGGTTTCTGGAGTTTTGAGAGTATTACTGGAATGGTAAATCACAGTACACTTCCAATTACATTAAGATATTTCATTTATGAGCCAGGCAGTGGTGGCACATGCCTTTAATCCCAGCACTTGGGAGGCAGAGGCAGGTGGGTTTCTGAGTTTGAGGCCAGCCTGGTCCACAGAGTGAGTTCCAGGACAGCCAGGACTACACAGAGAAACCCTGTCTCAAAAAACCAAAAAAAAAAAAAAAAAAAAAAAAAAAAAAAAAAAAAAAAAAAAAGATATTTCATTTATGTATTTAACTGTTGTTCTTAGTGTTCTATAAACTTTTATAAATATGTAACACACAGGAATTAGTATTTTGTAATGTAATACTTTCTCAGAAAGTGGGTAGGCTGTCTAAAGGTCATTGCTGCTCAAAGTGTGCACTAATTTGAGATAACTGGATAGAAACTAAAAAGAAATTTGAACAAGGACCAGTGAATATTGTATCATCATTTGTGTCAATTGTTTTGTCATAAAGAAAGGGTGGGTATAGCAACATGGATAGAGAACACTATATCACCTAGCCCTCAATACCCCATAGTCAAAATCAATAAGCCATGTGTCCTTGCTTTTTCAAGGGAAAAACACTCCCTGCCTACCCTGTGGGTAGTTATGAAGCCTTTGTCTCAGGGAAAGATGAGAATGTATTTTATTCGGTTTCTCTACTTACACATCACAGAGCCTGATCCTATCAGTCTTCATATAAACCAGTGTCACAATGCAGGCCTCAAGAGGCTTGTTCATTGGTCCTGAAAAAACATTTCTTTTGACCAAAGAGATAGATTGGCATTTAAGAACACATTGCTCTTGTAGAGAGCAATCAAACCTGAGTTTGAGTCAGAACATCTATGTCACACAAGCACTTTTAACTCCATCTCCAGGAGATTTGACACCATCTTCTGAACTTTGTGAGCACCTGCATTTACATATGTGTGATGCTTGAAATATGAATCTTTATTCCCTTGATACAATTGTTGTCTCTGAAGTTTACTGCCTCAGTCTGCTAACCTAGGCCTAGATCTGGAAGGTTCTAGCCTCCATACGATCTTATATAGATCTAGCATAGAGTGTTTTCAGCATCTGTGACTTACTACTGAATAAGTTCTTCCTTTTTAGATTTTTCCATGCTCTAATTGGCTGGTTCAACTGAGCTTTTCTGGATCAAATGCCTTTAGGAACTGACTGATTTAGTATGGCAACTCTAAGTTTCACCTGAAATATTCTGTTTAACCCTTGCAATCTGTTTGAACCTTCTAGATCCTTCTTTGTCTAGCTCATTCTGTTTTCACCTATGTCTGGCTTGTTCTCCCTTCAACCTGTCTTTGTAAAGCTCTCCCGAAAAAAAATGCTTTCTTTCTCTCTTTCTGTACTGCTCTTTCATAAGTAGCTCTGCCTTATCTCCCTCCTTGTGAGAGTTGGGTATATCCTATTCTGTCAAATCTTTCTCTGATATTTTGTCTGCCACTAAATTAGATGTTATGTTAAAGCATGGGTGCTTCCTTCTACAAACTCATTTTACCTTCATTGTTTTGGATTAAAGGTATGTACTAAAGGCACACCTGAACTCCAGAAAGAGGGATTAAAGGTATGTGCTAAGGGCCAAACTATACAACAACTAGAATCAGGGTGGATTTTTTTTTTTTCAGTAAGTAGCCCAATCGTGAAGTTGACAATGTGATCAAATATCCTGCAACACTTACCCAAACAGGAAATATATATATATATACAACTAAATCAAAAATAATCTTAAAATAAAAATTAAACACTCTTAATTAAAAGATTTCCAATATGAACTACTCTCTGATCATGGTGGTTTTGTATACTGGTTCACATCGCAGTCTCCATCAACATGTTGAAGAATAGATTTCCACTTTCTTCAGCCTGACAGGTCTCTTTTATCATTTCTTCAATGTCCTTTTACCTCCTTACTATTCGGCTACCTGATTTCTCCCATGGGTTCCAAATTTTTGAATCTCCAAAGGGCTCTTTTTCACTGGTCTCCTTTTTTCTTTATTTCTTTGCATTTCTTCTTGACTCCCCACCCTGTTCTCTTTTGCTATTTGTCCTGCCAAATAGAGAGCAGTGAAGCAGATATCATCTATATGTCTATTTCTTATTTTGATATTCATTTCCATTGGCAAATCTCCCCTTCCATTGTCAAAGCAGCTGAGACTCTGTTGCATACATTATTTCCTAAAACAAAGGCAGCAAGGCAACAGCACAGCTTGATTACAAACCCATCTAATACATGTCACTGTATGAGAGTATTCTATGTTCTTTAACCAATCAGCGTTTCAGAGATACCTGCATATTCAGGAGATGGAGCTCATTACAAAAAAAAAAAAAAAAAAAAAAAAAAAAAAAAAAAAAATGCGACCTGTGGACTATAGAAGATGAGTGCTCTCAGATACCTTGAAAGGAGATTCCAGTCTCAGATGGCTTTGTCTTACTTTCATGAAACGGATCAAGCAACCACCATTACATTAAGGAGACCAACAATCCTGAACTATATAAAAAAAATAGGCATATCAGGATTATCACTGTAAAATTTTCACCCTGAACTGGATTAACTTCAGTTGAATGTTTCCACATTCATTGTCTTAGATATACAACTGCTGCTTCCAAAAAGCACATATTTTAGAGAGCAAAAAAGGCCTTGTGCAAACAGATAAGCCCTGGAGAACCCAGGAAAGTTAAACACACACCTTACATCTTCAATAGAATGAAATATGAAGCTGTTCTTCCTGGAGTGCCAGATAAAGATACACTTTTATAACCTGATTACTTTGCTGTTTGATGAGAAAAATTCTGATGGTATCTCTCACAATATATGTTTTTTACTCATTTCATACTTTTTTCATTTAAAACGTGAGCACTGCTTTTAGTCCATAAAACTCATCATTAGGACTGATGTAACTCATATTTTGCAACAGCCTAAGAACTTCTATATTAGTGTCAGGGCAATCCTGACACCTACAGATACCATGTTTACTTCAGTCAAGCCTAGGTAGGCCCTAAATCATGGGCACTATCTCTGCGTAAAGAGTCCCCATACCTTTAAAAAAAAAAGCCAGATATACTTTGCAAAGAATCTCAGTGTAAGCATGTCTTAAGTTGATATACACTTGGAACTGAGTTAATTGTTATATGAATACATTTTTCCAAAATTGTACTGTGCTAAAACGTGGCTAAACAGAAATTACCTGGGCCAAACTCTAGGAGTCTTAGTCCAACAGCAGATATAATAAAATTTATCTGAGTAGAGTTTCATTCTTGTCTTCTCATGGATCATTTTGTCCTTCCTGTGAAACATGAGGGAGTCACCACACATATTAGTCAGTGAAATAAGTCTAACTAGTAACTGAAATAACAAGTTAATATTTGAAAACATATTGAACATTCTTGGTTATCATGGTAATTAAAATTAGAACAGTTTTGAGATTCTATCTCACCCAAATCAGAATGCCTATAGTAAAGGCAAGACATCATCACACAAAAGTACAAGCAATCAAAATGCAAAGCTGTGGAATACAGTCCTAATGTATACATCTAAAATACAACTCCTATACCTAAGATTTAGAGGTCATTATGGAAGATGGGCAGAAAGGGTTATAAGATTCTGAGGATAAAGGAGTTTGCTGTGACAATGCTTCTAAATAATGTCAGAAATATACTCATAAGGTCTCACCTACATGACCTGAACAGTGAAAACAATAATAATCTTGCCAATGTGGATGGGGAAGCCCACAAGGCCCCAGCCCTACATAAAAATCTCAGACAACTAAACGAAGCTGACAGTTGGAGAAATAGTGTTCAACAGAAAGAGAGCACAACTGGTTATCTAATATCAAATGGCCCACCCTAAATATATACTATAAAAAACATTATATAAACTTTTCTGTACTTAGATAACAATAATTAATAAAAAAATAAGGCCATGAATTTGAAAAAGAGCAAGGAGGGTTATATAAAAATATTTAGAGGCAGAAACAAGAAGGAAAAAGGGAAAATGATATAATTATATTGTAACCCAAACAACAAATAAATAATTTGAAAAAGAAGTCCCCACAAATTCTGGTATGGTACTGGGTAGGAAGAAGCATGCACACACTATTGACGTGTATGTGAACTTTAGCACCCCATATAGAAATTTACTTAAAAGTTGCTAATTTTTTTTAAAAAAAGAACCACTTTTATGATTCACTCATGGGCAAATGCCCAAAATATTAGGTCAACAAACATCCATATGACACATTACTTGTACATCCATGTTCACGATCTATAAGAAAAAAGAAATGAAACCAGATAAGAAGAAAACCAGTGGATAAATAAAGTGTAACACATGTGAACAATAAAAAAGCTAAATTTATGACCTTTGAAAGAAAATGTGAGGAGCTAAAATATTATGTTAAACAAAATAGACTAGATTCAGAATGATAAATTTTGTATGCTTTCTCACATAGGCTGATTAAAATTTAATTTACTTTCTTTCTCTCTCTCGTTCTCTCTGTGTGGTGTGTGTGTGTGTGTGTGTGTGTATGTGTGTGTGTGTGTGTGTGTGTGTGTGTGTGTGTGTGTGTGTGTGTGTGTGTGTAAAATGTGGATAGTTGTAGCATGAAGATAGAAATGGAGACCATGTGGAGTAGGAAGAGAACTAGGGGCAGAGAGGGTATAAAGAGTGGGTAAAGTATTGTGGATAGAGAGAAATAAGAACAAACTTAATGACGTACATTAAGAAAATAATACATTTAATTATGTTATTTTATATGAGTATTCTAATAAAAGAATAAAAACAGAAGTTGCTTATGCATTGCATCTCAAGTTGATAATCACACTGTAGCCTTAGATTTTTCAAAATGTACTTTAATTAGGGTTCTCTAATGATTAAACCTCCCTTTTAGCCAACTACCCATCAGAGGTAGAGAATATGAAAGGTTAATAGTAAGGAGGGGTTTTGGACCTGTTTAGAAATTGTTCTTTAGGGCTATTTCAATCTTCATTGTCAGAAGTCCAGTCCACTAGCAAAACACCAAACACAAGTGAGCAACTGCAGTTCTCAAAATCTAAACATGAATCAGCAGTAGCAGCTCCATCCAGAAGAAACCACAAGGCTCCACTGATCTTCATAAGTCCTTGGAAGTGGCAAGAAGCAGAAGAATACACAAGAAGTTCTTTGGTATGTTTCTCTCTGTGAAATCATGACAAGTGAAGATCAATGAAGAAAGCAAGAAGAACCACTGCAGAAATGTCAGTTTTTGTCTGTCGGGTTATACTTACACTCTTTCTAAACATCCCATGTTCTCTCAAGAGTCTGCTCTGGCAAAATCACATGTTGTTTCACTAAATAGTATTCAGAAAAATAACACATTTATTCTCCGCAAAACATCATTTCACATTCTTTATGCTTCAGCAAAACATCTTCTTATAAAACACCTTCCAGAAAAACATCACAAGAAAACTGAGTCTCCAAAATCCAGAAACTCTCACTTCATCGCGTAGAACTCAATACTTGACTATTTTCAACTACTCTACTAAAACTGTCCATTAATAATTATATGAATACACTTATCTAATTTTTACATTTTATACAAGATTATAAGAAATCAGATTTTCGGTATATTCCCTATACTTTTCTTTTATAGTTTTAATAGAGGTCATTTCGATTGGAAAAGATAGTACATTATACACTATGATTTCTGTATTGTTTTTCAGTGATTATAATTTTTCAAAATGGAAAATCAGAGTCTTCCTTGGTTAAGATTAAAATAAATTTTGATGATGTAAAATGAAGAAATGATGGACAATTCATCACCCTTACAATGATTTAAGATGAACACAAGAGCAATTGCCTGAAATGAGTTAAATCTGGTTTTAGCTTCTAAACACATCTTTTATTTTTTATTTACAGAATTTTAGGAAATGAGTTTCATTGTTATACAAAAATTGTTTTTTTCCAATCTTTATGCCTATTTATATTGATCTGATATTTGTCTATATTACTTCTTTTATATACTTCCTATGGATACATGTCTCTGTTGTTTATCTAGAGACTGGAAGGCTTTTATTTTTTCAGTCAGTATCTCATCTGTCTCAGAAAAATCAGAAGGACTTGTTTAAGCTTCTGGTTTCCCCAAATCAAGATACAAGAATGACCTGTTGGGTATAAGGCACCAATTGCTATGCAAAATAGGAAGATGGGTGCATTTAGCAAATTCCAACCTGATATAACTACACATATAAAGTATGTGGCATATAACAGGAGAAAGGAGATCACAGTTTGTAAAGCTTTTACATGGACCATGGTGCTGTGATCTTGACATACTTTACCATAGAATTTCATATTCTTGAGATGTTTGCCTAGAGAATAAATTAAGAGAAGAACACAGTTCAGTGATATACTAAATGGTACAATATTTATCAGGCTGAAGACAAGCATATTTCTAAGATTTGCTATATCCTTCAGTTTGTTCTTTATGGTCACATTTCCTTCATGAATGCTCATCCAAGGAATCATCTTGAAGTTCACCACCCCATGATATGCAAAAAAACCCAGAAAAGATGACAAGAATATTACAAGAAGAACACTGTCAAGTTTTCTTTTCACATGACAAAATAGACGGTTAGAAAAATTGGCTATCTTGAATAAATAAAACATGCTGAGTATGACCCCAAGCCAAGTGCTAAAATGATTGGTTATAGCCCAGGTAATTCCTGCGAAAGCTCTCATTTGTAAATTGTACATATCATCTTCAGTAAACACATGTAAATACCAATTCATTAGCATTGCTAACAACAAACCAATTCTGAAGATGGCAAGAGCAGTTATAATTCGATCAGCTGAGGAGATCTTTCTTCTCTTGATACAGTCGATAGAGTTCACTACTATTATGAAGACATTGGCACATTTTCCTAAGAGAAATTCTGTCATCATTATGGTAGAGACAATCCATTCTATCAAATTCATTGTGTCTGATCAAATGAAAAGGAAAAAAGAGAAAATAGGAGGAATAAATTCACTGATTATGATTCTTCTTTTTCCATATGTGGATGCAATTATAGTTGGGATTAATGAAATGTATACAATAGTTCTTGCTTCTTTTTAACTCTGTGTTTAACAGAGCAGTAACATGTTGTAATACTGGGTGAATGCAACCTCATTTTTATGGAAATTTATATTACCATAATGTCTCCAATTGCACATGTTTTAAAATCTCTGCATTGACTGGTATATTTCTTTGCTGCTATTGGAAGAATGCTGCATTTCAACGTGCTAGCAGGCAAATAAAGGCAAATTCCATTCCATTGTTTCAAATGTTGTTCTTCTTTTAAACATTCATTATTTACAATAGTCAAGTTTGTTAGTAAAATTTTAGAACTCAATACCCAGAACATGTAGAGGGTGTCTGTCATTACATGAAACTTAGCTTATCTATAATTACTACCCACTACGGACTCATAGATTTTCGTTCAAGATTCACGAATAAAGAGTCTCAAATTCCCATCTCAAAAGATCCATGGTTTTCTGAAGAACATCAAAGAGGCCAACATTCCTTGAAAACTGCCCTGTAATAACAAATACTTGTGTATACTTGTGTGTATGTTGACTCTTAATAGCTTACAAAAACACAAACATCTTTAAATCACACACACACACACACACACGGACACTTCATGGATATAAGAATTATTGCCCTGTGGTCTTCAAAATGTAAAAAGTACCTTTGGAATGGGATCTAGGATTATAGAGCTCTTTTTCTCTCCACTTTAGCTATTCAGTCCATTCTGAATGTTTCAAAAACTCTTGTGCAGAGTTTCACAAATGTTATTCTTGAGGTCACATCAGTTTCAAGTATTAATTATTTGATTAAAAAGAATTGAAAGTTTTTCATATTTTATCCAATTCAAGAATATTCTTTCCATTTTTAAGCTATAGTGAAAGTCCATCTCAGCAGTCAAAATGTCTGAAAGCAAAACCAACCAGACAGAATTTCACACTGTGATCCCAGCAGTGAAAAAGTGAAGGAAATATCAATGAAAGTGTAACAACAGACATATACACTCAGACACCATATCATTTAAAAAAAATGTTTGTAATGGCTGGAGGAATAGCTAAGGGCTATAAGTTCAACATCAAAGACCTATATCAGCCATGCTCAAAACCACCTGTAACCCCAGCTCCAGCATAGCTGATATTCTCTTCTGGCCTAATGCTCTCAGTGGTACTGTTGTTATATTCTATACTCTCATTTTAAGTGGACTTATAAAGCTACTCATTGGTGTCTGGATTTATGAATCAACAAAAAAAGGGATCTTGCAATTTTCTACTGAGGAATATAACTAATTTACACTTTATCCTAATTTAGAATATTTCTCTGAAATTTCAGCCAATTAATACAGATTAAAATTAAGGTTATTCTACATCAAATATACTAAACCCATTTTTTTAACTGGAAGGCAAGTTTACATGTTTCTTAAAACCTCAGAATAAGCACACTGTGCTCCAATGAGCCCATCTAGGTTACCAGGTTCAGAATCATTAATTCTTTGTGTGTGTGTGTGTGTGTGTGTGTGTGTGTGTGTGTGTGTGCGCACGCGCGCGCCTATATGTGTGTGTGTGTATGGAATAAACATTATGGTAGGAATGCATGCACTTGTTAAGTGGTGGTCATCAAATACATATCACAATATATTGTTTCTATTTGCAGAAAAATAAAAACTTTGCTTGATAGTCCTTGAATATGCTTTTCAAATTTCACTAAGTACTATCTAACCTTTGTTAATTCAAATCCCTGGGAGATGAAACAATCAAAATAATACAGAACTATAAAAGAGAATACATCTTATTTGCATGCTAGCAAATGAGATTACAGTGTTCACTCCACCATCTGTTATGGCATCATGTGCTAATGACATTAACTATACAAATAGTTGCTCTAAATTGTTTGGACAAATAACAAGATTCTCCTCAAAATCAGAGATGAGTTTAGTCTTCATTACCAGTGCTTTCTGTAAAGCAAAAAGGAAAAATATCTGGTTTTATTAGGCCCAATTTTCTTTAGCTCTCTTAAAATTTCTGGATGTGATAAGTTGTTACTAAGAATCATTTCTTCTCCCTTTTCTACAATGTTCTTCTCTGAGCTTTTAGTGTTGGGGTTGTACTGTAAATGTCATAATTTGGGGTTTAATAACTTATGGGTCATTTTCTTTTCATTTGAACTACCTGTGGGTTTCTGTAATGATCTCTGAAGAAAAAGAGGAGTTGCTTCAATGAGGATGATATCTACTCTTACCTGTAGCTATAATGATAGGTGTTTAGAATGCAGTTAGAGATTTTATTGCTTTAAAAAGTGACAAGGGAAGGTTGTTCTCTAGGTCCTATGGTCTCTCCAGCTATAGAAATTGGCTAATTTTACATTACTACATATTAATTCTCTTTGTGTTAGCAGAACTAAAGTCCAATTATGTGTCTGCTGGTTATTCCCAGGATATAAGTGCCACTATTGCTTCTTTCAGAATATCTTGTGCTGAACACTGCTTTGGTTTTCAGCTAATATACTGCATAGTATTATTTATTGCCTTTCTTTTTCCTCAGCTTGTATAGTTCTGTTTTTTTACAGTTTTTAAAAATTTGTGTACTTTTTTATTGGATATTTTATTTACATTTCAGATATGATTCCCTTTCTCCATTTCCCTCCCACCCAGGAAACCCCTATCCCAATCCCCCTCCTCCTGCTTCTATGAGGATGTGCCCCTATACACACACCCACTCTCACCTCCCCACCCACAAATTTTCCCACACTGGTTCTTGCAGAGGCTTCCAGGTCAGACTGGATAGTCTTCCAAGACCTTTGTCTGAAGCATGTGGTGTCTTCAATAATAGAGTCATATCTTCTTTATCTAGAACCCCAAAAGGATAATGGCAATACCCTATATTATTTGGGGGTTCTCTTGAACTCAACTGACCAATAACTCTTAAGGAAGTATATGTGAATATATATACATATATGTGTGTGTACATGTATGTGTATATATACACATATATATGTGCATATTATATTATATTATGTGCATATTATATTGTGAATATATGTATAAATTTGTATATATTATATGTAATTTTAATTAGATATAAAGTATTATAATGCTCTATGGCTTTGTCAAACAACTTTAGTGTTATTTTTTTTCTCCTTCTTCCCTCTCCCTCAGAGTTTTCATTCTCCTCTTGGGAGTACATCTCCATTCATATTTTCAACTCATAGAAACTATATTTTAATTAAAAACAGACAGAATAAATTATCTCATTTTTTAAAATTCAGCTGTATGCAAAACTAAACTACAAAAAGTAAACATCATATGAGACAGTCAAAAAACAAGAAAAATTATGTAAATCATTTTGTAAAAGAATGATAGTTATCTTTCAGAATAAAGCAGGTATTATGAGCAGAAAACTTCATTTAAAAACTCAGTAGTACTAATAGTGTCATTTTAAGACTATATTAACCTCTATGTTCTCTTTCTTTTTTATCATACAATATTTCAAATGTGTTATTATATATTTAAAAATGAGCTAATGTAAACTTGTAGGTAAATGCCATAAGGCACACAAACCAGTTATGAATTTAAATAAAAGAATATTTTGGATATTTTTCAAGAAGTTCTCAATTTTATTAGTTTGATTTTTGTCTCCTTTTTTTTCTATTGATTCTTATATAGTCTCATTTTCCACCTTTCTAGAGCATAAATTTTGACATATTTTGCAGTGTGAGTCTCTTATTGTTGATAATTCTTGCATTAGGTATCTGTATCATTTTCTTTTTCCTCCACTTTTAAGATTTTCTCTTCCTTTCTAGGTTGAAATTTTTCTCATTTTTGTATAATATTTTTCCATCAGATTTTTAAAAATTTATCTCTTACTAACTAAATCTGCCACAATCCTTTTTGCTTCCTCTGAATACACCTCTTTCCTCTTTCTTTAGATACTTTGATGTGCATTTGTTAAAGTGATTTGAAAACCTAAGTGAACATGTCCTTTGTTCTACTGCGAGATTCTCTGTGGATAATTGAGCTTCATGGGTGTCAATGTTTATAGTTTTCACCAGATTTTGGAAACTGAGGCAGTTTTTTTCTTGTTATTATTTAATTTATTATAAATAAGTATATATGTGTGTGCCTGCTTGCCTATATGTGCACTACCTGCAAGAACGTGACTATAAAGAACAGAAAAGGATGTAAGACCCACCTGAACTGTAGTTACAGGGAGTTGCTAAGCACAAAATATGGGTATGTGGGTGCTGGGAAACAAATCCTGGTCTTCTGTGAGAGAAGCAATTGCTATAAACATTTGAGCTAGCTCTTCAGCACCACTAACAAATGTATCTTACACCCAATCTAACATTTTGGGATATTTTAATTAGACACCTTGAAATTTGTTCAAGATCAGCAATTTTTGTTTCGTCCTTCAACATTTTCCTTAAGTATTTAAGTTGTGTTTTCAAGTTCATGAATCTTTTCTGAATTAACCTCCCCCCCCATACACTCATTTTGATCATTTGATTTTAATCTCTAAATGTTCATTGGGATTTTTTTTTTCTGCATAGGTTTATCACTTGTGCAGTTGGGAGTTAAACTTTTGGAATCTTGTATTTATAATACCCAGTTTAATGTTATCTGCTGTCTTTAATATCTCTGCCAACTTTAAAATGTTTTCAGTGTTCTAATTACACATCATAATTTAGTAGGATTTTTACAAACCATGAAATTATATGATTAAATCTCCATCAGTGTGTATTGAATCATGTTAAATGCTGGCTATTTATTTATGTCCTTGTAGATAGATTTTCATTCAAGTTGTATTGAGAGGCATTCAAAAATAAATGGAAGCCATTTAATATGGAATTATTTAGAAAGTAAAAAACAAATGTTATATTCAAACATCAAAGATTTTCTGTGCATTCTACCCAGTGCTTTATGAAATATATGATTCCTTATTATTAATAATATTGGATCGATGTTTCTTCACTCTTCATGTCTCTTGCCAATGTTTGCTCTGCTTCTCCAGGATATTTATTTAGTGGCCTTAGAAAATGACTTCATTAACATCTATGATTACATATGATTTGTGGTTCTCTATGCTGTGAATTGCAGCAGTTTAGTCCCCTGGGTTCTCAGCTTGTTTACCTCAGCTCAGAAAGTCCACTGGGCCCCTTCTCCTACACCATGAACTAGAAACACTCACGGCTCAATTTCAGGTCTCAATTCATGTGCTTTCATTTCTTAGGTAAGTGTTATTGCCTGATTTCTTAAAATTTGATTTTCATGAAACCTAAAGTTCTACATACCTTAGCTGTTTCTGTTGTTGTTTTATTGTTGTTATGTTTCCCCTCTTTAAAATAATAAGTTAAAATTGAAGCTGAATGGAGTTTAATTTTATGTAGTAAATAGTAATTGCTATATTATGAAATACTCCCTGGGGACCTAATTCCTTATGAAATAAATATTCATTCCAGTGAAATTCTAGGGTTACTAGGAATAAAGATATTCTGAACATTCTTGCCAAGCCCATGTGTGGACAGTGGGCATCTGTTCCTTTAATACTGAGAAGCGTATTTCATGTACCAGGTATATGTTTACATGCATTAATGTTCCTGTGGGACTGAAAGGGTCACTCAACTGTAGAGGCATTTTCTAGGAAGCATGAGAACCTGAGTTTAAATCCCCAAGCCACACAAGGGCTACAAACAGTATGATTTCCCTTCAGTTTCTTGTGAGGTTTTATAATATGTAATATAACTTATTTTATTTTAAATTCTTTTGATAAATAAATCATAAATTTGAAATATATGGATTATAAGCAGAACCACATCTCATGGGTTCTATGTATAAACAAGTTGAATACACAGACAGAAACATAATTCTTACAACAGTCTTTAAAATAATTCCTAATTTTGAAAACTAGATGGTAACTTTAAATAGCTTGTAGGATATATGATTTAAGAAAACTTTATTTGGAAAAGAACATATTCTTAAAATGATGTCTGTTGAAAGACACATCTAACTGAAAATTATGACAAATTCAGGTCTCATTCTGTGTTTTAATAAAATTACAACCATAAGACTTCATCTCTAGCATACAAGTTTTTAGATTAAATTAAAATGAACTCAATTGGCTAACTGTAAGGAAAACAAATAACCTATGTTAGAAACATCAGAAGACTAGTAAAAGTCCAGGAGATGATAGTAGTAAAAAAATAAAAATTAGTTAATTATTTTTTTAAAAAAATCAATGGAAACCAATACAAAAAAAATGTGGATATTTCAAAGTGGAAAAAAGCCATCCATATTGCTGGATTAAATTCACTGCCAATGACTGCTCTTTCAAAAGTACTGCTTAGTGATTTGGGTGTTGCTCAATGGTGAGCCCAGTATATGTGAGGCCCAAGGTTTGAATCTCAATAGCACAAACAAAAGTAAAATTAAAAAACAAAAGTTATAAAGCATGGAACAAGCTAAACATTTAGTGGACAACATGATAACATAGATGCCAAGAAACACTGAGTAGTAAAACACAGCTTTGTAAAGGCAGACCTGTGATTCTCTTCCACACAGGCCATACTTCCTTTGGACACCAGTTCTTAGTATAGAGCAGTTCTGGCCTCTAGTGGACAGTTGGTAATTATCTCAAAAAATTTCAGTTGTTAAAATTGGGAGGATTCTACTGTGGGACTGATAGATATAGTAAATAAAAGTACAAAAAAACCCATGGTCTTCATTTTACATAAAACAACACGTTTTGTAAATATACTTTGACTTATTTAATATAAATGAATTGTAAACCAGAATAGTGGGCTAAATTTAGAATGTAAGACCTTGCTAATTTTTTAGCTGAACAATGAGAGTAATTTATTGCTTATCTAATATTCAAATGGAAGTGAGCACTATATTTTAATCTGTTAAGTTTAAAAGGAATTCTACTTTTAGTGGTTTGGTATAGAACAACTTTTTTCCTGAAAGTTTGTGGCCAGAAAGATGGTCCCTAGCATACTTCTACTAAGCAATGATAGATCCTTAAGAATTGAGGCTTATTACAAAGTTAATAGGTCATAGAGATGACAGAATGTGAGATGTAATTATGTCTTGTGGTTGGAGTAGACTAGTTCCTATGAACATATATTGCTATAAAGCAAACTTGGTTGCTGAAGAGCTGCCTTTGTACAGAGTACTTGCTGGAAGTTGATATCATGATTTTTGAAGTTTTCAGCCATAAGAAATCTGATTAAAATAGAAACATTGTGTCTTTACAAGTCTCAAATCTCAGGTGTATTTTTATAATAATAATAATAACAGGCAGTGGTAACCATCTGTCTTAGAGTTTCACTGCTGTGAAGAGACACCATGACCAAGGCAAGTCTTATAAAGGACAACATATATTTGGGGCTGACTTACAGGTTCAGAGTTTCAGTCCATCATCACCAGGGTAGGAGCATGGGAGCATCTAGGCAGGCATGGTGCTTTATACCATGCATCAGGCAGAGCTCAGAGTTCTACATCTTCATCTGAAGGATTCTAGTAGGAGACTGGCTTCCAAGCAGCTAGGAAAACCATACCTCCTAATTGTGTGACTCCCTAGGCCAAGCATATACAAACCATCACATTCTACTCCCTGGCCCCTATACACTTGTTCAAACACGTGAGTCTGTGGGGGCCAAACCTAAACATAGCATAAGGCAAAATGCATTTATCCCAACTTCCAAAGTCCCTGTAATCTCAACAGTATTAAAAGTTGAAAGTTCAAAGGCTCTTCTGAGACCATGCAATCACTTAACTGTTATTACCAAAGCAAGTCAGGAAACCACCTGGGAAATTCCAAACTCTGCATCTCTATGTCTGATGTCAAAGCGGTCTTCATTTCTCCAACTCCCTTTTTATCTTTGTTGACTATAACAAACATCTTTCTCCTGGGCTAGTTCTACTCCCTGTTAGCAGTTTTCCTCAGCAGATATCCTATAGCTCTAGCATCTCAAACATTGTGGGGTCTCCAAGGCAACTTCAATGTTATAGCTTCTTGTTTCAGTGCCTGGGCTCCACACATGGTCTTCTGGCTTCCTCCAAAAAAATGGCATCACTTCTCCAGCTTTGCCCTCTGTAGCACTCTAAGCTCAGGTTGATCCACTTCACTGCTGTTGCTATTCTTGGTGATCATCTCATGGTACTGGCGTCTCCAGTACACTGGAGTCTTCTGCTGCAACTAGGCTTCAGAAATAGCCTCTCATAAGCTCTCTTCATGCCTCAAATTCTTTGCATGACCACCTCAGTCCTTGGCTGACAACTACAACTGATGCTGCATCTTCACCAATGGCCTTCCCTGACCTCTCACAGTGCCAAGCCTCACCTGTTCTTCATGATGCCTGCCTGCCTTCAAAACCAGTACCACCTGGGTGATTCTTACACATTACCAATTACAACTGCAGCATGAGGTATAACCTTGGCTATGTCTAGAACACAGTTTTATTGTACTCTCAGAAAACACTTCCCAGAAGACTTCACCTCGATGATGCTGGTCTCTTCTTAATCACCACTAATTTCTTAGCTCCAGCTAACCACCGTCTATTTTCCCAATATTCCCCTTTATTCTGGACTCTAAACCCAGAGTCATGTGGCCAAAGCTGCCAAGTTCTGCTGCTTGCTGGGGATGCAACATGGCCTCTTGTTCTATTACATGATCACTGGTTTTCTGTTTTCCAGCTCCTTCACTTCCTAAGCTTGGCTTTCCTGGATCTTGAAATCTGCAAACCTGGATTTAAGCTTTTCTTCACCTAGAACTTGCTCTGTCCCAGGGTGGGCTTGAACTCATAGATCTGCTTGGCTTTATCTCCTGGAATTAGCAGTGTGTACCACCATTCCTTGATCTAAATTTAGCTGGGCAGGATGTCTCCCCAAAGTCATTACTCCCTTAATCTTGCCACAAGTTCATCACTTCCTTAATTCAATTTAATATCCTTGAACAAAGGATTCAGGTCCATTTCACTTCCTGGTGCCCTTTAATTCTCAAACCATATATTTTTTATTTTTCCTTTCTCATCTTGCTACTCTTGTTTAAAATGTTCTTCATGAGCCTTAACCAGAGAACAAAGTCCATGATGGGTGTTTCTGAGACTTCCTTTGTCAATATAATTAATCTGAGTCTCTTCACCTTAGCCTCAGGCAGACTATTCTGACAGGGGCAAAAAGTAGCCACAGTCTTCATCATAATACCACAAAAACAGTGTCTAGGCCACATGTTGGAATTTTTCACTGACACATCTTAGGCCAGGTCTGCAAAATTTAAGACACTCTCAGTAACAAAGTCTTCTATATGCCTACCAAAAAAGGCCATTAAATCCCATTTAAAGTATTCCACTTTTTCCAAATTCAAAGTCCCAAAATTCATTCTTCCAAACAAAAGTATCGTCAGGCCTATCACAGCAAAACCCCAAACCCTGGTACCAACTTCTGTATTACGACTCAAAGTTACAACTTTGCTGCTATAAACAGACACCATGACCAAGGCAAGTTATAAAGGACAACATTTAATTTGGGCTGGTTTACAGGTTTATAAGTTCAGTCATCATCAAGGTGGGAGCATGGCAGCATCTAGGCAGGCATGGTGCAGGCAGAACTGAGAGTTCTACATCTTCATTTGAAGGATGATAGTGGAAGACTCACTTCCAGGCAGCTAGGGTTAGAGTCTTAAGCCCATGCCCACAGTGACTCATGTACTCCAACAAGACTACAACTCCTGATAGTGCCACTACTTGGGCTAAGCATATACAAACCATAACACCATCTTAAAAGAAACATAAATGCATTATACATGACAAACCACTGAGCAACAATACAAAAACAAAAACTATACATAGAATAGATGATAGTAATTATGTTCAAAAGAATACTCAAAACAAGACTGTAAATATGAGATCCTCTTTACCATGGAATTACCAACTGTATTATTGGCTTTTCTCACTGTTGTAACTAAATATCTGCCTAAAGCAACTTTTAAAATATTGGGTTCATTCTGTCTTATACTGAAAGTTATTCATGAGAACAGGACCTGGCAGGTCACATTGTATCACTGTCAGGAAACAGGGAGAGGGAGAGGTTGTGCTCTGTGACCTTTGTACTTTTTATGCATCCCAAGACTTCAGCCAACATCAGTGTGTGTTTTCTCACAACAATTAATGTAACCTAGAAAAATTCATCACTGGCATGCTATGAGATTTATTTCTAAAGTGAGTATAGATCCTTTCATGTTGACAGTCGACATTGATTACCACAACTCCCTTGTCAACCTGACACACAATTATGTTCCTTTTAAGTCACAACCACCTACTTATATCATATTGTGCTACTCATATCATTGTACTATTGTACATCATACAGATGTACAAACAACTCAGAATGCACTTTGCATTCAACTCTACTTCAAAAGCTGGCAGTCTTTCACAATTCTAATTTTGTTTATAATTGTGACAAAAAGAGGTTTCAAATCATGATCTTATCTTATATAATTATTGTTTTACACACACACACACACACACACACACACACACACAAACTGCTGGGTCCATTTAGTATTGTTCATTTGTGTTTTGGTTTAAAGTTCAAAATATTGGATTGGAATACTTCTCATGCATCTCATCCCTGGGGAAAACTGCTATTTCTCTTCCTCAGTAGCCATTATTTGCCAGTACTTCTTGATCTAGTATTATTGCTGAAAATATATAGAGTACACTCATATATGGAAATTTCTAAAGTAAAATAAAAATATAAGTAGGAAATCTCCTCTGAGAGGTCCTGAGTTCATATGGTGGTTCACAGCCATTTGTAATGGGGATTCAATGCCATCTTCTGGTGTGTCTGAAGATAGTGACAGTATACTCACATACATGAAATAAATAAATAAATATTAAAAAAAAGAGAAAAAAATCTCCTCTGAGACCCAGTAAAATTCTTTACATGAGCTCCTGAGTAATCAAAACACAAGATATATACTTTTTACATACTAATGGGACAGAATGGACATTTTCATTACAAAAGGAAGGAATAAGAACATAGTAGAGGAAGACTGAACTAAACGAAGAGTAAAATCCAGAAATTCATCGAATCCTACAGCTTCATCCTGAGTAACTGGAACTTGAGATGGAATAGAATTATGTGGGCTATGGCTTATGATGCAATTATCTGGTCTTCAAAGACTTGAATAACACACTTCTTCAGCTCTCTCGCTTGCAAGATACATAGTCTCATGGGCGAGCTCTATTCTATTCCTAAAGTTTTCTTATTCAGAAACTGCGTGGTTCTGACATCTTCAATGTCTTGAAATTTCTACTGTAAGTTCATTTTCACAATTTCATGCAAAGACTTCCCAAGGCCTTCTTGCTGGGACTTGAAATCTGATTGTATTGCTTGGCCTTGGCCTCTTAAATTTGTGAAGCAGTATTTCTTCAGTTTTATATCTTTCATGCCTACAAAAACAGTGTTAAATCACTGAGACAACACTGACAGGTTCTACCCTCAGACCCAGATTCAGCCTTTGCCCCTTGGACCACATATGTTTCTATTAACGTAGGGTTGAATCTTCAAATTCATTATTTTGGTTATGTGCTTTTTACAGGGAACCTCTTTTTCAATACTCTCAGGTTAGGTTTAATGATTTGAAATAAATTCTAACTTTTGGAAGATGAAACCTTTTGTTTTAGTGCCCTTTCTATTGCTGTGGTAAAACACAAAGGCCAAGGTGATTTGTCAAAGAAAGCATTTAATTTGGCTTGTAGTTACAGGGGTTTAGAATCTGTGATGTGTATGTCTGTTTACTTAAAAGAGAAGGAAATGTCTTATATTATTAAGTTTTCTTATAGCAATTTTTGAGATGTTTCACTAATGGGATATTTATTTTAAGAAATTCTATTTGTGTTATTATTACATGAGTAAAGAGAATCTTTTATTTGATAGTTTTTTAGAGTGTAATCATAGAATCCTTATCCACCAATCTCATAAAGGATGACAACCTCATAGTGGTCTTATATTTAATATGGCCAGAAATAAAGAGATGTGCATAATCATAAACTCTTCTTTCAAAATTAGGGTCACACAATGCTGTACTGACTTTTAGTAAAATCTTGAAAAATGTTCATTTTAATTCATTCTTATTTATAAGATTGTCCTTTCTCTTTACCTATCTCTGTGTCTGTTGTGTTCATAGTTACTATGTATTGAGCCCTGGTAATTTCCCTAGTCATATTAGGTTAACAGTGTACAAATTGTATAAAATCAATTCAGGGTTATCCTGTACACTAGATGATCTAATGAATATAAAGCACTCAAATCATGACATAATGAACAATAAATCTCTATCTATAAATCTATTAAGGATGAAAATTATGTTATAAATATGGAAATTCTAACTCTGAAAGAAAAAAATATATCAAATGTGGTTAAGAATGATTATGAATTTGATTAGATTCAAATTATAATTGTACATATTTATAGCCATCTTTGGAGAACCTGCCATTTCTGCCAAGAAAACATTTGAATCACATGGCATTTTTATGATCTAGAATTAGAAGTCATAAAATAGCACTTCTTAACTGTTGTATTGGTTTTGGCAGTTACAAGTTGTATGAGTTTCTGGGGAAGGAAACAGCACAGAATGCCAATTCCCTTCATATGACATCATTAGACAAAGATAGTGTCACACATTTCTTTGAAACATACAATATAATACACATCTTGTCAGGGGCAGCCCTGATTATACACTGAAGGCCTAAAATCAGCCATAGGCCTAAAATCAGCAATAGGCCTGATATCCATGCCTGCTAACACAAAGTCTTGGGTCTCTGTGGAAAATCACTGAAACAGACAGCTATAAGATATTGTAAAGAGGCAGCTTTGGTGGCAATTTACCAGCCTGGATAAGAACAAGTAGTCATAAGTCTCGTAGATAGTTATTGATCTTGGGTAGCCTTGGTGGATAGTACCAACTTAGATAAGGACAAGTGAATCATAGGTGGAGTCATAGTGACCTGTCCCCTTAACATTCACCCAGCTGATACCCTGTTCTGGAAGACAGCTGTACTCCCCCTGAATACCTACGCTCCTGCATCATCCTTTTCCCCACATCCTGCCTTTTTTTGTGTATAACCCCTGTGTGAAAAAGTAAAAATTATGATTTGAACAGACTATAGACAAATCATGGTTCTTTGCATTTGCCTGTTTTCCTCCATTCTCTCTTTCAGGTGACCTCACCGGACCCTTGTTTAATGCCCTGCTGGACGAGGCAACATCTTAATATTTTAGGCTGCTGCATTAAAAATGTTAATGTTGAAATAAGAAAAGGTAGAGAAAATTTATGATGCTACCACTTTTCTTCAACAGGAGTGGGGAACGTAGTTAAGAAAATATTCATGCTCTTCTTGAAGAAAGGTGAATCATCAACCACTAGAACAAAATCCTAAGAGTACCTGAGAATTTTCTTTGCATATATATTCAGAAATTATAGAGTCAATAGATGATGCTCTGTATATCCTATATGAGAAGGTATAATGGTATTTCACAAGGTCATATTAATCATCGAACATTCACAACATAGTATGACATTGACAAAATAATGTCTTAAGCTGATTTCCCACAAGAATGCTGACAATGGCTTCTCTGGCACTTGATTTCTGAAGATATATCTCTATCTCTGAGCGCTTGGCCCAGGAGGTGACTTTCAGACAAAGAAATGAATGTCATTTAAAGGCATATGAATATATGCCTTTAATCAATGTTTTCAGTAGTATACAGCTTGACTTTCTAAAAACTATATACATTGGATTACAAGAACAAATAGTCACACAGGCAAATGGTCATATACCTTATTATCTGATTAATATGCCTTCCCTAAAAAAAACCTATGTGGGTATGAATCAATCTAAAGATCACATTGCTATAAGACCTTTCACTTGATAAAAATATTACTTTCAGATAATAATCTAATGTATTCAAAGTATTATCTAGCACATTTGCCTACTTTCAAGCTGTGCTCAAATTAGCATGCCTCTTTTTTTATTTCTCCAATCTCTTTTCTTCACTTCACTAATTTTCCTTAGAATGCTTATAATCAGTCTAATAATTTTGCAGTCTATTGTATATTCTCCCACTTTAAACTACTTTGTTCATTGTCACCTGTGATTCAAAGAAAAAAAAAAGGCAACATTACAGTATATCATCATAATGTCAATGTGTGGTATATATAGCAAGAAACTATTTTTGACCTACATCCCCTCAGCTTCATTTCTTCAAACTTAACTTCATTTAAGTAAAACTGACAGTAAGTTTTATAGACAAAAGTTTCAGGGAAAGCACACATCTCACATCGACACTTTAAACATTGTATTTAAATGATATCCTCTTAATATTAATGCCAAAATGAGAAAAAATCTGGTAATTAGAAACAGATAGTCAATGCCACCTGCTTTGTATTAACTTTTTCTATTGGCAATACTTCATGTGCAAAACTATCAAGAAATGGGGAAAGGTACAGAGTAATAGTTGGGTCTGGAGGTTTAATTTGTCTTCAAAGTCCTCATCTGAAAAGAAATGACAGTGACATCATCAAAATATGTAAATGAGGTATGCACTAACTGAGAAATATGTGAATGTTTTCAAGATACTTGTTTATGTGTAGCATTATTATAGTCCTTTCAAATAAATATATTGTCAGTCATAAAATAAAGAACTACTAAAACATGCAGCTGAGGGCAAGAATGTTATTGAGCTCTTTTGGAGGGCTTATAAAGCACAAAGAGAGACGGGGGGGGGGGGAGGGAGAGAGAGTCCTTAGAGTCTTGGTGTATAAGTTGTTCAAGTGATCATAAAAAAAATACTTTGAATATCAAGCAAACTGTGTATGTTAACAGACCCACCTGAAAGAACTTAGGTATGCAAGTTACTCCTGTTTTTGATGAATGGAATAAAATGAATATAATTAAATAAAAATTCACTGGGCAGTATCATGGGTGGTATTATGTGTCCTCATCTTTTCTGATTCTGTATTGAATTTAATCCTCAAAATAGGACTGTGCTTGAAAGTGGAATCTTTAATGACAGAACTAAGTGAAAACAAAGCAGTTTATCATCCCCAATCCAAGATGATACTTGTTTCTGTAGATAGAAGCATATGAGGACACAGCGAGAAATACAGGAAGCCATGTGACAAGAGCAAAGTTCATGTAAGGACATAGCACAAAGGTCACCATCCAGAAGCCACAGAGAGAGACACTAAAGGGACTGACCTGTTATATGTGAATCATGCTGAGTTACTATGGGAACAAGTTTTAGAATACAAAAGGCTTAACCTCCTTTGATGGCATGCTAACATTTACATGTGTATCACAAGCAGATAAAATAAATGTTTAAGTGCTTCAACCTACCATAAATTGTAATGTGCCTATTACTATTTTGGTCACTTCTCCAGCCCTACCCTTCCTAATTGCTAGCCCCTGTCTTTCAGTTCATTCACAATTCCTGCTTTAGTTGCCTCTGGTGGGTTCACAAGGAATAGTTTCTTCCTTTATGCACTAATCTTTTTCAGACACTGCTGACACTGAGAAGGTCAGAAAAATGCCAGAGCTAAGTGATTTTTGGCAGAATCAAAACCTGTTGTCCACAGGTAATACATCATGTTTAAGTCCTCAGCCTGGCTGGCCCCGACTCCTGTTTCTACTCCCTGACATTTCTTTCCCACCTACAGGTCTGCCATGAGCCACCTCAGCAGAACACTTCTCTGCCATGTTCTTGTTTGATAAACCATCTGAGGAAACTATGACTTGCCATGGAACTAAGTAGAAAGACCTGTCTAAATGAAGCAAGAAGAAAGCACTATTCACTTTACATAATTGGTGAAAAATCACCAAGTGCTAATAGAATCTCACTTCCAAATATATCCATGATCATGACAGAGAGAATATTCTGGTCAGCTTCAAGGACCTGTTAAGTATTTTAAAGCTGATTACTATGAGAAACTTAGTATATTTGTCTTTAAATCCCTGCACAAAGAGCTAAAGAAACTCATGTACCTTGGACAGGTCCCATTGTCAACAGTAGACATTGGTGCTGACATGGCCTTCCCTGCCTTTCCATTTACCAAATGTCAGCAAACTAGCCTTGGCCCTGCAAGGAAACTAAAATTCCTGTAAATCCTGTGTAAATGCAAAACGATAAGGGGAAGCCAAACTAATCCTTCAATGATGAGGAAGAAACTATTGTCTGAGATTTAACCTTTAAATATATTAAAATAAGCATTAAGTTAAAAGACAGTAAGCAATATACATACCCAACAAAAGGCCCTATTGAACCAAATTTTTGAAAATAAAAATTGAAACAAGATAGTGAAGAAGATTAGAATAGATGTATATTTACATGATTAAGTAAGTGCATTCTCTCAGAATGTGAAAGAAAAATGAGAAATAGAAAATGGATTAAATAAACATGGATAAAATGGATTGAAAGTTTAATTTATAACAAGCCAGTAGAGAGTAAGGAAGAATGAGTATCAGGATATTGTAATATATTTTTCTCTGTTGTCAGTCAACCCAAGAATAAAATCATCTCTGATGATAAATGACATTTACATGAGATGGTACAATGCAACTAATATTCTGGGAGAGGCAATAGGCTATGTTATTCCATTGCATAACCAAGGGTAATCAGTGTTTAGTGTTTGTGATTGGAAAACAAACAAAATAATAATTTCCTGAAAGGTAACAACAACAACAAAATAAAAAACAAAAAACAAAAACCAACAACAACCTCAACCTCTAAAAACATTCTTGAAAGAGGGAGGGACCAGATGTCTGAAAGATATAAAATAGCATAGATTATCAAGACAGTTCAAATTTATGTTCCTGTGCTGTGGAAATTCTACTGCAGATTCTCTTGGTTTTAATAAGTTAGAAGAATAGTTGGCAATCAGATTATTTTAGGCCTTGTACTTTTTCAATACCAAGTCTTCTGTGATTAAGGACAATTCATAGATTCCTATGCAATCTTTCTGTACCACAGTAAGATGAGAGCTAACTTTGTTTCACAACTGACCACAGAGCCAAGGAGAAATATCTACCATTCCATGAAATTCATAGTTGACTATCATATATGCAGTGTTTTAAAGAAGTATAACTATTGGAGTATGAGTAATAATGCTAATCCCAAATATAAACCTTTTTAGAAAATTTTTGGCTAAAGGACTAATAGTAACAAACACAAACACGTATAGACCCATATTTGCCTCTCAGTTCTATGCAGTGGATGATCATGTATGGCCACAATTCACTAAATATAATAAAATTTGCAAAGGAATAAGTAAAATTTTAATATCTAGATTGATTGTATGATATTGTTCCCTCCAACCTCTGCCAAAGTTACACTATCTACCACATCCTGTTGAGCTGAAGTGCCAGAGGAGAGTCAGGGACACAAGGCATCCTGTTTGATCAGGAACAAGGTCACCCAGCCAGGCTTCAAAGGCGCCATTGTTCCACTCCTTATAAATCCAGTTGCATTGTTTTTCTGAGCACACATTTGGCAACAACTCCAGAGCTTCCTCCAACATGCTGGTGGTTCTACTCACGTTGGTCATGCTGACCCTGAGCTCAGCTCAGGACTCAAATCGAGGTATGCAAATATGTTTATGAGGACTATAATTCTGCATATGGTCGAGGTGATCACACAAACAGAAGTGAGGCAAGAGACTTAACAAAAATAAAAACAAAATAGGACTGAAGAGTTCTTAGGTCAAGGTAGAGATCACTTGAGTTCTTACTCCATCCTAAGAATACGCAGGCCATTAACATACAATTGAAACTAACATTTCAATCGGAGAAATAAAAAATTTTGATTTGCTCTCATAGACACAATTCTCTGAGCTGAGAAAGATCTACTGGAGTCTGGGAAAATTTTGTGACTCAGCTATGACATGACAGTGGAGGCATTATGTGAGAGTTTCCGCATTACATATGAAGTAGATGCAGGAAAAAATGAAGAAGAGAAACACAAATGAGGACCATTTCTTGGAAAGGGTCAAATCATTAATTTTAACCTCTGAAATCTTGGTGGTTTCTTTTTTGTGGAGATATTCTATATAAGTTCTTTTCTCCAAAACCACCAAGTCTCGTAACACATGGAAAGCCACAATGGCCCATACCATCCATACTTAGATTTAAAGTCACTGATCTGGATAGCATAGTGGTAACTAGGGCGGTTAGAAATTGAGTGGCATGTTAGAGAAAAGGACAATGTGATAAAGTCTTTGAAATAACATGTATTAGCAGCTCATCACTCATACTTATTTACTCTATACCCACACAGAATTTATAGTTTCCAACCAGAGAGAGAGACTACCCTCTTTCCAAGGACGCCCTGTTCGTACACAGAACCCAGAATATCAAATTCAGCAGGAGCAGCAGGAGCAGCAGGTGCAACAAAGTCTTCAGCTGGAGCAGCAGGAGACGCAGGATCTGCAGCAGAAAAAGCAGCCACCACAGAGGCCACCAGCACAGAGGGCACAGCGGCCACTACGAGAGCAGCTACAACGCAGAAACTAGCAACAAAGAAGAACCTAGGGATCTTCTCAAGGCCAGTTTCACCAGTAAGGAAGAGGGCAACATCAGCTTTGAGTTCTTTGTTTCTTTCTTTATTTACATGAAACTCTTAAATTTCAGTATTTTTAGAAAAAAATAACACAATTTCTTAAACTTTAAACAAGTTGAAAGTTCATGGAGATGATCACATTTCATTTAATATTCAGATATCCTGTGGTAGGAGGAAATCAGTTGTGTAAAACATGTGCAAAGTGATTCTTAATTTAAGAAGTGTCATGCCCAAATTCATTTTGGATCGTGATACTCTGTCTTTTCTTATATTGCTTTGTGCACAAAGATTAATGTTATTTCTAAGAGCAAGAGTAGTGTTCTCTCTAAGGTACTCTTCCTCCATGCTGAGAACCAACAGCTGCTCATCTTACATTTCTACCTCATCACTGTATACATAGTATGGTTTCACAGCATGGATAAATTGATAAACCTTGTCTAGTTTTTGTTTTAATTTTATTTAATCTTTTCTACAGTCCATATTTTATCCCCATTCCAGTATACCCTCTGACTACTCCACATCTCATAGCTCCTTCTGCCCTATCTCCATGAGGATGTTCCTACCCCCAACCCCTACCTCACTAGACCTCAACATTCCAGGGGGCCTCCAGTCTCTTGAAGGTTAGGTGTATCTTCTCTGATTGAGTTCAGACCTGGCAGTCCTCTCCTGTATATGTGTTAGGGGCCTCATATTAGCTGGTATATGCTGCCTAGTTGGTGGTATAGTTTCTGAGAGATCTCTGGGGGAGGGGTCAGGTTAGTTGAGACTACTGATCCTCCTATGGGATTACTCTCCTCAGCTCTTCCATCATTTTCCTAACTTAACCACAGGGGCCAGCAGCTTCATTGGTTGGGTATAAATATCTTCATCTGACTCTTTCCGAAGCTTGTTGGGTCTTTTTCAGGGCAGTCATGATAGGCCCCTTTTTGTGAGCACACCATAGCCACAGTAGTAGTGTCAAAACCTGGCACCTTCCCTTTAGCTGTATCTCAATTTAAGCCTGTCACTGGACCTCCTTTTCCTCAGTCTCTTCTCCACTTTTGTCCCTACAGTTCTTTCAGACAGGAACAACTCTAGGTTAGAATTTTTGCCTGTGGAAATGGCAACCCCACCCTTCACTTGATGCCCTGTCTTTCTGCTGGGGATGGATTCTACAAGTTCCCTACTGTAGGGCATTTTATCTATGGTCACTCCCTTTGAGTCCTGAGAGTCTCTCACTTCCCAGGTCTCTGGTATATTCTGGAGGGTCTCCACACCTCCTACCTCTGAGGTTGCCTATTTCCATTCTTTCTGCTGACCAGCAGGGCTTCACCCCATTACCCTACCCAATATCTGATCATGTTCTCCTCTTCCCTTTCTGTCCCCTTTCCTATCCAGTTCTATCGTTCCCTCCCCTGTCCTGTGATTGCTTTCTTTTCTCTCCCAAGTGGGACTGAAGCATCCTCACTTGGTCCCTTCAGCTTGTTAAACTTTTTGAGATCTGTGGATTGTATCGTGGGTATTCTTTACATTTTTTGGCTAATAACCACTTATTAGTGAGTACATACCATGCATGTCCTTTGAAGTTTGAGTTACCTCACACTCAGGATGATATTTTTTAGTTCCTTTCATTTGCCTGCAAAACTCAGAATGCCTTTGTTCTTAATAGCTGAATAGTATTTCAATATGGAAACAAACCACATTTTCTGTATTCATTCATCTGTTGTGGGACACCTGGGATGTTTTCAGCTTCTGGCTATCACAAAGTAGGCCACTATGAATGTAATGGAACATGTGTCCCTGTGGCATTCGAGGGGCATCTTTTAGGTATATGCCCAAGAGTGGTATGGCTGGATCTTCAGGTATATGTTTCCAATTTTCTGAGGAATCCCCAGATTAATGTCAAATCTGGTTGTTCCAGTTGGGAATTCCACCAGTAATAGAGGAGTGTTCCTCTTTCTCCACATCCTCACCAACCCCTGCTGTCACCTGAGGTTTTGATCTTAGCCATTCTGATTGGTTTAAGGTGAAATCTCAGGTTGTTTTGATTTGAATTTCCCTGATGACTAAGACTTTGAACATTTCTTGAAGTGCTTCTCCACCATTCTAATTTCCTATGTTGTGAGTTCTCTGTTTAGTTCTATGCCCTGTTTTTTTTTTTTTAATTGATTGGGTTGTTTGTTTTTTGGTGGGTACCTTCTTGAGTTTTTATATATTTTGGATATTAGCCTTCTATCAGATGTGGGGCTAGTGAAATTTTTTTCCTAATCTGTAGGTTGCCGGTTTGTCCTATTGACTATGTCCTTTGCTTAAAGAAGCTTTCCAGTTACATGAAGTCCCATTTACTAATTCTTGACCTTAGATCCTTATCCATTAGAGTTTTGTTTAGGAAATGTCTCCCTGTGCCAAGAAGTTCAACGTTCTTTCTCACCTTCTCTTCTATTAGACTCAGTGTATGTGGTTTTATGTTGAGGTCCTTGATCCACTTGTGCAAGGAGATAAGAATGGATTTTTTTTTTTCTCTACATACAGACAGCCAGTTAGACTAGTACTATTTATTAAGGATACGTTTTTCCCATTGTATTTTATTGGCTTCTTTGTCAAAGATCAAGTGTCCGTAAGTGTGTGGTTTTATTTCTGGGTCTTCAATTCTGCCTGTATAAATGCACATGTTTGACTATGGGCATACGTGTTCCATGCCTTGAGTTTGGAAGTCATAGGACAACATCATGTGTCTGTCCCCATATCCCATTTTACTTGCAAGGGTTATTTGATTTCTTGATACTAATGTGAGATTCTGTGAGACTCTTCTTCCTCTGTCTCCCATCTCATCATTGGACCACTAGGATTATAGATGTGCTTGGCAGTGCCTAGCTTTAAATGAAATAGTCTAAAAATAAATATTAAAGCACACTGTACCCTTCTAGGTTTTTCCCAAGAGCTACTACCATTAACTAATTAGTTCATTTGGAAAAATCTTTTTAAAATTTTAAACAAATATAATTATTTTTCATTAGTAATATATTTATATTGAGATCTATTATGTTATAGATGTATGGAATAATGTAATTCTTGAGAAATTTACATGTAAGTTTAAAGAGGCATAGACATGTATTCATGTTGTTTGCTCTTGCTTTCAACACTGCTTTTTTTGGTTTTGTTTTGTTCAAAATTTTATGTATTGTGGCACTGCTCTCCTTTTAACCCTGTGACCCGAGATTGAGGATAGTTTCTGTGTTTTACTACTAAAGAATATATTTCACATATCAGTTTGTAAATTCATCCTAAGATACTTTCTATCACAATCATAAGACATTCAGCCTAAAACAGCTATTCCTTCTTCATCTTATATGTAACAGCTGAGAACAGATCATATGTAGGGTGCAAATCTAAAGTGAGCAGAAATGAATCAGAACACAAAGACAGGAAACAATAAAGAGGAGGAGATGGGTTGTAAACTAATTCATTCACCAGCAAAAAAAAAAAATTGGAAAATGCTTTGTCATATTTCCCTATAATCTTTCTTCCCTGTTTCTTTCAGAAAGTTAATGAAAAGATAATGAGCTAAGAAGACAATTCCCTTAGAAGATTATGACATAGAAGCTATGTAGTTATACCTTTATCTTCACTCTATCAATAAAATACTGAGCATGCAACTTCTGACTGATGCCTTTCTCTTGGGGTAGGGGTGAATCTGGAATTTTAAGGCCTTGGACACAGTATAAGGACTCTATCTCCAGGTTTCTATCTATGCTTTATGTTAATAGGCCAGCTGCTATGTAAAAAAAATAAAGAAAATATTTTTAAAAAGAAAATGTTTTATACATTTTTAACTGATTTATTTAAGAAAAGTAAAACAAAATGTAGATTAAAAAGTGAGGAAATTTTATGACATTTCCTCAAGATGTTCATGAGTTTGATGCACCGGATTTTTCAGATTCCACTATAGTCCTCTCTTCTTTCTTCACGTTTGCAAAATTGTCTCCATTATATGGCAACCACTTCTAATGTCCAAAAATTTCATAAGAAATGACATGTTAACAGCAAAGGTTTGAAGAAGGTTTTTCTATCACTTGGCAACAAGCCGAGGAAACTATAAATAAATGTCCTACTTACTCTTTGTATAACTATTACCTGCAGGAAATAACCCAAAAAGTACCCAAAGAAATAGAATTTGGTATATGGTTATGCTTCATTTTGTTGCATTTGGAAGATTGAAGTATGTGCACCATTCCATAGATACATATTTATGATTTCAATAGGCAAATGCTGCTTTAGGTTCTGAGAAAGCTGATTCTGCAATTATACACTTATTAGAAGTTATGGCTATTATGGGGATACCTATACAAGTTAAGACTGACAGTGCTCCAGCATAGGTCTTTAATAAAATGAAACAGTTTTGTTAAATATTATAACATAAAGCACACTACAGGTATACCACAAAATCCTACAGGACAAGCTCTTATAGGAAGATTTAATGACACTTCAAAAGATGTTCTTAGTAAACAGAAAGGGGTAATAAATACACACAGAGGTAGATTACATAGTGTTTCATTAACTTTAATTTTTAAATGCTAATGAGAAAGGAACAATAGCTGTGGAGAGTCATTGAATAGTGAAAAAACTGAAGAATAAAAACAACCTGTATATTTTAAATATAGTTTGATCTCAAAATTGAGACCTGGATACATGTTATATTTGAAAAGAGATTTTGTCTTTGTTTTCACAGAAGAAAATCTGTGAATACCAAGAAAATTGAGAAAGATTATATTGAGACAGAAGAGATCTCCTGAATAAGGAGAGTCAATAATTCATCGGACAGCTTGGTCATTCCGTCCAATCTTCCTTATAAAGACTAACAAATGCCTTTCATTTGATCAGAGATAAGAAATTTTTTAAAAAATATATTTTGAATGATAATTTAACAAAGGCATATTTGCCTTACTAGCATGAAATGAAAAATGAGTTTTCTTAAACCATGTGTCTTAATTACATGTTAGAATGTTAGACTGTATAATGCAGATGAGCTCATCTTGGACTTCGGAGTTTATGTTTTCTTCATAAATAAAAAGAACAATTTTTTTTAGGTTTGATATTAAGAACACAGTTAAGACATTTTAAATGATTTAATGACTTGTTTTCTTGATCTCTAAGAGTTGGAATGATTTGGAACTATGATAAATATTTGAGCAAGGTGCTGATAGCTCATGTTTTTATTTCCAGCAGAGATGGAGAGATCTCTATCAGTTAGGGTTTTTTTTCTAGAGTTACACAGAAAAGAGAGGTGATGGTGCATGTCTTTAACATAACCACCCAGGCACAGAACTCAGATACAGCTCCTAATGGATATGTTTGCACATGCAAGAAATTATAAACCATATTTACAGATTATTATATAAACCCTCTACAGAGTCACTAAAAAAGCAGCCAATTTCCAATGAGTATAGGAACAAAGAGCAGCCTTTGTGACCACCAGTAAGCTCTTCTCTGACCAATGACACCTTAATTGTGGATATCACATTTATTGATGAATTAGCAACTGGGGACTCTTTAAAAAGCAAAAAAGTTGTCCACCAACATTTGCTTGTAGGCTTCAATTGCAAATGCTTTCCAAATTTGGAGAATAAATTTCCTCTCTTTGAGATATGAATCTGAACATTTAATGAGTCATAGAGAACCTTACTCTCAACCATCGCCAAACACACTATGGTCATAAGGGTGCTTCTTACAATGATGGATTGTATCTATTTAAAGGCAGCATCTTTTACAGGCTTAGCCCTGGAAGGAAAAGTATTATAGTGGAACTGGTACCTATCTGAATTCCTAAGTAATCAGGATGTTATAGCAAAGGAGTCTGTGCACTTAGCTGACTATAATCTTATGTCTAACCTGCTCATTCCTCCCCCAAAAGTAGCACCCATTGAGCTGTGAGGACCAAGGGAATGGTCACAATATTTGGCTCATGCATGGTTTACTGATGTTTCACCAGGGACTGATGAAACCAAAACTAATAAAAAGTGGCAGCCTATAGACCATGAAATAGAATGGCCAATACCGAGGAAGGAACCATAAAATCATTGTAGCATTATTGGATATAAGATGCCTTGTTTGGCCTCAGTGGGAGAGGATGCCCCTAGTCCTGCAGAGACTTGATACACAAGGGTGCAGGAGAAACTCAGAAGGTTACCCACACTCTCAGTGGAGAAGGGAAGGCAGGATAGAAAGAGGGATTGTGTGAGGGGGGACCAGAAAAGGGGGCACCAATTGTGATATAAAATAAATAAACAAATAAGTAAATAAATGAAAAAATGACAAAGACAAACAACTAGGACAACAAAAGGAAAATATTCTCTCCAATTCAAGGTATAAGCAATGGTATAGGTATTTGTTCTTCAAAATAGAATATCATTAACTGGCAGGTAAATGAAAAAAATATCTGGTCATGCTTGCATGATTGGAAATGACAAAACCTAGCAAAACATAGAAAAGACATCATATTTTATGTAGCTCATATATGCAAGACAGACAAAATGTCAGAAACAGTGAAAGGGTAGACAAATTAGCATTGTGTCTAATTAAGATTAGAATATTAAAATTTGCTAGGGAACAAAGTCAGAATGAATCAGGAATAATGATAGATTATAAATTTAAAAAAAAAAAACTTTAACATTTACTTCTAACACTATGAAATAAGGGGAAATGGAGAATCAAATTAAACCAGGACAATCCTTTGAGGAAAAACTATTATAAAAAAATCCAGAGCCAGGTGGACTTCAGACCTTTAATTCCAGCTCTTGGAATTAAATCCTAACACTTGGGAGGCAGAGGTAAGCACATAAAAATTACAGTGATTTAAATTTAAAAGTTGCTTCCAAAAGGCAAGCTGAAATTCAAAACGAGTATTCTTTTTTATCTAAAACTAAATACACTCAAACCTTGAATTTACATATAAAGAGAAAGGGTAATATGGATAATTTATGCACACATACTAAGATATATTTACTTCAAATTTTCAAAAAAATGTTAAATTTCAATTGAAAGATAATATGTCTACTGCTATTAAAAAGAAAAAGAAAGAAAGAAAGAAAGAAAGAAAGAAATAAATAAATCCTCCCTCCCCCCAGAGGTAGTGATTTTGGGGCAGGGTGATGTTGTTGTTGCTGCTGCTGCTGCTGCTGTGTGGGGTGCTGAGCTATGAGAGACAACCAGGCACTTGGTCAAAGAGCTTCTGAACCCTGGAGACCCTTTGGGACAGCAGGCATTCAGCCCTGTTCCTGGTCCCCTGGCTCTCTCAGCTTCCGCCCTTCACAACCCCTCCCACAGAGAGAGGTTGAGGGGTCTACAACCATCGACCACCGACCATCGGGTCACATAGGAATAGTGCCCCAGGCTCTCCTCACATGCATATGGGGCGTCCCCAAAACCTCAGACTAAGCCAATGGGATTACCTGCTGCTAAAACCTTCACCCACCCCAAACTGTATATATTGAGCTTAATTGAGAAGTAAAGGTGTGCAAGAATCATCCTGTTGTCTGAGAGCTTCTGTCATGGACCCTCCCCTCTTCACCAGCTAGTCAGCTCCAAAGCTGATAACACTGGGCAAGAGATCTACTCTCTTTCCCTGCTACCTAGCCAGAACTTCCCGGCTTAGCAAAGAGCTGTAACACTTCAGAACCCGCTGGCTCTCCCAGAGTGCCTTTGGGGCTCTCCTCTCTCTGCTACAGCGAGGGCAACAGGCAGCAGCAGAACTTCCCCGCTGGTGTTTGCATCCTATCTTCTGCCAAGCCGGAGACTTTGTGGGACCCAGCTGGAGACGGGTACGACACTGTTGCTATTGTTGTTTCTGTTTTGTTTTGTTTTGTTTTTTCCAGGAAAATAAAAGCATCCAACTAAGGAATCTGGAGACCACTGGATGAGTGAAACATCTGAGGAAAATGGAAGGATCACCAAGAGAAAATGCCTAAAGAAAAAAAGTAAATGGGCCAAATGGTATCTCCTACCTCCATCTTGTCTCTGCTGCCCTCTACAGACATAAGAAGCCAATGGTCTTTATGTGGTCTCAATTCAATTAAAAATTAAAGCTGGCTTTGGGTTTTGAATGTGGCTCTTTCCTTCCCTAAACCCACATATGCTTGTTAAAAGAAAACCCAAAATCTCTGTCTCATATCAGAAGAGCCACCTGGTATGGAACAGAGGAAAACAAAAAGTAACAGAATATTATATTGCCACTAATCTCAAAACCTTTTGGTTTTCATTTGACTCTTTAAATTTTTGGTTTTTTACTTTTATTTTTCTTTATTATTAATTTTTTTTACACTCCGGATTTCATTCCCTGCCCCCATCTACCCTCCGACTGTTACACATCTCCAACCCAGGCCCTTGTTTCTACAAGGCTGTATCTACCCTCATCCCTGTCTCCACCTGACCTCTAAACACCCTGGGACCTCCAATCTCTTGAGGGTTAGGTGCATCATGTCTGATTGAATACAGACCTGCAGTCAGCAGTCCTCTGCTATATATGTGTTGTGGGCCTCATATCAGCTGGTATATGCTGCCTGGTTAGAAGTGCAGTGTTTGAAAGATCTCAGGGGTCCAGATTAATTGAGACTGATGGTCTTCCTATAGGGCCGCCCTCCTCAGCTTCTTTCAGCCTTTTCCTCATTCAACCACAAAGGACAGCAGCTTCTGTCCATTGGTTGGGTGCAAATATCTGCTTCTGACTGTTTCTGCTTGCTTGTTGGGTCTTCAGGAAGGCAGTCATGATAGATGCCTTTCTGAGAGCACTCCATAGCCTCAGGAGTACTGTCAGGCCTTGGGACCTCCCATTGAGCTGGAACCTTTTGCTGGACTTTCCTTACCCCAGGGTCCTTTCCATTTCTATCTCTGCAGTTCTTTCAAACAGGAACAATTATGGGTCAGAGCGATATTCCACCGTACACCAATCAGAATGGCTAAGATCAAAACCTCAGTCGACAACCCATGTTGGTGAGGATGTGGAGAAAGATAAACAGTCCTGCATTGCTGGTGGAGTTGCAAACTGGTACAACCACTCTGGAAATCAATCTGGAGGTTCCTCAGAAGTCTGGAAATAGATCTACCTGAAGACCCATCAATACCACTTTTGGGAATATAACCAAAATATGTCCCATCATGTCACAAGGGCATGTGTTCCACTTTAAAATTTTCTTAAGGTATAAATATTTTCTCAAAATCTGTAAGATTATTATGTATATATGGACTTTCTTTCATGATTCTAGTAGTCATACAGAGTGTTCAGTAATTCTACAAATAAGCTACATCTACTTCCTGTACATGTTTTCAGGTTCGACTCTGAAGCAGGTAATTAGAAATAAAATTTATGTGCCTTGGATATACTTAACACATCTTGATTCTCAAATTTTCTGAGATCTGCTGAATATGGAATTTAAAATGGTAAGTTTTCTACCATTCCTCATAGTAACCTTGGAGGTCTTCATGAAGATAATGAGGCCCTGCAAAGACGAATCCACCTGGATTATTGTAATGATACCCACTGGCTAAAACTTCTCCATGTTTCTTCTGCCACCAAGTTTTGAACAGTGGATTGTGGGGTGACTACTGTATTCCATATAGCCAAGTTTGTCAGCATAGTGATCACCTTGGGCTACAAAGTGCTCCAGACACTCATATTACTGATTTGACAGAAGACTGACATAAACATTTTATAGCACTTTGTACTCAAAAGTATATAATCCAAAGACCTTCAAATATAACTGTGAGGTATAGTAGGGGGTCCCACATCTGCCCTGCTCCTGGGGCTAGTGCCACTTGGGGAGGCAGAACATGTGGGAAGCTTGACTGTGCTCTCATCCCACCCTGGCTCTGGGTGGGAGTCAGGTTGTGAGAAACTACTGCTCGGACACTGCTCCTGGGGGCAGAGGAGCACAGTCTGAGGTCCTGAGAGAGTCAGAGCTAGCTGAGGTGGGAGAGGACCCTGGGCCTGTAGGGTGGCTGGGGACCAACATCTGGTTCTTAGGCTCTTGATCACTCAGGCACTGCTGGAAGCCTCAGAAGAGTCTAGAACAAAGTGGGGGCCCAAGGGCTGGACTGGCCCATGGTCAAAGGGGAGAGAGAAAGAGAAGCTCTGATTGTGCCCCATGAGGATGAGAGTTCTTGTCTTGTCTTGGCAGTTTGGCTTGGCTGTGGCCAACTGGCTTGGGTTGGTGGCTGCTGTGGCTGGGAATGCAGAGATGCCTTCTGCGGGAGATTAGACAGCGAATCTCTAGGTGAAGGCCTTCCCTATGGCTCCCCATGGAGGCAGATCTGGATGAATAGACAGTCCATCTTAAAATGATGTTTATTGTCATGGCAGAAAAAAGATGAGAAATTATACCCCAGTTTCTCAGGGCGGGCCTCAAGTCAAATACCTTTCACAGGGAGGAGTGTCTGGGAAGGAAAGTTTAATTGGCTAAGGTATTTACACCTTTAAGTAATCCATTAATTTGGAGATCTGTCTTGAGGCTACATGACTTGTGGAGGGGCTAGTAGGGGCATTACCCTTATGTGACTGAAAGACTCATATCTATGGAGGCCTCATGTCAGGAGCCTGGAGTCTAGGAGCATGGTAAACCACCTACTGTCCCTTGCAGGGAACCCTGTGGAGTCACCTGTGGGGTGTCCAGGGTTTCAAACCTAGCTCAACCAGAAATCAGGCTGCCTTTCACAATTCCACATATAACCAAGGAGGACATTTTAGAAAGCTTGGCAGAAATAGCTTCATTATTGTGAACAGTTTTATTGTGTTAGAGTTAAAATATTTCCTTTTTATTTAGACAAAAAGGGGGAAATGTTGCAGAATATTTGATCACACTGTGAACCCCAAGATTGTGTTCCTTACTAGAAAAAAAATATTTCTAATTGTGTGGCACAACCCTAGCAAACACTTTTAATTCAAGAGCTTTCTGCTAATTTTAAACAAGGTTTTTAAAAGTCAGTCATAGGTCAAAACGTAGAGCAAGAAACCAGTTGACAGGGATTGAACATAGAAAACCAACTCAAAGTAAGAGGCAGTCAGGAAGACAAATAGAGAGCTGAACAGGCAGTAGAAGGTGAGCATTGAATTTGAGGGGCCTTTGAGATGGTAAAAAGAACAAAGCTTCCTTTTGGATTGTCTGCCTGTGGAAAAAGGTCAACTGTGTGCTTTCTCTGCTTCTCTGAGCTAGCAGGCTTTCACTCCACTTTCTGGTTCCTGAATGTTCATTGGTAAAAATCAAGTGACTGAGATTCTGTTAAAAACGAACACTGTTGGTCCCATGTTTAAGATGCTCAGGCCAGGTTTTTCCATGATTATACCTACTAGAGCTTCTCATTTCCCACATTTGTTTTATTATTGGTTCATTACATATTGGATAATTGCCAATGTGGTATAATGATGGCAGAGAAGAACTAGATGGAGGATATTATTCCAACTGAGGTGAAGTTCCGGAGTAGGCTTCCTCAGTGCAGAGCAAGTAAACCATGCCAACAGACAGGCATAAGAACTTTACTGCAAGAACTCCATAAGGACTGGTTAAGTGGGGCATGTCCAAACCTGTGAAGTCTCACAAATAGCCTTCTGAAAATAAGGAGAAGGCAACTGTATAAAAACTGTATAAAAAAGTAGCGACAGGTCCTTCTTGTAATGTGTGAGGAGTTGGGAAAGAGGAATTTGAGAGTCTCTGGGCAGAAGTGAGAGAGGTCTTGAAAGAGTTAAAAATTTTTAAACCTTCCACAGGTAGAGTCAAGAGTGCAGATCAGCTTGTTCTGTGCTCTGGGTCCTAGAAAACTAGCTATCCACAAGACAAAGTAGATAAACTAGGAGTTCAGAGCTAGGAGTTTAGGACATCGTGACCAAGCGCTATGGGTACCAGGAACTAAAATCTAACCATAAGATAGATTGAATAGGGTTTGAGCTGAGAGTTCAAGTTAGCGTGCATGTGCACCCTGGATACCAGGAACTTGGCTTACCACAAGATAGATAGCTGATTACACATAGGCTCTTAGAGAATAGCCCGTTCCTTGTACCCTGTCACAAACTGAATAATGGGCTGGGACTTTCCACAGGTGCTCTCCAATAGCACTCCCTTATTCCCCCTGGGTTGTGGTTCCCCCCCTGAGTTGTGGTTTGGGGCTTTAAATTCTCTCTGTCTCCAAAGCCCCGGGTTGGACCCCACTGCCCCTGCATGGGTCATGGGTCTTGACCTGAGTATACTGATTAAAATATGCCTCTTGCTGATTACATCAAGTTCAGTGTCTTACAGTTAATGGGTGGTCCTCCATTTGTGGGAGCCTTACAGTCTGGGGAATGTTGAGGTAAGGAATAAATGTGGATAAATGGTGAGGACAAGTAAGGAATGTATGTGATGTGTTTTTGATAAGAGAGGTTTGGAGGAATGGAATCCAAGACAGTGGAAGAGATTGTTGCCCTTTGAACATTGGAAGTTGGTAGAGGGATGGGAATAAATGGTAAGGGTGGATTCCATAGTCAATTTGTTAAATTCAGAAATGAGAAGAGTCTGCAGCAAGAGCACACAGACAAGAGGCTAGTCCGGGATGGTGTTCTCTACAGATTTGGAGAATTAGACAACAGGAGCAAACATCAATCCTAAAAAGTGTCTCAAGTGTCTAAGGGCATAACCATGTATCTCAGAAGTGTAAAGATGGAAAGGTCTGCATAGCTGTGGAAGGTGGAGGGCTGAAAAGAGAATGTAATTTTGTGTTTAAGTAATTATTTATTAATAGGAGGAAAAAAATTCATGGAGGAGAGCCAGAAGCACCTTGGTATAGAGTTTACTTAGAATTTAGTAGGGGTGAGTATTCAGGACCCTTGAGCAGAGGAAATTGGCCATCCCCAAAAGGAAAGCAGTTCAGGTTTTGTTGAGGGTGAAGATAAGGAGCAGAGATGGACAGAGTGGTCTAAAGTGAGGGAGTTATGGCTTAGGGTGAGAAAGAATCCTTCTTAGGTAACTTGGGGAGAGGAGAGTTGAACTTTGGAAGGTAAGAGCTAGTAATCCTTGGAGCTAAAGAAACTGAGAAGTGAGTCAGTGTCACATTGGCTATCAGAAAAAGGAAGGCTCCCATTGGCTATCAGAAAAAGAAGGCTCCCATTGGCTATCAGAAAAGGAAGGCTCCCATTGGCTATCAGATAGGGAAGGTTGTAGAGAGCGTTATCTACATACTGAAGCTGGAAGGAAAAAAGGGGCAGGCAGGCAGGCAAACAAAGTAGGTCAAAGGGATTCGTTGACTATCTGGAATTTCTGAGTCCTGGTTTGAATGTTTGAGCAGTGCCTGTGTAAGTTATAGGAGGAACTGAGAGGAGAGGGGTCAGATTTCTCCTGAACTACTTCTAGGATTTTTAAAAAAGTTAACTAGTTTAAGGGCTGTACCCCCCCATAGTGCCATCCACACCTGTTACTTCCCAAAGAGACTGGGTTGAGGCAGGAACTAAAGGCAGTTTATCACAGGAGTGTGAGATGGATGGAAAGGAAAGGGGCTGGCATCAGATTCTAAGGGAGATAATACCCAGGAGGTATGGATAGGATGGGCAGGGACAGCAGTGACTGTAGATGCAGGCAGAGTACAGCTATGACAATGGAAACTTTTCTGAGCAGTGTCAATGACATCTGGGGATGAAAGAGGAGCTTGGACTGGTTGGCTAATCCTGAATAAATCCCTGGAGTTGGGGGGTATATGTGAAAGAAGTGGGGCCTTGGTAATGAGCAACAAGGACAGTGGCTAGGGAGGGCCAAAGCAGCAGAGGAGACAGGATTTGTTTGTGTAATTGTTGCTAAGGAGAGTTGGAAAGGCTGACCCAGGACAGAACAAAGTTTGCAGAGCAAAGAGAGACTCAGTGGCAAATCTGGGAAGAAGGCCGGCTGGGAGACACAATCTGAAAAGAACAGCAATCTGGTTTCAGAGAAGGCAGGAAGCAGGCAAGGGGAGGGAAACAAGCAGACACCATAAACACCTGCAGACAGCTTTAAGGGACAGGCCAAGGAAAGAGTATGGAGGTGGGTGCTGGTAGGCCATTGGGTTGGATGGCTGGTTTTTCAGAGGTTGCTGCTCCCTTGGGCTGTTTGGCAGGGACAGAACAGTGCTAGCTGCAGGGGTAGTGCTCTCATAGGGCAAGAGTCACAGCTGGCTGGCCTGAACTCTGCCATTGTAGCTGTGAGTTAGTGGTAGTGGAGAGAGGGGAGGGAGTGTAAGGTAGTCTGTTAGTCACTGTGTTCTGCAGAGCTTCAGCAGAAGTTTGAATGGACAGAAAGTGAATGGTAGAAGTTTGATGGGGTAGGCAGATAAGCAGGTTGGGGATGCATGACTGAGAAGTAGGCATGGACTGGCAGAGGAACAGAATATCTAGCAGAGAGAAGGCAGGGACAAGTAGAGATTGGGGCATCTTAGAGAGAGAAAGTGCCAGTGACCTGGCATCTGTAAAGATTACAGATGTGGAAGGCCTCAGAAGGGGGAGCAAAAAGGAACAATTAATGGAGTCAATAGTATTGGCAGAACAATGCTTAACCTGTGGGTTAAGACCCTGTTGGGTGTTATACATCAGATATCATGTGTATCAGATAGTTAGGATATATAAGAGTAGCAAAATTAGAGTTACAAAGTAGCAATAAAAACCGGGGTGGGGGGTGTCACCTCAACATCAGAAAATGTATTAACGGTCACAGCAGTAAGAGGGTTCAGAACCACTGTCATAGAGACATAAATAAAAGACAATAGCCAGTTGAATGAATCTGGAGTGAACTCACTTCTGTTACACATGGGATGGGCAGATGTTTCCTAAGAGCCTAGTCTGCCGAACTTTATCACTGGTATTTATTTTCAATTATACTGAAAGTCAGAGCAAGCAAAAAAATTGTAGGCTTCAAAATCATTTCAGAAGGACTTCAAATATTTTTGTTTAAAAATCGATCATATTACCTCCTTTATGGAATCTATGTAGGTTTAATAAAAAAAAATGGTGGCTATATATTATGTGATAATTTTGTAAACATATATGGGAAAAGAATACAGTGAATAACAGAAAAGTGATATACAAAAACACATTAAGAACCCAAGAAAATGTAATAATTTATTTTGAAAATATTAAGATTGCCAGTTTCTAAAATTTCTTTATAATTCTTCTGTAGTTTTGTTCTCTAAAAGTATGAGAATATCAGGTAAAGGTAATATATATGTATAAAATATGTATATAATATGTATATTATAAACATATATAGTATATATACATATATGTAATTTGTGTATACAAATTGTATTTGTCTTAAAAGATAAGCAAATGTGGGTACAATGGCAACTGGATTGTGGATATGTGAAGATCGAAAGGTAGAATCATCAAAGATTTAAGTACCTAGGTGGTCATAAATTGTGTCTGTGGTACTCATATTGGAGACAAAATCACAAATTAGGGAACAAGAATAATGGCAGCATTGGTTGACCTGACTCTCACTGAGGCTGAACTAGTGATGATTGATTTCTGATATCCATTGTTGTCCTCAGGTTCCTGATGTGATTAAATAGTAATTGTTGATGAGTGATGATATGCACCCTGATGATTTAAAGTAGTCATGGCTATTTTTTTTTCTGTAAAAAATTCAGATTTGTGATTCTTTTAAGATTCTTATAAGATTCCAGTTAAAGTCAATTTATAAAATAATTAATCCTGTCTTTGTAACTTCAAATTCCTGCCTGCCCGTAAGAGAAACTGGCTTATAAAACTTCCTTGTGTGCACACACTTTGCTAATCTATTACGAGATTGCTTAGATACAAATGTACATGGGTTCTTGCAAACAATTTGTTTTCTTTACCTATAGCACATGATGTTATTGCTTGTAAAGGTATTGGGGAATGATGACATGTAATTTTAATGAATGAATTAACACCTTGTTTTCATTTTTTTTTTTTTTTTTTTTTTGGGAGCACATACTAAGGCGAGTGCATACTAAAAATGCAAATAACATTTAACAACAACACTACACTATGTTCTCATGTACCAGAGACAAAAAGAAGTCAGTTCGAACTATAATGGGTATGGCTGCTGGTCGCAGTAAGGAGGTCCAAGAATTTAGGAAGAACATTGATATTCTTGAACAAACCAATAACAATAATGATGGAAAACATGGGTAGAAATTGTTCCTCAAACTCACAATACCTTTCGTAGCATACAAAATATAAATCTTCCTATGCCACCACAGAATATGTAAGTGGTAATAAGAGCAGAAACTATGTAATATCAATTGAATTAAAGCTGAGGAAGTACATACTACATTTGCATAACTACAGGGGTTATCATGTTTCAAGAAGAATAAATTCAAATCTTACCCGGCAGTTGTATTCTTGATTACTGAGGATGCTGGCCCGGGTAAAGTCCCTGTGATATCCCTCCTTGGGAAGGTGGCAATGAGTCTTGCTGGATTCTAGACTGATATGGCCAATTCTACTCGGGGCATGCTTGTTGGGGTGGGGCCTTGCTGGTTTCTAGGCTATGGGAGTTGGTCTGTTGCTGGTTTCCTTACTAGGGACTATACTCTTGGTTGGGAGGGGGTCCTTCCAGGAATCCTGCAACACATGGCCTATGATTAGGACTGTTTTGTAGTCTTAAGTTTTGTGTTGATCCATCACAAGGAGAGATAAACTTTGTGATGAAATGCCCTCTTACCTTTTATTTACAACTCATTGGCTATTACATAGTTGTTTTCACTCATTTCTAAATCACCTTCATAATACCCCACCTGGTATTTATGGAACTTTTCACTTAACCCATATATTGATGATATCAAACATTGCATGTTCATGATTAGAACTAACATTTGAGATCTTATACAAAAGAATTTCCAGTAATTGTCTCCATGAACAAAAGAAGCAAAAAAAATAGAATTTTCAAATGAATTATTTGATTATCTTACCCAGATCTAGCCCTACATCCATTCTTTCTTCTATTTTGCATTCTCTGAAGCTAGGTATCTGTTAAATAGTGAAAACATCATTACAAACTAGGCTACTAGACTTTCTGCTGTAAGCTGTCCTAGATTCGATCCTTCACAACACAAAGAGATGAATCTAGAAATGCAGCCCTACCTTGTTATCCTTCTGTTCAAACATTTGTTCACCTTTTAATTGTATATGACAGCAGCCAAGTCCTTGGAGTGGTCTGAGGATGTAAATGCCCTATCTTGATGATGATTCTACAGTACTGCCTTTCTGCTATTCCTCTTATCTGTCTGCAAAATCCAGGAGTGGCATGTGATCTATTACCTACAAGCAGATTCAATGAACCAGCAATCATGTCTTTTTACCTTCACTGAAGCACTAAGAAAAGCAAACTTCGAGGAAGGTTGTTGTGAACAGAACCACCAACATTTTGGAGGAGGCTCTGGAGATTTTCCTTGTCTATGCTGCATACAGTGGGGTAGCTGCCTTTATAAGACAGAGCAGGAGAATAGTGCCCTTTATCTCCATGCTGAGTGACCTCACTCATAACAAAGCAGGATACAGTGACTCTTGACTTTGCTTTGAGAGTTCCAGCATTGGCAAGGTGACTTAGTCAGTGTTGATGAAGCATAAAGAAACTGTCAATCCTGATGTTGGAATGCTGCTATTATGTGAATTTCATTATACTTGGAAGGAAGTTTATATACTTGCTCATGTTTGTACTCACTGATATTTTTGAAAAGATGAAGATGATTCATACCTTCAGCTTTCATTTTCACCCATAGACCATCAACCATATTGTACATATGGGTTTGATGATTAATTAAGCTTCTTGTGATTATAGAAGTCATTTTTTGGTATGATAAGATGCAAACCTTGTAACTTCAATCTACTCAGGCCCAAAAAGACTCCTGAAAAATTCTTATTTGTTATTTTGAAACGGGGAATAATACTTGGTGCTTTAGATTTCTAAAAATATTCTACTCTTGGTGTGTGTGTGTGTGTGTGTGTGTGTTGTTTTGATTTTTGTTTGTTTGTTTGTACCATGTTGTACTTCAATAGATCTCTGCTATTCTTTCTAGTTGGCCATTTCTAGAATATCCACCCACATGCCTTCTTAAGTAATATCTACAACATCAGCCCATAGAATCAAGGTCTCTATGTCTTTCCTTCTGCAATTTTTCTCCCTCAGGATATAGCAGCCCCCAAATGGGGATTAACACACCTACCTTCAAAGATGAGCTTTATCAATTTGTCTTTGAAATGTCAGTGTGATCCATTCAATAATACTAGATTATTCCTGCTAAAAATCTACTAAAGTTTCCTGTAAGAGAAATTTTGGTTTCTTAAAAAAAATACACAGAAATCATATAAGAATGTATTTTCATTTTAATCCCATGTATGGAATATGAGGCTGCTCCAGATTGTTCATAACAGGTGACTATTATTTGCTTTGTTCTGGAGCAGAGGTATGAGTATGACAACTGCAGATGGCTTCTGAAAGTGTGTGTGACCTTTGGAATTCTGGGGAATCTTCAGAGGAGAAGTCATTTGCAAAGAGACTAGAATAATAAATTAGATGTACATTACTTATAAATACTTTGTTTAATGCCTGCATTTTATTTTCTTTCAGTTTATGAACAAACAATTTGCAACTAATTATCAAGTAAATAATGGATGACACTAGTAATTATGTAGATCCTGGGAACTGCAGCTACTGATGAAGACCCCCATACTCGGAGACCCTTCCTCAAGTCTCAAGAAATCACAACCACCCAAAGATCACAAGAATCCATATCTGGATGCAATCAGCAGAGGCTTTATTAGGGAAGTTGGCCGGCTAAGGTCAAACCACAAGCTCTCTCACGATCAGAGTTTGACCTCAGTGGCGGGCTAAGGGGTCTTTTATAGCATGAGGTGGGGAAAGGAAGGCATTTTCTCGTGGTAACACATGAATGGTTGCATTTTCACGATACACGTGGTTACACATGATTGGTTGTTTTACAAATTTTGAACATAGCACTGGGAAGACCAAGGGAGGGAGGGGTACCCAAGAACAGTGGAACATTTCAGAGGGTTCTAGCCCAAATGATCCAGAGTCGTGTGAAAATCACTCTGCACACTCATTCTTCTCAAAAATGTGGTTTCACCATGTCACTGCCCTACCCTGTCATTTACCAACTATTTATTGACTATTTCTCACTTGTTTCAACCGTAGAGCCACAGCCCTGTCATCGTGTTTCGCCACCTGAATGACTTTCAGCCAGTTCCTGAAACTGGCCTGGCTTGCTTCAGAGAAAAATTTTCATGTCGCTAAAAGAACTTAAAAAGCATCTATATATGTATATATTCTATAAAAATGATTTTTATAATTTTTCATTCTTCAATAGCTGTATGCAGTTTACACAGTGAGAAGAACAAAATGATTGCTTCCAGATTCAACTCCATAATTCTAGCCTTAAGCAACTTATGTAGAATGATTTAGAAAGTCTATCTGTCTATGGACCTTAGAAATGTATAACGGTCAAAGGACTCATCAAGGAATTATAAATTTATGACACTGACATGGGTATATGGCCTATGGGTTGAGAAGATTTTAGTGATGTATAAGCCACATGTTTTACAGGGATTTTAGTGATGTATTAGGCCACATGTTTTACCAGCCAATGTTATTGTTCTTGGGTTAGGACAAGAGAATAGTGGACAGACTTGTTGAGGCTTAGGAGGCTAGGGATTCCAAGTGTGGTGACAGCATTCAAATTTGCTTGTGAATAGTCTCAACATCATCAGTCTTAACTAATGATAGTACATATAAAGGCACATATAAGTGATAGAGTTTAAGCTACGCTACTGGCCAGAGACACTGACCATCTTAAATTTGGCTGCAATTCATTGCTGACAATATAAACACATTTGTGCCCACACTACTTCTATTCCCGACACAGAATGCTATACAGACAGTCTCATTACATAGAATGAGGTAGTCATATAATGATAGCCCTATACCTTCAATATCTGGGCTTATTCTCTTGCAAATGATTGCTTTCAAATTTACTCTAATCATTGTGTACCATTTAGAAAGGAGACACTGGCAATGAAAGGTCCGGGACTCCCCAGAAAGGGGGTCCACTTAAGTCACAGGATAACACGCACCCAAAGGACACACAAGAGACCGTCTTGCTGTAAAGCACATGAGGTGGTTTATTAAATCAGAGCTCTGGGCCAGCCCATATCCCCATATCTCACATAGGGGATAGAGGGACTCACCTTGTGGCTCAGAGGCATAGCGCTTATATATGGGCGGGGTAGGGAAAAATCGAACTTTCGCGCGGGTGCACAGGATTGGTTGTTTTACCTTTTTTGAACACTAGTAGGCCGTACCATGGGGCAGGGTGTAGTTCTTCCCTTGGCCAGTCAGTTTCTGGGATGTTCTTAACAGGCCTTTGTACTGTAACTCCCCCTCCTCTGTAACTAATTAGATGGACCCAAACCTGCTGGCAGGTGCTTTTCTGCCCAAGGTCTAAGGCGAAAAATTTACACATATTTCATAAGATGGCCTTTATAATTTTTCACTCTACAGCAACTCTTCCTTAACTCATTCCTCTGGACAAAAGTCCCAGTGCGGAGTCAGGGATGCAAGATTTCTTGCATTGTTTAGTGTGAAATAATGTAGTATGGAATTCAAAGGTGCCATTCTTCTGTTCTTCCTTATAAAGGCAGAATCTTGCTTCTTAGCACAGACTTGGGAAAAACTACAGAGTTTCTTTCAAGATGCTGGTGGTCCTGTTCGTGGTGGTTTTGCTGGCCCTGAGCTCTGCTCAGGAACCTGGTGAAGATATGTGTGAGGGTGCTATGACTCTTCTTAAAGAACAGGAGAAAACACTGTAGGAAAGAAGAGCGATGGGACAGAGGACAGGAGATGAGAGATAACTGAGACCACAGAGTGTTTTGTTTTTGAGGAATAGATAGTCTCGGTTTTGAAGACACTTTGGTAGTTAAAGTAGATTACATATGCCACTAACCTTGCTGTACAGTATATAAAGGGCTGATGACACAGAGAAACAGTGTGAACTGTACCTTTCCCCAAGGTCCCCAGCTTGTCAGGCTGAGCAGGTAGGAACACACTGTTTACCACTAGAGACAGAATAACAAAGGACCTGGGAAGTCTGCCACAGAAGTTGAGTTGAATAGACTGCCTGGTGAGCTTGCATCCAGTGATTAAGGATGCATACCCCTCACCCAAGCTGCTGAGCTGAAGTGCCTAAGAAGACTCTTCTTGTGGGGGTTGGGTCTTCCCCTTTTTATTTGATGGTCTTATATTAAACTTTGAGCCTTGATCAGAGAACTTTGTCTTGGCTTCATCTCTTCCTGCCCTTTCCATCCTCAGCCTCTCTTGCAGGTGAACCCGGTTCAACTGTTGCTGCTGGCAGCAACACCAGTGCTGTTTCAAGGATGACAAATGAAATAATAAAACTGAAACTATTGCACAGAGAAATAAAATTATCATCCCGATTTTTATTTATTTCTACACTCATTTAATTTCCAATGTATTATCATTTTGTGTTTAATTGTTTACTTAAATCTTTATTCATATTTCTTTTCATTGAGAAGACATGAAAGTAGAAGAATTAATTAAATAGGCCTGGTGGTGGTGGCACAGGCCTTTAATCCCAGCACTTGGGAGGCAGAGGCAGGTGGATTTCTGAGTTCGAGGCCAGCCTGGTCTACAGAGTGAGTGCCAGAACAGCCAGGGCTACAGAGAAACCTTGTCTCCAAAAGAAAAAAAAAAGAATTAATTAAATAAGAAAGAAATATTTTGAATTATATAGAGAGAATGATGGATGGATAGATAGATAGATAGATAGATAGATAGATAGATAGATAGATAGGCCAGCCACAGGGACCTTTCCAGGGCTTGAGTCTTCAATAAACCAGAAATCTGTGACAGGTATAATTCATATTTTCTCAACTAGTGCATAGCAGGGAATAAAACTCCTCTATTTTTCAGTGGATAGAAAATAACCAGCCTAAATAATGTAGAAAGGACATTATCCTGAACCCAATATCAAGTATTTCTATTAAATAATATTAAATGATCTACCCATGAGAGAACATATGTTTTTGGAGGAATATGTCCTCCAAATTTTCCAAATTTTCCAGAATTATTGCATGTCTTATTATGTTTCTGGCAAGAAGTCCCATTTTTTTCCTAAGGTCCTTTACCTCCTTGCTGAGATTCATGAATTCATAAGGATACACAGATCTCATCCTGTTCTTTGTTCTTGTTTCTGTGTTCTTTCAGCATGTTCTTGTTTATGATTGACATGTCATGTTCTCTCTGTAACCTGCTGTCATTATTTTTTATTTCAGAAAGTGAGTAAGAAGATGGCTCCCTCACAACAATTTTCCACTGCCACAGCAGGATCATATCTGCAGCTTCACTACATTAATAAAATGAACAGCATGCAACTTCTAATTGCTGTCTTTCTTTCTGGGTGTGCTTCTGTAAGACCCCCCCGCAAGGGGACCCTCTGTAAGACCCCCCCACAAGGGGACCCTCACCCAAGTCCGGACCTGCACGCCCCAAGGACACACGAGAGACCTTCTTGATGCAATTGCAGAGGAGGTTTAATGACGAGGGCCCTCGGGCTGGAACATATCTCACGCAGGAGATAGAGATTCCAACCCAGGACCCAGGGAACTTGGGATATTTATCGGTAGGGGTTGGGGAGAGCGGGAAAATTTGGCGCGGTTACATATGATTGGATATTTCAAACATCAGCAACTTGCAGAACTGGCAGAACTTGCAGAAACTCGGACCTCCCAGAAAAGGGAGGGAGAGAAAAGTAAACACCAGATAGCCCATTACTCACTTGGGCTTGTTTGGACTTGTCTGGGCATGCCCTTATATGCCTTTATTTTTTGTCACCCTGCCCCTGCAGGGGCTTAATATTTTTATTATGACTATATTTAACAAATTGTTGGTGGTCTTTGCTGACCATGAATTTTTGTTATTGTTACAATGCTGCTTTCAAATTTTGTTCTCACAGGTACAGTGGCAGCTGGTTTGTGGGTATAGGTAGAACAAAAGGTGAAACACTGAGGATTTAGGGTCCATGGTGCTCATAAATTGTGTCTAAGATACTCATAATTCCAGACTAAATCACATGAGTAAATACAGATGGATTCAGAAATGGTGTGCTTGTAATTTTATTGATATTATGAAGATAAACTATGGCTACATTATTCCAGCTGCAAAATGTGGCAAGGCCATTGTTGTCTTCTTACTCAAACACAGAAGGAAGTTAAAGAAACTGTATGGTAAGATGAAATTTCTCATCCCTTGATGGCATCTGTAAACAATGTAGATATAAGTTCATGGTTATTTGCATAGTCTTGACCCCTTCCCACTTTGCTCATTTTGTTAATTCTTGCCAGTTATCTACTAAGGGCCATGCTGGAGGAATGACAAATGGCTTTAGAACTCATGGAGTACTGCCTACCACTTAGTACAGCCACTATGGGTGTGCCTTTGTTAGGGCAAAACCCCAAAAATTAAGTGTCCTGAGGACTTCATGGTGTTGTTGAGTTCTCCTCTGCCTGTTACCTTCATAACCCTCTTAATCTAAGAACTGTATCAGCAGAGGACTGTCCTGTTTGGGTTCTGTCAGAGAAGATGCATGTAAACCTCAAGAGACTGGAGGCCCCAGGGAGTTTAGAGGCCTGGTTGGGTGGGGGATGGGGAGTGGGAACATCCTTGTGGATACAGGAGGAATAGGGAGGAGATCCCTATTCCTGGAATACCTGGTGGGTGAACTGGGAACAGAATAAAATCTGGAGTGGAAAGAGGAAGAGAGAGAGAGAGAGACAGAGAGAGAGAGAATGGCAGGATGAAAGGAAAGAAAAAAGCTCTAAAGGAGATTATAACACCACCTGGCAATATCTCTCTAACTCACAATGATAGTGCTTGGATCTCTTTCAGGGATTTCTGCTCCAGAAGATTAATGATTCAATTACCACTCTAGGAAAGAACTTAGAAATGGAGATTATCAGCTATGACCACCACCCTTAAGAAGCATTTGGAAAAATAAAATTGTTAGTGAAGCTAGTTTAAGGAGTTTTTGCTACTGACTTTGATGTGGAAAACTTTAGGGAACAATTTGAAGTTCAGAAAGGCACAGGCTATTGTTAAGCTAGGAATATTTTAAGGTCAGAGAACAAGAACATGGGCAGTACTGGCTGACCTGACTCTCACTGAGGCTAGACTCCTGATGATTGATTTCTTATACCCATTGTCCTCAGATTCCTGATATGATTTGATAAGTATTACTGATGAGTATATACACACCCTGACGATTTAGAGTAGAACTGACTGGATTTTTAAAATAAGTTTTGTATTTCTTTTAAGATTCTTATGAGGTTACTTTTAAAGTTCAATAATGAAATAATTAGCCCCTTCATTGTAACTGCAAATTGCTGCCTGGCAATAAGAGAAGCAGGCTGAGAAACTACCTTGCTTGCTCACACTTTGTTAATGTATAACAAGTTTTTTAGTTATGAGTGTGCAGGAGTTCTTGGGAATAATTTGTTTTCTTTACATGTGCTATGTGGTGTTATTACTTTTGAAGGTATTATGGAAGATACTGTTTTTTTTCATAGTCATTCACTAGAAGAAAACTAGAAAATAAGTTTGAATAAAGCATTGTTGTTTACAGTGCTTGAAAGATTTGCTGGGATGTATAAGCTATGGAAGAAAAAATAAATGTTGAGGTTGAAACTTCATTCCTTCCACCTCCAAGTATGTATGCATATATGCATACATGTATGTGCATGTATGTATGTATATGTTTAAAATTTTGGTGAGTGTGCATTTAAACATTACTCCAGTCATCAAAATATATATGTATGTATATATGTAAAGCATGTCTGGGTGTGTTGGAGCTTGCTCTATCCACCATTTGTGTTTATATATTTAAGTATGTGTATGTGTGAAATGAGGAGCCTGCTTGTTGGAACATTGTACCATTCACTCACCAGGCATGCGAGTATATGTGCATTTGTGTATATGTACATAAGTACATGTGCAAAATGTTTGAAGCCTGCTTGCTGGAGATTTTCTTCATCCATTCTTTATGTGAATATGTATATGTTTGTCCATCTGTCTGTCTATCTTTCTGCACACATGTATGTATGTATTTATATATATGAAGCTAGTGAACTATGCCTTTACTTCATTTACTCATTGGGTATGTATGTGTATTTGTATGTATAAATTTTCTTTCTTTCTTTTTTTCTTTCTCATCAGCCCCAAAGAGTTTAAAGTGTTCAGACTTTTTCTCTGGCCAAAGGGAGTGCCAGCCCCGGTCAGTTAAGCTTTGTTCTCTCAGAAAATGAACCACTGAATAATTTCTCTAATCACTGGCTGCTGTCCCCATGAGGATCTGAATCCACTCCTGTCAACCGCTCTCAGCAAGGACCCATTATGGCTCCTTAACTTGGCAATCCACCCTACAGATGCCAAAGCTTATAATTGGCAATTGCCTAACACATTATGCACTCCGAATTGAAGCTGATAAAATGAAGAAAAAACATATTTTATTTTTTATATAACTTTAGCTCAAAAGCATTCCATATAACCAGGTGATGATGGCATATGCCTATAATCACCACATTTGGAGACTGGAGGAATGAAAGACCAGGAACTCAAAGTCATCACTGGACACACAGCAAGTTTGAAGTCAGAATGGCCTAAACAATCCTGACTTCCATTTTCAAACAGCTATTACAAAATATAAGATATTTTTGAAAAGATGGCTACTGAGACAGGTGCTATACTAGTAAACACAGCAGCCATCTTGAAGTTCCACTAACAAGGGATTACCTAGTCAACAATAACAGAGCAACAAAAGGAGACGTTTCACTACTGCAAAAACCAAAACACCAAAATAATCAACACAAATGTGTTGATTCTCAGTAAATTGTGGATGTATCTCTGTTTAACAATAAATAACTTTTTACTTATTACTTAGAGTAAAATAACTTTTACTTAGTATAAGTGTAATATGTACATAGGAAAATAATAGAAAATAGCCCTGTGGTGAGTGTGTTTCTAATATAATGATAATATGAATTAATTACTGTTGATATGGAAGTTGAGGGGGGATGATGATATATAAATTTAAGATTTAACTTAAAGCCTTGTTTTCCAATAACACTGTTTTTCCCCCCTTATTTTGGGGCATATTCTAAGGTGAGTGCATATGAAAAATGCAAATAACATTTAACAGCACAGCTTTATGGTTTCATGTACCAGAGACACAAGGAGGTCAGTTCAAACTATAAAGGGTACAGGTACTGGCTCATGTAAGGGGGTCCAAGAATTTAGGAAGAACATTGATATTTTTGAACAAACAACAATAATGATGCAAAACATGGGTAAATATTGTTCCTCATATTCACAATACCTTGAGTAGTATACTAATTATAAATCTTCCTATTCCACCACAGAATATCCAAACACATCCCCCCAGTGGAGCCTGGGGGCCCAAGGACCAGAGAACCAGCTGGCCCCCAGCCATCTTTTGGCCCAAGGACCCCAAGCTAAGGGGTAGCATCTTGATTCTCCAAGCAGTGACACTAATCCCTTTGGGGGTAGACACAGGACCCAAAATCTAACCCAACACATCAGTATCTGTATTGGTCAGGCTCTGGCATAGCTCTCAGGAGACAGCTATAGCAGGATCCTGTAATCAAGCATTTGTTGGTATCAGCAATAGTGTCTGGGTTTGATAGCTGCCTACAAAATGCTTCCCCTGGTGGGGCAGTCTCTGGGGTGGCCTTTCCTTTAGTCTCTGCTGCATTCTTTGTTTCTGTATTTCCTTTAGACAGGAAAAATACTGGGTTAAAATTTTTGAGATAGGTGAGTGGCCCCATCCCTCAACCAGGGGCTGTGCCTAACCTCTGGATATGTTATACTGATGCTCTTAGATTATTTTCAGTCCTGAAACTCCAGCTTGAAGTGTGAGAACAAAATTTGAAAGCAGCATTGTAACAATAACAAAAATTCATGGTCAGCAAAGACCACCAACAATTTGTTAAATATAGTCATAATAAAAATATTAAGCCCCTGCAGGGGCAGGGTGACAAAAAATAAAGGCATATAAGGGCATGCCCAGACAAGTCCAAACAAGCCCAAGTGAGTAATGGGCTATCTGGTGTTTACTTTTCTCTCCCTCCCTTTTCTGGGAGGTCCGAGTTTCTGCAAGTTCTGCCAGTTCTGCAAGTTGCTGATGTTTGAAATATCCAATCATATGTAACCGCGCCAAATTTTCCCGCTCTCCCCAACCCCTACCGATAAATATCCCAAGTTCCCTGGGTCCAGGGCGCGGAACCTCTATCTCCTGTGTGAGATATGTTCCAGCCCGAGGGCCCTCGTCATTAAACCTCCTCTGCAATTGCATCAAGAAGGTCTCTAGTGTGTCCTTGGGGCGTGCAGGTCCGGACTTGGGTGAGGGTCCCCTTGCGGGGGGGTCTTACAGAGGGTCCCCTTGTGGGGGGGTCTTACATACCCACAGTCAATTATGTTTTACGATAAATACAGTTTTTATATACAAATTACATATATGTGTATATACTACATATGTATATGATATACATATTACCTATACATATTTTATACATATGCATGTATATATTATTATATTGTATACATATATGTATATCATAAATCTTGCTCTGCACCAGAAATAATCAAATAACATTTTCTTTTATTTTATAAATAAATTTATTTATAAATATAATTTATTTATAATTTATAATTTATAATTTATTTATAAATAAATTTATTTTACTTTATTTCTATAAATTTATAATTTATAATTTATAATTTATAATTTATAATTATAATTATAATTAATTATAATATTTATATATATTTATAATTAATTATAATATAATTATATTATAATTATAATTAATTATAATTATATTATAATTAAATTTATAATTTATAAATTTATAATTTATAATTTATAGTTTATAAATGAATTTATTTTATTTTATTTTATTTCTATAAATTTGACATCACAAATAGCATAATTAATTTATCATTTTTAACTTGGAAAAAATTCCTGTAATATTCCAAAAGCCTTAGAGCACTTTTTCAATACACACTTGAATACACTAATACTTAATTAGAACTTCATTTTAGGAAGTTATTGAAGGTATCAGAAGGTTAGAAACCCATGAATTATGTTTTTGAAGATGGTTAAGCACACTTGTTACTCTTAAAGAGGATACAGTTTTGATTCCAAGTATCTACACAGCAGCACACAACTGTCTGTAATTCCAGTTTCAGAAAGTTTTTTGCCCCTTCTGGCCCCTATAAGAAATGTATTCATGGTATACTCATACACACTTTCAGACAAACATTTCTTAAAGTTTTAAAAAGATAACTTGCAAGTACTGGAAGAAATGAGTCATGCTTTAAGCAGAAGCAAGAGGGTGGTGGGCCTAATTATTGCTGGTATAAGAGCTTTAAATAGAATTAATTACTAGCACCACTGCTTCTACAATTGCTGTGACACAAGAAGTTAAGATAGCTACTTTTGTTAATCATTTAGCAAAAAATAATTGTTACTAATGTGTTGAATATACAAGAGGATTTAGATAGCAATTTGAAAAACGAATTGATGCTCATATTCTATTCAAATTACTGGAAGTAGGTTCAGAATTTAAGGGTAAGAAGCCAGTTTGAGTGTCATGCCAAATACTATTGGATTCATATTAGTTCTACAATTTACAGTGATAGTCATTATAATTAGCAAGAAGTTTATTGACACTTGTAGTGTATTTGACATAATTCTAACACCTCTTGGGATGTTTTAATGATACATAGGGAGCTTATAAATTTTAAGAATGCTGCTCTGCTGAGCGTTGATGAGGTATATACTGCAGATAAAATTACTCATGGCCTGAGGTCAGTATTTCTATTTTGGTCAAGCTTCAAAAATGGCATATATAGTTTGATCATGCTGGACCTTTTTGTCCTGGAAATACTTGTTGGGACAGAAAATAAAATATTGTCTTCACTGATCTTCACAAATCTTCACTGATAACTTAGTTATAGTTTTAAACCTTTAATGAACTTGTGGAGTAAGGCATGTAATGGATGTTTAGCCAGATAATTATTTTTAATAAATGTGTATATAAACCTTCTCTATTATAATTTTTTTCAATTTATTATTTAATTTTTGGTGTGAATTTGCATAAACTTTATAATGTGTTATCATATATTTTCATAAATAAATAAATACTGAAAACAAAGATAAGAGATCAAATATAATGGAGAGATAAGACAGAACTCTTTGCCTTTTTCCACTTAAGGTAGCATATAAAATAGAACTTTTTCCCTTTTCTCAAATAAAATAGAAGTTTTCTTTGTACCTTTTTTCTTAGATAGCTTTCATAGGAAACTTTTTACACTTAGTAATAAACTCTACAATAACCTTTTTAAACGGCCTCAGACTAACAGGCATAAGTTAGAGCTCAGTAATTCTTGTTGAGATAAAACTAAAGCTGTTTACTTAGTCTTTGGCGGTTTTTAGAATGAGGTGCTAAGTGCCAAAAACTGTAGTTTCTGACCTCATAGGATCATAAAAGGCAAATCAGCTACAGTGGCACAGCAACCCAGATAAACAAACTTTTATTATACAGCAACTCCAATGTAAAGAATAAAATTGTATGGCCAATTGTTTTTGTAGGGTCTGTAATCTATTTGATATTCAAATTTGTTATAGCATTTTCCTGGGGTCCAGGCAATCTAGTATGAGCTCTTAAATGTCTTATAAAATTAATAAAAAATACATGTTTTTTAAATTGAGCTGTATTTGTAAAATTTGAAAATCAGCAATATCTACAAAAGGAACAATTTTAAGCAATTATAAACCATGTGCAATATACTGGCTATAAGTATACAAATTGAAAGCTTAATTATTTGCAATTTAAATAGTGGCTCCAGCACATAGTTTAATTATCTGTGTTGAAGCAAGGGGAAATTCAAAAAAGTAAACATGTAATCTCATTATATATGTATTGTCTTCCCATTAAATGAGCTGTCTATTAATACAGTAAACACACTTTTTATGGGATATATATATATATATATATATATATATTCATAAGAAATTAAGAAATACAAAAGCATGTATAGGAAAAACTGTAACAAATTGGTCATGTAATAGATCAAATGTCAGTATTTTTAATAACCAATTTTATTACTATTTGGAATAAGAAATATTTCATTAAGTTCCTCCTTAAAATATCTTTGTGATCTTGACCTATAATTTTGTATTAACACAGCAACAGCTTCAAAACTGGATTTTAAAACTTCTTTTGGAAATAAAGAAAGTAAATTTATATTAATAATCTCTTTTATCAAAGGACTGTTATAAAACAGCCAACAACTAATCAATCTATATAATATATCAATTAATAACGGCTTCCTCTACTTTCTACAAAATTATTTCTTTTTTTAACAATTAATTGTTGAGGGAAATTAGGATTTATATCTCTCTTGAGAACATTAAACAGAGGCTTAAGTCCTCTTGTAATGAGCTTAAGATAAAATAAGTAAACTATCTTTTCTTATTTAAACTTTTTGTGTCACAATTTATTTAGAAATATAGCTGATATCTCAAATATTGAAGAGACACTGTCTTTGGATGTTTTCTGGAGCAACAAGCACTCTAAAATTTAAAGCTTCTTGTATGAGAGAAAAGGCTTGTATTAAAACTCTTTTAGAGGGATCAACTAATAAGCCAATTGTAAAACAAACAAACAAACAATCAAAAAAAGGGTGTTCATCAGGGTTTTGTTTGATCCCAGATAAAACTCTTACTGAGATCTCTTTTATATATCTGGTTTTTGAATGACTCTAACTCTGAATAACCAATTTTAATCCAGCTTTTTTTTTTACCAAAATTATAAATTTTTAATCATTCCCAATAACGTATAGGCTAATAATGTATAACTAAAACACATAGAATGTATTTATATTTTAAAACCAATCAAGAAAAAAATAAAAATAAGTATACTTTCTTATAGATTTTATCTAAACAAATTTTTCTTATTTTTTCTAGGTGTAATTTTAAGAGAAAAGCACCATTTCACTTGTCAAACTGGCAAAACCACTATCAATTCCTTTACTGTAGAAGCCAAAAACTGTTTTCTTCGTTTGAAGAGCTGCTTATGAAAACAATAAACTCGTGCCAGGGCTCTTTCTGTGGTGCCCTAGTCCCAGCCACAGTGCAGGGTAATTTATCAGCCTCTGTTGTGTAAATTGAAACTGCTTTTTCTAAGCAAGTTTTAAACTAAATCAAGGGGTGGATAGCAAGCAGTTTTAACCAGTTTTTCTTTTGAACATGAAACATAGAACAATCATTCAAACAACAAACAAAAATAGACAACTGACACACATGGACAGATTGGCATGCCAAGGACAGACAATAAACAGAGAAAGCAGAACTGAGAATCTCTCTAGTAAGATTCCCTCCTGATCTCAGGAGGACTCTGAAACAACCTTTTTCTTTTCTTTTTCTAATGTGGCAGGAGAGCAGACAACTGTTTTAGCCCTTTTACTCTCTCACTTTCAAGGTTTAACTTTTTATCTTCTCTGTAGGGAGTATAGCATTTTTTTTAAATCAATAGTGCCCTCTTGAGAAAACAACACTAATGAAAGCAAAGAATTTTTAAAGATCCTTTTTCTTAACCCTAGTTCCTCATGTCCTGAGTGACTCCTTCAGTCCATCATGAATAGTGAGAGCTTAGAAAATGCCTGTCCCATGCTTTTTATCTCAAGGCCTTGCCGCTCTGATCCTCTACAAGACCTCTCATGGGAAGGTGGAACATTGTGTCCTTCTGAGTCGAAGTGCCCTCAAGCACTTCGGGAGGGAGACACCTCTCTTGGGTACCCCTGAGAAATGCAAAGTTGCTCACTCACAGCACCTCTGGGAATCACTCTAAAAAGCACTGTAATCAGAGTGCCCTCAGGCACTTCAGGCAGTCACCTCAACGCTCCTGAAAAAACTGGTAGGCCTACCTTCCTCTGAAGAGCTGGTATTCTCTCCTCTGCAATCCCCTTGAGCCCCAGAATGTTGGGTGGTTTAAATAAGAACAACCTCTATAGGCTTATATAATTCTTAAACATTCATTTGCGAGTGGTACTTGTGAGGTATTAAGAGATGTGCTCTTATAGGAAGTGTGTAACTGAGGATGTACTTTCATTTTCATATTCCCGACCTAGACCTAGTGGCTCTCTGTATTCCTGCTGCCTTGTTAATGAATGTAGAACTCTCAGCTACCTCTCCATGCATGCTGCCATGATTCCTGCTACTACAATAATGAAATACACTTCTGAAACAGTAAGCCAGATTGGAGATTCAGGTAGGGATCAAAATGAGAAAGGAGGAGAGAAGGGGGAAGAAAGTAGCCATAGCACAGTGTGCATTGTGAGCACATGGCCATGGCAGATGGTCTGATGGAACAAGTACAATCCAGATGGAACACATAACAAGAAACACCTTGGTGATTTTGACACAGAAACAGACAAAATGGCTTAGAATGTTGATATTCATCCAGTGGCAGTGCATTTAAATTTATTATAAATGGAAAGGTTTCTCTGTCTTTTATTTAGCAGCTATATGGTCTGAAGTGAAGGAGAAAATTTGGATATAAGAGGGGATGGAAAAAGCATCAAATAATAATATAAACAACAACCCACTATGTTCTGACATGTTCCTTGTTAATAATCCTGATTATTATTCAATACATGTATAGACCTTGTCATAGCAATGGTCAAAGAACTGACATAATAAATTAAATTAGAAAATAATTCCAGCATATGTGGTATCAACAATATCCAATTCTAATACTTCACATAATATTTACTCACACTTTTTATTAGTACTGATTTTTTTCTGAACATTAGTATATACATGAGCAATAATAAATAGCTTTTTCAGAAAAGAATTTTTAAAAATATTTCATTTTTAATAAAAATAGTCTTCCGATTATATTTTCATATATTTTCTATTTTCATGAATTACCATTGTCACAGGCTGAAAAAATCTTGTTGTCTTCAAAAATTCAAGTTATATCCAACTAACCTCCACCCAGACACATACTAAACAAAGCAGGGATTGTTTTGTTTCCTTCTTTGTGTGTGTGTGTGTGTGTTTTCTTAAAAGTAACATTTTTAGATATTCATCAGGGAAGACCTGCTTGCTGAAGAGAGAACACCCTTTGTTTAAAGGATTTGGAGAGCTGAGGTGGTATTGATAAAGAAGCTTATTTGTTGAGGGCTAGCTCTCATATCAGAAAGTGTAATGTAAGCTCTGAGGTTTCAAAAGTTATCAGCAGTATTACTCAGTTTTAAATCCCATGAATTATGATCACAAGCAGCCATCTGGGATACACAATGGTACACTCATGGCTTTATTATCAAGGGGTTATCTAATGCTTTCTGACTAGAATTTGGCATTCACAATAGGAACAAACAGAAAAGGAAACTCATGCTTAATGATGTAAATGTACCCAAAAGCTGGTGGCTGAAGAAATCATACACCATAGATGAAAATCAACTACTACCATATTCCCGAATTAAACTGCCTTTTAAATATTCTATAGCCGCATATTACTTGCTCTCACCAAGGAAGTATCCTTTTGCAGCTAATGAAGGCTCTTATATCACAAACTCAAATACTGAAAATGCAGAGAATAAGAGACTATGAAATGTCTTCAACAGGCAGTACATTAGAAGCACAATCACTACATCTATGGTTGTGGGAACATCACAGAACAGGGGCAGAAGTATATATCGAGATTTACATAGGATCAGATCAGCCAACATGGCTGAGGGAAGGCTCAGAAACCCCCACACTTAGATGAAGAGTTCCAGTCAATCAACAGCTTGTAATGGAAGGAAAGTTAGTTTTCTCCTGAAACAAGTTCTTTGACATGTTGCCATTGTTAAGTGTACAGTCCAACAGCGAAGTATATATGAGTGATACAAATTGAACTCAGTGGAGATTACATTTATGTTTGTAAGCATACCAATAATAATAAATAATAATAATAATAATAATAATAATAACGACTTAGATAATAAAATGTTAGCATTTTCTAAGTTGGGAAGATCAATTTCAGATGAAAATTTATTCCCCACTTCATTAAAAGAAAAGCTAACAATTTTGGGGCAGTACAGACACAAAACAACTCATCAATTAGGCATTTTATAATATAATTATTTAATTAATTGAAATCAAGGATATGTGAATCAAAAAAATCTTCATTTACCTATAGGTTCTACTGCCCTGTGGTGATACATTACAGTTTGATTGATATTGAAGCTTTCTAAATTCATAATCTGTACTCGGCTAAGCATATTTGTGTTCTGTAACCTTCTCAGAAGAAGGGTGTTTGCAATGAAGAAAGTTACTTATATGTAACATACTTAACATTGAGTCTTTAAAATGAACTTTCTAGGAGGTATAATCACCATCATTCTCACACTCCACAGGAGATACAACTAAGGCACATATACTTGATGTCTGAGTCAGAGGTTCAGGATGAAGCAAAGCCCAAAGCTTGCAGTCTTGCTATGGAGTACCCTTTTCCAGTACTTGTTATATCTTCAGAAATGCAGAGGGGATTAGATAATGAGTAACTACAATGAATGTACTTATCAGAGGATGTGATTGGCACACACTCAAGGTTTTGCTTTTAAAAACAAGAATTATCTTTCTAATTGCTGAATTTCTTAATGTAATAAACACAATAACAATGTTTGTTAATGTTTTACTTTTGTCTTCATCCGAAGACATTCACTGGGGAACAAGCATTGATTGTTCTCATATTCCTTCTTTCATCATAATATTTAAATACTGACTTATAACTATGAGTCACTATAAATCTCCCTTATTTTTTTATGACTTCTATATTGTGTCAATTGCCACAAAATGTGGCCTAATATAGACAATATATTCTCCCTAAGGGTATTCTTTATTCTTTTAATTCCTGTGATAAAATTTTCAGACCAAAAGAAACTTAAGACAGACTTTATTTTGGTTTACAATTCTAGAGGGAGAGCTCACCATGGTGGAGTGACAAAGGGGAGCGAGAACCTGGAGAGACTATGTCCAGAGTTAGGCAAGGCTTCAAGTTAAAGGATAGGGCCACGACCCATCTAAAAAAATTTTAGCCCAGAATTTCTCTTGTCTATATAAAGTAGGCTGACAAAGAGTGGAGCAAACACCAAACCCAAACACTTTTGCTGATGCCAAGAAGTGCTTGCTGACAGTAGCCTAATATAGCTGACTCTTGAGAGGCTCTTCCAGAGCCTGACTAGTACAGGTTAGGATGTATGCAGCCAACCATTGGACTGAGCACAGGGACCCTAATGGAGGATATAAGGGAAGGAATGAAGAGGCTGAACAGGTATGCAACCCCATAGGAAAGAAGAATAATATCAAATGACCAGACTCCCAACAGATCCCAGGAACTAAACCACCAACCAAAAAGGACACAAGGATCCAGCTGCATATTTAGCAGAGGATGGACTTATCTGTCATCAATGAAAGGAGTGGCCCTTAACCCCGTGAAGGCTTGATTATCTAGTGTAGGGGAATGCTAGGGCTGTGAAGTGGGAGTGGGTGAGAGGGTAGGGGACCACCCTCATAGAAGGAGGGGGAAGAGGTGATAGGGGGTTTCCAGAGGGGAAACAGGAAAAGGGAATAACATTTGAAATTTAAATAAATTAAATATCAAATTTAAAAAACAACAACACCTCCTTTGAAGAAAAGCCTACATAACTTCTGGTTGTGAGGCATTTCCTCAATTTCTGATCAAGGGTTGGAGGACCCATTGTGGCTGGTACCATCCCTGGGCTAGTAGTTCTGGATTCTATAAGAAAGCATCCTGAGCAACACAGGGGATGCAAGCGAGTAAGTAACATCCCTCCATGGCCTCTGCATCACATCTTGCTTCCTGACCTGCTTGAGTTCCAGTCCTGACTTCCTTTGGTGATGAATAGCAAAGTGGAATTGTAAGATGAATAAACCCTTTCCTTCTAAACTTGCTTCTTGGTCATGATGTTTTGTGCAGGAATAGAAACGGTGACTAAGACACAGCCCAAGTGAGCAGAAATCTCTGGAAAGCTGTGTTATCTACCTTGGATGGCCTGTAACCACTAAAGACCAGTAATACCAATGTCTAGAGCCTACCAGCCTACCACTTCTCCAAAGATGCTTGACGATTCTTCCCTTCCTCTGAGGCACTGGTGCCCCAACCCACATACATGCCAACCTCAAAACTCTTGCCTTGGTATGTTACTCATAGGTGCCTGACTTTGCACCCGAACTTAGACACAACCACACCCAAACAGCTGTTTTCAGAGATAGATACTTTATTAAGCTGGGAAGAAATATTAAAGTGTCTGCTTTCTATTCAGGTAGAAACACAACAGTTAAAAAAAAACTACAGTTGTAATTTTTAAGAAGAGAATGGTGGAGGTCTGTGTTAGAATGGGCAAGGTTGCTGTGATTTATTTAGCTTGGGTATGTTAATAAAGTAAAGCAAAGTGTGCTTTTGATTCCTGAACCCAAATACATTGGTAGCAGGACCTTGGTAGTGAGCCTCAGAAGAAGGAAGTGGCCAAGGAAAGAAATACACCTTGAGAGATGGGGCTAGCATTAGGAAAGTAATATAACAGTTTTAAGCAAGGCAAAGGGAATGGGGGAGAAGGGCAAATTGTGCTAGCCAAAATCAAGGCCAGTGTTTCTTCAACCACACCTTTCAAAAGATATCAAAGTTTCCTTAGCCTATGCTAAGTTTGGGATTTTTGTTCTGTGTTCATAGTCTACCAATATTATCATCCTGTTGTTTAAAAGTGTGTAAATAACAGGTACCTGGCTTATGGACAGTTGCTGGAGGAAATTGCAGGAAGAAACCATGAGAGAATACTGATGCTCTCAGATCATTGTCAGCCCTGAAATTTCAGGATGAAGCACACCCAGAAAGAAAGAAAGACAGACAGCAATCAGAAGTTGCATGCTGTTCATTTTATTAATATAGTAAAGCTCCAGTTCTGAATATACTGTTGCAGTGGAAGAACGGTGTGAGGGAGCCATCTTTTTACTCTATTTCTGAAATAAGAAAAAATAAAAATAATAATGAAGGCAGGGTATATAGAGAACATGACATATCAATCATAAGCAATTAGAACATGCTGAAAGAAAACAAAACAAGAACAAAGAACAAGATGAGATCTCTGTATCCTTTTGAATACATGAATGAGAGGAAGGAGGTAAAGAACCTTAGGAAGAAAATGAGTCTTCTTACCAGAAACATATAAAACATGCAAGAATTGTGGAAAATGAAATTTGGAGGAGATATTTCTCAAAAGACATATATTCTCTCATAAAGAGATCATGTAATATTTAATAAAAATATGTCATACTGGGTCCAGGACAATGTTATTGCTGCATAGTTAGGTTGGTTACTTTCTACAATCTAAAATATAGAGGTGTTCTGTAACCTGCCACCCACCAGGAATAAATATAAGTCATACCTGTCACAGAATTCTGGTTTATTGAGGTCCCTGGGGACGTTGCGGTGGGCCTTGTTGGTTTCCAGCCTGAGGTGGTCTCTGCTGAGGGCCTCCTTGTGGGGGTGGGCCTTGAGGAGGTCTCTGCTGTGGGCCTCCTTGTTGGGGTGGGCCTTGAGGTGGTCTCTGCTGAGGTCCTCCTTGTTGGGGTGGGCCTTGAGGTGGTCTCTGCTGGGGTCCTCCTTGTTGGGGTGGGCCTTGAGGTGGTCTCTGCTGGGGTCCTCCTTGTTGGGGTGGGCCTTGAGGTGGTCTCTGCTGAGGTCCTCCTTGTTGGGGTGGGCCTTGAGGAGGTCTCTGCTGTGGGCCTCCTTGTTGGGGTGGGCCTTGAGGAGGTCTCTGCTGTGAGCCTCCTTGTTGGGGTGGGCCTTGAGGTGGTCTCTGCTGAGGTCCTCCTGGTGGGGGTGGGCCTTGAGGTGGTCTCTGCTGAGGTCCTCCTTGTTGGGGTGGGCCTTGAGGTGGTCTCTGCTGTGGGCCTCCTTGTTGGGGTGGGCCTTGAGAAGGTCTCTGCTGAGGTCCTCCTTGTTGGGGTGGGCCTTGAGGTGGTCTCTGCTGGGGTCCTCCTGGTGGGGGTGGGCCTTGAGGTGGTCTCTGCTGTGGGCCTCCTGGTGGGGGTGGGCCTTGAGGGGGTCTCTGCTGTGGTCCTCCTTGTTGGGGTGGGCCTTGAGGGGGTCTCTGCTGTGGGCCTCCTTGTTGGGGTGGGCCTTGAGGTGGTCTCTGCTGTGGGCCTCCTTGTGGGGGTGGGCCTTGCTGGTTCCCATTAGCAGGTGGTCTTGGTTGGAATCCCAAAGGAGGTGGCCTTTGATTGGGGCTCTGGTTTAGGTTCTGAAGTTCTGAGTGATAAAAGCAAATTATAGATGAACTTAGTCATATCTGATTTTGTTCTCATTTTTCTGAACATACTTTTTACACAGCATCTTTTATAGATAACAACATTTTTATAGATTCAAGAAAAGCTCCTGTTAAACAATGGTCTTTGGATAACATGCAACTACACATAATGCAGTTTCCAAACTATTCAGGAACAGTTTCCCTAGATAAATTAAAACAAGTAAATAAGTCCATGTATGGAGGTTCTGTTGCCTGTTACATTTTGAGAAAATATGGTTTTTGAGGAAACCAAATCAAATCACTAAGTTTCATGGTGAAATTCAAGCAGTTTGCCTAGAAGACTGGCGTCGTGTTGAAGAATATTCTTCATGGGAAGAAGAGTCTAAAATTCACAGACCATGTACTATGCACTGAACAGATTCACCACAGGTTATAATCAATGTGCTCAATACATTTTTTTGAGTATAAAGTCACAAAGAAAAGAGACACTATCATATTTGTGTGCTTTTTTGCTGAAATCAAGTGAAAAAGAGGCAACAAGGGCTTAGAAAAAGACATTGAGAAACTCTTGTTGCCACAGAAGAGTGAAAATCAAGACACTGCATCTAAGTTTTATCTCCTAGCAGCCACACTAGTGTTGTTGAAATGTAAACTGCTAGTGTTTTCAGGGAATTTAGACCTCTGGCTTATTGTAACTTGTTGCCCCCCTCCACCCCATAATGTTCCTTATTGTCAAAGGGGAAGTGTGGTTGTCTAAAACTTTGTGAAACTAACATTTATTAAGTCATAAAAGGAGAAATAATACAGTGTAGAATTATAAAACATCATCCTCACTAAAGACACATAAGGAGCTTAAAGATTTGTTGTTATTTGCTCGATGCTATTGAGAATGAGTGTTGAGAGATGGCCATTGTAAAGCAAAGCAAAGGAGAGTCTCAAAAGTGAGTTCACAACAGAAACTTGCATCCTACAGGTGGCAAAAATTTTAGGCACAATCTGTCATTTCCTAAGGGAATTTTAACCACTATTAGGAAAATGACCTGCTAGCAGTAGTGTGCAGCATCTCTGGTGACCGTTACTCTGAGTATCAACCGCCACTTAGTCACAACATAAAATTTTCATTTGGTTATCACCATTTTAACGAGAATCTTGCTGCTTACACTGATAAGTCATATATTTATTCATCTATCTATCTATCTATCTATCTATCTTTCTTTCTTTCTTTCTTTCTATTGCTATGTAATCTAAAATATGTATTTCTTTCTAATTCCACTCCTATCATCTGCCTTATTGTCTTCTCAAAGAAAAGGAATATGAATAAACATTTGAGCACATGATTAAACAAATAATAATGATACATGAAATGTTGAAGGGCTGTGGAAAAATAAAAATTGGAAATATGTTATTATTTTTCTGCATAATAATTTCAGGTTTATTCCTTCAGTTGTCATTTTTCAAATGGCTCTGATATGTGTTTTTCTGTTGTCTTCCCTTGAAGAATTGGAGAGCAAGGTTATTGGCATATGTAGTTTATTTTAACTATCACAGTGTCTTCAAATCTAAGACTATCCGTTTATTAAAAACCAAACACTGTGTGGTCTCATTTATCTCTCATCTCCTGTACTCTGTCCCATCTCTCTCCTCCCCTGCTCTGTTGCCTCCTGTTCTTTAAGAAGAGTCACAGCACCCACACCCTTATTCTCATACCTTCACCTGGTTCCTGAGCAGAGCTCAGGGCCAGCAGGACCACTGTGAACAGGACCACCAGCATCTTGGAAGAGGCTCTGGAGTTTCTCCCAAGTCTGTGCTGGAAGAAGCAAGGCACTGCCTTTATAAGGAGTAGCAGAAGAATAGCACCTTTGAATTTTATACGACATTATTTCATACTTAACTGAGCAGGAAATCTTGCATCCTTTACTCTACACTGGGACTTTTGCCCAGGAGGATGAGGTAAGGAAGAGTTGCCAGTGACTTTTTTCTAATAATTGGAGTAAATCTGCAAAAAAAGTCATGTGTAAGAGTACCCCGAATATTGAAGTTAAGGACTGTCATTATATGAATATCTCATTCTATTTGCGGACACTATCTGTGTATCACTGTACAGTAGGGTAAGACTTGTGTGTGTACATATGTGATTATATTGTAAGTAATGATTTCTTTTACAACTGAAAATGGTCAATGTGTCTGATCAAGAGCATACTGTTGAGGCTATTCATATACAAATTTCAATGAGCAGAGGATGCTTGGAATTCATAGTATACCAATACTCAGTAGGAGTTCCCACAATTCTCTTGACCTAACCCAATAACAGCAACAACATTTAGTAAAACATGTGAATTATTATGTCACTAAAATCACAGCAAAGTGACCTCAAAACACATATGGATTTTATATGAGTCAGTATCATGAATTTGTAATTTTTTAATGAGTTGTTTATCATTTTGCATTTCAAAGGTCCATAGACAGCTCCATTTTGTAAATTGTTTTACTTAAGTAGCTTAAGGATAAACTGATACAGCTGAGCATGTCAGTCTTCTTGTTCCTTTTAGTGGGACAAATTTATACAGTTGTTTTCAATGTTTGTAATAGGCTTATGCCTCAAGCTGTCATTCAACACAGGTTATATGTAACTTTCTGAGAGCACTGCATCTCAAGATTCTCATTTCTCAATATATATTCTTTTTCTTTTTATTAGAACTCAGTCTTCTATTATTGTATTTCATCTTATTACTGGACAATTTTCAGAGACCTGAAAAGAACACTTTAACTTTTATCATCAGGCTAACCATATAACATATGTTATACATTTCACTATTTTTGTCTATTTTACTTTCAAAATTTGTTCACCAGTTGCTTTCTTTCCAAATGATTTTCTTGTGTGTCTAGTACTTCTTACTTAAAGTTAATCCTGCTTTCATTGTTATGTCTCAACATTTCCTCTCATTCTTTTCTTGGAAAACTTTTATTTTTAACAACTCTCAACTCAGTACATGTGTAGAAACCTTTGTGTGTTCCTTAGTTTTAGTACATTGTTTATGACACTTTTGGCCTGCTTCATTGGAGAAAAGTTAGAGAGAGCCACAAAACAGATAAACCTATATTTGTGATCCTTGTGCATTGTGGGTCACTAGGTTTTGTGTTATCCTGTGAATATCAGTCAGGTCTTTTCCACCTTATTGTAGACAATCCTGTAGAAAGGCTTCCTCATCAATGGACTGTGTATACTACATGCTGTTTGACTGTGAAACAATGGCCAGTATCATGCTAACATTTGTAGGGTAATTAGACCTGTACTCTAAGTGAACTTTATTTGCAGTTCACCAATAACTTCTGGTTTTGCTAAAAACAAACTGTTTTTCCTATTTTTGTGGAATTTATGAGAAGCAAACAGGACTCTATTCATCAACACACCTCGGGTTCCATAAAAACTACATAGCAAGTGAGCCTGATGTTAAGTTGTCCTGTCCAGGTTGTTACAGAAAAGGAGCATATTCAAGTATCATGCAATGTGCTAGCTAGTACTGAGTGTTGACAGTCTTGGAGAGTCAGCCTTTTCTTTGACTTTTTGAAAACAGAAACAACTCTGTTGATTCTTCTAAGTATCACTCAGTTCAGGACATTTCACTGACCTTCTTAGTTTCAACAATGTGTGAAAGGGATCACTGTATCTTTAAAGAAAAATATTATCTGTGACCTCAACAGGAACAACTGAGGCAGGAAATATAAAAGAGCTTCCTTTACTTCATATAAATAATGTTGAACCATGTCACCATGATGAACACCTTTCCCCCTCTTTAGGATATATATCTATGTTAGTATGTATATTCATTCATATATTCTTATATATTAGTTTATCTATATCACAAATTCTAAAGTCATATTAAACATATAAAAAGATGTTATGAACCAAAAATTCATTATTTCTTTATCCTAAACCTACTGTACTCATTATGAGTTTAATATGGACGCAAAAGAAAAGCTGCACATTGTGTGGCACAAACAATACACACTTGTACATGAGCTTTTTGTCTGCAAGTCCAGCAAAAGTGTGGTGTATGAACGAAGTTCCTCAGAGACCTTTATCTTCCTGCCTTGCAGATTGATCATATGGGGTTTGCTTGGTGCATGTATGGCATTGTGTATACTAATACCCATTCCTTATAAAGATACAATCAATTAAGTTTGGCTGGTTATTAATTGCTTCTATTCTTTTATATTTTAGCAATTAGCACATGTTCTTTGAATGTTCCATCCATGTTTATAATGCCTCTAACCATGCTCACTTATTACTCTTATTTTTCTCCCACCACTGTGAAGTCTCTGTCCTCCCTACAAGTACCTTCCTTAGGTTCATATTTGTTATTTTTGTTATCCACTGACTTTCTTGAGAACTGTATGGGACTATGTGTGCAGAAATATCTACTGGAGCCTGGTGAGCTGACTTGGGTATATACAGCTAAAGCAATGAATCACCCTTGCCTAAAATCCATTAGTATCCACTGAACCTGTAGTGGAAACCTGCAGAAGACTTGGTTAAGATTAACGCAGTCTAAATGGATGGGGGCTGGATCCCAATGTTCCATCCTTACCAAAGTGCATATTGGCAGTTGACGGTCTGCTTGAGTGTGGGGAAATTAGCTTTCTTGAGAAGTGTGGCTACTGATAAGTTGTCTATTGCCCATTGGATGGCCTCATATCGACTAGAATAGAGACAACATGAATTAGATTAGTGGAATATAAAATTATAAAAATGTGAGGACATGATGTTTGGAAAGGGACATATTGAGGATCTGAAGATAAGGTAATAATCATGAAAATGATTAAAAATCAATATGCCATGACTATCTCAATGAATAAATAAAAAATGTTACATCTGCACCCAATTTCATTTTAAATGTCCTCTTATTTAGCTGACATCCATGGCCTCTCTAATATATCTTCTTTGAAACTTCTTGTGTTCTCTATATATTGTAACTTTAATGTAACAATTATTTTGAAGTTTTAAACACCTTAAGAGAGTGAAGATGGCATTTGACTCCCTAGATTGGCTTATTTCACTCAGTAAAAGATTTATCTGTAATAATTCTCTATTGTAAAATTTCATAATTCCATTTTTCTTTAGTTCTGAATAGATTTCTACTATGTGTATGCACCACATTTTCATCACTGATTCAGCAGTTGATACACACTTAGTCTCTATTTCCCAGCTCTTGTAAGATGGCAACAATATACATGGGTGTGAATCTCTAACAGAAAGTATGAAATCCTTTGGGTCTATGACTAAATGTGTTTTAGGTATGTTGTATGATGATTCTACCTTTAGCATTGTCAGGAATCTCCATAGATACTTATTTTCTTTAATTTATCTGGTGAGAGCTGAGCTTCCAAACTCAGATTCTGCCAGAGGCATGGGAGTTTAAAATTCTTTTTTGTGATCACCATGATCAACAAGCCAAATTATGTTCTATCATACACTTCAGTCATATTTCCCTTAACTATCTTTGTTTCACTGATTTTCAAAATTATAGACATCATTTCAGGATACTCATTTATTCTCACTACTTTCTCTAGCAATTACAGATGATTCTGTGTTCAGTTGGCATGGTAGTATAATCATTTGCAAATTAGTTACTCATTGCTTCATCTATCTCTTTTGCAGGACTGAGTCTTCTCTACAGCTTTATAACACAATAATTGTCTACCATATCCCCTACCTTTGCTTTCAGTTTCAACCAACAACTTTCAGTAGTAAGCACAACACTATGTGGCTTACAATCCACTAACAGTTTTCTTGTTTTTATAATAACATATATATTTCATATTTCCTTTTCTTTTGAAGTAGAAACTTAAGGATTCTCTGGAGAGTCAGTCTTGTTGGATACTATTTTGATGCACCAAACACATTGAGAAGTGTTTTCCTAAGTCTAAGGCAGACTTGCCCTGTAGTAATATTTCACTGAAGCAGACACAGGAGAGAGGATGTTCTGCTAAAGCATACACATGAAAGGACATGTGATAAAGGATTCTTTAATAACAAAATGTGTGTGTGTAGGTTCACCTTAAATTTTGTAGTTGAGCTCTTTTCTCAGTACTCCATAGAGAGAAATGCACTTAAAAAGTACTGATGGTAGTTCTTCAGCTCTTGCTGCTTCCATGGACTAGGGTTGATTGGCAGGTTTGGAAGGTATAAATAGGACTTGATGGACAGTGAAGTAGGATGAGCTAGGCTTACTGATAGACTTAGCTGTGCAATGTTTGTCGGTTAGGAGTCTGTGCTGCTATAGGCACAGCCAAGAACTATTTCTCATATCCCTCTAAGTTCCTCCTACTGATAAGAGCTGACTTTGTGACCTGGTTGTCTTCTTGGTAGTGCCACCACTGTTTGCTAACCCAACTCTACCTAATTAGACTTGCGGTGCATCCTCAAAGTGTTTGTGAGTGGATTGAGCTGCCACTGCTGGCTTGTGAACTGAACTGCTGATTTCCAGAAAACACAGACGGTAGTCAAAGGACTGAGGTAGCAGAATAAACTCCATTTTGTTTCTAAGACTCCATTCTAACTTAACTTGCCATTAGAGAGGCATGGCTCCCACATTTGATGTCTGAGAAAAAAAAATCACAAAGTGTCTCTATCAGTAGCAAAATTTATACAGTAGCTGCAGGAAGCTGATAAGAACAACGTTGACTAAGAAAACATAAGTCCATCCCAGAGCAAGATTCTCTTTTTCATATATTTTGCTTTCTCTATGTGGTTTAACCAGTTGCTCTAATCTATTAGAAATGTCAACTGTCACCACCATCCCTTGCCCCAAGCTTGTTTTTTTTTTTTTTCTTTACAAATCTGCTTTTCCTAGACCTTGGAACAATTCTCCTATGCTATTACATGAGGAAGTTTGTGGACCATGCTCAAATTTGAATAAAGACTCATATACTTACATTGATGTTGTGGTTCCTGGTGGTCTTTTTGGAGATTTTGCAATGTGGATACAACAGGTATTACTCCAATGAACATATTACTCCAATGAACATTTCTAAAAATATCTACTTTGCCACCCCTTACCCTTTCTTTCTATCACCTATGGTGTTATGTGGGCTGCTAGGGAGGTTAAAGCATTTAAGGACTATCATTAAAAATAAAATTTGGAAAATATTAGTTAAACTTTCTCATTCTGGAAGACAGTCTGTCTCTCCAGTTGTCTCAATAAACAGTCTTTGTTAATGGATTAGAATAGTAATAATGTGGACAGATATGAGCATTTTTCATAATTTTTAAATTGATATATTGATACATCTATTAAATATATATATTCTTTACCAACTTATATTTTTACAATATAAGTGTATAATGCATTTATATGTTAAGAAATATATACACTGATATATATTTGACATATATATGTATATATGATATTAGTTTCATATATGCCATTTTTAAAATTGATAAGAATAGAAAACTTTTGTTAGTTATTTACATTGAGGCATTTAATTTTCAAACCCACCACTGTGGGAGTTTGGTGAAGATTATTGGTGATGGTGATCAGATTGCTGCTAATGGTGGTTCTCTAAACTCTGATGTGAGATTTTGCTGTCCTGTAAAATCTGTTTAATAATGGCAGCCAATGGTGTGCAAAGCTATGGGACCCAGGGTGTACATACTTGCTACTGTTATCACTTATTTTCTTACAAGGTTCAATTTGTTTTGAATGTGAATGAAATATGGTACAGAGATTAATCAACATACAGAGAATGAGAGATCTTGGAAAATTTTGTCTTTAAAATCACTAAGTGACAGAAGCAGCAAGGAAGAGAGGATGAGACAGAGGGGGGATGGAAGGGGAAGGAAAAGAATGATTGACATTTAGAGAGAGATGAGATAGTTCGTGAGAGGAACATGTGACTACGTACAGACTAAGGTATAACATGCACATCTAATGATGAATTACTTATGGAAAGATTAGTTGATTTTTGGCAATAGAGGAATGTAATCAAGATTCGGTGTTGAATGCATCACACAACAGTTGCTATAGGGATCAGTGATGCTCTTGTTTGAAGGCTTTACAGAGCACTTTATAAATGATAATCTTTCCTGTTAGTTCTTCCATCATCTTTGTTCAACTTGATATTTTTCTTTATGATGCACTAATCTCTTTCACACTTTTCTGACAATGAAGAAGGTCAGGCAAAGGCCACAAGCAGGGTGATATTTAGTAGAATTAACATAGGGCAAGGATGACTTTTCCTCAAGATATTTCTTCAATACCCACAAACAGGTGAGCATGGCCCTCCCTCTGCTCTTCTAATTTACATAAAGGTTAAGTCAGTATGTGGGTGACTCATACTGCAATCCATTTTCGGGTTCTTTTATATTGCTCCACTGGGGCAATTGAAAACCACAGACATTTATAATACTATACATAACAGTATCAAAATTACAATTATAAAATAGCAACAAAAATAAGTTTATATTTGGCATCACATTGACCTGATGAACTATACTGAGGTAACACTGCATCATGATGCAAACAAATCACTGTCATACAACATCCACAGAATTGAAGACAGTTATGGTAATAACCTGAAGGATATTTCAGGCCCAGGTAATATGAGTATCCTACATCCAAACAAGCCAAAATGGAGAAGCTTCTCAGATTTCTAAGTATCTAGTGAGAGTTGCCAATCTGTAACATATCCATCCCCTTCCAATGCCAATCTGCTTGTAGAAACAAAACAAAACAAGTCAAAAGAAAAGAAGACAAATAATCCCTACTGACAATACATTCCAAAACCTTGGCAAAGATAATTATATGTAGATTGGGGTACACCATTATTCACACTCAAGTATGAGGTTGGTTTTAATTTTCAGTCCCTTCGCCTTTTGTATCTTGCTACAAAAAATCAATTCACAAATTGAAACCAATTTTGTATTAACATGAGCAACAACAGGAGATTTTACACATGTGATGTGAAAATAACACTGCCTAAGCTAATAAACCTGTTTTAGATGAATAAGGTGAATTGCCTATTAACAGATATGAGAAAATAAACACTTGGTAAAAAGTAGCAAACCAAAACTATTGGCTATAAATGTGGCAGCACTTAATACCCAATTTTAAAATCAAAATAGTTCGAGATGTTGAATAACAGAAAAGATGATGGTTTTTGTTTGTTTTATAAAGTGTCCTGTAATATACAACAAAATGCTACTTATACAGCAAGAAACAACACAGGGAAATGGAATCTAGAACTTTTAATACTCTAACGCGCCCCCCTGAGCCTTGCATCCATGGGAGAGAAAGCACGAGACGCAGAGATCAGGTAGTTACTGCAAAACGAGGCTTTAATCTGTCTCACACACGTGGGAAAACGCGGAGAGGCGCGGAAGGGGTGAGCTGAGGAAGGGGCTTGGCTTAAATACAGTCTAGAGTGACGTATTCACTTCTGATTGGCTGTTTGCTCACCACCCAACATTCAGTGACTATGGCATGCCTCTCTGCCTAGCAACTGCGCAGATAAATGTAGCGCCAACTTGGGGTGGCAGATTATATTGTGGCTCCTAACATAATACCAAGAGTTTGGATTGAGGAACTGTTTGCAGAGGAATTACTATTATGTGGCAGAAAAAATAATGTTCTGTGTTAAAGACAACTCTATTCAATTTCTTGATCCTTGGTCTCCTCCCACATCTGATCCTGCCCCTTTTCTTTCCTCCCCTCCTCTCTCCCCCCCAAAGCCCCTCCCACTGTACCTCCTGTGATTGTTTTGTTCCACCTTCTAAGTAGAACTGAAGAATCGTCACTTTTGTATTCTTCTTTTTAAGCTTCAAATGGTCTGTGAGTTTTATAGTGGGTATTCTGAGCTTTTTTCCTAATATCCACATTTGAGTGAATACATATCATGTGTGTTCTCTTCTGACTGGGTTACCTCACTCAGGAAGATATTTTCTAGTTCCATACATTTGCTTGCAAATTTCATGAAGTCATTCTTTTTAACCACTAAGTGGTTCTTAAATGAATACTCCATTGTGCAAATGTATCACATTTTCTGTATCCATTCTTCGGTTGGGAGACATCTGAACTGTTTCCAACTTCTGGCTATTACAAATAAGGTTGCTATGAACATAGTGGATCATGTGTCCATATTATATGTTGGAGCATCTTTTGGGTATATGCCCAGCAGTGGTATAGCTGGGTCCTCATGAAGTACTATGTCTAATTTTCTGAGGAAATGCCAAACTGATTTCCAGAGTGTGTGTCCCACTATGCAATTCCACCAGCAATGGAGGAGTGTTACTATTTCTCCACATCTTCACCAGCATCTGCTGTCACCTGAGTTTTTAATCTTAGTCATTCTGACTTGTATGAGAGAGAATCTCAGCATCACTTTCATTTTTCATTTCCCTGATGTCTAAGGATGTTGAACATTTCTTTAGGTGCTTCTCAGCCATTTGAGATTCCTCAGGTGAGAATTCTTTGTTTAGCTCTGTACACCATTTTAAATAGGATTTTTTGGTTCTGTGGAGTCTAACTTCTTGAATTCTTTGCATACATTGGATATTAGCCCTCTATTAGATGCAGGATTGGTAAAGATCTTTTCCCAATCTGTGGATTGCCATTTCTTCCTGATGTTAGTGTCCTTTGCCTTACAAAACCATTTCAATTTTATGAGATCCTATTTGTCTATAGTTGATCTTAGAGCCTGGGGAACTGGTGTTCTGTTCAGGAAAGTTTGCCTTGTGGCAATTTTACTTTCCTAATTTCACTTCTATTAGATTCAGAGTTGTGTATCAGTAAAGGATGGGGAACTGGGGGTAGTCATTAGAAGATTCAGATGCTATGAAAGCACTGCATTCTAGGATTCAATGTGGGTGACATTAGCTGAAGTACCCACAAAAGAAAAGAGACAATATCCAGAGGTTAGGCACAGCATCCGGTTGAGGGATAAGGCCATGTACCCATCTCAAAAATTTTAACCCAGATTTACTCCTCTCTAAAGAAAATCAAAAAAAAAAAAAAAAAAAAAAAAAAAGTATGGAGCAGAGACCAAAGGAAATTTTATCCAGAGACTGCCACACCTGGGGATCCATCTCATATGCAGGCAGCAAACCAGACACTATTGCTGGTGCCAAGAAGTGCTTGCTGTCAGGAGCTGGATATAGCTGACTCCTGAAAGGCTCTGCTAGAGTATGTATGTTACAAATGCAGATGCTTGTAGGCAACCATAAGAGTGAGCATGAGGAGCAGTTAGGGGAAGGACTGAAAGAGCTAACTGCATTTGCAACCCCATAGGAAGAAAAACAACATCAACAAACCAGATCCTCCAGAGCTCCCAGGGACTAAACCACCAACAAACAAATATACGTGGACGAACCCATGGCTTCAGCTGCATGTGTAGCAGAGGATGGCCTTATCTGACATCAATGGTAGTGGATATCCTTGGTCCTGTGAAGGTGCTGTACCCCGGAGTAGGAGAATGCTAGTGCAGTGAGGTGGGAGTGGCAGGATGGGTTGGGTGAGTTCCCTCATGTTAGCAGGGGTCAGAGAGGATTGGATAGGGGTTTTTCATGGGAAAACATGGATGGGAGATAACATTTGAAATGCAAATAAATAAAATAACTAATTTTAAAAAAAGAAAAAAGAGAGAGAGAAAATCCTATCCCTTTGTTCTCTTGTCCATAGAGACAGTGCCTAGAAATTGTATTGTCTAGGAACTTAACTGTTGGTTCCAAGCACCAAGATCCAAGATTTGATATTATCAATATATGGGTTAAGTAAAAATAAAGACAGGGTAGGGTGATTATGAAGGTGATTGGAAAATGAGTTAAAACAACTATGTGATAGCCCATGAGTTGTTAATAAAGGTAAGAGGGCATTTCATCACTAATCTTATCTCTCCTTGTGATGGACCAACAAAGAACTTGAGATTGCAAACCAGAGTACTAATCTCAGACCACCTGATGCAGGATCCCTGGAAGGAACCCCTGCCAAGCAAGAGTATACTCTTCAACAGGGCCTACCCTGACAATGAGGCCAGAAACAGACCAAATCCCTCAGCCTGGTAACCAGGAAAGCGAGTCCTTACAGGGAACTCAACAGCTTCCTTCTCACACTCCTCACCATGGAAATCACTAAGGACCATCCCTACATGGAGGCCAGCAACAGAAGCAAATTCCATAACCTCAAAAGCAGCAAGAACCACCTGAGGGCCTCAGTAGAAATGGCCACCTCAGCCTAGAAACCAGCAAGTCCCATTGCTACCTACCTGAGGGGTGATACCTCAGAGATCTTATCTGGGCCAGCATCCTCAGTAACCAATATTGTCTGGTAGGATTTGAATTTATTCCTCCTGAAACATCAAATCCAGTAATTTTGAAAACACAATGCATACTAACTCAGCCTTAAACACACGGATATAACATAGTTTGGGGTCTTAATACCATTTGGATATTTTGTGGTGGTAAAGGAAGATTTATGATTTGTATACTACTCAAAGTATTTTGAATGTGAGGAGCAATGTCTACCCATGTTTTGCATCATTATTGTTGTTGGTATGTTCTGCCTAATTCTAGGGATTCCTTACTCAGGCCAGTAGCAGCAGTCTTTATATTTAGAACTGACTTCTTTGTGTGTCTGGTACATGAGACCATAATGCTGTGCTGTTAAATGTTATGTGCATTGTTCATACACACTCACCTTAGTATATGCCCAACAATTAAAAAAAAACAGTACTATTGGAAAACAAGGTATTAATTTAAATCTTAAATTTATATATCATCATCCCTCCTCAACTTCGACATCAATAGTTATTAATTCTTGTCATCATTATATTAGAAAGACACACACCACAGGGCTATTTTTTTATTATTTTCCTATGTGTATATTACACTTATACTAAGTAAAACTTCATTGTTAAACAGAGATACATTCACAATTTACCTAGAATCAGTACATTTGTGTTGATTATTTTGGTGTTTTGTTTTTTGAAGTAGTGAATTGTCCCCTGTGTGGCTCTGCCGTCACTGATTAGCTAATCCCTTGTTAGTGGAACTTCAAGATGGCTTCTCTGTTTACTAGTATAGCACATGTCTCCTTTCTAAAAATGTCTTGTAATGATAACTGTCTTATAACAAATGACTTTGTAATAACTTTGAGAATGGAAGTCAGGATTGTTTAGGCCATTCTGGCTTCAAACTTGCTGTGTGTCCAATGATGGCCTTGAGTTCCTGGTCCTTCATTCTTTCACTCTCCAAGTGCTGTGATTATAGGGCTATGTCATCATCACCAGGTTATGTAGAATGCTTTTGTGCTAATGTTATATAGCAAATAAAATATGTTTTCTTCATTTCATCAGCCACAATTCAGAGTCCATAATGTGTTAGGTAATTGACAATTAATAGCATTGCCATCTGTAGGCTGGTTAGCCAAGGTAAGCAGGCAGTGTGGGTCCTTGCTGAGAGCAGTTGACAGGAGTGGATCCATATCCTAATGGGGCCAGCAGCCAGTGATTAGAGAAATTATCTGGTGTTTTTTTTTTTTTTTTCTCTGAGAGAACAAAGCTTAACTGACTTGGGTTTACATTCCCTGTGTGCAGAGAAAATGTCTGAACTCTTTTAACTCTTTGAGGCTGGTGAGAAAGAAAAAGAAAGAAAATTCATACATATAAATATACATGTATACCCAATGAGTAAATGAAGTAAAAGCATATTTCATTAACTTCATATATATAAATGCATACATAATTGCAAGAAGTCAGATAGACAGGTGGACAGAGTTATACATATTCACATATAGTATGAATGAAGCAATGGTCCAGCAAGCAGGTCCAAGCATTTTGCACATATGTACATGGCTGGTGGGTAAATGGTACAATGTTCCAACAAGCAGGATTTCACACACATATATATACTTACATATATACACACAATTGGTGGATATTGCCAGTTCTAACATATTCAAAGTGTTTTACATATATACACAAATGTATATTTTGAAGTTTGAAGCCATGGTCAAACACACTCTCACACAAATTTTACACATATACATACATACATACATACATACATACATATACATGTACACATATATACATACATAATTGGAGAATGGAAGGAATGAAGTTCCAACCTCACTGTTTATTTTTTCTTCCAAAGCTTACACATCCCAGCAAAATCTTTCAAGCACTATAAAATTACAATGTTTTATGCAAAATAAATTCTAGTTTTCTTCTACTTACTATGAAAAAACAGTATCTTCCCCAATACCTTCACAAGTAATAACATCACATAGCACAGGTAAAGAAAACAAACTACTTTATTTGCATTTTCCTAATGACTAAGAATGTTATGCTTCTTGGCCATTTGAGTTTCCTCAGTTGAGAATTCTTTGTTTAGCTCTATAACCCAATTTTTAATAGGGTTATTTGGTTGTCTGGAGTCTTATTTCTTGAGTTCTTTGTATATATTGGATATTAACCCTCTATCAAATGTGGGATTGGTAAAGATCTTTTCCCAATCTGTTGGTTGCTACTTTGTCCTATTGACAGTGTCCTTTGACTTACAGAAACTTTGCAATTTTATGAAGTCTCATTTGTCAATTCTTGATCTTAGAACATAAGCCATTGGTGTTCTGTTCAGAAACTTTTTCCCTGTGCCCAAGTATTTGAGGTTCTTCCCTACCTTCTCTTCTATTAGTTTCAGTGCATCTGGTTTTATGTGGGGGTCCTTTATCCACTTGGACTTGAGCTTTGGTACAAGGAGATTAGAATGAATCGATTTGGTTCTTCTTTGAAAGAGTAACAAAATACTCAAGGGAGTAAATATGGAGACAAAGTGTGGGACAAAAACTGAAGGAGACCATTCTACCTGGGTATCCATCCCATGTGCAGTCACCAAAGGTAGACACTGATGTGGATGTCAAGAAGTGTATCCTGACAGGAGCCTGATATAGCTGTGTCCTTAGAGGTCTGCAAAAGTCTGCCATATTCAGAGGCAGACGCTCACAGCTAACCATTGAACTAATCATGGGGTTCCCAATGGAGGAGTTAGAGTGAAGACTGAAGGAGCTGAAAGGGTTTGTGACCCCATGAGGAGAACAACAATACCAACCAACCAGAGCTCCCAGGTCAAACCACCATCCTGGGAGCACTTAGAGAGGGACCCATGGCTCCAGCTATATATGGAAGGGAGGATGGCCCTGTCGGGCAAAGGTGGGAGAGGAGATCCTTGATCTCATGAAGCCTGGACACTGTGTGTGTGGGAATTTGAGGGTGGGGAAGTGGGAGTGGGTAGGTAGACGGGGACACATGCTCATAGAAGCAGGAGGAAGGGGGATGGAATAGGGAGTTTCTGGAGGGGGGAAAGTGGGGGAAAATATAACATCTGAATTGTAAATAAATTATCCAATGAAAAATAATAATAATAAAAACAAATGGAGTAACTGGGAACCAAAAGGACCCAGGAAGTCACTCCCGGCCCGGAACACTGGTTCCTTCCAGTCTGGGCCAGAGCACTGAGCAGATCTTGGGTGGCAGCTCTGTCGCCAACCTCCAAGAACCCAGAGAAAGCAGGGATCCCAGGCGCTCTAACTTGGACAGTGTCTTAGGAACTAGTTCTCAGATCTGAGGCCTGGATCAGACCTCTGCCAGGTCTGCTGTTGTGTGGACCCCAGATTCCACCTGAGACATACTGGAAGGTCCACTCAACACAGAGCCACAGAGGAACAACTGAACTCAAAGCTTCAGACAACATATCCTGAGATATTCTAGAGGAGACACTGCACCCAGAACAGCAGACACCTAGCTGGACTACTACCTTGGAGGCACCATATCCTGAGGCATCCTAGAGGTACCACTCTAATCAGTGCAGTTGGAAAAGATCACAGAGACATCTGGACCCCTAGGAGATCAGACACAAGCTAGATAACTAGAAAGACAGGCTTCAGTCAGAGACAGCAAGTACAGGCAGCACTAGAGTTAACCAGATGGCAAAAGGCAAGAGCAAAAACATAAGCAACAGAAACCAAAGTTACATGGCATCATCAGAACCCAGCTCCCCCATCAGAGCAAGCCCTGAACACCCCATCACACCAGAAAAGCAGGAATCAGAATTAAAATCATTTCTCGTGATGGTGATAGAGGGCTTTAAGAAAGACGTAAATAACACTCTCAAAGAACTTAAGGAGAGCACTGGTAGACAGATAGAAACCCTTAAAGAGGAAACACAAAAATCCCTTAAGGAATTTCAAGAAAATGCAACCAAACAGGAAAAGGAATTAAACAGAACCATGCAGGATCTAAAAATGGAAGTAGAAACAATAAAGAAATCACAAAGGGACAATACCCTGGAGATAGAAAACCTAAAAAAAAAAGATCAGGAGTCAGACACAAGTATCACCAACAGAATACAAGAGATGGAAGAGAGAATCTCATGTGCAGAAGATACCATGAAAAACATTGACACAACTGTCAAAGAAAATGCAAAATACAAAAAGCTACTAACCCAAAATATACAAGAAATCCAAGACACAATGAGAAGGCCAAACCTAAGGATAATAGGTATAGATGAGGGGGAAGACTCCCAACTAAAAGGACCAGTAAATATCCTCAACAAAATTATAGAGGAAAACTTCCCTAACCTAAAGAAAGAGATGTCCATAAAGATACAAGAAGCTTACAGAACTCCAAATAGTTTAGACCAGAAAAGAAATACTTCCCGCCATATAATAGTCAAAACATCAAATGTACAAAACAAAGAAAAAATACTAAAAGCAGTAAGGGAAAAAGGCAAAGTAACATATTAAGGCAGACCTATAAGAATTACACCAGACTTCTCACCAGAGACCATAAAAGCCAGAAGATCCTGGACCGATATCATACAGACCCTAAGAGAACACAAATGCCAGCCCAGACTACTATACCCAGCAAAACTCTCAATCATTATTGATGGAGAAACCAAAATATTCCATGACAAATCCAAATTTACACAGTATCTCAACACAAATCCAGCACTTCAAAGAATAATTGGTGGAAAACTCCAACACAAGGAGGGAAAATACAACCTAGAAAAAGCAAGAAAGTAATCTTCCAAAAACCCCAAAAGAAGATAGTTACACAAACATATCTCCACGGATGTTAGCCCAAAAGCTTGGATTAGCGAAGACTCAACCCACAGACCACATGAAGCTCATGAAGAAGGACGACCAAGAGGGAATGCTTCAGTTCTACTTAGAACGAGAAACAAAAATGCTCAAGGGAGTAAATAGGGAAACAAAACATGGAACAGAAACTGAAGGAGGGGCCATCAGGAGACCACTCCATCTGGGTATTCACCCCATGTATAGCCACCTAATCTAAACACTGTTGTGGATGGCTGGAAGTGCATAATGTGAGGAACATCATATAGCTGTCTCCTTAGAGGTCAGCCAAAGACTAACACCCTCAGAGGACAATGTTCACAATTAACCACAGATATGATCAGGGGGTTCCCAATGGAGAACTTAGTGAGAGGACTGAAGGAGTAGAAAGGGTTATTGACCCCAGGTGGAAAGCAAAATACCAAACAACCAGAGCCCCCCAGGGTCTAAACCACCAGCCTGGGAACACATAGGGAGGGACCCAAGACTCCAGAGGTATATGTAGGAGAGGATGGCCTTGTCGGACATAGGTGGGAGAGGAGTTTCTTGGTCCCATAAAAAAAAAAAAATGAACACACAGTGGGGGGGGGATAGGTGTGGTCACTGCCTCATAGAAGCATGAGGAGGGGGATGGGATAGGTTTCTGGGTGGTGGGAGGAAGTAGGCTAAGGGGATAAAATCTGAAACGTAAATACTACAACCAATTTTAACAAGTGAAAAAAAAAGTCGTCAGAACCAACATCGTTAAAAAAAAATGTCAGCCCCCTGGGGATGGGAAATTTTTTTTTTTCTTGATACTAAAACTTGTTCTGAGAATTGTATATTGCAGAATACACAGCCTTGGTGTATCTACTCATCAAGCATACTGAGTAGACCTGCCCAAACCTCTGATGTCCTGGAATTCCATCTGGATTCAGTGAAGACACAGCATCAGAGGCTTATCAACTTACTCTTCCCCCCACCCCTCTTCTAAAATCTCAACGCCCTTAATCAGCTTGAAGAAGTTAAAGAAGAGTCAGCGCCCCTATTCCCTGAGCTTGGGGACTAATGTGGTTAATAATGGTCTGTCTTTCTAGGGACAAGTAGTGGTTTTGTTGGAACAGGGGGGATTAGCTAGGACTTATTGCATAGCCATAACCTATTGGTAGAAATCTGTATAATTATTATCAAGATGAAGTTATAATTTCTTAAATGGTACAAAATTTACTTTGATCTCAAATTTAAGGTTTTCATTGGTACGAGCCTCTTATTAATATAAAAATGAGATGAATATTAATACGCTCATGGGCATTGTGCCTGTATAACACATTTAGGAATACAATGCCTAGACCCAGCCCTTTTTTAACCTTTTTAACCTATGAGTTAAGGGGCTATAGCAAATTCATATTTTTGAGTTTATTGTTAGGGTGTTTTCCATATTTTATTTAGAAATAGCTGAGAGGAGTGAACAGACAATAGTCCAGGTTACCTTACATGGATAGTTGGTTTTCAGAACATCATAAGTCCATAGAACTGACGCTAGAAATATTTATATATTAATGTTCATATTGATTAGAGACCTGTCTGCTCCTGACAGCTTCCTTTCGTGGATTCTAAGAAGAAATTGAGCATCCTTGGAGTTACTCCAGTTGTGTGGTAACAGCCACTATGCAAGAATTGCCTCTCTCCATCTACAGACAAATTACTGTCCAGAAAAGGACACACATGCAGAATAGTCGACTGATTATATCTGCCTAGACAGAGTAATCAGTCCTTAATAATCCTGCATCACCAAGGTCTGTCAGATGATTCTGGGCCAGAAGGCTGAAGATTTGATGTTCCAACATTCGGTAGTATAGGGGCTTTTCAGGTGTTCAGAGGACTCTATAAATTGGCTAAGTTTTAGAAGCTATGCTTTGTGCTTCCCACAATTATAGTTAACTCAGTCATTCTGGATTTCTGACGGGTTGAAAACTTATAGCTATTTACTGTAAGAGAAAAGATTTGAGTGGATGGTAGTCAGCTGACATTCATCCTAAAGCCAGGTTCAGAACTAAATGTTTTAGTTAGGATAGATGACAGAGGTGCTGGTTAGTCAACAAAAGGATGGACTGGGTATTAGGACTATCTTGTACCTCACTGGTACAAATTGGCATAATTATGCTCTAATTGTATTTTGCGAGAAAACTTTCATTTTAACAGGAAGGGTGATGTGTAGGAGGAGCTAAGGTAGGAGGAGTACTGAGAGGAAGAAAAGGAGTAAGAAGAGGAGAAGAAGAAGGACAGGAGAAGCTAGGTGATGAAAGAGAGAAAGAGGGGGAGACAGGGAGGCAGATATTCATGTATCTCCACCAGTCAATGATAGTTGTTATATCTAGGTTGGTCAGTGGGTTACACCTCTGATTGAAAAATTCTAAACTTATAATGCTTATGATTAACATTATTTTTAAAAATGTATAAATGCAAAAAGGAAAAGGGGGAATAGGATAGGGGTTTTCTAAGGTGGGGGAATGGGGAAAGGGGATGGCATCTGAAGTGTAAATAAAATATCTAATAAAAAAATTAAAAAAACAAAAAACAAAACAAAAAAAACCAAATTATTCCCAAGAACAACTACACATTCATAAATAAGCAACTTGCTATAGAGTAACAAAAAGTGAGCAAGCAAGGTAGATTTCTCAGCCTGTTTCTCTTACTGGCAGGCAACAATTTGCAGTTACAATGAAGAGACCACTTATTTAATTATTTAACTTTAAAAGTAATCTTTAAGAATCTTAAAAGATTCATGCATCTTATTTTAAAATTACAGTCAGATCTACTATAAATCATCAGGGTACATACCTACTCATCACCAATACTTATTAAATTATATCAGGAATCTGAGGACAATGGGTATAAGAAACCAATCATCAGCAGTCCAGCCTCACTGAGTCAGGCTAGCCAGTGATGCCCAAGTTCTTGTTCTCTGACCATAAAACATCCTTAGCATAACTAATAAGACTGTGGTTTTCTGAACTTCAGTTATTCCCTAAGATTTTTCCATATGAAAGTCAGTAGAAAAAAACATATTAACCTAGATTCACTAACAATTTTATTTTTCCAAATGCTTCTCAAAGTGGTGGTCTTAGCTTACAATCTATATCTCTCAGTTCTTTTCTAGGGTGGTACATGCATCATTAATCTTCTGAAGCAGAAATTCCTGAAAAAGACAAAGTACTATCATTGTTAATATGAAAGATATTGCCCAGTATGTAGAGTGGATGGATCTTTAGAGCTTTCATACAATTCTTAGATTAAGAGGGTTGTGAAAGCAACCGGTAGATCAGGACCCCACAACACTCTAAAGTCCTCAGAACACTTAATTTTTAGGGTTATGCCTCAACTAATGCACACACATAGTGGCTGTGCTAAGTGGTAGCAGCACTCTATGAGTTCTAATGCTATCTGTCGCTCCTCCTGCATGGACCTTAGCAGGAAATTGGCACGAATAAACAAAAAGAACTAAATGAGAAGGGGCCATGAGCGGAGAATGCAAAAATTTATGGAGTTGTATCTACATTGTTTACAGATGCCATAAAGGCATGAGAAATTTTATCTTACTATATATTTCCTTTACCTTCTTTAACTTCCTTTTGTGGTTTTTTTTTTTTTTTTTTTTTTTCAGAAAACGAGTATGAACACAATGATTTTCTTGCCACATTTTGCAACTGGAATAATGTGACCATAATTTATCTTCATGATACCAATAAAATATCAAGCAAACGCTTTCTGACTTCATCTCAATCAATGCATGTGATTTAGTCTGGGATTTGAGACCTTAGACACAATTTGTGAATAATTAGGACCCTAAATCCTTGATGTTTCTGCCTTTTGATCTATTCATATCCACAAACCAGTTGCCACTGTACTCACAGTTTCTTACCTTCTAAGACAAATACAGTTTGTATATACAAATTACATATATGTATATTATATATGAATATAATATGCACATTATGTATATGTACTTAATACATATACATGTATATTATCATCAGCTGATATATGTATATTATATGCATATATGTATATCATAAATCTTTGACTAATATTATTAAACACTTAGAGAAACAAAATGTATGGTATAATTTTAATGAAATATTAAAAACAGCCAAGCTTTTAATATTTTTAAAATAATAGTTTACATTTTCTGAAATTCTTAATGTGTTTTGGCATATCATTTTCTGTATATTTTATTTGTCAACTATATGGTCAGAAGTGGTGTAGAAAATTTGCATATAAGGGAGGTTATAACAAAGCACCAAATAATAATATATACAACAATCCACTGTGTTCTGACATGTTCCTTGATATTAATAACCCTGATTATTATTCAATATATATATTGACCTTGTCATAGCAATGCTCAAAGAGTTTACATAATGAATTAGAACAGAAAATTATTCCAGTACATATGGTATCAAATATATACAATGCCAAAATCTTGCATAATTTTTCTCACACTTTTTTGTTGCTTTTTTGTTTCTGAATATTAGCCTATATATGAGCAATAATAAATAGCTTTTTCAGAAAAAAAATTAAAAATTTTAAAAATACTTCATTTTGAATATAAAATATAGTCTTCTGATTATATTTTCACATATTTTTCACTTTCATACATTGCCACTTCACAGACTTAAAAATCTGTCAGGAGCCATAATGGGACAAGCTAATAATTAGCAAGTGATCATCCTGAAATGGCTTGCCTTAGATTATTATATAATGTGCGACAAGTGAGCCCTTATTCAGCTAGGCTGTAAGAGACGTATTTTAGGAAAGATTCCTGCTATTAATATGCTTTTACTATTATTATTATTAAACATATGTAACAATTACTAAGCAATAGCCCACCTACCTCATTTGGAGCAGATCTCTGCAGATCCACAAAGATGTACTGTCTTGTGATGCTATATAGACAAATAGATGACTTCTTAAGTCTTAATGATGATTCTATAAGAATTCTTAAAATCATATCAATGAGTATTAAGCTTTTTTATAGTGGGACTGCTATTAGGTCCCTTTCTGATAGTCAAAACTGCAATGAGAACTCTGCCAGTCTCCCAGACTTTCTAACCAGAAAGTCTTTCAGACCAGACTTTCTCCTGTTGGGAGCTGCAGTGAGTGTGTCAGCATTTGCCATTACAAGATGGTGCGGACATCCTGTCCTCCCACTAGTAAACAACTGACTGCGCAGGTGCAAAAGGCAGAAAGTGTGCCAAAGTCACTGCCCATCCCGGGGCGTAATATGGGGTGATGAGTGAACAGCCAATCAGAAGTGAACACGTCACTCTAGGGTGTATATAAGCAGTGACTTTTCTAGTCTTTCCGTCTTTTCGCTTCTGCTTATACAAGAAGTAAAGCCTCGTTGTAGTAACCACCCGAACATTGCCTCACGTGTCCTTTTTTGCAGTGAAGAGGACACGGAGGGGCTCAGAATATCTGGCGCTGAAAACCCTGGAATTTCAAGGCGCAGCGGAGACCCCCCAAGTTTTGGGGAGGGTTAAAAGACTACAGGATCGAGGTACGTCTCTGAGAGGTATGCTTGGGGTGGAAGCCTTCGTTGTGAGCGGATATTCACCCATTTCCGCCTCTGCAGTAGTTGGCCTCTTGCTTGTGTTTTCGCTTTTAGCTTATTTGTGTTGTGAGGATTCAGCCGACAGCACAGCTACTAGGGCAAGTCAAGAGGTTTCAAGAGAGGTCCACTCCAGGCTATCAGAAACAGGGCGTGTTAGCCGGCATCAGGCTAAAGAGCCTGGAGATCAGGCCAAAGAGCCTGGAGAAAAAGATCAGGCCAAGGAGCCTGGAAAAGGGAAGCAGGCAAAAAGGCCTGTACAAAAGAAGCAGACCCAGGAGTCTGGTAAAAAGAGAGAGTACTCAAAAGAAACAGGGGCTACTGCAGAGCCTGTTAAGATTAAGGACCCTCCACCAGTTGGTGGAGAGAGAGTGGAGGACAAAAGGACCCTCCTTTATGACAGAATCTTTGGGGAAGCAGAGCAAGCAATGCCAGTGATAGAACAGATGATCTTTGAAAATGCCACAGCTGAATGCCATGCAGCCATTGTCCCTCATAGGAACAGGAGGCTACAAGATTGGCTGAGAGCCTGTTGTGGCCTGGGGAGGGGAGATGTTTGTGTTTGTTCCACAGGTGAAGACAATTCAATTTGGGTCCCTATGCGGCTGGTGCAGATTGTGAAGAATGAAGCCAGATTGCAAGATTATGACTCTGATTCTCCTGATACTGATGTTCGGTTTGGGGATAAGTATACCACTATGGGCCATAGTTAGATCTTGGCCTGTTACCATGCCAGTACATTCAAATTCTGCAGTGCTGCCTTTGTTTACAGCTATTGAGTGTTACTTGGTTGCCCGTCCTCAGGCGCACCGGCCAACAGCCTGAGTTATATAATGCTACAAGTTTTCCATTAAATTTTACACTTTGTTTTGTGGCAGCAAAACTTTATAGCATAAAGGTAATCTACTTGGTGTTGATCTTAGAGAAAATAGATTGCTTACATTGTTAAAGATTGGTTTTGTTTCTCAAAAATATGGTTATACTCTAATATCACAAAAGAGGCTTAAAAATATAGTTAAACTGCCAATATTCCATTGGCTACAGTTGGTAGTTCAACCGAGAGTTTGAAAATTTTTGATTTGCCTATGTTTATAGAGAAAAGATACAACACGTGTCTTTTAAGGTTTACAGTTTAAATTTAAGGTTTAAAGTTAAAGTTAAAGTCAAAATCGCACAATTCAGGCCTAGCCAAGCCTCAGAGAACAGGCCTGAGGGAGGTTAAGCACATTTACATTTGAATTAAGACAATGCAGACTGAGCTGCAGAAGCTCAGGTGCTAAAAGCTCCTTTTGTTCTGGGTCTTCACCACCAGGTCCTAGAAATGTGCTTACCGGAATTCGCCTTTTGTCTTCATTGTTTCTTGTGAGAAGAGGGATAAATCTAAGACCCAAAGACTTTACAACAGTCTGTGGGCTAAAAGTTATGATTATGCTGGAGACATTAAAATTATGCCTACTTCCCTCCATGAGTATAACTGTACCTGCTGATAAAATATTGTTCAAATTGTTTTAATTTCTTTATATTCAAAGTTGTTAAAAATGAGATGCTTTGGATTCCTCTAATATATGTAACAATTATTAGAGAATAAGGTTGGCTTTTATCCAATATATTCATTGGACTAAAAAAGATTGGTTATTAAATTAATCCAAAATAAAGTTCAAATTTAAGATTTATACAGCCTAACTTGCCTACTCCAGCTGCCATTTCAGTTATATAAATATTGTTGTTGCTTTAATACAAAAAATTAAGAGGTTAAATCTTTTAGTGTGTATTATTCATTGTGTGATACTTTATTAGTGGATTTCTCTAAAGAAGTTTTTTCCACAAGCCTTTGCTCCAATATAACGAGCTTTAAAAATTTTTTTGGAGTACTTGTTGCTCCAAGACCATGTGGAGCAGCTCACGGATGTGGTTCATATGAGCTGCGTGTCAGCAACCCCACATCTAGGTATTACACCTCTGAGATTTGTGAATGATACATTTGTTCAAAGCCATAATCTTTCTGCTTATTTAAAAGAGAATTGGACTGGGGAGTTGGACCAGGTGCAGCAGCAATTGCAGATCCGGATCTTGAGCCTTGATGGAACACGAGTGGACCCTGTTACCCCTAGCGATTTTACTTCTTGAATTTCTTCTGCCTTTTCCTTCTTTCTTAAAGGGTGGGGATAGGCCTGTTTGGTGCAGCCCTATGTTGTGGATTAGTGTTCTAATGGTTGGTCTGTAAGCTCAAAGCCCAACAAAAACATGACAAGGTCGCTGGCGCCCAAGCACTCGCAGCCTTGGAGCAAGCATCTCCCTCTGAAATTTGGCTATCTAGGCTAAGAAAGTAGCTGATGACTGAGACCCTCAGTCGATGCACCCCAAAGGTTCAGCCCATTGCACTGGGTCGATGGGAGGTCTAAGTCCAGCCAGCCCTTGCCTGAATAACTGTGGTACCTGAATATTTAGAGGTGTTTTCGAGTGGGTACTCGACAGGGAATGTTCCACGAGTGTGGATAGATTTCCTGAAAGTATGCCTGATTGCACAAAGGTTTGATGCCAAGAAACCTCCCCTGGTGGCGCCCCAGGGTAGAGGCTCCCTTTCCCCGTCAAAAGGCATCGAGATGGGTATGGGAAGTAAACCCATTACAATATCCCATTTTGCACAGGGGATCAGGCCTCTGCTTTTCCTCACTGAGTTGGTGCCGTGCTTGATAGGCAATAGGCTGTTCCATCTTAAATATATAGATAGGGGGAGATGTTGGGAGTCGCAGTGAGCATGTCAGCATTAGCCATTACAAGATGGTGCGGGCATCCTGTTCTCCCACTAGAACAACAACTGACTGCGCAGGTGCAAAAGGCAGAAAGTGCGCCAAAGTCACTGCCCATCCCGGGGCGTAATATGGGGTGATGAGTGAACAGCCAATCAGAAGTGAACACATCACTCTAGGGTGTATATAAGTAGTGCCTTTTCCAGTCTTTCCGTCTTTCCGATTCTGCTTATACAAGAAGTAAAGCCTCGTTGTAGTAACCACCCGAACATTGCCTCACATGTCCTTTTTCGCGGGCTAAGGGGACAAGGAGGGGCTTGGAACATTCTCCTACTCAAAGCACATTCCAAAAGGTTATAAAACAAAGGTCACTAAAAGGGAACTCACAATTTATTATAGGTGCTAAGACAGAAGATAAAATATTGCCTGGGTTTATCTATGCAAAGCTTCACTAATTTCTTAGTTATACTTTTAAGCCTTCAGTGAACCTATGGAGCTAGGCAGGTGATAGATGCTTAACCAGATAATTACTCCTAATGGATATGCATGTAAACATTCTCTGTTGTAAACTTCTATTTCAATTTATGATTTGATTTTTGGTGTGAACTTGTGATGAACTTTGTAACATGTGACCATGTATTCTGAAAAATGTATAAGTACTGAAGACAAAGACAAAGAGAGGTTTGTTAGGAGCCGTTCTTCCCTTCTTTTCCTTTTTCCTGCCTAATGTTCTTTCCATTAGAACTTTTTCCTTATTAAAATTTTTTTCTTTTCCCCACTCAGGATCTTTCCACTTTTCCCCTTAGATAGCTTTCATAGAAAACTTTTTATACTTAGTAATAAACTCTTTAATAACTCCTCTAAGTTTTTTTTTTTTCCTGTGACCTCAGGCTAGCAGGCATAAGTGAGGGCCCAGCAATTCCTGCTGAGAGAGTACAAAAGCTATTTACTTAATCCTTTGCTGTTTTGGGGCTGAGGTTTTCCTGAATTGATAAAGTATTAAATTGCCTTCTAAATATTCTATATCTCTATAGTACTTGCTCTCACCAAAGAAGCATCCTTTTGCAGCTAATGAAAGCTCTTCTATCATAAACTCAATTACTGAAAATGCAGAGTATAAGTGACTATGGAGTTTCTTCAACAAGCTGTACACCAGAAGCACAACCCTTACACCTATGGTTCTGGGAACTCCAAAAGAGGGGGTCAGGAAGAAGTTAATATCCTGAGTACTGAAAGGATTGTTGTAATAGTGTCTTCTAAGTATGACAGAGACAGCACCAAACTTACATAAGACCACATCAGCCAACATGGTTGAAGGAAGGCTCACAAGCCCCCACACTTAGCTGAAGAGTTCCAGCCAATTAACAGCTTGTAATGGAAGAAAAGTCAGTTTTCTCCAGGAACAAGGCCTGTGACAGGTTATCATTGTCAATGTTCAGGCCCATAGTCAAGTACATATGAACAATGCTAGTTAGACTCAGTGGGTATTACATATATGTTTGTAAACACACCCAAAATAATAATAATAATAATAATAATAATAATAATAATAATAATAAATAAAAGGCTTAGATAATAAAATGTTAGAATTTTCTAAGTTGGGAAGATAAATTTCAGATGGAAATTCATTCCCCTCTTTATTAAAAGAAAAGCAAACAATTTTGGGGCAGTACAGACACAAAAGAACTCATCAATTAGGCAATTTTATGACATAATTAATTACCATTTAGTTTTTAAAATGAACTTTCTAGGAGGTGTAATCATCATCATTCTCACACTTTACAGGACATACAACTAAGGCAAGTATACATGAAGCCTGAATCAGAAGTTAAGGATGAAACAAAGCCCAAAGCTTGCATCCTTGCTGTGGTGTACTCTTTTCCATTTTTTTTTTTTAAATCTTCAGAAATGTAGAGGGGATAGGACAAGGAGTAAGTACAAAAAAAAAGTACTTATCAGAGGATGTGATTGGCACCCACGTAAGGTCTAGGTTTTGAAAAAAAGAATTATTTTTTTTAATTAGTAAACTTAATATAATAAACAATAATATTTGTTAATATTTTGTTTTATTTTTGTCTTCATCTGAAAATGCTCACTGTGGTTGAAGAATTGATTCCTCTCATGTAAACATCATAATATTTACAGCCTTAGAACTATGAGCCTCTATAAACCTTCCTTCTTTACAACTTCTACATTGTGTCAGTAGCCACAAAATATAGTCTATATTAGACAGTATATTCTCCCTGAGTGTATTCTTTATTTTTTTATTCTTGTGATAAAATTTGCTAACCAAAAGAAAGTTAAGAGAGACTTTATTTGGGCTTACAATTCTAGACGAAGAATTCACCACTGTGGAATGACATAACAGCAAACAGTAGCTATACATAGCAAGTGGAACAGGAACCTGAGAGCTCACATGTTCAACAGCCAGCATAATACTAAAAGGATAAGCTGGAAATGTACTGAGATTGTATTATCTCAGAGCCCATACCAAGTGACATACTTCCTCTGGCAATGCTGTACTTCTTAAACCTCTCTAAACATCACTACCTTCTGGGATAGCATTAGAATCATATGGAGCATTTTCAATTTCACAGAGTAGTGATTTGAATAAAAATTTTTCCCCATAGGATCATATATTTGAACAGTTATAAAATGAAATTGTGGTGCATCAAAATCATCTAAAGTTTGCTTGAAAATTGAGAAATTCATGCTTTACATAACAGTAGAGTACATAGTAGTTTGAGCAATACGCTAAGGAATATAAACACAGAGCTTCAGATAACTAAACCAAGATGGCCCCCAGTTTTCCACTGGATCTGCTTATTCTGGTAAAAGAATGAGTTTCACATCAGCAACACTGATTACCTTCATCTGAAACTTCTTGAACACTTCTCAGAACCTTATTCTCCTCAGGACATGCTGCTTTTCCTCTAAGTTTCAGTTGCCATTTCTAATTCTCTGCCTGCTTTTGCTGCCCCCCCCCCCCCTTTTTTTTTTTTTCATGAAAACTCCTTCTCTGGGAGAATAGATTTAGTGTTCCAGGATGCACAATATGTAAGTGAAAATGAATCCATGAGAATTATTTTGCATTTGCACTTTAACCTGTTTGACAACCAGGGACAACGTATCTAGGGATTCCTTAGTTCTAACCAAGATGTCTGAATCACTATCTCCAAGGCTCAGGAAGTGTGATGGAAGTTAAGGTAGAAAGAATGTTAGAGTCAGAGGTCGGGGAGGAATCTTAAGAGCTGATGTCTTGCTGGCTGTGGTAGTGAACACCTTTAATCTCAGCATTTGGAGAGGCAAAAAACTCCTTTGTGAGTTTGAGGCAAGTTTGGTCTACAAAGTGAGTTCCAGGACAGCTGGGACTACATAAAAAGAATTGCCTTAAAAACACCCCCTCAAAAAACAAAACAAAACAAAACAGAATAAAATAAACCAACCAAACAAAAAAACCTGTGTCTTCCAGAGACAATTGTCATTGCTCCCATGTACTCACTGCAACTGTAGTTACAAATCCCTCATCAAAAAAAGACTCTTTTTACAACAGATAGACGATGTTACAGAAGTTCACAGCTTGTCAATTATAGAGAATACATGAACGTAGAGTGCCCAGCCTTAATTAGTATATCTACAACACAACTGCTGCACATTAGGTTCAAGTGATCCTGTGCAAGATAGAATGGATAGATTGAAAATGTCAGGAGACCAGGAGGTGATTATGAGATACTGTTTTCTAGCTATAACGTGAAAGCTGCATAAAAAAAAAAAAAAAAAAAAAAAAAAAAAAAAAAAAAAAAAAAAAAAAAAAAAAAAAACTCAATAATATTGTTACCTGACCAATACCTGCATAGTGAAAATCATGCTCTATATGCCAGAATGGATTGAAGAACATGACCCAACACTGAAGTTGTGTGAGATTTCTTAGAAGCTGTGAGAAAACTTCATGAAACCAAGATAAGGGTGTTATGACTTTAATTTATTCAAAAACACAGATTTGTTCTTAGAATGTGTGTTTGGGCCACTCCCATATGTAGCAGCTAGGAGTGAGTTTACTCCAGATAAGTCATTATAACTGGCTGTTGTTATTTATGTATATGCCTCTATGGCAGTGGTTCTTAACCTTTTTTTCTTTTTATTTATTGGATATTTTCTTTACTTACATTTCAAATGTTATCCTCTTTCCTGGTTTCCCCAGGAAAGCCCCTACCCTACCCCCCATTCCTGCTTCTATGATGGTGTTCCTTCACCCACTTCTGCCTCCCCACCCTGGCATTCCCCTTCACTGGGGCATCGAGCCTTCACAGGACCAAGGGTCTTTCCTCCAGTTGATGCCTGACAATGCCATCCTCTGCTACACATGGAACTGAAAACATGAGTCCCTCCACGTGTACTCCTTGGTTGGTGGTTTAGTCCCTGGGAGCTCTGGGAGGTCTGGTTGATTGACATTGTTGTTCTTCCTATGGGGTCCCAAACTCCTTCAGCTCTTTCAATCCTTCCCCTAACTCCTCCATTGGGGACTTTATGTTCAGTCCAATGAATGGCTGGCTGTGAGCATCTGCCTCTGTATTTGTCAGTGTCTTGCAGAGCCTCTCAGGAGACAGCTATATCAGGCTCCTGTCATCAGGCACTTCTTGGCATCCACAATAGTGTCTACATTTGTTGACTGTGTATGGGATGGATCCCCAGATGGGGCGGTCTCTGTATGGCCTTTGTGCTCCACACTTTGTCTCCATATTTTTTCCCATGAGTATTTTGATTTGCTTTATAAGAAGGACAGAAGCCTCCACACTTTTGGCTCTTAACTTTCTTAATGCTGTGACCCTTTAATAAATTTCCTCATGTTGGGGTGACCCCAGTTTTTGTTGCTACTTTGTAATTTTGCTACAGTTATGAATCACAAATATTTGATACACAGGATATCTGATAGATAATACCCAACTGGGTCTCAATCCACAGGCTGAGAATCACTGCTCTACAGGAAAACATGTTTTTGCCACCCAATTTATCCTTGTGATTGTACAATTTACTCTACTCAGGTGATTCGTCCCAGCTCTCAGGGTGGAAATTGTATAATGTTCTGGATAAAGTTGGCAGTGTGAGACTTTTCTCTGCCTTATTTTCAGGCTCTATTCTCCCAAGCTTCATGACCCCAAGAGTGGTAAAAATTACCTATAGATCAAAAGCCATAGGCCATCAATAAATGCTGAGGGGTAGGGGTGGTGGTGCGTGGAAGCAGAAAATCAGTTTTCTGCAGGTATAAACTCACTGATAAGTTACCCAATTAAACACATGTATGTATGGTCTACAATAATTTAACTCAGTTGTTTGTGTATGTTTAGGTAGATAAACAGACAGAGCTGGATAGGGGAAATGATGTGAATGTATTCAACTTATTTTGTTTTTGATTTTTTGGTTTTTAAATATTTTTTACATTCCAGCTCCTACCTCTGCAGATCCTCATTCAATTTCTCCTCCCCCTTGCCTCTGAGAGGGTGTTCTCCCTACCTCACCAGCCTTCCCCCTCCTTGGGGTCTACAGTCTCCTGAGGACTAACTGAATCTTCTCCTACAGAGGCCAGGGGCCTCGGATCAGATCATGTGGAGCTCTTTGGGGTCTGGTTTAGTTGAGACTCCTGGTTTCCTATGGGGTTGCTCTCTCTTTTAATTTCTTCAATCCTCCTAATTCAACCATAGGGGTTCCTGAGTTCAGTCCAATGGTTGAATGTAAGAATCTTCTTCTATCTCAGTCAGTAGCTGGCAGGGCCTCACAGAGGATAGCCATGCCAGGGTCTAGTCTGTAAGCACATGATAGAGTTGTAGGGTCAGGCCTTGGAGCCTCTCCATGAGATGGATCCCAACTTCAACCTGTCTACCAGTCATTGGACATCATTCTTTCAGTCTCTTCTCTATTTTTTTTTTTTTTTTTTTTTTTTTTTTTTTTTTTTTTTTGGCTCTGCAGTTCTTTTAGACAGGAACAATTCTCAGTCAGGAAGTTTGACTCTGAGTTCTTCACCCTGTCAGTCAACTTGAGGCTGCTGGAGGTGGACTCTTTGAGTTCTCTCTCCCCAATATTGAGCATTTTGTCTAACAGCACACCCACTGAGTCGTGACAATGTCTCACCTCCTTGGTCTCTGGTACTTTATAGAGGGTCTTGCCATTTCCCACTCCACAAGGCTGCTTATTTCCATTCATTATCTTGGCCCTCTGGGATTGTCTCCTGTTCAATAATTCCCATATCTAATCCTACTCCCCTTTTTTCCCTCTACTCTCCCATCCATGTCCCTCCCTCTCTCTGCCTTCTGTGATTATTTTCTTCCCACTTCTAAATAGGATTGAAGCCTCCTCATTTAGGCCTTTCTGCTTATTATACTTCTTATGGTCTTTATGTTTTATCCTAGGTATCCTATAGTTTTTAGCTCATAACCACTTATCAGTGAGTACATATCATGCATGCACATTTGAGTTTGAGTTACCTCACTCAAAATGATGTTTTCTAGTTCCATCCATTTGCCTGCAAAAGTCATGACGTCCTAGTTTTTAAAAGCTGAATATTATTCCATTGTGTAAATGAACCACATTTTCTGTACCATTCTTCTGTTAAAGAATATATGGGTGGTTTCCAGCTTCTGGCTATTACAAATAAGGCATTCTTAAAAGGGCTAAAAAACAATTATCTGAATTTCTTTCAATTCTATTTCCAAAATGAAAACAAATAAATAATTGCTATTTGTCTTTTGGTATATAGTTCATTAACATCTCCTGTAGAGTATAGTTTATAATCAAACAAGATGCATGAAAACAAGCAAACAAAAAAAAAACTGACTCCAAAATCAAAGATGCTATATTTCTCATTATGTTATCCTTGAATAAGACACCCTGATCTTCTGAGTACTACACCTGTTTTATTTGCAACTATATTACTTCATGCATTTTCTCTGAAATATTTACTATTATTTCATAGTGAGCTGTGATTTCATTAACTTATGTTTTTGTATCTTCTGTTGTTCACAGTAAACTACTCCAGAACAAATTCCAAATTAAGTGCATCATTTTATTAAGAAGAAGAAGAAGAAGAAGAAGAAGAAGAAGAAGAAGAAGAAGAAGAAGAAGAAGAAGAAGAAGAAGAAGAAGAAGAAGAAAATGGGGAGTTTCTTTAGAGTTTTCAAATTACTACAAAAATTTACTTTCTTTCTTTGTAAGAAGAAGGATAATGGGCTAATTAATATTATTTTGCAAAGTAAAGTTTAGATAAATAAATTGCAGTTGAAGATTAAGCCATTTAAATAAGAATGAATAAATCCAAATTTGTATTTGGATGATTTCTGATTAGCTCAGATGTTTGGATGCTTGATTCCTAGCAGGTGCTGAAGGCTCTATCTGGACAGACCATGGCAAGCACAGGCTGAACATGGCAAACCAATCATTACCAACAGGTTGTGCTTTTTATCCATTGCCCCTTGTTAAGTTATTTGCTGCTATCTCTGGCTGATTCACATTCACCCACCTTTTCTCATTGCCTTGCTTAATAGAGGATCACTTTGCATTTGGTTTGTGATTGGTGTTTCGATGTGGTCTGTGCCTAATCTGCGGTCCAGCAGGGAACATCACACAATATGCTTGTCCCTTTATTATTATGCCAATGTTGTGGATAAAGAACCTCCATTTCTTGCTAGGCATCCATCCTGGTACACACTAGCCAATTGCCTCTGACTCCAGTCCCTAGAAGAAAAAGTTCCTGTAATCCTAATTCAGTAGTTCTATCCTCTCAACAATGTAAAGCCATTGTTACAATATGACTGCTTGTTTTGCTTCTGTAAGAAGAAGATACCAAAAATTTGTTTTGAGTTTCCTTAATCACTTTGCTTGGCAGAATAGAACAGATTTCCTTGCTTGCATATATATTGAAAATCCTCCTGTGGTTTTCTCTCTAAATGTACTCCCTCATACACTCTCTTCATGACAAAATTGTATCAGAAATTATTTCTCCTACAAGCAGCTAATCACAAATCTTTAATTATAATTGGATTGAGTCTATGGTATTTTCCCAGTGTTCACAAACTCCATAATACTACAGCTTGAATTTGCCCCACATACGTGCCCCTTAACCCATCCCCCTATTCTGTAACCCAGTTCTAAATATTTTGACCCCCAGATATCCAACAGTATCTGATTGATAAACACTCTTCCCTTTCTGTCCTAAACAGCCCCCAGATTATGACAGTCATTGAGCATCTGATGTCCTTGCTCTGTCCTGTTGGATGGTGGACACTGTACCCTATCCTGACCTCCACTGATTATGGCGGACTCCCTTGGATGGCCAGTGGGTACTATAAATACATTCCATTCAGTTTGGCTTAGTTGGAAGTTTTCTTTCACTTTTGGTGACAACATCACTTGCATCCAGTTTCCCTCTGTTCCCTGTAAACAGAAATGTTCTGGACAGGTCCTCAATTTCTCCTGAGACTTTTGTTCTGCTTTTGTTCATGGACCTTGGCTGATAACACTTTCCTTCCAAATGTGTTCACAGGGCTCTGGACCCTGGCTCAAGTACACCATTAGCAAAGGAAATGTGCTCTCACCATTCCAAATGAAAACGCCAGCATACACTCAAAATTACTAATATGTCCAATTACTAAAAGTATCCCTTATGCGTGATAAAACCCCAAAAAAATAAAAGAAAGAAAAGTTTTACAAATTTATGGGCTTAATGATTAAACAAGAAGATATAGCAACTCCATTTCTTGGTGAGGAGCCATCTATGAAAGACTGAGGCTAGCAGGTATCCTTCCTGGATATGACCCACCTTTTTGCATAGACTAAGATGTGTGAGCTCTGAGCCAAGATCCCAGAGACTTAATGTCAGGATTGCTTATTGCAGTTGATTTATATTTTCTGTCATTATTACATTAATATAATAATCCCTAGGCATTAGTCCATACTATTGAGCATATTTCCTACATATAAATGAAATTTCATGAATTAATGCTGCTTAGATAAATTAATTATTTCATAGAATTCCTGATTAGATTCAAATAATCTTAGGAAGGAAGTTTTAAAAGATGGTTTTATTAGTTTTGCTAGAAAGATGAAATAATGTTAGAATCAAGAATAGAATGTGCCACCACTGCTCAGCATCTTCTCTATTTCCTCTCCTTTCAGATCTCTTCCTCCCCTTTCATGATTCCCTCTCCAGTTTTGTAACCTGCACACCCACATATATAAACATGCACAGAACTGCACAGTTAAAGGGGCTAATTTTGTGATATACTTTTATTTCTGAAACAAGATCTGATATATTTAAAGTAAGGTGAAATAAAATTAAAATTAAATAAAAAAGAATAGAATGATCCCTATTCTCAAAATAGTAAGTAACTGCTACATGATAAGAAACTCAGTGAGCTTCCATACAATAATAGAATTACAGTACATACAATAATAGAATTACAGTAAAAAAGAGAAATAGGCTTGCAAAAATTTGTGTTCACAGAAAAGCATTGTGGCCAAAGGATGAAGCCACACATGTGCAGTATGGTAAAACAAGGTCATATGAAACTGTTGCTTTAATTTTATAATGAGCTTACAGAATGAAACATTGCTTTAAATTAATATCAAAACCCTTTTGTAAGTCCCATTTTGTGTAACATATTATCTATGTGGAAATTTTCTAAAAATTTTTGTCTATAAAAAGGCCAGAATAAAGAAATAAACATGATGTGGTGGCTTGGGAGTCACTGCCCCATTCATTCATCCATCCATCCACCCATCCATCTATCCATCCATCCATCCATCCATCCATCCATCCATCCACATATATATTTATCTAACTGTATGTGTGTGTATGAATATATGTATGTATGTATATGTATGTACACTTAAGAGTTATAAGAGTTCAGAATTCCTTGCTGAACATTCTTTTCAGCCCAAGATAATTAGGTTATGTTCTGTCAGTAGTATTGACTCCATTAATCACTTGATCCATTCTGCACCCTATCTGCTCCCTTCCAGATATGGAAACCCTATATAATTCAGGAAATTCACTAACGCTATTGCTCTTTGTGAAATGCTACATCTCCACCTGTCCTTGCCTTTGCCCTCCTAGACAATCTGCGCCTCTGCCTGCCCCTACCTACTTCTCAATCCTACATGTCCTGCCAGCTTATCTGCCTATTTCTTCTATCTTTTTACATGCACTTCTGCTTGTCATTCAGACTTTTGCTGAAGCTCTGCAGAACACAGTGACGGACAAACTGCCTTATATTCTGTAGCCTCTTACTACTGCATCTATGCTTGGAGTAACAACAGCAGAAATCAGAACAGCCAGCACGGACAATTGTCTTGTTGAGCCAATGCCCCTGCAGCCAAAAATGTCACACATGCACTCTCTACCCCAACAGCCTGGACTGGCTGGTTTTGTGTGTCAACTTAACACATGCTGGATCTTCTCTTACGTAAGAGAAGATCTAGACAAAGGAAGACCAAAGTGTGGATGCTTCAGTTCTTCTTAGAAGGGGGAACGAAATAATCACAGGAAGTACAGGGTAGGAAAATTTGGAAGGAAGAGATGAGTAGGAGAAAAAGGAGGGGCAGGAGCAGGTATGGGAGGAGACTGGTGTGATATACAGAGGATCAGGATATTGAAAAGAGGTGTGTAGCAATGGGGGATGGGGAACTGGATGTAGAGATCAGAAAGTCCCAGATGCCAGGAAAGCAAGAGTCTCCCAAGAACCAATGAGGATGACATTAGCTGAAATACCTAACAAAGGGGCAACAGAACTTGTAGAGACCATATCCAGAAGTTAGGCAAAGTCCCTGGATGAGGAATGGAGCCACCCACCAATCTCAAAAATTTTAACTCAGAATTGTCCCTGTCTACAGGAAATTCAGGGATAAAGAGTAGAACACAGACTGAAGGGAAGGCCATCGGAGACCACCACACCTGGGATCCACTCCATATGCAGCCACCAAACCCAGACACTATTGCAGATGCCAAGAAGTGCTTGTTGAGAAGAGCCTGATACAGCTCTCTCTTGAGAGGCTCTGCCAGAGCCTTCCTAGTACAGATGGGGATAATTGCAGTCAACTATCCTACTGAGCACAGGAACCCCAGTGTAGGATATACAGGAAACACTGAAGGATCTGAAGGGGTTTGCAACCCCATAGAAAGAGCAACAATATCAAACAACCAGACCCTCCAGAGCTCTCAGGGACTAAACAACCAAACAAAAAGGACCCATGGCTCCAACTGCATATGTAGCAGAGGATGGACTTATCTGGCAACAATGGAGCGGAGGCCCTTGGTCCTGTGAAGACTTGATTCTCCAGTGTACGGGAATGCTAGGGCTGTGAAGTGGGAGTGAGTGGCTGGGTAGGGGACCACCCTCATAGATGCAGAGGGAGGAGAGATGTGATAAGAGGTTTGCAGTGGGGAAACCAGATAGGGAATAACATTTGAAATCTAAATAAATAAAATATTCAATTAAAAAAAAAAAAGAGGCATCCATTAAGGAAAAGCCTACATGAGATCCAGCTGTAAGGTATTTTTTCAACTACTGAGCAAGGATGAGAGTGCCAATGTTGGGTGGTGCCATCCATGGGCAGGTAGTCCTGAGTTGTATAAGAAATCAAGCTGAGCAAGTCCAGGGAAGGAAACAAGTAATTAACAACCCCCCCGACCCCGCCCATGGCCTCTGCATCAGCTCCTGCTTCCTGAACTGCTTGAGCTCCATCCTGACTTCCTTTGGTGCTGAACAGCAATGTGTAAGTGTAAGCTGAATGAACCCTTTGTTCCCAAACTTGCTTCTTGGACATGATGTTTTGTTCAGGAAAAGAAACCCTAACTAAAACATAGCCCAAGGGAGCAGCAACCTCTGGAAAGTCCTACTGTCTACTTTAGATGGCTTGCAGCCACTGCAGAGCAGTATACCAGTGTCTAGAGCCTGTCATCTTACTCCTTTTGTCAAAGATGCTCGCCAATTTCTTTCTTCCTCTGAGGCACTGTTGCCCCAGGCCACACACACATAACCACCTCAACACTCTTGCCTTGGCATGTTGCTCATAGCTGCCTGCCTTTACAACCAAACTTAGGCACAACCACACCCAAACAGCTCTTTTCACAGATTGATACTTTATTAAGCTGGGAAGAAATGGTAAAGTGTCTGCTTTTTGACTCAGGCATAAACACACCAAGAAAAGACCATTAGTTATAATTTTTAGGAAGAGAATGGTGGAGGTCTGTGTTAGAATTGGCTAGGATACAGTGGTGTATTTGTTTAGTGGATGTTAATTAGGTAAAGCAAAGTGGGCTTTCGATTGCTGGACTCAAATACATTGATAGCAGGACCTTGGTAGTGAGCCTCAGAAGAAGGAAGTGGCCAAATGAAGAAATATACTTTGAGGGGTGGGGCTAGCATTAGGAATGTAATATATCAGTTGTTTAAAACCTGTTATTTAAAAATGTGAAAAAGTTTTTAAAGCCCATACTGTTGTAGAGAGTAGGCAAGAAAAAAGAGTGGGACATTTAGGCCAGGTCCCAAGTACCTGGATTATGGACAATTGCTGGAAGAATTTGCAGGAAGAAACAGTAAAAGAATACTGATGATCTTAGATTATTGTTAACCCTGAAAATCCAGGATGACAGACACCCAGAAAGAAAGACAGCAATCAGAAGTTGCATGCTGTTCATTTTATTAATATAGTGAAGCTCCAGTTCTGATCCTTTCTGGCAGTGGAAAAATGTTGCGAGGGAACCATCTTCTTATTCAATTTCCGAAATTAAAAAAAAAAATGATAAAGCCTGGGTACAGAGAGAACATAACATGCCAACAATAAGCATTAAGAACATTTTTCAAGGAAACAAAAACAAGAACAAAGAACAGGATGAGATCAGTGTACCCTTTTGAATTCATGAATCCCAGCAAGGAGGTAAAGGACCTTAGAAAGAAATTGAGCCTTCTTGCCAGAAACATATAAGACATAAAATAATTGTGAAAAAATTGGGGGAGATATTCCTCCAAAGACATATATTCTCTCAAGAAAAGATCATGTATTATTTAATAAAACTATTTGATATTGGATCCAGGACAATGTAATTTCTACATATAAAGGTTGTTTACTTTCTATAATCTGAAACATAGAGGAGTTCTGTTCCCTGCCACCCACAAGTGGATAAATGAGTCACACCTGTAATAGAATTCCAGTTTACTGAGGTCCCTGGGGTCTACCCAGTTGGGGTCCTTGTGGTGGGCCTTGTTGGTTTCCAGCCTGAGGTGGTCTCTGCTGTGGGCCTCCTGGTGGGGGTGGGCCTTGAGGAGGTCTCTGCTGTGGTCCTCCTGGTGGGGGTGGGCCTTGAGGGGGTCTTTGCTGTGGGCCTCCTGGTGGGGGTGGGCCTTGAGGAGGTCTCTGTTGTGGTCCTCCTGGTGGGGGTGGGCCTTGAGGGGGTCTCTGCTGTGGGCCTCCTTGTGGAGGTGGGCCTTGAGGTCTCTGCTGTGGTCCTCCCTGTGGGGGTGGGCCTTGAGGTGGTCTCTGCTGTGGGCCTCCTTGTGGGGGTGGGCCTTGAGGAGGTCTCTGCTGGGGGCCTCCCTGTGGGGGTGGGCCTTGAGGGGGTCTCTGCTGTGGTCCTCCTGGTGGGGGTGGGCCTTGAGGGGGTCTCTGCTGTGGGCCTCCTTGTGGAGGTGGGCCTTGAGGAGGTCTCTGCTGTGGGCCTCCTGGTGGGGGTGGGCCTTGAGGTGGTCTCTGCTGTGGGCCTCCTGGTGGGGGCGGGCCTTGAGGTCTCTGCTGTGGGCCTCCCTGTGGGGGTGGGCCTTGAGGTGGTCTCTGCTGTGGGCCTCCTGGTGGGGGTGGGCCTTGAGGAGGTCTCTGCTGTGGGCCTCCTGGTGGAGGTGGGCCTTGAGGTCTCTGCTGTGGGCCTCCTTGTGGGGGTGGGCCTTGCTGGTTCCCATTAGCAGGTGGTCTTGGTTGGAATCCCAAAGGAGGTGGCCTTTGATTGAGGATCTGGTTTTGGTTCTGAAGTTCTGAGTGATAAAAGCAAATAATAAATGAGCTTAGTCATATCTGAGTTTGTTCTTTTTTATCTCAATGACCTTTTCACACAATATGGTTTCGAGATAGCAATGTTTTTATAAATTCATGAAAAGCTCCTCTTAACCCATACTTTCACTGAACAATTTCATCACAAGTTATAATTAATGGGCTTAATACATTTCTTTGAGGAGTCACAAAGAAAAGAGACACTAACACATTCATGTGCTTTTCCTACTGAAATCAACTGAAATAGAGGCAACCAGGGTTCAGAAGAAGACATTGAGAAATTCTTGTTTCCATGTAGGAAACAAAATCACACTTCATCTAAGCTACATTTTCTAGCAACCACACCAGTTTTACAGAAAAAGTAAATTTCTCCTGTCTTCTGGGAATTCAGACCTCTGGCTTATTGTAATTTGTTACCCTACCCTTTAATGTTTCTTATTGTCAAAAGCAGAGAATTTTTGTCTGAAAATTTGGGAAACTTACATTCATTAATTCATAAAACAAGAAATGACAATACATAAAACATAAATCATAAAACACCCTGCTTATTAAAGGTAGGTAAGGTGATTAAAGATTTATTATTATTTGCTTGATGATATTGGGAAAGATTGTACATAGATGGCTGATGTTAAGCAAAGCAAAGGATAGACTCAAACGTGAATTCATAGAAGCAACTAGCATTCTACAAGTTGCAAAAGATTTTAGCTACAGTCTGTCATTTCCTGAGGGAATTTTGAACCACTAATAGGAAAATAACCTGCTAGCAGTAATTTGCAGCATCTCTGGTAACTGTTACTCTGAGTATCAACCACCACTTAGTGACAACATAAAATTTTCGTTTGGTTATCATCATTTTACTTAGAATTTTGCTGCTTACACTAATAAGTGATATACTTGTTCATCTATCTATTTATCTATCATCTATCTATTTTTCTATTGCTATGTAATTTAAAATATTTATCTCTTTCTAATTCAACTCCTATCATCTGCCTTACTGTCTTCTCAAAGAAATGAAATATGAATAAATATTTGAGTAAATAATTAAACAAATAAAAATGATACATTGAAATGTTGAATGAATGGAAAAATAAAAATTGGGAAGATATTAATGTCCTGAATAATAATTTCAGGTTTATTACTTCAGTTGCCATCCTTCAAATGGCTCTGATATGTGCTTTTCTGTCATCTTCCTTGATGAACTAGACAGAATGGCTTCTGGCATATATAATTTATTTTAACTAGGATAGTGTCTTCATATCTGAGTTATCCATTTTTAAAAACCAAACACTGTGTGGTCTCATTTATCTCTCATCTCCTGTACTCTGTCCCATCTCTCTCCTCCCCTGCAGTGTTGCCTCCTGTTCTTTAAGAAGAGTCATAGCACCCACACCCTTATTCTCATACCTTCACCTGGTTCCTGAGCAGAGCTCAGGGCCAGCAGGACCACTGTGAACAGGACCACCAGCATCTTGGAAGAGGCTCTGGAGTTTCTCCCAAGTCTGTGCTGGAAGAAGCAAGGCACTGCCTTTATAAGGAGTAGCAGAAGAATAGTACCTTTGAATTCTAAACTATGTTATTTCATACTTAACTGAGCAGGAAATCTTGCATCCTTTACTCTACACTGGGACTTTTGCCCAGCAGAATGAGGTAAGGAAGAGTCCAGTGTTTTTTTTCTAAATGATACAACAATAATTGAAGTTAATTTGCAAAAAACTCATGTGTAAGAGAGTACCCCAGATATTGAAGTTAAGGACTATCATTATATGAATATCTCATTCTATTTCCTGATATTATCTGTGTATCACTGTGCATTGGTGTTAGGTACTGTGTATACACATGTGTTTATATTGTCAGTAGTGATTTATATCCCAATTGAAGATGGCCAATGTCTCTGATCAGGAGTATACCTTAAACACTATCACTTACATGTGTCATTACTTGTACTATAGTTACTTAAGACTGATGGTGTTGAGGCTATTCATATACAAATTTCAATTTTGACAGAACACTTAAAATCTCTAGCATGTTAAGCCTCAATAAGAGTGCACACAATTCTCTTGACCTAACCCAATAACAGCAACATTGGTCAGTAAAACATGTGACTTCTTTCATCTCGAATATCCCAGCACACCTGGCCTCACAAAATGTATGGTTTTTACATGAGTCAGTATCATAAATTTGTAATTCCTTGATGAGTTATTTAAACATTTTATATTTCAAAGATGTATAGACAGCTCCATTTTGTAAATTGTTTGACTTAAGTAGCTTAAGCATAGACTTATGGATCTGATCATTTCCATCTTCGTGTTCCCCTCAATGGGACAAATGTATAAAGTTATCATTGTTTTTAATATCAGTAATATCAAGCCCCAGGATGCCGTTCAACACAGGTTATGTGTAACTTTATTATATCAGTGCATCTCAATTTCTCTTTTCTAAGTATATATTCTTTTTATTTTGAGTAGGACTCAGTCCTCTATTTTTGTATTTCATCTTATTCTTGAACAATTTTAGAGACCCAAAGAGAACACTTTAACTTTTATCATCAGATGAAGCATATTCAGAATATGAGCTTGTCAAGCATCGGTTTTCCATTTCAGTATTTTTGTCTATTTCTATTTCAAAAATTGTTCACCAGATGCTTTCTTTCCAAAAGATTTTCTTGTGTGCCTAATATTCCTTTAAATAGAACTTTAAATAGAACTGCCTTTATTGTTATTTCTCATTCTTTTTTTTTGGAGGGAATGCTTTGATTTTTAACAATTCTCCACTCAGAAAATCTATAAATAAAATTTTGTGTGTTTCTTAGGTTTACTAGAATGTATGTGGCATTTTTGTCCTACTTTCTTAGAGGGAAGTTAGAGCCACATAACTGATAAACCTAGATTTGAGACCCTTGTGCATTGTAAGTCAATAGGTTCTATGCTATGCTTGTGAATATTTAGGTTTTTTTTCCGTTTGATTGTAGAGAATCATGTAGAAATACTCCCTCATCAATTGACTATGTATAGTATATGCTATGTGACTCTTAAACAATGGGCAGTGTTATGGTAACATTTGTGGGGTAATTAGACCTGTACTCTAAGGAAACTTTATTTGCCATTCACCAATAACATTTGCTTATGCTAAAAACAAACTGTTTTTCTTGTTTTTGTGTAATTTTTGAGAAGCAGAATTTTCGTACACCAGACAGGACTCTCTACTCATCAACATACCACGGGCTGTAACTTCCATAAAATCTACATAGCAAGGGAGCCTGAAAATATGTTGTTCTGTCCAGGTTGTCTCAGAAATGGACCATAGTCAAGAATCATGCAATTTGCTCGCTAGTACTGAATGTTGACATGCCTGGAAAGTCAGCATTTTTCTTGACTTGTTGAAAACAGGAACATAACTTTCGATTCTTCCAAAGATCACTCAGCTCAGGACATTTCACTGACCTTCTCAGTATCAACAATGTGTGAAGAGATTAGGACATCTTTAAGGAAAAATATCATCTGTGACCTCAATAGGCACAACTGAAGCATAAAACATAAAAGAGCTGAGGGTGTGTTTAATGCCTTAACCAGAACTATAGCTTCCTTTACCTCATAATTAATGTTGAACCATGTGACTTTAGTGAACAATTTAACCCCCCTTTAAATATACATATATGTTAGTAAGTATATTCATATATATTCTTAGATGTGTGTTTATCTATATCACACATTCTAAAGTCAAATCAAATATATAAAAAGATGTTACGGATTTAAAATTTATGATTTCTTTATCCTAAATCTACTCTCCTCACTATTTGTTCAATATGGAAGCAAAGCAAAAGCTTCACATCATGTGGCACAAACAATACAGACTTACACATGAACTTTTTGTCTGAATGTGCAATAATAATGTGGTGAGTAAATCAAATTCTTCACAGACCTTTATCTTCATGTCTTTCTTTTTGATCATATGAGGTTTGATTGGTCCATGTTTGGTACTGTGCCATTTAATACTCATTTCTAATATAGATACTGTCTTTTTGTGGCCCCCAGCAGTGTCTGGGAGACCAAGGACAAAGACCTCTGGCCTCCAGGTCCATTCAGGAGCTCTGCCCCTGCGGGACCTTCAGACTGAAATCTCTCCATGCCCAGGTGGAGCCTAGAGTGGCTTCTCAGCCCAACATCTGCCCAGCACTGCCTGGAAGGAGGTCATTCAAATTCTCACACTTCTGATCCCCAGAGCTGTGGTTCCAGCCACCTGGGAACAACAACTCTGCCCAACAGGACCCACATCCACCCCCACATGAGAGCTAACAGCTCCACACTTATTCTGCTTCTATTTCCTAGCTGTAGTAAGAAGGCAGCAATATACATGGGTGTGTATCTCTATTAGAAACTATGAAATCCTAGGGGGTCTATGCCTAAAAGTATTTGAGGTGTGTTGTATGATGAGTCTTCATTTAACTTTTTCAGAAATTTCCACAGAGATTTCCATTTTCTTTGGTTACTATGGTGACATCTGAGCTCCTAAATTCGGCTACTGCTGGAGACATTGAGCTTTAAGAACTTTCTGTGATTACTATGGTCAACAAACCAAATTATGTTCTATCATACCATTCAGTCATTTCCCCTAATGATTTTTTTTCACTGATTTTCAAAATTAAAGATATTATTTCAGGATACTCATTTTTTTTCTAACTACATTCTCAAGATATTACACATGATTCTATTTTCAGTTTGTATGATAGTATAATCATTTGCAAACTAGTTACTTATTGCTTCATCTCCATTTTCTGGAGAGCTGAGTCTTCTCTAAAGCTTTATAACACAATTATTGTCTACCATATACCCTATCTTTGCTTTCAGTTGCCACAGACAACTTTCAGTAGGAATTAGAACACTCTGGCTTACAGCTCACTAACATTTTTTCTGCTTTCATAATAGCAAATATATTTCATATTTTATTTTCTTTTGAAGTAGAAACTTAGGGATAATTTGGTGAATCACTTGTGTTGGATGGTATTTTGCTGGGGCAAACATATTTAGGAATGTTTTCCTGAAGTGGTTATAGGTCAAGGACTAAGGCAGACTTGTTGTGAATGGATGTTTCACTGAATCAGATACAGGAGAGGGGATGTTCTGCTAAAGCAAACAATTGGAAAGGACACGTGATGAAGGATTCGTTACTAACAACATGTGTATATAGGTCTGTTTTGTGAAATATAAAAAAAGATCAGCAAGTTCTTGTGCTAAGCTAGGCACCAACAGACCACATGGTACCAATGGGCCACATGGCACCAGAGCTCCAGAATCTCTCCACTCAGCTCGATAAGTTGCCACTGGCAGGTTGCTACAATGTCAACCCCATGCTTCAAATCCCCTAAGGATTTTGTGGTTCACATCAGCCAAAACAATGCTTTGCCACCATTCCTTTCCCTCAGGAACCCAATTGAGCAGCCTCATGAAGAAACACAACACACAAACTTAGTTCAGAAACAATGGTAACTCAATCTCTTGGTGCAACAACTAGAATGCTAATCTTGTAAGCCATATTAAATCTAAATCTTCTGTTGTGGAATTCTGGTGGATTCGCCATGGTAACCAGGAGACATTAGTAGCTATATCTTGTCCTCACACTATCCCAGCCTGAAAAGACCCTCATTCTCTCCTCTTCCTCTCCTCCGCTATCCATCCTTGAAGTCTTTCCTAGTTGCCCAGGAATTGGCTCTTTTATTCATTAGGGGATGGTTCACAAATTACCTGAGTACATGGCTAACTCCTTGTCCATCTGGGAAGGCAGAATTAAGATAAGAATACAAAATACCAGTGCCATCCACAAAATAGGTCCACCTTAAATTTTGTAGCTCTTAAATTTTGTCAGGACTCTATAAAGAAAATTGAAAAAGCCAAACCAAAACAAACACACAAAAACAAAACAACAACAACAAAAAAACCTTCTTGGGGTATCCTGCAGCTTCTTGCTGTTTCCATGGACTAGGGTTGATTAGCAGGTTTGGAGGGTATCAAATAGGCCTGGACTGACATTGAAGTAGGATGATGTAGGTTTATCTATAGACTTAGCTGTGCAATTGTTGTGGGTTTGGAGTCTGTGGTGAGATAGGCACAGCCAAGAACTTCTCCTGATATCCCTCTTGGTTCCTTCTGCTGAAGAGAACTGAGTTTGAGACCTGACTGTCTCTAACCAGAAAATAATCTCAGAGTATATCAAGCTGGACCAATACTCAAGCAAACTCTAGCACACAGGGGCTTTATATACATTCACACATATACATATGTATGTAGCAATGAAACAAGAAGTCATACATTTGAACATGCGAAAGAAAGATGTGAGGGAGTAAAGGGAAATATAAAATGAACTCATTGGCACAGGGGGAAATTTCCTAAACAGATCTCCATTAGCTCATGCTCTAACATCAATAATTGACAAATGAGACCTCATGAAACTGGAAAGCTTCTGTAAGCCAAAGGACATAGTCATTAAGACAAAAAAATCAAGCAGCATTCACTCACATTGTTTTGATGTATAGGGATTGGTAAATTATAAGGAAAAATGATTATTTTTTATAACAATGTTTCCTCAGATTCATACATAGTTACATCCCATGTATTCTTCCAATAAATAATTTTTGCAGCATTACAAATGTTTCAGTTTGAAAGATTTTTGGTTAGGGAATTGCTGATTGGGAAATAAGAGCCCACATAAGTAGAGATAAATATGAGAACAACAAGAACAATCTGTGTAGAATCATTAAAATAGTTGTGTTAGGAAAAATGGAGACTATGGGAGAGACACATAGTTAGCAAGGACCCAGAAGCTTAAAGACTGAACCATTTGTTATCCCTTCTTTAAGAGTCAAAGTGGTGGGGTAATGGGGAAAGCGGATTATATCTGAAATGTAAATAAAATATGCAATAAAAAATAAATGAATTAAAAAGAGTCAAAGCAGTTGTTGACTGCTTCAAAAGTGCTGAAAATATCTCAGAAAGAGAGAGAGACAGAGAGAGAGAGAGAGAGAGAGAGAGAGAGAGAGAGAGAGAGAGAGAGAGAATATGTATGTGTTGTCTTCTAAGCATGGATGCAGGGCCTGTGATGGTGTACATGTTGGTTGAACAATTTCACAGGAATGTTTCTAGTCACTCAGGTTCCCTAAGCCTCATCAAGAACATGAGAATTGATCATTTTTATCTCTTTTCTTAAATTTGCTTTCAGCCCTTAAGGCCCTAGCAACAATCACTAATTCTTCACTCCATTACCCTAATGGAAGCAAGATAGATTTGAATCATAGAAAGATATCTCAGCTACAGCAGACATACTTATCACTGGTTTGAATCCTAGTCGATTGGTTCTGTAAAAGGCCAAAAGTTATTATTCCAAATGAGAGAGTTTTAACCATACTTGTCTTCTCATGGGCAAATAATTTGGGAATGTGTGAGGATTCGAGTTAGTTTGTGTCTCAAAAGACATTCTATATTTCCCTCCTGGCTTTGTTGAAGCTTTGCCTCATGGTGGTGAAGACAAAATGCAGTAACATTCTTCCCAATAACTTAGATGATCTGAACTAAAATAAGCTCTCAGAGAATGCTGGTACATTAGAGTAATATAGCCACCTTGCATTATTTTTTGTACATAGCTATCTCTCAGTTAGAGACAGCTATCTCCACTGTCACAAAACTTCCAGATGGCAATGTTGCTCAGGAATATCTTTGTCAGATCAACTATTCTGTCTTTTCAGAGAAGCTCACTAAGCTGGAACCACATGAAATTATTCACACTCTATTCAATACCATGTTTTTAAAACTGGTACCTCACAAAGGATTTTTCAATTTTTCAAGGACATGTTTTTCTCTTTGTGGAACAGACTTTGTCAAGAGCAGAAATAGATAAAATTAATGTGTTTGATCTCTGAATCTTCTTTATGGATTCAGTTAATGAGATACTCCTAGTCCATCCCAGTTCTCAGGAATGTGCTCATTTTGTCTACTTAAACTTCTCGTTGGTAGAACATTGATGCCATGGACACATTTTAGGCATAATCCATCATACTGGTGATTATTTGCTGGGTGCTGGCACCCGAGGACAGGAAGAAGAGCATTTGAAGATTGCCAGTTTGCAGGCACAGGATACAGAGTTTTTCTGGTTTCTTGTCCCTCAAGTTGAATGCAGCCTTCTTCACTGCAAGCTGAGCTACCATCACTCCTTTGGCTTGAGGAAACAGCCTTTGTTGATAGAGGCCAATGTCAGATGGGCATTGTATTAGTGTGCTGGTAACAACATGAGATGAAGTAGAGCTAAGTGTGACTGCTGTTTATGTAAGTAAAACACATACAGAAATCAAGTAAAATCAATACTTCTGTTGTCAATTTTCAAAAATATTAAAACAATAAATTTAATAACAGAAATATAGAATGTATCAGCCCACAGGGAAACACTATTGAAGGATGTGCACTTAGAAAACTATTCATTGGAAGCCACAGAGAAGGAACAGATAGAGTTTCTATCTTTTTTTTTTTTTTTTTTTTTTTGCCTTTGTTACCTGTCAACCTGCTAGTTTATATATTATTTTGGAAGTCATTCTGAACTAATATGAGGACTATAGGTTTCAATATTTGAAATGCAAGATCTATTGTATTCATCCTAGGTGTTGGGAATATATTATGTGACAAGTGAATACCTTAGGGATTCATCATACATAATTTACATTGGGAGTTGCCAAAATCTTTCTTTTGGCTTTACAGAGCCCTTTATAAGTGGTATTGTTTTTTGTTAGATCTTTCATCACCTTTGTTCAATGGTGATATTTTTCCTTTGTGATTCATTAATCTCTTTGACACTTCCTGACAATGAAGAATGTCAGAGAAAGGGCACTGACTGGGTGATATTTAATAGAGTTATCATAGGGAAAGGATGACTTATGCTCAAGATGTCACTTTCATACTCACAGGTGTTCATGGTCCTTCTGATCCTTTTATCTTTCATGGAGTTTAGCCATAAGTCAGTATATGTGTGTGACATATATCTTTGTACTCTGCCCATACAGCAATTATTTTCAACCTGTAAATAGAAACTTCATTGGGTGTGAGAAGGCCCTTTTATAGGGTTGCCTAGAACAACACAGATATTTATATTAGTATTCATAACAGTATCAACATTATAGTTATGATGAGGCAAAAAATATTTATTTGGTTTGGGTTACCAAAACATGAACAACTTCATCAAATTATTGTAGAATTAATAAGGCTGACAACCACTGTCATACATGATCTGTAGTATCAGAGACAAGTATGTTAATAAACTGTGGGATATCCAGGACTAAGTAACTATATACTATAACTAATGAATGCCAAGTTTATCAGATTATCATACTGCTAGGGAAAGTTGATGAATCTGGATATATTCCATTTCAAGACCACTCTACTGGAAAAAAAAAACTTGGGAAATGACACATAATTGTAGGTATAGTGCAGAACACAGTTATCCACATGCAAGAAGGAGCTTGGCTTTGAAGCTTCAGTAAGAATGCCCACTGTATCTTACCTTCCCTAAACAATTTACAAATTGAAAGTAATTTTGTGCCAAAATGAACAATAATATATGATTTATTCAAGTGTGAAGTAAAATAAATAGCTGCCTAGGCTAATAATCCTGTCTTAGATGAAGAGTTTTCTATTACCATATATGAGAGAATAAACACACTATAAAAGGAAGCAACCAAGATGAGTGAAAATTTTGGTGTGTATTCTACTGGTTTATTCTATTGTATAATCATGATCAATAATTGATTATTTGCAGCAATTGAAAACACCTACAAGTGAGAAAGTAGAATTCAAATTTTCTGGATATTCTGGAAATTTTGCCTGAAGACACCTGAGAAAACATGAAATAGCATGGTCTCATTAACCAATGGTGTATTTGGCTTATAATGTTAGAGCAATCCCAAGACAATTTTCAAAGAATTTTTAAAACAGTGATAGAATATTTTAGAGCTGTATATAACTCAGGGAGTAAAGTGCCTGCCTACTGAACATGAAAACCTAAGTTCCTGATTCATTGGAACCCTGCTGAACATGAGAATTCGAGTTCTATTCCCCAAGAACCCAAGTAAAATGTTAGGTGACCAGACACACTGCTAAATACCAACAATGATAAGATAAGAGACAGAGATACCTAGATCTTTGGAAATTTGCAAGACAACTAGTTTCTTTACATGTGAAATTTTGAGGCCAATGTGATATCCAGTAACAAGCAAAGATAGAATGATGTATCTGAAGACCAAGAGTTAAATTTATCCTCTGATTACCACACATTTTACCATACATGTAAACAAATGCACACTACATATGCACAAACATACAAGAATAAAATTTTTAGGTATTCTAAAGCATAAAGTATTGCCCCTTTAGAAATACTAAATTAGGAGTTTAGAGCAGTCTTTCTGTGCCTGAGTTGGTTAAGGTTGTAGGGCTTCATTTTAACTATATAAAAATGGCATATGTATGATGAAAATCTTATCTAAATGTCACACACATTGGTACTGTGAAATAAAATGCATTAAGAAACAGAGGGCTCAGCAGGACCAAAAATATTTTTGCATGCTGTCTTAGTTGTTTTATGGCATTGGTCCTCAACTTTCTAATACAGCCTAATACAGCAGTTCTTTAATATAGATTTTTATGTTTTGATGAACTCCTTCATTGATACTTTATAAGTATAATGTTGCTACTGTTATGAATATCAGATATGCAGGTTTATACCACATTGCCATCTGAATCAAGATTGTGGTGACATTACATGGTATCTACACATTAATATTAGTAAACTTGGCTGCCAGCCACAGGATTGCTTTCATTCTGATGAAGTTATCAGCCAAGATGTCAGCAAGCCACATGATTGCTATTATTCCAAGGTACACCCACCAGCATCCCATCTCTTCTCTTCTGTTTTCTTCTTTTCCATTCTCTTCTCTTCTGTTCTCTTGTTTTTAGTGCATCTATTTTGTTAAACAAGAGTTGAGTACAAGTTGCATATATAGTATGATGTAGTAGATCTATTTTTTTTAAATAACAGTTGAATCCTGGTACACACAAGCAGATTGTAGTAAATTAAGGTTACCTATGTGTATTTTTTTTTAAAGAGTAAACTGTTGTTACAAGTTTTAAGCTAATTTTCTGTTATAAGTTTTACATATTTTCCTTAAGAGGATTTTTGTTTTGAGAGCAGAGAGCACAGAAAGTAGAGAGATAAAAAGTTTTCAAGAGTGGAAAGAAGAAATTTTTTAGTGATAAGATACTTTGGGGATCATTTGCTTCAGCAGTGGCAGAAGTTGTTACAATCTTTGAGAACTTGGAAATTCAGTGTGTTATTTGTGGCCACCAATTGAATTGCACTGAGGCTAAGTTGTTTGTAGTATACAGCAAGGCTTTAACAAAATCTCTGAGGATAAGAAAAAAAGAGATAAATTATAGTAGGAGGGAGAGGATCAAAAACAGAAACTCTTCCAGAAGGAGAGTTCCAATAAGCACCTGGAGAGATGTTAAAGACAAGGACAAGAATTGTAAAAAGGAATTCTGCCAGAAGGAATATTCTGATATCATTGTGGCCTGGGAGGGTAGAAGTTACCTGTCTGATATCCCTGCAAGACTTAAACAGGCTCCAGTGAGCCAAAAAGAGAAACAGCCATATATTTTTTCAATATTTTATTTATTTACATTTCAGATGCATCCCCCGCCCCCATAATTGTCATTATAGTTAGAAAAAAATTTAAAGACACCTACCTGTAGGGTATTTGGCAGAATCCTAACACCTCTCTGGGTGTTTTAACTTTGCATACTGAGATGATGAATGTAAAGAGTGCTGCTCTGTTGAGCTTTGATGCTAAAGATAATGCCAATAAAGTTATCCAAGGCCTGAGGTCAGAATTTCTATTTTGGGCAAACCTCAGGAATGGCATATACAGCTTGATCATGCTAGCCCTTCTTGTCCCAGGAATGCTTTTATTACGACAGACTGCTTTTAGGAGGATGTACAGAAGCTCCATGAGGGAGCTGAAAGCAGGGACAATAAGAAGGATGAGAGAAAGATTTTGTATCCTGAGTCCAGAAATTTCCTGAGCCAGGAAATCAGGGACATCCCTAAGCAGAACTGCTGTGCCTGCTAGCAAGTCCCAAAAGAATATCAATGCGCCTTCGATGTAAACAAGCTTGGGTCATATTTACAAGTTCAAGCTTGGGCCACACTCACACCACAGTCTCTGATGCACCAGAATGGTAGGGTGCATCCCTGAGCTTAGTTTCAGGCAACTATTTAGAGAGAAGATGGGTATCTAGCCAGACACAGATCTGAGTGGGGGATATGGCCTTTAACATAAGTGGCTGTTGCTGTGAAACAAACCATAAACTTAACATTTGCTTTTCTCCTGATTGGTGGTTGTTAGAAAGTAAAGTGTCAAGTTCAGGCTTGTAACCTGGAGGTGCAGATTTGTTGCCAATTAACCTAGAAACTGATGCTACATACAGGTTTTGTTGGTGCCGGGGGCAGTGTAACCTGGAAACTGATGTTAGGTACCAGCCTATTAGTTAACTCCAGTTCATCTTTAAGTCAGGTTCTCTGAGATGGAGTCTGAACCTAGAAGATCTGGTTTCTCAGAACAACATACTTGTCAGAGACAAATGTCCCAAATCACTTGAGGAGAGGCCTCCCTTTCCATGTGATGTGAGTCCAGTATAAAAGACGAGTGCTTCATAGCACACTAGTGTGGCTTATGCAAAAGTAGCAGATGACAGGAGCCAGAGGTCCTGAATCACAGTGGGGTTGAGAAGCGTGACTGTTTGAAGGAAGAGTCAGCTGAGAAGATCGACTTTAGATTTCGGAATCAAATAGAGTAGGTGGCAAAGACCAAGAGAAACAAATGATCCACACATATCTTAGAAGAGTCAAATCAGCAGCTTGCTTTGGTTAGGAAAGGCAGGGCCCCTTTGAAAAGAGATGCAATTATGACCCACATGGAGATTTTTATCACCAGTATAAACTGATGTTTTCAGCAGCAGATGTATAAACTGACAATGTGACCACTCCAAGATACGGTTACATGGATTTTTTTTTAAATTGTAGATATGAGGGAGAGAACTTTGAGGAGTATCTGGAAAATTCTAGAGCAGAGTAAAAATTGTTGACCGCAAGTGTCCAGCATGGACTTGGCCATGAGAGATGTGGTAGGGAAAGTAAGTTGAAGAGAGAGGACCAGAAGAGGAAGACAAAAGAGAGAAGAGATAGAGACAGAGAGAGAGAGAGAGAAAGACACACACACACAGAGAGAGAGAGAGAGAGAGAGAGAGAGAGAGAGAGAGAGAGAGAGAAAATAGCAGAGTCATAAGGAGTAATGAGTAGGTATGGGCAGGAAAGCTTCTGGGCTGGAGAAGTTTAAAGTAGAAAAGGAGATGAAAAGAACTGAGAAAATCCAGGATGCGAGCATAGACTCTGAAATGTATAATCTGGACGTGGTGATACTTGATCAGGTCTGGAGATCAGCATGCACATTGTTATCCTAATTGGCACCAGATATAACCATCTGTCCTTTCCGCCAGTAATAAAAGAAATGGCTTCTCTGGTAGAGTGAAACTGACTTCACAAGTTCCTAAAACTATTTGCTTCTGTCTTATGTAACAAATTTAGGGAAAAGGAATTTCCTTTGGACTTGACAAACTATAAAATATTTCTGTTAGTTTTTATAATTCCGAGTTAAAATAGCTCATACGTACTTCATTTCAAAAGACAAATTGAGCTTTTTAAAAAAAAATTGGCATCACTTCTTTGTGAAAATATTAAACACACACAATACATTTGAACAAACACAAACAGAAAGTAGGTTTTCTTAGAGTTTTCTATGGTATTAAATGAATTACATCTTTGGACATACTGCATCTCATTTTAGCGATAAGTTCTTAATTCCAAATATCTTCTATATACTCCAAAGATGAGCAAAGTTGTTTATATTAAAACTTACTCACTTTGGCATGATATTACTAAAATATGTTTTATAACTTTACCATATGTAGCAAAACGTTATGATAAAATTATTTTCTACATTCTTCGAGACTGGATTTTTGGGGTAGACCTCATGGCTAAAGTTATTAATATACCTTGAAGTCACTTAAGACTGATAACATATTCTGTGCTCAGTCTGTTTGTTTAACCTGCTTTTAAGGAAAAAAAAATGTAACAAGCAACTTTATTTTCTTTGGAATTCACTTTTAATCAACTTTGACTACTTATGCTAATAAATAGCTTTAATCTCAAATTATGTACTCTTGTATGCTCCTGACCTAGAACAATGATTACATATTATTTGATGAAAGCACCAAATACAGAAGTTGAAAGAGATGTTTTATAATAAATATCTATTTATGGATATTGAATTATAAATAATGATGTTTGTACTAATATTTGTTAGTTTTATCAGCTTGGATTAATTGGAGCTAGAGACTTAATTATAGGTATAGTTTTGTTAAAGATTTCTTTAATATATCCTGTAGCTTCCCCATGTGATGCTGTCTAGGTTATTAAATAAATAGTGAGGCCTTTTGTTAGAGACACACATGTACAAACACAAACACAGATACAGGGACAGATTCACAAAGACAGAATAGACATATTCCATCAGGTACAGACTCTGATATATACCACAGAAAGTCAAAGGCCAGACAACACTGAGAGCATGCAGTAGAGAATTCAAATCTTGACTTTTTATTGACTAAATGACTCCAAGGATAAGTGCTTTATTTCTTTTCTTCATTTGAAATCAATTGGTAACTCACAATTGGTAAATTCACAAATCTGGACGTTCCATTGATTAAATGACTCCAAGGATAAGTGCTTTATTTATTTTCTTCATTTGAAATCAATTAATAACTCACTATTTCATTTAATCTATGCAAACAAAAGTAGAAAATTACATGTTTCAAGACTTCTGAGTTCCCAAATTTCTGTGTATTCCTTATTTCAAGACTTTGTGGATCTTTTCATAGCAGGTAGTACCTTACTGGAGTTTGTATACCCCAAGACCCATATAACCTGGGAAGGAACACTGAGAAATAGTAAACACAATGTATACATGTGTTATCTAGATCTGCTTGATATCATTAGTAAATTATGCACAAATTATGGAACTAATGTTTTAGAGAAAGGACTTTTCTATTGTTTGAATGCTACTAAATGATTTAAGTGGTTCACAAGCTTATTTATATTGACCTTTAATCCTCACTGGGAAATATGAAAGAGACAGAAATCTCTTATCTGACTATGACATTTAGAGATGAGTCCTTTGTGGTTTTATTTTATTGTAGCTTTATTTTATTGTGGTTTTATTTTTAGATAATAATACATAAGACCCTCCATAAGCACTACCAGTAACTTTATAAAGTGTTAGAAATCAGAGACACACAGTTTTGCTCTCTGTCACTTTCTGCAAACTGTTGTTTTCTCTCAAGGTAGTGTCTGTCAGAAGGGCGTTTGAAGATATGGTACTTTTGCTGATGCCTCAAAAGCAGGGCCAAGTCATACCTCTTTTCTGTGTGATTTGCCCTATCATGTTAGCAAAGAAATAGACCAATAGACATTGAGAAGACATACTGAGAAATAGTCAACATATGTTTTATCTAGGTCTGCTTGATTTAATTCTCTCTTCTTAATGATCAAAGATTTGTTTCAAACCCTGCTCCTGCAACCAGATGTTCTTTAAAAAAAAAAGTTAAAATACACTAAAGTTATAAGGAGTGTTTCTACTCAAAATTCTGTTACTAATATTTTATATTATGTGAGAGTGATGTGGAATAAAACAAAAATACTCTGACATCTTAAAATCTAATGATAACATCTCACCACTTCACTGTACTAGTTCATATCTAGGTACCCAACAATTTCTTCAAATCAAGCAATGTCTGTCTGAAAATGAATTCAAGCTACAGAGTCCCTGTTTTTAATCCTTTTCTCCAACGCTAAGAAGAGAACTGTCTCAGCAATCAATATAAAGAACAAATTCACTTTGGACTAGAGAGATTGTTCAGCTGTTAAAGGCTAAGCTCACAACAACAACAAAAAAAAAAAAAAAAGAAAGAAAGAAAGAAAGAAAGAAAGAAAGAAAGAAAGAAAAAAAGAAATGGAAATCACCAATACATTTGACCTTGACTGAAACAAATTGACTAGACTGAGAAGTTCCTATTAGTTCAGCAAAGCAGACTTTATTGAATATGTGAGAATTTATCAAAAGAGAATTAACTAAAGGAAAAGAGCCATCATGAAGGTGAGTAGCAATATAGGCTTAGAGTCTTAATGGAATGAAAAGACTGAAAGTACTCAGGAGCAGAACCATGGTCTGCCTGCATGTTGGCTGCTAGGATCTGCATTGTTATGAGTATGGGGTCATTAGATATTCACCAACCTGACAATGAATAATATTTTAATAGTAAAGGGCTTATATTTAAAAATACTGGCAAGGACTGTTTCACAGCTCTGAGAGAAAAGGCTTCTCCAATGGAAGTTTTATATATCTTACAGGAAGAATTTTCCCCAATGCAAGTGTTACAGCTCTGAAGGGAAAGGAATTCTGGCTGCTGGGAGCCAAGAAATACCACAAAGTCACACTGCTCAACAAATCATACATCGGAGATTTACTGGGAAAGAAGGAAGGGAATTGAACTGAAGGCTGACTTTATATAGGGGTTTTTGAGGAGTTTTTCAGGGCAAAGATTTTCAGGGTAGAGACTGGTGGGATTTCAAGACAAGCCTGGGGATTAGTGGGATTTCAAGGTCAGGGATTGGTGGGGTTTAGTGAGTTTTCAAATTCAGAAATGACCTCAGACCTTTTATGGTTACAAGGACCAAGCCAGAGACCAGGAATTCTCTAGCTAAGGCCATGATTGTTGTTGGCAGAAGGAGTTTAAAGGCAAAAAACACAATGTAACAATTTTGGGAGAAAGGGTAACTCATAACCTTCTGAGTGTAGGAAAAAATTAATTATTGTCACAGATATCCATTAGATGCCACAGTTATTCTAAGCAAGCGAGCCATTTGTACAAAAGCTGAATTAGCAATTAGCCTTTTAGCCTCAGGGCTCAAGGTCTTATAAGAATAGCTTTGTCAGTGAAAGGTTTTATAGCAATCAGCATATGTTGTAAGACAGGAAGTTGACTATCTCAGGCAAGTTAGCTGATAGTATTCATTTAACATAGAAGCAACTTCCTCATGAATTACTACCTAAAGCTAAAGACAACTTTGTTTTTACAAGTCTTTCCAGCACACTAAATTATCCTGTAAACATGTTTAACATGACAGAACAGATATTTTTCTTTACTGTGTTCTTCCACCACACAGAATTAAAGCCCATTTAAAAAAAAAAAAAAAGCTGATAACTGATTCTCTCCTTAAATTGTTTTGTTGGATGTGTCAGTCACAGCTTTGAATAGTCAATACAGAACTGTGACTGAGAATCAGCATGCTGCTGAGACTATCTAATGGAGTGTCTCAGGATCATTTTTTCCTCTACATATTCTTTTAAAAATTAATTAATTTACTTTGCATCCCAATCACAGCTCCCACCTCTTCTTTTCTTCCAGTTCCCCACCTCTATCCTCTGCTCCCTACACCATCCTCCAGTCCTCCCTTCCTCAGCAGAAAAGGGGAGGCCTCCTGTGGATGTCAATTTACCTTTGCAATCAAGTTTTAGTAGGAGTAGGCATATTTTTTTTTCCTACTGTATCTACACAAGGCAGCTCAGATAAGGGAAAGGCATCCAAAGATAGTTAACAGAGTCAGAGATAGCCCTGACTTTGCTGTTAAGAGCTCCAAATGAAGATCAGGATGTACATATGTTATATATGTGTAGACAGCATCTATCCATTCCATCTGTGCTGTCTTGTTGGCAGTTTCATTTCTTTAAATCGCTATCAGTCCAGGTTTGTTGATACTGTAGGTTTTCTTGAAGTGTCCTTGACCTCTCTGGCTCCTTCAGTCCTTCATCTTCATTTTCCACAGGATTCCCCAAGTTCTATCCTATGTTTGATTGTGAGTTTCTGCATCTGTTTCCTTCTGTTGCTCGATAAAGCCCCTCAGATGACAATTATGCTAGGCACCTGTCTGAGAGTATAGCAGAATATCATGGATTGTTTCTAGAGTAGTCCCAATCTCATGTCATGAATGTCAACTGGGCCAATCATTGGCTAGCTTTTTTCTCAGTTTCTCCTCCATCCTTACCACAGCACCTCTTAACTACAGGGCAAATTTTAGGTCAAAGATTTTGTGGCTGGTTTGGTGTCCCAATCCCTCCACTGGAAGTCTTCTCTGATTCCAGGAGATGCCCATTTCTGTATCCCCCATTGCTAGGAGTCTTAGCTAGGGTCACTTTCATAAGTTCCAGGAGAACTTCCACTGTCCTAGGTTTAGAAGTCAGAGGCAACAGAATTATGATTTCTAGGCCATACTGGAACACATTTTCAAGAGTATTTCTAATGGTGACACAGGGAAATGTAACTGTTATCAAGGCAGGCAAGAGATACATTAGAATACTGTAAGCAGTGCTTAAAGGGATATCAGCAAAAACCCTAGGCTAGAATTTCAGTAGAAATATAAAAGGCTGAGATTACTCATGAGGTTTCACAGAAGTAAATGAACCTCTACTGGGAATTAGACTAAATGGCATTTGTTACATCACGGAAAAGAACTTACTTTCAATTTGTTCATGGTTTGAAATTTGTGAAAGATTAATATTAAAATGACAAGACTAATAGATATGGTGAAATGTCAAGGTGATCCAGCATTCAGTGCATAAATGAGTATTAATTATTTTAATAACTTTGCTAGTAGTGAGAATTATTAACATAAGCCTGAACAAAAAGGTTGAAAAATTCACAAACCTGAGTAATATTCTTATAAGTAATTATAGTTTCTGGAGATATTGTTGCGTTAAAAGGAAATCAAATGGTTTGCAAATAGATTGCAGAAGATGGCATCACAAGATCAAGAGCACAGAAACATGAAATCATGGAAATAGTTTCCTTCAAACAGAGCAAAGTCAGTGTATTGTGCCTCAAATGATCACCTAAGAGGGTCATTTTCAGATTCAATTCCTAAGTAAGTGAAGATTTTATTGCTATAGTCTCATGGTCTTAGGGCCTTCACTTGAAAACTGAATTTGAATTATACATGTGAAACTAGTTTTGATGGCATCCAGAATGCAAGGTTACGTGGTCACAAAAAACCTACACTTGGATGTCACAGGAAGTTTTAGAGGCCAGGTAGTGTAAGTAGTATCAGAAATTTTTTCAGTAGTCTGGAGAGAATGGTAATGAAAAGAAACCCTGGAAGTGATTAATGGTAGGAACTTTGAATGTCTAAAAAAAAAAAAAAAAAGAGATGTAGATCTGAAAAAAATTAATTTTAGGATAGGCATATTTGTGTATCTGTGAAAAGAATCATGAAGGCAAATTCCCCAAGAAAAAAAGAAAATAAAGGGGTTACTCAGGCACCTATGACCCTCCAGCAGTCATTTGTGCACACAAGTTAAAAAACTATTTAGGTTAAACAAAAGCAAGTGAAAAGGAAACAAGAAATAATGTCATACATTATTGAATTACATTGAATAGATGGGATTAATATGTGTTCAGTAAATTTCATGATATGCCCCAAAATCTAATATATCTGGGTATAATGTTATTACTTTAATTTTGGCTATCAAATGTATAAACACCCTAAGTAAAATAGATAAATATTAAATCAAATACTTGAGGTAAAAGTAGACAAATATTAGATCATATCAGAAAGACTCAAATTAACTCCACCTTAATATCCATTATGCTTATGTATGTGGAATCTACTCTTATTTAAATAAAGTGTTGGAGGCAGCAAAATGTATTGACAGATACTTAAACCAGAGAACTTGATTGACACAGCCAAACTGTGAGTGAGATCATCCTTGTTTACATAGTAAATTCCAACCCACAAGGGTTATATAGTGAGAACTTGTTTATATAGACACACATGAGAGAGAGAGACAGAGAGAGAGAGAGAGAGAGAGAGAGAGAGAGAGAGAGAGAGAGAGAGAGAGAGAGAGACACTAAACTAACAAAAATCAAGAAGAAATTTTATAAGCACATAAAGAGAATTGAGAATCAGGGAGAAGGTTTATAAAGGGAATCAGCTTAGAACCACATTCATGTCTGAAACCTGGTTCTGCTGTAGAAATTATAAGAATCAGTGCTTTTCATGCTATGTATTCCTTGTTTCCACAAAATCATAAGACTTAATAAAATTATGAAAATAACTTATGCCATTTCCTTTACTCTGTAAAATGAAGATCAGCCTGAAAGTAACCCACACATTCACATGAAATGTGGTTCATTGGTAAAAGTGGAAGGGAAGTTTTCCAAAACCAGCCATGAAAAAGTGAATCTCCAAAGAAGAGGACAGTGAAAGATAAACTTTGTCTTACTTAAAAGTAAAATGAAAGTACCATCATAGTTGACTATGCATATGATAGCTAATTTCAAAATAGTATACTAGATTTCTCAAGGAAATAAAACTATAGAAACTGAAAATTTATTCATCAATTTTTAAAACTCAAAAAATGTATGATAAGGAGATGTAACTTCAGGCCATCACTTTATAATCTGTGTGAGCCTGTCAACCACACTCTGAATGTCTCAAAAGAGAGGAAGATACAGAAAAACAGGAGTGTGCTTAATGAATCTCAACCACCTGCCTAAAAATAAAGCCTACATTTTTCCATCCTAGAATCCTTTAAAACTTACAACTAGTATTTGCTATATTTATTGCAAGGCCAAGTTTTAATACTATTATGACCCTTTTCTTCATATTTCCTTTTCTTATGTTAGCATGTTTTTCCAAGAAGAAAATAAAAGAATAAACATCTATACCATGTCACGTGTCCTACAATTGTGTACTGATTTTCTGAATGTGAATGAGAGTAAAAGCCTACTGGTAAATGAAGAGCTATAGGTAGCCAATGGCTGTTGAGAGAGGAAGAGGGAGTTTTCTCTAGGGATGAAACCCAAGTGGTCAGGCTTAAACCCCTCTACATACCTGCAATACTTGATACTTGATAGATCTCTCTCTCTCTCTCTCTCTCTCTCTCTCTCTCTCTCTCTCTCTCTCTCTCCCTCTGCCTCTCTATCTGTATCCTCTCTCTCTCTCTCTCTCTCTCTCTCTCTCTCTCTCTCTCTCTCTCTCCCTCTTTTTCTGCTCCTTCTTCCTCTCACCCCCTCCCTCATCCCCTTCTCTCTGTGTAGGTGTGGGGGCATGTGCAACAATAATAAGGAAGTAATGAATATAAGAAAGAGTAAGAGAGAAGCATAGGAGGACATTAGGGGAAAAAAGAAGAGGAAAAAATCAATCTAAATAAAGTATTCATGTATGAAATTCCCACATCAAGTTATCAATTTAAATATGTGTAAATTTAGCCTTAACATATCCATCTTTAGGTATAAAGGGTCATTCTTGCTACCCGATTCTCTATTTTACTAGCAATTTTGATGTGTGTTTATCTCTTATATCTATCCTGCACAAGACTAGTTTTCCTAGTATACATTATACTTTGACCATATCAGTAACCACCATCCACTTTCCTTTTTCCAACATTAGGGTTTTCTTAGCTCCAGACAAAAATCCACTCTCAACCTATTTTCTTATACCTTCACTTGAGCTTTTAACTGAGCTCAAGACCAGCAGGACCACTGTCAGCAGAACCACCAACATCCTGGAGGAGGCTCTGGAATTGCTCTTAATCCTTTTTAGGAGAGAGAAAAAATGAATCAGCTCTTCTTATAGAGATTCAGAACAATGGTACTTTTGAGCTCCCTACAGGGTGACCTTAAACCTGGCAAACAGGATTCTTTGCATCCCTGACTTCTCTTGGGACCAAGCCCATAAAGTAAAATGGTTAGGAATTGTTTTATCTATAAAAGGTATGGCATGTGACTTCAGAAACAAATATTGTTTGAAGGAATATTGCATAAGGTACCAGTACACATATTCAAAGTAAAGTCTTGATATAATTTGAACTTCAGTCTGATTTATGAGACTGATTCTGTTTTTCAAATATGTGTTGTTACAGGTAAGAGATATTAGTCACCAGTATTCTCATATCACAAAGGGAAGACAGCAAATACTTCTGACAATCTTGATAGCACTTATTCTGTCAGTCACATTGTATGTGTCCTGTGTACATGATATATGGTCATAATTTTTATTAATGCAGCAGTCATTCCAGGTCTCAAATTCATTAAAATATCACACTTGAACACATGGTAAGGAAGGTAGACACTCATTCTATCCTATATCATGAAGAGTATACAAGGTATTCCGACTCTATCCCCAATCAGTGCTCTAAAGCACCAAGCATTTTAAAATTTAGAAAACACCCTGACAATAAACTCAGAGCCATGCAATTGCTATAGGCCCTTAACTCACAGGCTAACCACCTCAAATCAGTTAAAAAATAATTCTAATTCAATTTCTTCACTGACATTCATGGGGTTGACATTCATGTACGGTAGCTACACAAACCACAAGAGGTTAACATAGCAGTCCACTTTCCTTTTCAAACTACACTACTTCATGTCTAATAATTCAGAGTATACTCCGCTTTACGAGAGACATGGTGTAAACTTTGTTTTGACCTCATTCTCCTAGGAAAGTCTTTAATAACCACTGCTGATATTGATCTCAATTATACAGATGAACTAGGTTGTCTGTTGTCTTCTTTAAAGTCCAAGGTGTAGTGTGTCTGTGCAGTAATATTCTATTGTTATTTTTATAATTTGGCCTATAATGCTGATTTTTTTCAGAAATATTCTGAAATATTTCTTCTCACGATCCTTGTATGACTGACTAACCCATATCCTATGTTTTTATTCTGTCTTCTTGTATTTGGTTATCATCTGATTTTTATCTTTTTTTTCATGTGGCTTAGAGAATTTCTTTATTTTTCTAAATTAGATTTTTGCCCAGATTTATTACATTAAGGGTCTGGCTTCCTGACCACCGCCCATCTTCAAATGTGTCTCTGTGCTCTGGGCCTTCCCCACCTGCAGGTGGGTTCTCTTCTCTGTGGTCTGAGGAATGTTACTCAGCCTCTCCCTTCCTCTCCTGAATGTTAATCCAGCAAGTGTCCTCTGACTCAGGAATATTGTACTCTTCCTGTAAAGCAGAATGCATCCTGAGGCAGTGAATTCTGAGACCTGAAAATCGCACATTTAGTTCTTACAAGAACACACTTCCAAAGTTGCCCTCTGACATCTACAAACATCCTGTGGCACACAGTTGTCCACTTACACATACATTCACATACATAATAAAGTGAAATTGCCAAAGGAACAAATCTATACAACTCTAGATTCTCATTTAGTTCTTACAGTCTAGGCTGCACACCTAGATTGGACAGATTCACCACTACACTACTCTATTCCCCAGCTATGAGATCCCTTATAACTTGTGGGTTTTCCAGGCCACATGCTTCTCCATTGTCCTTCCACCTCCTGCTCCTCCAGTTGTCTTCCTCCTCTGTCCCTTCTCTCTCTCTCTCTCTCTCTCTCTCTCTCTCTCTCCCCACCAACCTTTATTTTTCCCCCTCCCCTTCTACTGCCCAACCACTGGCTCTATCCTTTATTTTACAAATTAAGGTGGGCAGAAAGTTCACTAGAAATCACCTGTGTACTGATTCACTCTTCCTCTCCAGTCCCTCCCAGGAAAGTGGAATTAGCATCAAAATCCAAGGCCAGGGCTATCCACCACAACTGTGTTTTACATGAGCCTTACTCAAGTGACTACTCATTGAAATCACAAAACTGCCATACATTCTAATCTCCTAACTGCTATTAATATAATAATGTACATCGTCAAGAGAAAGTGTTACAGCTACACAATGCTCTTCAGCAAAAAGAAATATCTAGCCCTTGAAGAAAATTTGTGAATGTGCATGGGAGCCACCAACTTGAACAAAATCTCTATCTCAAGGTTGCTTGCCTATGTTTTGCATAACTTTATAAGCTATTAGGGAATCCTGTTATGATTTGAATGTCATTTGAAAGAAGTTTTTATTACATTCTTCTCTAAGAACTCTTAGGAAAAATAACCAAAATTTCATAGTCACTTCTCTAAAGAGAGGGAACATCACATCCTTCTCTGAAAGGCCTAAGACTCCCCAGAAGGGGACCCCAGGGGACCCCACTCAAGTCTCAGGACAGCATGCAACCAAGGACACACGAGAGACCAACTTGTTACAAGCACATGAGGCGGTTTAATCAGAGCTCTGGGCCAGTCCATATCTTCATATCTCACATAGGGGATAGAGGAACTGACCCAGAGGCTCTAAGGATTATGACTTTTATAACCAAGGGGTGGGGGAAGTGGGAGATTTTTCCGTGGGTACACATGATTGGTTGTTTTACATCAGCAGAAAATTAAATTGCAGTTTCTTGGACCTTGAGAAGACCTGGGTGGGGGGGGGGGAACCTTTTTATCTTTCGTGGTCAGTCAGTTTCTTTGGGTGATTTAATAGGCCTTCTGTGACTAATTAACTGGGCCCAAACCTGCTGACAGGCATTTTTAACTATTTAGGTTAGGAAAAGGAAACACAGGGCCCTGCTATTTTATTAGTTTGGGCCTATTTCAAAATTTTCTTTCACCCTAGCTCCAAACCTCTGAAGATTAAACTTGATCAAGGCCTGGGAGAATGCTCAAGAAGAATTAAATAAGTAAATGGAATATACATATACATCTTCTAGTAGGCATTTCTTAATCAACCCCTTATGCTAGCTAAAAATTCACATCTACTGATATAACAAGAATCAAAAGAGCTGGGCATAGTTTTATTAATACTTTCACTGTCAATGTAAATGTATATATATATATATATATATATATATATATATATATATATATATAATCAAACAAAAAACAAAACAAAGCTGGAAAGCACTGAGACATAGCAACAGCAATGCAAGCCCTAGAACTTGCTGATTTCTAGACTACAGGTTCCCTTTATACCAGACTTAGATGAGCCTCAGTCATACCATATTAAAAATAAATTTTACTATATTTACAATAGAGTGTTTCTGAAGGTTAAATGACATGAGGTAAATTGTTAGTAGTTATTCCATACCACAAGTAAGGTGGTACATCAGTAAATTCTTGACTTCACTAGCCTTAGAATAGGTAAGTAGTCATATTTAGAATGTATTTGAAACATAGACCCAACTCAGTTTTATAATTGTGCCTGAACTAAATTCCTTTAACTGAGTGAAGACTGGGAGGTCTGCAGGCTGATTTTCTTTTAGAGCAGATCCTATCTGTAGGCTGGAAGAACATTATCTCACAATAAGACTGAACGTCGATGCATGAACATTAAAGAGATTATATAAAACACCCAAACAGAAGCTGGGAATCCCTGACGTTAAATTATGGAAAAGCTGGAAGAAGCTGAGGAGAACCCATAGGAAGACCAATAGTCTCAACTAAATGGGACCCCAGAGATCTCTCTGATACTGAGTTACCAACTAGGAAACATACACCAGTTGATATGAAGCTCCAGAGACATATACACCAGAGAACTGCCTGGTCTGTCTTCAGTGAGAGAAGACACACCTAACCCTTAGAGACTTGAGGCCCCATGGATTGGGGAGGTCTAGTAGGGTTTGGGGTGGGATGGGGGTTGTGGGTGTAGGATGGGGTGTGTTTGTGGATGGGAGTGGAGGGTGGAGTGGGTGAGGGGAGTGGGGACATCCTCTTAGAAATGGGGAAGGCAGTAAGGGTGAGGAAAAGTCAGAAGGTGGACCAGGAGGGGGATAGCGATTAGATTGTAAAAAAAAAAATTAAAGAATAATTTTTAAAAATTTTTTTAAAAAGAGGTTATATAAAAATATGGTTAGACTGGGACCCAGAAAATATGACTGTGACTGTGGCCTAAAAAGTAATATCCAAGGGTTTCTGCGTGCCTCTCTGGCAGCTGGTTACAAGGTGAGGGTGGGCTTGAGGGGCCCTCTCTAGCTCGCAACCTGTGTCTATGGTCTAGCCCAAAGTTTCCAGCTGCCCTGGACTGATCCCTGGTGTATGGCATCAGAGGAACAGACTCTCAGAGTCCCAAATAAAGGGCCACCTCCACAGATCTTAGCCAGGAGTAAGATACCCTGCTCCAATAATGGCTACCACTGGATATGAACCAGTGGCTGAAATTGGTATCGGTGCCTCTGGGACTGTATACAAAGCCCGAGATCCTCACAGTGATTACTCTGTGTAACCCTCAACAGTGTGTGAGTTCCTAATGGGGCAGCAGTTGGATGAGGCCTTCCTGTCACCACAGTTCATGAGGTATTCTTGCTAAGGAGGCTGGAGGCCTTTGAACATCCCAATGTTATATGGCTGATGGATGTCAGTGCTACTTCCAGAATTGATAGGGACAGCAAGGTCATCCTAGCATTTAATCGTATAGACTAGGACCTAAGGGCATACCTGGACAAAGCACCCCCAACAGGCTTGCTAGTTGACACCATCAAGGACCTGACATGTCAGTTTCTAAGAGGCCTAGAATTTCTTCATGCAAACTGCATTGTTCACCGGGACCTTAAGCCAAAGAACATTATAGTGACAAGTAATGGGATAGTGGGATTTTGGCCTAGCCAGAATCTACAGCTACCAGATGGCCCTCATGCCTGTGGTTGTTATGCTCTGGTACTGGGCTCCTGAAATTCTTCTGCAGTCTACGTATGCACTACCTGTGGACATGTGGAGCCTTGGCTGTATCTTTACAGATATGTTTTGTCGGAAGCCTCTCTTCTGTGGAAACTCTGAAGCTGACTAATTGGGCAAAATCTTTGATCTCACTGGATTGCCTCCAGAAAATAACTGGCCTGGAGTGTTATTATCTCTACCTCGAGGAGCCTTAGCACCCAGAGGACCAGGACAGCCAGTGATGCAGTCAGTGGTGCCAGAGATGGAGGAATCTGGAGCACAGCTGCTTTTGGAAATGCTAAGCTTTAAACCACAGAAACGAATCTCTGCCTTTCAAGCCCTGCACTACTCTACACAAGGAAGAAGGTGACCTGGAGTGAGAAGAATGGGCTGCCTTTCCCAGTTTTTAGACACTCAGTGGAGACAACCTCACTGAAGCCACAGACTCTGCTGTGAAGCTGTGCAGAGCACTCCAGTTTTTTTTTTTTTTTTTTTTTTTTAACAGAATATTTTAAGCCTTAAATGACAAATCCCCACCTCTTCGTATGAGGTTTGTTCTCTTTCCCCCCATTTCTCAAAAGGGCAGAAATATCTGTCTTCTTCCCTTCCTGATTTATATTGGCATCTTTTTTTATACAGGGAAATAAAACAAAACAAAGGAAAACAAAAGGTATGTGAACACTCAGTGAGATTCTAGGGTTACATGTCCAAGAGAAAAGCACCATGTGAAGACCTAGCAAGGACGCTATCATCGACATGCCAAGATTAGGCATGTCGGAAAAAATAAATGTGTGGCCAGTAATGTGAGACTTCTGATACTGAAAACCGAAATATAAATTTTTCTTGTTAATTCCACCAACTCAATATTTTATTTCAGACACAGCAAACTGAGAAGGATGAGAACAGAAACTGAGATTTGGAACCTGTGAAGTGTATCTATTTGACACATTCACTCAAAGCTGCTTTCACCTACACAGACCTGATTGCCCTGCTGCAGGCTACATCATTTTTGCTCCAACTTTCCTGAAGATCTCACAGGTCAGCTCCTGTAGGATGGATTGTGTTGGCTTTGAAGAGTTCCTAGGTGATATTTTTCTTTCATAATACACAAATCTCTTTCACACTCTTCGAAGACTGGAGAAGGTCAGGAAAAGGGCACCAACTGAGTGATATTTGGAAGAATCAGAGACCGTGCTCCAGACTCACCAAACAAAAGATAAATGGATTTCCCACAGGACTGCAGTTTCCTCCACTGCTTACTTGATACACTGTTTTCCACTTCTGTTCCTCTAGCATCTTGATTTTCTTCCCAAATATGGTATGCAAAAAAATCAGAGACAGTCATGAAAATAAATATAGGGACCTGAAAAGACCAAATACCTATAATTTCTTCTCAGAAAAACAAATGAGCCCAGAGGAAATCAATCATTTTCAATTGAACAGAGAAGAAATGTCAAGTTCTAAAATATTCTCTATTCAGAATATATGCATGATAAGTCGTGTAAAAGTCATCAGCCTGGTCTTTGTGCAATTGTTACATTATCTATAGAGAGACCCACTGTTCAGTTATCTTTATAGTAATAATCTCTATAAATCAGAGAAGTGCAGAATTGGTCTTATGCAAAGCATAATACTCAGCAGAAGTTCATCCTTGACAAGAATCCATGTTAAGAGTCAGATGTCTTTAAGTGCTTCTCAGCCACTCGAGAGTCCTCTGTTGTGAATTCTCTGCTTAGTTCTTTTATACCTCATTTTTTGGTTGGGTTGTTTTTTGTGTTTTTGTTTTCTTTTTGTTTTTGATTTTTGTTTTTTGCGGGGGTGTGTGGTTAGCTTTTTGAATTCTTTATATATTTTGTATCTTAACCTTCTATCTCATGTGTGGTTAGTGAAGTTTATTTTTTTTTTCTAATCTGTATATTGTCAATTTGTCTTATTGACTATGTCCTTTGCCTTACAGCACCTTTTCAGTTTCATAAGGTCCCATTTATCAATTCTGCAGTGAGCATGAAGTGATCATGAGGCAAATGAACAGCAAGAGTCCATTTTTATTCTTCTTTGGAGGTACCCTTAGCTTACCCCTGTCATGATTTAAAGGGACTTTCATGGTTACCTAGCTTATGGCACCATTATAGGCCTAGAACTTCATGTTCCCCTTAAGGATTACAAATCTCCAAAGCATCCCCCAAGCATATCAGGTCCACCCCAACCTCTATGTCCAAGGGTCCCTCAAATGTCCACTTTCACTGGACTTCCTATCCTCTGTGAGCACTGCCAGCCTCACTAGGTATAAAATTCACCAGGGACTACCTGATATTGTCATCTAACCTAAGCTCTTGATATGTGGAGATTTACCTCACATGATGCTTCAAATATTACTCCCTGTGTTAACAGGAATTCTAACATGACCTCATTATGAGCAACTGACATTTTTGTAGCCCCACTAACTGTCTTGATTTATGCCCCCTTAGACGTCTAAATGGCGGCCATCTCTTTAATGAGACATATTTCCACATAAACCGGTCAGCCAAAATGTGGCCTTGGACAACTCCAGTGAATGTGACCATTGGCAGTCAGGTTGGCTGGAAAGCCATCCCAGTTTCCATGTGACCTCCCTTTTTCTTTCTCATCACTAACACCTTCATTGCCAGAGACAGCCTTGACTGCTTTAATGAGAAATATCTCATCTGCTGGATGGGTTATTCAACAATGGCTATCCTGATGAGGGAGCCAGCCACTATTTGGATGCCTGTGGTAAATACAACCCACTTTCATGCAGTCACTTTGATGGCTCAGACTCACTCACAACCCCTACACCCAGGAAAGAGGGATTTTTGTATTACAGGTGTTATTGTTGCAGTCATCAAATCAGCCATTTTCAGGGCAACAGCTGCTGTTGCCTTGACCCAGAGAGCCACTACAGCAGAGACTGTCAATGTTGTAGTCCCTAAGTCAACTGAGGTGCTGAAGGCATCTTTATCTGGTCATCCACATTTTACAACAACAGATTGACTTACTGGGAAAAAAGTTGGCCCTAGTTAGGGACTTGTGTCTATTGACATGCAACCACAGATTTCATTCAATCTGCCTAGCCCCTTATATAACATCACTGAAGCCTGAAAACATTTGGCTCAATATCTTAAAGGAACCTGGTCAGAAAAATTCCTTAACTATTCTGTACTGTTAAGGTAAAACATAGCCAACCTCATTGTGACCAGAATATCTGTGCTCTCCCTAAATGCTGGATTCTTGGGAAAGATGTGGGACAATATTAAGAGGCTGTTTGACCCCTCGTGAATAGCTACTTATGCTATGATTGGAGAGGAATGATCATATATGAATGGTCATATGAACTAATAATTATTTTGTTTAAGTGTCACACACAGAATGTCTCCAGGCAGTGTTCTATAAATAAGGCAACACTTCAGGTGTTGATGGATCTCAAAAATCCCATTTGAGGCCTTCCTAAGGAAGTGATCAAAGCAAGAATGGCAGAGATCCAAGAGACCACCATGTAGGTTGTTCCTCATCTACTGTTATGTGGCATGTGATGACTTTTTGAGGGTTGATAGTCAAGGACAGGTAAGATCCTGGAAGACAGTAAAACCTGAGACAGGCACAGTCCAGTATACTGGGAATCCCCAAGGTGGAGTCAACAATATCTAGGCAATGGCAGCCTGGCTTCCACTAGGCTGTCAAAATCTAAAAACAAAAGGGGTATATGTAGCAGGAAAGGTGAAGCCACTTCTATGTGAAGCCTCTGGGAGGGAGTGTGCAGCTACAAAAGCATTTTCTACAGGAGGACCTAATTAAAGGCTGCCTGTGACACCAGCATTCCTGCAGGAGGACCTAGTTGAGGACTGCCTAAGAGACCAAGGATCGTTAGTGAAATTTATGCCAGCCAATCAGGATCTGCTGTTTAGAATAGATACTTTTTTAGGACCAAGGGGGGCATGGGTGGAGGGAAATAAAGGAGCATGCAGCAGTGCTCAGATGAGCTTGCTGAGGCATTTCTCACCTGCTCTCAGAGTCTGTGTCATTGACTTTGTGCCAACTTGCCACCAACCCTCTGGAGCAGGTAGGATTGGGCAGAGGGCTGTCCAGGGCAAGGCAACAAAGACATATTAATGGCTTGAGGGAGGAATTTGAACTGATCAGGGCTAGAAGGACAGTTTTAAGATGCATTTGGAAGGTACAGTCAATTGGATTGTCTAGCGGTCAGTGTCACAGAGACTGAGAAAATAAAAATAGCTTGTATATTTTTTTGGTATGTGGATAAAAGCAGGCACAAGATGGTAAGAACAAGGGTGGTTGAAACAGAATGTAAAATGGCAATAAGTAAGATGAGAGACAAGATTGCCTATCAGAGCATTGGAGAAAAGAAATTCACAGTGTTGTCTCAGAAAATTGAAAAAAAAAAACTGTACCTGTAATAGGTTAAGAATATTTCTTATAGAGTCCAATGCCCAGATAAAAATGTATTAAATATTCTACATAATATAGGGGCATGAAAATATACTATTAAAATATTACATTTTGTCATTCATATATGAATCACCTCATTATATTACTAAATCCAATGACTGCATGGGCTTTGGCCTTCACTTTTTCTTTACCAGCACACAAGGAACAGAAGAAAGTGTTTTAGGCTTCTTGTGAGGTAATTTAATGCTTTCCCCAACTAGAGATAAATTTAATGAATCCCAGACAATTTTCTGGCAACAGGCAGGGTGTCTGTCTTAGTTTCTGCGTATTTATATGCAATGTCTTCAAATATTTAGAATAGAATGAAACATTAAGCATTGTATTGTTTATATACAAGATTATGTAAGTCATCATACCGTATAAATACTTGTATGTTTATCACTATAGTATTCAAACTACCTGTAACATGAAACCATCACATATAGAAGTTCAGATTTAGTTTTTCTGGAGCTTCATGATGCTGGTTCAGTTTACCATACCATTGCACTTTCAGAAGCTACCAGTCATTACTTGTAAAAAATAAATAAATAAATAAAATAACAAAAACACAGAAAAAAACCCACAAACAAAAAAGCTGCTGCTGCTGCTGATGATGATGATGAAAATGATGATGATGACGATGATAATGACACTGTAGAACTAAAAGTTTTCCTAAGCCAAAGGAAGTGAAGCATGCAAACATGGGATTAATTGAGCTTTACCTAAGTGCTTCAAGGAAGGACATTCATTGATGACCTTTAAAACAGCAGAGGATGAAGTCAAAGTTCATTATGACATTTCTAGATCATACAAGTACATTACAGGAAAAGCTAATTCCCAACCATAACCCATACATCCATCAAGTAGAATTGCCTCTTACTTCTGAAAAGCTCATAGGTGTGCAATTGAATGCTGGTCCTGCACCTGTAATACCAACTCGAAACACCCTTTTTGTTTTCTATTAAATTATCAAACCTGACTACTAATAAACTAATAATTGTGAGTATTTCACTATCACATGCTAGCATTCATTCATGCTTTTCTACATGAGTTCCTTTCCTTCTCTTCCCAGGTTTTCCTGAGGAGGACGTTAAGGCCTGGGACACTAAAGCATGTCTAGCCAGCTGTTACTAATGTTAGAAGAAAATATTCTCATATGCTGTAACTACTGTTACTAGGGAAATTACCCCTGCCAGTGTTGGTTGCATACTCTATTATGTTCCGTGCTTTGATGTTCTTGAAAACCAATCACAATAGAAGTCAGTTAGAATACACACATGCCTTTGGCACACTCATGTAATATCAAACAATGAAGGTAAAGTTGGTTTGTAAAAGAAAGCAACCATGTTTGAAAGTAATGTCTAATTGAGTGGCAGATGAAGTGACTAATCAGAAAAGATTTGACAGAGTGTGATATGTTCAACACTCAGAGAGGAATCAGAACCTACTTAAGAGAGCAGGCTAGATGGAGAGACAATGGAGGCAGTCTGACAAGAAGAGTTTTACAGAGACAGGATAAAGACAGAGAACAAACTAGACACAGGTAAAGATTGAATGAGTCAGAGAATGAGAAGGACCCAGGGGATTAGAACAGATTGCCAAAGTTAGGATGATACCAAGCTGAACAATTAGTGGAAAAGTTGAGAAAAACCAGATTGAATCAGTCAGCTTGAGGAAGAGTTTGACCCAGAGCAGCAGAGTTGAATCAGCCAAGGAGAAATCAGAAATTATGAAAAAAAAAAAAAAAAAAAACTGAGCTTCTTCCACAGTAAGTATTAAAAGGTGAAAACATTCCAGGCATTGATAAGATTGTACAGAGGCTAAAAGCTTTGGGGACTAGGCCTAGTTTTGAAGGCAGAGGCAATAGGCCTTTAAACTAACAATAACTACAGGAGAATAAAAGTTACTTTAATAATGACAATTTCACAGTCCTCTCTAAAAGGGATCTAAGATGCCATTAGAATCTTTTTAGGCTTTTCTGCAGTGTTAGCTGATATGAGACAATATTAAACAAGCTCATGTTTCAAGCTTTTCTTTAAAGAAGGATTTTACTGTTTGTATGAACTATATCCTGTTTGGCTTATTCTACTCAATGCAACTCTTTTCCTTTACAATGGAGAACTAAGCTGCTTCAGTATCTGAAATCATGCCAACACATAGTGGCAGACAGGAATAAGGCAAAGAATTAAAATAGAATGCTGTTTTGGGAAGTACTGTATAAACTATATTTCACTAAATTACATTTTGAAAGGAGTATTTATAAACCATCTCAACCTTTCTGTAATATTCTATAATTTAAATTATTAAATGTTAAGTAACTGGGATAAAATCTATATGTACAAATAATATGCATAATAAATAATTTAATAAGACAGTCACTGGACTGTTCATTCACAGTAGAAGAAAATAGAGTTCTCCCTTCAATATTTTCGAATTTATCAAATGAAGGGTGATACACTCGATCTTTGAGTTTCATAAATTTCCCATTTGCTAAAATAGAGTCCTATGGAAACCAAGGACTTAGGAGCTATTACTAATACTGTTTATTCAGATGGCAGTTCTGAGTTTTACACTGATAGTAACAAAGATTCTTGATTTATTGGTATTTGGGCCACATAAAGAAATCTCCTAATAAACAGGTATGTCAACAGGAGAAGCCAATATGTTACGAGAAAAAAAATAAATCTTAGTTTTGAAGATGCTTCTTGTTCTTATTGTTGACAGACATAAGATTTATTATGACTTTTTATTGGTCATCAAGCAGGAAAGATATGTCACTCTTAACTATCCAATAGATGTTGTACATTATTGTCTAGAAAGGGATATTCTTAAATAAACAAAATAAAGCCAGCAAAAAAGAACAAAAACAAAACCTCAGGCTAGAGTTAGAGTAACAGTGCAAAGCCTGGTAAAAGTATCTTTTAGGTATTGCCTTTTTAATACAGCTCTAAGCATGCACCATAGAAACATCTTTGGTCAGTGGGCATCAATTACATGAGAAACTTATAAATGAATAATGTGCAAAGAACAATAGTTATGCCATTTATGGATGTTTTATTATACCCCTTTCTCCCAAGTTTCAGGAAACATCAGAGAAGAGGGGAAAAAAATTATAAGAGCCAGAGATCCAGGTGGACCAGATGAATACATTGTCTTCTAGGCATGAGAGAATCGTTGCTCTCATGAAATCACAGCAACCATACTTGGGTGTAGCAAATCAAGATAGTCAAACTACAACATGGATACTAGAGGGGCACACAACCTTTTGCCCCTACCTGACAATCTATTGAATTTGATGGGTGCTAATTGAAAGAGAGAACTTTTTATTGTAGGAGTATGGTCCTTGATAGGTTAATCATATTTTATAGAATAGCCTCATACCCATGTGCCTAGAGGAAAGACTAATTGGATTCAGTGAACTTAAAAACAAGCAAACAAACAAAACCAAACAATCTAGTTTGAAGAGTACCATGAGTTAAATGCTGTTTGAGGAAGAGTAGAAGGGGTGACATGTGTGGTCACAATTATCAATCGATCAACTTAAAATAATATATTTAAAAATTCATTTTAACAGCTCATTCAAACTGCATGAACACATAATGTCTAGCTGTTCAAGCTACAGCTAGTGCAATCTTCATACAATGGTTCTTTATGACTATCAACTTCTCTGAACTAAGGAGACATCAAGAATGTTAGTACAGCACATGTTTATGTGTATCTGTGAGAAGTTTTCCAAATAGTATTGGAAATCAAGTGAAGAAGTTCTGGTGAAAAAGAACACTATATGAATGTGAGGCATGATCTAAAAGGCTTGGTGCTAGAACAGAGCTAAAAGCAAATGGGAGGCTTTTGCACATTGAGCTAGCAGATTCTCATTGATCAGAAGAACTTTTCCATAGCTGTTCCTCACTTTGATGCAAGGGACATCAGCTTCCGCAGCCTTACTGTACGTTTACACTTGTGACTTTCTTCAATACTTCAGGGCTCCTAGCTTCTAACTAAAGTCCAAGTTTCCAGCTTTTGAACTCACAGAACACCCACTGTACTGTTGTTTTACCCCTGAGCCTGTAAGATAATAAAATAAACCTTGTTTCCTAATTATACACACACTGTATTGATCCTACTCTCATGGTACACACAGGCAAATACATCCCCACATACTTAAGAGTGTATTTAGATACAACTCTGAGAAGAAAATGGAATTATTAGTTAGAGAGAGAGACAAAGAGACAGAGAGAGACAGAGAGACAGAGAGACAGACAGACAGAGAGGGGGAAAGCCATGATGTAATCTTATGAGACAAGAAACCTCCAAATTAATTCTGAGTTTGTTTCATGTTGTTCATAGGCTCCTTAGTTCATTTCTTCTGTGGGACTCTCTTGGGATGAACCAAATTTTTATTTGCACATGGTTACTAATAGAAGATGGTGTGTGGGTTAGGGATAGGGCATGTTTTCATCACTTCTGTTTTCACCACTTCTGTTTTCACCACTAGGAACTTAACTTGTACAGACATGTCCAGGCTCACTGCATTCTGTCTCAGTCTCTGTGCATTCACATATGTGTTGGTCTTTTTTGTTTACACGGTCTGCTTTTTTGGTGTCCTCCATCCCTGTAGCTCTTACAGTCTTTAGATCTCCATTACTGCATACTTTCATGATATGCTGAAGACATTCCAGTTAAGGTTGAGTTAGGTCTCTCATTCTCTAAATACTTTCTCTGAGTGGGCATTTGTGTTTGTTTCCATCTGCTGCAGGAGGAAGCGTCTCTAGTGATAGGTGAGGAAGGCACTGATCTATAAGTACAGTAGAATATCCTTAGGAGTCGTATTATAGCTATGTTCATTTAGTAGAATCAACACAATAAAATAAAAATCTTTGCCACCTCTATATCAGATAGGAGCATAATATTCAGAATACACATTGTTATAAAAGGTAAATACATAACATTGAATAGATATTTCTCTAATATTTTCCATTATGAGCATTTAATGTCTAAGCCAGCTTTCCAACAATGAATGGACATTTATCAATAGAAAAAATACAAATGGCTAAAAGATATTCTGTATATCTTATACAATCTTAATTTATCATACAAATACAAATTAAAACCAAGAGAATATTTCATTTCATTTCACATTAGTCAGAAAAGTCACCATGATTCCAGGAAACAATAATAAACACTGGTGAGAATGTGGACAGAGAGGAAGCTTCTGAGAGTGCAATAGGATGGACAAGCCCCATGAACATCCATACTGAAGCTCCAGAAAAACAAAATCTGAACTTCCATATGTGCTGGTTCCAAATTATGGATATTTTGAATAGTGCAGTGATAAAAACGCAAGTGTTTATGTAGTGAGATGACTTACAGATATGCATATACATAACCAGAAGAGATATAGGTGAGTCATATGGAAGAGCCAATCCTTAGTGCTTCAATAACTACAGGTCTCTAAGAGCCCTTCACATAAAACCCATTACTTAAGCCACCTTAGCCTTTAATAACTGACAGTGTTCCCGGTCTCTTTCTCCACAACAATTTTTTTTTCTTTTTCGCCTGAGTTCCTAGGTGACATTTTTTCTTCATATAACAATAATCTCTTTCACATATTGAAGACACTGGAAAAGGTCACAAAAAAAAAAAAAGACTTAAGTTGTGTGAGTTTGGCAAAAACAACTGCTCTATTCCAGAACCAACTTAGCTCAGGAGTATGCTGAGTTCCACCAAAATAAGGCAGTTCTTCTCCAGACCAACATGAGCATATCTGCCTAGCTTTCTCCTCTTCTCTATATCTGATATTCCCAGCACAATGTGTAACCAAACCACACGTGGTTTCGACCCCCATCTCACAATCCTTCTCATCTTCTATCTCTAGACACTAGAAAACCATTCAATCAATAAGCATAGTCAGAACAGTCAACCTACCATTGCCTGCATTAAACACCATACATACTGTGAAATTGTCTCTGATTTAAACCAAATAAGAGACAATTACTAAATACTAGTACATCCCCCTTTCAAAATACATCTGGCATCACCAAAAGGGGAAGCATCATCATCAACAACAACAAAACCACCTACACCACAGATAACACCTGTGGTAAATTCTGTGGTCTGATAACATCTCAGAATTTTACATCATCTATAGCAAAGGACAATATAGGTAATTTTTCTGAGATAATTCCTATACCTGTTCATACGGAAACATCTGGAATATTCATATGAATAGCATAGTTGATTAGTCCACATAGTAAAAGATAATAATATACAGTCAAATACCTCTCTCTGTTTTACCTCATCCAAAAGTTCTTCAAATTGCTACTACCCATACTTAAAAACTGAGGTATTATGAAAGCTGTATTTGAGCTCAGAGATGAAAAGACAACAATTTTCTTTAATTTTATAATTTCCATGTTGAGGTGATGTCTCATGCAATTGAAAAAAGTATAGAAATGTGAAATTAAATAACATTTGTAACAAATAAAGAGTCATTCAAGCGCGGTATCTTCCAATCAATTTTTTTGAGACAGGATTTCTCTGTGTAACAGCCCCAAATATTTTGGACATGGCTTTGTAGACTAGTCTGATCTTACACTTAGACATCTACATCCATCTGCCTCTGCCCAAATCGTTGAGTGCTAGTGCTAGGATTAAAGTATGAGATACCACACCTTGCTGCATGCTCATCAATTATGAGAGAGAGAGAGAGAGAGAGAGAGAGAGAGAGAGAGAGAACAGGAAAGGAACAGAAAGGAAAGGAGGAAAGGGAAGGGAAAGGAAGGGAAGGGAAGGGAAGGGAAGGGAAGGGAAGGGAAGGGAAGGGAAGGGAAGGGAAGGGAAGGGAAGGGAAGGGAAGGAAAGGAAAGGAAAGGAAAGGAAAGGAAAGGAAAGGAAAGGAAAGGAAAGGAAAGGAAATGAAAGGAACAGAATTATGCTCATGAGTTCTAGAATGAAGCTTTCCTTAGGGGTTCAAATCCAGACTCCTAATATAGGGGACTTGGGTAGACGAATGTCAAGTGAAGCTATGAGGCCAACTCAAAAACAAGCAGAAGAACAAAGTAAATACTGATTCAAAAAATAAGCCAAAGGTTTTTTATGGGAACTGGAAGAGGATGATGGACTGTGGTACAGTGACAGTAAACATGACCCTGTGTGGTATAAAGCATAATCATCCTCAAACTGTCAGATGGGTAAGTATCGAACCATTGGCTATGAACACAGAAAATTAAATACTCCAAGTTGAAAATCATTCAGAGAAAGCAATGCCTTGGAGATTTGAAGGTCATGTCAGACTATCTTGTTCATGCTTATAGCCAATCAATAGTCCAAGTAACTGATCAAGAATAATTCTGGGAGGAAGCAATACTGAACATCATGTATTCAATGTTCTAAAATAAATAAATAAATAAATAAATAAATAAATAATAAAGTAGTTGTGAAAATATTTTCCATGAAGCATATAATTCTATGTTTGTTTTGAGAAATGTATATTCTAGAACTGACTAGTCTAACACTTACCTGGGCTTCTTTTGCCATTTTTATTTCCCTAACACAGAAGGAATAGAAGAAAGTAATATTCAGTCCTCCAGTTCTATGATATTATAGGTTCTTTAATTTGAACCAGGTCTGGAGAATTCCAGACAGCCTATCTGAAAACTAGTAGCCTGTCAGTCTTGTCTCATCTACTATGTGGTCCATCTTGGTGTTCTAATCGCCTGCATAAATGAACAAAAAGTCATCTAAAGGGCATAAATAGGTATATAACATCGTATATGGAGTGTCTCACTTATTAGCAGAAATACTGTCCATCTTTATCTTCAATGAGGGAAAGAATATTGACATAAGTATCCATGTTTATATAGAAGCAAATTCTTCCAGGATCACAACTAACAGAAACAGAGTCAAAGTTAAATCAAAATAGAATTTTATTTCTAATATCTAAAATTTCACTGTATCATTTTAATATTGTTGGACAATTTCATGTTGTATTATTGAGTCCTGAATCTTTGACAACTTTCTCTCCACTGCATCCTTCTAGGCTAAAATCCCAAAGAAGAGTCAGGGATGCATGGCATCCTGCTGTTAAAGGTCAGGTTAACAGTAAGAACCTGAAAGGTACCTTTGTTCTACCTTTCTTATAAAAACTATGTCCTTCCTTCCTCCAGCACAAACTTGAGAGCAACTCTAGATTCACCTCCAAGATGCTGGTGGTCCTGCTCACAGCAGCCTTGCTGGTCCTGAGCTCAGCACAGAGCTCAGAGGAAGGTATGAAATAGGGGAGAGAGTGGTACAATAATATGGGACTTGGGAAACACATTTCTGTTCAGAACTGGGAAAAATGAAAGAAGATAAAAACAGGATTGAGGCAAAGAAGCATGAGAATAAATAGTAGGATATTTGTTATCATTTTACCTCTAGAGCTTATACTGTAATTATAGGTTGAGTTAAAAAAATTCTTGCAACAAAATAACATGAGAGTTATTTACAAAGAGACTTTTTTTTACTTGTGGATGATGCATGGCAGTATCTTACAGTTACAGAGGGAAGTTCAGTTCTTATGGTGTTGTTATGAATAAGAGTTAGTGGATGGTACTTTCCTTGTATACAAAGGATAGAAAAAAATGAAAGAAGTAAAAGCATATGAGGAATGTTTCTGAGAAATGGCAAAAGGTAACAAATTTAAAACTCTGAACAACATGAGCTGTAAATATCAGGGAATAATTTCTTCTAAATATAATTTTAATGTTTATTTTATGTGTATGAATGCAAATATGGAACTCTGTGTGTGTGTGTGTGTGTGTGTGTGTGTTTGTATGTCCAAGCATCTGCAGATTTTAGAATGCTTAAGTACATTCTGACAGAAGTCAACTTATTGGTAGCAGGATTTCTCATTCTACAGTATAGATTCAGGACTTAATACAAGTCATTTAGGCAACTGCTTTTTGCCATTGAAAATATGTTGCTATACTCAACTTCTCTTTATTTTTTTTTATGACAGCTATGCAATACTCACTGTGTTGCCTAAGATACTAAAAGGAATGTTTTTTATTTCAATGAATGAAATACTTGGGACTATAACATATGAGAAATGAAGATCATTTAAAAAAACATTAAGAATGGAATCATGTCTCCCTGAAATTGTAGGAGTGTTAATGAAGAGTATTAGTTGGATACATCTAAGAAATGAAGAGTAGAGTTTGATACATCTAAGAAGTAACTAAACTGTCACTGCTACTTAGTGTAGAAGCTATTCTAAAATTATCAGCAACTAGAAAATGACATAAGTAACTTTCAACTTCTTTGTGCTTATTTTTCAGAGGTCATCTATGAAGACTCATCTCAGCTGTTAGGTAAAGAGAGAAGCATCCTCTATAGACATTTTTATTCCTTTGCATCTATAATTATTTAATTCCGTAATATTTCTATCATTTCCTTATTTTATCAAAATAATGGCTGGCAGCTTCACTAGAGATAAACAGACAACCTTCCTTACATTGACTCTACAACAGCACCTTGCACTGGAAGAATTGGAAGTTAGGTTTTGATAACAAAAAAGATATTTTGTCTCTTCCACAGATTGAAGCAATATATTATATATGATGCACATACAGGCTGTCCTCATTTAAAATCCTCTGTGACACTATGGTTCGCCCAAAGATTTCTTCTTTCCCCAGTGATTCTAATTAGCATGCTGTGATTGTACATAAAATGTGCAATTAAACAGAGCCTGTGCTTCCCACAATTTTAAATTTATTTTTTTGTACTCAGCTCTGTATCCACAGCTGACTAATTCTTACAAATATTTTGCATGAAATTTGAATGGAAACCTTTTTCTTACATTTCCTTCTTGCTTTACACAGGCCTACAGAACTTGAACACCATTTTATATTTAAGAATAATAAAGCCTTGCAGCCACAATTTTGCTACTCTACCAAGTTCTAAGTAGTAAAATATATAAAATATTTCCCCTTTCTTCACTTCTGTCTGAAAATTGTAAGTTACATAAAATCACTTTTTTTTTTTTTGCTTCAAATTTAAGGACAAATACTCATTCCAAGAGTTGAGATAAAAGAAAATACATCTTATAAATATACAAATTAAGCTTCATGAAGCAGCAGTGATATAAAGTTGTGAGAGGGTGATCCTGGGAGAAAGAGAAGGTCTAAACTCATCTACTTTGACTAATACTAAAACAGATTTAGAGCAGCAGAACCAGGGACATCGTCATCCTCATCCGAGACCACCTCCTGGAGGATTTCCCCCAAGACCTCCTGCTTCTGATGAAGATGAAGATGGGGATGAAGATGACGGTGATGATGATGGCAGTGGGGATGATGGAAATACACCAGAGAGACCACCACCTCCCCCACAACATCCTCAGCATCCACGCCCTCCTCACCCAGGACACCACCATGGTCCACCTCCACCAGGAGGCTCTCAGAGACCTCCTCAAGGCCCACCCCCACAAGGAGGACCACAGCAGAGATCACCTCAAGGCCCACCCCAACAAGGAGGCCCCCAGCAGAGACCACCTCAAGGCCCACCCTCACCAGGAGGCCCCCAGCAGAGACCTCCCCAAGGACCACCCCCACCAGGAGGCCCCCAGCAGAGACCTCCCCAAGGCCCACCCCCACAAGGAGGCCCCCAGCAGAGACCACCTCAAGGCCCACCCTCACCAGGAGGCCCCCAGCAGAGACCTCCTCAAGGCCCACCCCCACAAGGAGGCCCACAGCAGAGACCCCCTCAAGGCCCACCACCACCAGGAGGCCCACAGCAGAGACCACCTCAAGGCCCACCCCCACAAGGAGGCCCCCAGCAGAGACCTCCCCAAGGCCCACCCCCACCTGGAGGCCCCCAGCAGAGACCACCTCAAGGCCCACCCCCACCAGGAGGACCACAACAGAGACCCCCTCAAGGCCCACCACCACCAGGAGGACCACAGCAGAGACCTCCTCAAGGCCCACCCCCACAAGGAGGCCCCCAGCAGAGACCTCCTCAAGGCCCACCCCCACCAGGAGGCCCACAGCAGAGACCCCCTCAAGGCCCACCCCCACAGGGACCACCTCAGAGACCCCCTCAACCTGGAAACTCACAAGGCCCACCTCAGCAGGGAGGCCAGCCAAGTTTCCTGGGGACATTTTTTGCATAGCCATCTGGTTCCTTATCAGAGAGAAGGTAATTAAATAATACCTTATCTTTCATAACATCCCCTGAACTCCAGTGATGACCACCCTGTTACTAAAGACATAGATTATAGATACATCCAAAATATGAAAGGCATCTATGGTGTATGTGATTTAAATTCATTCTCAGTCAAATATCCTAACTCTAACAGAATTATCAAAGAAACTAAAAGTTCTTTATGAGTTGTTGGTATCTTTTCTTTTGTATCATTATATTCAATGTAAATATAAAGATACATTTACATTCTATCTTTAATCTCATGTTCATTTATTTATTTCAGGTGAACAGAAGACAGATGCCTTCAATATCATTCCTATAGAAGAATCATTCCAATAAAATATTTAGCATAAAATTATTCTTCCTTGTTTCTCATTCTGAGCATGAGTGGCACTAGAGTCTGGGAATGGTTAGTTCCAAAAAGAGCAGTCCTCCCTCTACATATCAGCTGACTATCACTTGAGAGATCCCCTTCTTTCCATGTTACCCACAAATTCTGCCCACATTTTTTTTTTTATATTGTCAATATACCCATTATTTTAGCAAAAGACTTCACATAAGATGTGGATTTCGCCTGGCAGTGGTGGCACATGCCTTTAATCCCAGCACTTGGGAGGCAGAGGCAGGTGGATTTCTGAGTTCCAGGCTAGCCTGGTCTAAAGAGTGAGCTTCAGGACAGCCAGGACTACACAGAGAAACTCTGCCTCAAAAAAACAAAAACAAAAACAAAAGAAAACAAAAAAAGATGTGATTTCAAGAGTAAACTACATAAAGAGTGATGCCCTCAGTATGTCATGTGTCTTTAATGCCCTAACTCTATGGAATAGCTGCCTTTATAACTTCTTTGTTTCTTACAGATATTACTCTGTCTTTCACAATTTGGGTCACTGTTCCTGTAGCTAGTAGCTACTATTCTTTTGGGCAGTTTAGTATCAGCCAGCTCACAGTCTTCTGATTTAGACAGTCCTATAAATGGCGTAGCTAAGCTGCTATTGTCTTATTTTTTTGTTCTTGTTTATAAATATCATATACCTAACCTCATAGACAAATGCAATTCTTTAAAAAGTTTAAGCATACTTTAGAAGTCTCTCATTGTTAATTTTTGGTTATTTGTAATTATTTCATCTATTTATTTATTTATTATACTTTATTGAATCGTAATTAAAAGAGGAAAAATATGAAGTCCGTAGAAGTTCCAGAGGCTTAGGAATCCTTAAAACTTCCAAAGTATTTGAGCTTAATTCATAAAGCTGAGTTTGCTGTTCTTTGAGTGTTCTCTAAATCCTTATTCCTTTACCAAAATCCTGGTCAGTAAACACCTGAAGTTTTGCACATAAAGTTTGCTTCAAGAACTGATGGTCTCTGGAGGTAGGTTTAAAGACTGATGGTCTCTGATATTCTAGCTCTCTAAATATAGTGACTAGTGCTTGCTGATAGCTTCTAAATAATCCTGAAAACTTCCTTATTCTATAGTTAAAAACTTCTGGCTTAGGTGATTGACAATGGCTGCATCATAGCAGGGGGTTAAGTAAAGGTTTATTTCCTGGGGCTTTTTTCTCTCTTGACCAGAAGCCTAGATTCTAGCTTGCCTGGCTGGAGGGAGATTTAGGGCAATAAACTTTTATTTAACTAGGAGAAGAGAATCACTCTTGCAGAAGAAGAATCTTTTACACACAAAAAAAATATGCATCAACATATATATTTTCACAATACACATTCATTATCACATAATTACTTGTTGGGCCCAACAATCTGTCTAATCTATTTCCATACTTATACAGACACAGCTATACTTACATACATATGCATATGGAGCAAAAGCCCAAGCACCACCTCAGAAAGAACTTACTCATTTTGGATGAAAACTAAGCTTTAACCATATAGATAAAGAAAAGTCTTCCACAATTTTATTGCTAAATGGATTAAATGCAAGTATTATTTTCACTTCTTATTAATTTTTATGAATTTCTCACTCACTGGCACTGGCACTCTCACATTCTTTGTGGGCTCACCTGTATCCTCACCACAGGTGCCAGCTCTACATAGATGCCCAGGTGAGGTTCTGGGCACACCCTTCCAAGAGCTGTGGCAGTTGAGAGGTGGGATCAGCTCTGCACAGATTCTGAACTGTGGGCTGATGTCATTGTCCAAACCAGTGATGTCTAAATGATCTTTAGCAGTAATATGAGCTACAGACTTGGACGCAGACCCCTTCTGCTGCATGGCCACAGCACCAGACATGGTCCTCATGGGCAGTATCTGCTGGGATATTACCATGGCCTCAGGTCCAAGGCAGGATTCTCATAGCAGACTATACCTCAATACCCTCATGTCTTTAGTTCTCTCTTCATAATGCTCAAATTATCCTGCTTCTTTCTCTCCCTTATGTCCATTGCATATTTGCACATTGTAGTGGATACTTCTGAGGGTCGGCCATGGGACTGGTGGGCTTCTAAGTGTCAGCCCCTACCTTCTCTGTTTGGGGTGGCTGCCATATAAGTGTGTGTGTGTGTGTGTGTGTGTGTGTGTGTATGTGTGTGTGTATGTTGGTGTGTTTACCTGTTGAAAAACTGACAGATGACAAGACACAATTTTTTTTTGTTTTTCTTTAAAATATTTTTTTTTTTTTACTGGTAAGTTTGTTTATTTACATTTTACAGTTTTTGGTTGCCCTCTGAAAACATCCATCTCCCTTCCCCGGCCTCCATGAGGGAGCTCCCCAGCACATCCACTCCTGCCCCACTGCCCTATCATTCCCTTATGCTGGGGTACCCAGCCTTCACAGGACCCAAGGCTTCCCATCCCATTGATGCCACTCAAGGCAATCCTCTGCTACATATGCAATTGGAGCCATGGGTCCCTCCATGTGTATTCTTTGGTTGGTGGTTTAGTCCCTGAGAGCTCTGGGGGATCTGGTTTGTTGATATTGCTGTTCTTCCCGCAGTATTGCAAATTCTTTCAGCTCTTTCAGTTCTCCTCTAACTTCTCCACTGGGGTTGCAATTCTCGGTCCAGTGGTTGGCTGCAAACGTCCACATCTGTATTGGTAAAAATCTGACAGAGCCTCTCAGGAGACATCCATATCAGGCTCCTGTTTTTGGATAACTTTTGCTTGAAATTCGATTTTATTCTATATTAGAATGGCTACTCCAGCTTGTTTTTTGGAATCATTTGCTTGCAAAAAAATTTCCCAGCTTCTTACTCTGAGGTAGTGTCTGTCTTTGTCACTGAGGTGCATTTTATGTATGCAGCAAAATCCTGGGTCTTGTTTATGTATCCAATCTGTTAGTCTCTGTCTTTGTATCGGGGAATTGAGTTTATTGATATTAAAAGATACTAAGGAATAGTAATTGTTGCTTTCTGTTTTTTGTTGTTAGATATGGAATTATGTTTGTGTGGCTCCTTTTTGGGTTGGTTGAAAGAAGATTACTCTCTTGCTTTTTCTAGGGTGTAGTTTCCCTCCTTTTCTTGGGGTTTTCCATCTATCATCTTTTGTGAGGCTAGATTTGTGGAAAGATATTGTGTAAATTTGGTTTTGTCATGGAATATATTGGTTTTTCCATCTATATTGAGAGGTTTGCTGGGTATAGTAGCCTGGACTCAAATTTGTATTCCTAGGATCTGTATGATATTTGCCCAAGATCTTCCTGGTTTTTGTAGTCTCTGGTAAGAAGTCTATTGTAATTCTGATAGGTCTGCCTTTATATGTCATTTGACCTTTTTGCTTTACTGCTTTTAATATTCTGTCTTTGATTTGGGAATCTGATGTTTTGTTTGTTATGTGACAAGAGGAATTCCTTTTCTGATCCAGACTATTTGGAGTTCTGTAGGCTTCTTGTATGTTCATGGGCATCTCTTCCTTTAGGTTAGAGAAGTTTTCTTCTATTAATTTGTCGAAGATGTTTACTGGCCCCTTAATTTGGAAATCTTTGCTTTCTTCTATACTTCTTATCCTTAGGTTTGGTCTTCTCATTTTGTCCTTGAATTCTTGGATGTTATGGTTTAGGAGCTTTTTGCATTTTGCATGTTCTTTGTTGTGTGAATATATTCTATGGAATCTTCTGCACCTGAAACCCTCTCTTCTATGTCTTCTATTCCATTGATGATGATTGCATCTATGACTACTGATCTCTTTCCTAGGTTTACTATCTCCAGGGATGTCTTTATTTTAATTTGTTTTATTGTTTCTGTTTCCATTTTTAGATCCTTGTTGGTTTTGTTCAATTCCGTCTCCTGTTTGATTGGGTTTTCCTGTAAATCTTTATGGGATTTTTGTGTTTCCTCTTTAAGGGCTTCTCCCTGTTTACCTGAGTTCCCCTGTGTTTCTTTAATGGAGTTAGTTATGTCCTTCTTAAAATGCTCACTCATTTCATGAGATGTGATTTTAAATTCACATTTTGCTTTTCTGTTTTGGTGGGGTATCCAGGAGTTGCTATAGTGACAGAACTGTGTTCTGATGATGCCAATTAGCCTTGGTTGTTGTTGCTCATGTCGTTGTGCTTGTCTCTTGCCATCTGGTTATCTGTAGTGCTACCTGTCTTTGCTGTCTCTGACTGGAGGTGTCCCTCCTGTGATCTGGGTTGTGTGAGAACTCCTCAGAGTCCGGTTGTCTCTGTGATTCTGGAATTCTGTGATCCTGAGATCCTGGGTTTGTCAGAGCTTCTGTCAGTCAAGGTGCCTCTGGGATTCTGAAGTCCTGCTGTGACCAAGCTTCTTAGATCCTGTTGTGTCAGAGCTCCTGAGAGTCAAGCCTTTTCTGGGTGTTGCAAGAATGAATAGAGAGCCAGAGCCCTGGGTTTCCTCCAGAAACAGATACAAGCTAACAAAACAAAACAAAACAAAAAAAACAAACAGAAAAACAAAACAACAACAACAACAAAAATCAATGTCTCTTGCTTCATGTTGGTTTATGTTTCCCTGGTTCCATTGAGGGTTCCAGTTAAGCTTGGTGTTGGGAAAAATGTTGTGACTTCAGCTGTGATCCTGATTCCAGTACTCCTGGGTGTTGTCTGTTCCCCTGGTAATCAAGCTTTCTCTGTGTTTCTGTTATCCTGTGATTCTGGGCATCTCAGAGCACCTGGGAGTTGAGCTTCCTATGGTTGTTGTGGGACTGCGTGCAGAGCCAGTGCCCACGTTGTGCTCAGGGCACAGGTCTGTCCAGAAGTGCCTCATGCCTCTGGCTGTGTAGGTGTTCTTTTATCCCCGAATCCTGGAGGACCCAGTTACTCCTGATGTTGAGACAGATGTGACCTCCTCACATGTGATTCTTAAAACCTTCTATCATCTTTATGAAATGATAACTTAGTTCTGAGACTTGCTTTCTGGAGTGTTGGGGTATCCAGGAATTTCTTTGGTGGGGGAACTGGTTTCTGATGTTGCCATGTCAAATTGGTTTCTGTTGCTTCTGTTCTTAAGCTTGCCTCTTGCCATGTGGTTATCTCTGATGTTATCTGGCCTCTCTATGTCTCTCTGGAGCCTGTACATCCTGGGATCCTGGGATCCTGGGATCCTGAATACCTGTTGTGTCAAGCTGCTCCTGAGGTGTGGGCTGTATGGGTTTGGATCCAGGGCTGATACTCGATTTCTTGCTCAGGAGGAAACTGGTAGGCATACAGGTCTCTGTTTGGCTGGGAAATCTGTGTCCAGGAGTCAGAGGGGTCCCAGTAATCTGGGTATTGGGGCTGGGTTGTGGGTCTCACCTGTGAACCTGGATGTGTCAGAATACCTGGTGAGTCAAGCTGCAACTGGGCTGTGGGCTGTGTGGGTATGGATCTATAGCTGAGGCTCTGCTCCTGGCTCAGGTAGAAACTGGAAAACTTGAGGGTCACTGGCTGGGCAGGGAATCGACAAGACACATCTTAAGTTATCAATTTCCTCATGATAATCAACATGTAGCCTTAAAATCTTGTAGTCTATATAGTCAGCATGTAGTCTCTAAAACTTGCCTCAGCCTCATTATCTAGCCATGCAGCATGTATTTGAAGCAGTGATGTTCAATTGTCCTGAGGAAGAGAACACTCCCTGCCTGGCATTGGGTCTGAAAGAGACCCCATCCCATGGGAGTTTCTTGGGAAGTTGTTGTACCTTTTGCCTGTTGTTACTCTACATTCTTGAGCCAAATGTTGGCCTTTGCTACATATTTGACACATTCCAGAAGACACAGGACCTCTTTTGGGATTACTTTGTTTTCTTCTGCAGTTATTTCAGAGATGACCCTGCTCACCACAATTAAATCATTTGAAATCTTGGGTCATTTCTAGGTCTCTAGTGTCAGCTTCTTTTATTAAGGTCATAACAGGTGAACAAGCTCTAACATCAGCTATATGTCTAATTCACTCATGTATTAATGCTGACCTTGCCCTCAGTGGTCTGATTACTTCCTGGCATTCAGTATTTGCATTTTCAGAGGCTAAACACTCAATTATTGCCTTTCTTGCTGCTGGATCTCCTTTCCACAGCTGAGGCTAGCCTTTGCAAAAAGTCAGGGAAGATATTCTTTGGACTTTGTATGACTTAAGAAAATGATTCAAGTCTTTTTTCTGATTCTGTGACTTTCTCCCAGGCATTTATGGCTGCCAATCAACACAATGCCAGAGTTTCTTCATGATATACAGCTTGTAACTCTACCTCAGCAAAGTGACCTTCATCAAGCAGCTGATTTTCTGATATCTCTCTACCCCTGGATCTATTTTGTCATTCTATCTCTCTCACCTCTTCACTCCACTATGAGAACCATTGTAAATGTGTGACAGGTTCTATCGTTTCTTTTGCCATATCTCTCAAGTCATGGGGGATTATTATATTTTTTAGTGGTCCAAGAAGTCAGTATTTGTTTTGCATTCTAAAATTAGTGACATTTTCCTTAAATTTCCTCAGTTCTAACACATCCATGAGTTGCCATTTGAATTCCTAATTATCTTGTAGATGGTCATCATCTGGAGGTATTTGTTGTATACTAACTGGATAAATTAACATTTTTTTCTAATGCCTTTGGTTGGAATTCTTTATCTTCTGTCTTTGAGTATCTTCTTTAAAAGAAATTTTAAATTATAGTCTTAAGGTGGAATGAGTTCATGCTTCATGTTTCTCCTTTTGTAGCTCCCCTGTTCCCTGAGTTCCTGCATTCTCTGTTTGATGTTCTGCCTCCACATTTTAATTTTTTCTTTATATTGCAATTCTGATATTCTCACTGTTCGTTTTATTTTGATTGACTAATTTCAAAAATTTATTCTCCAAGTCTTGCTTCCAATCCTCGTTATTTTCTCTCTGCTGCCCAGTTTGATCTGTGAGTTGTTGTATCCTTTGCTCTAGCATCTTTACCAGCTCCTGTCCCCCACCTTTATTTTCATCTTCCTGTCTCTTATTCTGATCTATAACTTCCTTTGTCCTCAATTCTAGTGTTTCCTCTAGGCCACCTTGGCAAGTCTTAAATTTATCTTTCTGTGGTTTACATTGCTCTATAATTTTTTCTATCTTCTGTTCTTGGCCTTGCTTCCATAATCTTAGCTTCTTTTCATGTTGTAATTCTGATATTGCAGCATCTGCCTCATTTTGATTTATTAGCTTTAGTAAATTATTCCCTAGACTTTGCTTCCAAATTGTATCTCTATTTCCATGCTATTCAGCCTCATCTGTAAATTGTTGAATCATTTTTTTCTAGAGTCTCTTCCAGCTCCTGTCTACAGACTTTTTTTCTTCTCTTTCTCTTGCTTATTTTGACCAGTAAAATCTGGAATCTTTAGTTTTAATATTTTTTCTAGGCTGTCTTGACAAGTCTTAAACTTATCTCTCTGTTGCTCAGTCTCATCTATGAATTTCTGGAATTTCTGTTCTAGCATTTATCCAGCTCCTGTATCCAACCTTTATTCTCGTCTTTCTCTTCCTTACTTTGACATATGGATTCTTGTGCCTTCAGTTCTAATGTTACCTCTAATCTCTTTTCTAAGGCACATAATTTTTTTTATTAAGACCCTGTCTTTTGAGAAGATACTGAAAATCAAGAGACTAAATATTGCAGTACTGGTAAATGACAAGGTATCTATTTTCTTAAAATATATCCTTGTCAACCCATTCAAAATATCATCCCTTAAAGCCCCCCAAAAGGTATTTTTTTATTAGATATTTTATTTACACTTCAGATGCCATCTCCTTTCCCCATCCCCCCCCTTAGAAAACCCCTATCCCATTCCCCCTTTTCCTTTTTGCATTTATACATTTTTTTAAAATAATGTTAATCATAGGCTTTATAAGTTTGGAATTGTTCAATCAGAGGTGTAACCCACTGACCAACCTAGATATAACAACTATCTTTGACTGGTGGAGATACATGAATATCTGCCTCCCTGTCTCCCCCCTCTTTCTCTCTTTCATCACCTAGCTTCTCCTCTTCTTCTTCTCCTCTTCTTACTCCTTGTCTTCCTCTCAGTACTCCTCCTACCTTAGCTCCTCCTACACATCACCCTTCCTGTTAAAATGAAACTTTTCTCGCAAAATACAATTAGAGCATAATTATGCCAATTTGTACCAGTGAGGTACAAGATAGTCCCAATACCCAGTCCATCCTTTTGTTGACTAACCAGCTCCTCTGTCATCTATCCTAACTAAAACATTTAGTTCTGAACCTGCCTTTAGGATGAATGTCAGCTGACGACCATCCACTCAAATCTTTTCTCTTAAGGTAAATAGCTATAAGTTTTCAACCCTTCAGAAATCCAGAATGACTGAGTTAACTATAATTGTGGGAAGCACAAAGCATAGCTTCTAAAACTTAGCCAATTTATAGAGACCTCTGAACACCTGGACACTCGCTCTACTTCAAAACTTTGGAGCATCTGTTCTTCTGCCTTCTGGCCCAGGATCATCTGACAGACCTTAGTGCTACAGAATTATTAAGGGTTGATTACTCTGTCTAGGCAGATATAATCAGTCGACTATTCTGCAAGTGTGTCCTTTTCTGGACAGTAATTTGTCTGTAGAAGGAAAGTGGCAATTCTTGTCTAGTGGCTGTCTCACCACAACTGGAGTAACTCCAAGGATGCTCAATTTCTTATTGAATTCTTAGAATTCAATATAGGAAGCTGTCCGGAGCAGACAGGTCTCTAATGAAAATGAATCATTTGTTCCTTTGCCTCCCTCTGCTGTTCAATTTAGAACACTGCAGTCCTCTCTGATTCTTTTATTCATTCAGGGAGTTTCTGACTGTAGAAAGACTGGTCGCTTCTGGTGTTCTGAGCCAGCTCTCTGTCTTTTGTTAGGGTTGCAGCTGGTAGCATTTGGTTGTGTGCTGATCTCAGGTAGCCTGCATCACAAGCAGTCAGAAGAGCCAGACTGTCTGTCCAGTGTCCTGTATAGGCTGGGGTGTTATACTTGCCTGTACCTGTGTGCCTGGTGCTTTGGAGGGAATCTACAGCCATCTAGGCAGCCTAGATCACTGCTCCAGAAGTGTATTCCAGGGTGGGGTGTGAGCACATTTATCTTAAGTTGGTTTCTAACCCACATGATGGGTGCCAATTTCTTGCAGCAAATCTCCAACTCAAAGAAATACTTGCAAAAAACATGAACCTCAGTTATAATATTAATAAGCTGGACACCTAGGTTGTGCAGATATACCACAACACTACTCTATTACACAGCTATGAGATCATTTGTTACTTGTGGCTTTTCCAGGCCACATGGCTTTTATCCATCTTCCTTCCATCTCCTCTTCCTCTATATTCCATTCTTTCCTCACTCTTCTTTTTTCCCCTTCCTTGTTTCTCTCTTAACTTCTCTAAATCTCCCAGACCACCTTTTTTTTCCCACTGTCCAATCACAGGCTCTTGTCTTTATTTGACCACTTAAAATAGGAAGAAGATTCACTTGAAATCACCTGAGTATGTGATCTACTCCTTCTCCAGTCAGCCTCACCTTGCGGAAGCAGGGTTAGCATCAAAATAAAAACAGCACCATGGCAATCCACATTTGAAGAATAAAACAAACCTGTTCATCAGATTTTCAGAAAGCAGAGACAAGTTGGTAAAAACAAGTGTGGTTAGTACAGAATTTAAAACATCAATAAGTCAGATGAGAGACAAGATTGCCTATCAAAGCAGTGTGGAAAAGAAATTCACCGTGTTGTCTGTGAAAACTGAAAATTTTGTCTGTTTAATAGCTTTAAAATGTTTCTTATGAGGAATGATGCCCAAATATAAACACATTCAATGTTCTACACAAGATGGGGCACAAGATATGGTATTAAAAACATGACATTTTAGGGTTCATATAAAAACGACATCATCATATTAATATAATCTAATGTCTGAATGGGCTTTTGGCACTCTCTTTTTCTTTTCTACCACATAAAGAACAGAGCAAAATGTTTTTGAAGCACTTTTTATGAGTCAGTCCAATGGGTTCCCTAATTAGAGACAGATTTAATGCTGTCTGGACATTTTTTCTGGCTCTAGGCAGGCTGTCAATCTTATTCACTATGTATCCATCTATAGTGTCATCACTCATTTGAGAACTGAAGGAAACATTCTGCTATGCATTAGTTTACACGAGATTATAAACACATCATGCATGTGCACCAACATCACTCCTCACATTAAAGTGATGCCTGGCACACTTTAGGTTGAGTTGTACAAGGTGACAGGTAGGAATCCAGCTCTACAGTTTCTCTGCCTGGTGAAATCCAGCTCTTCTAGCATGATTTGTTAATGATCCTGCCTTTAAAAGAATATTGGTAACTGTAGATGTGTTGACATATATCTGGGTCCTCATTTGTATCCCACTGACCTATGTATCTCATTTTTGTGCAAGTTACATAGAAGTAGCCATATTTGCTGTGAATGCATGAATACAAGGATCATGCCATGTCCAAAAGAAATTCATTTGCCCTGGTCATCCTGTATCTATGGATTCTGTAATCTTTCTGCATCCTTTTTCTTAATTTTCCCTGAGTCTGTAATGAGAGGAAAGGCTGTGATAAACATGTGCTGTTTATGGCTGAGGATCTCACAGACATTTCTTCTCTGAACTTTGAAAATACTCTCTATATCAACTACATTCTGCTACTCAATGAAACATCTCTTTTGAATGTAGAACTTCTGTATTCCAAGCCAATATCCCACTTAGAAATTCTGCCATGGGAGAATAATTGTGACTATGGTTGACATATATTATATTTATGTATAAAATTCTCAAATAATAAATACAATAAGTAAAATCTTCACTAAAATGTTTATTTTCTCAAAATGCAAAATCTGCTTTTTGAATTCTATGAATAATATCCATGAAGTGTAGAAAAATAAGATCTGTAATGGACAAATGAAATCTCATAAAACTGTAAAGTAAAAAAATCTGAAGCAAGAAAACATACAGCCAAAGTTAGCCATCTATTCTGTTAAGAGGGGACGTGTATCTAAAGAATATGAAAAACTCAAAATAGTACTCTGTAATGTAGTTTTTTTTCTTTGGAGGTAATTATTGTCTCAGAGAACTGTTCCCTCCCTCTGCTAACCTACACCTAGTCTTAGAAGTTTCCAGGCCTCATTCAATCTTATCCTGGCCAAAGATATTTTCATCCTCTGAGACTTATGTTGAATAAACTCACCCATTCTTCTTTCTGAAGTCTATCTAGCCAGAAAGATCAATGCAGCTCTTCTGGCTCAAAATTCTTATTCATGGTGACTGATTCAGTTTGACTTCTTTCATGTTTCCCTTCTTGAATTGCTCTGCTGGACCTCAAACTAAATCTTCCAATCTGGTGTAATCTTCAGCCTCTTTCTCATTCTCTGGTTCATTCTGTCTTTATCTGTGTCTAGCTTGCTCTCTCTTCAACATGTGTCTGTAGAACTCTCCTTTTAAAACTGCCTCCTTTCTTCTTTTCTCTTTCCTATTTTGCTCCCCTTTCTTCTCTCTTCAATTAAAAATTGGGCATATCCTATTCTGTCAAATCTTTGTCTGAATTATCACTTTTTTTGTGTCTCAATTAGACTTCACTTTCAAACTTGGGTGTTTCCTTCTTTGAAGTAACTTCAAATTCACTGTTTGGGGTTAAAACTGTGTACTAAGGATGTATCTGTATTGCAGCCAGAGAAATTAAAGGGGTGAGGACCATCACAGCTAGAATTTTTTCAGTAAATAACATAATCTCAGGGTTCACATAGTGACCATATATCCTGCAACAGTAATCAGTAATAATGCAAGCATTTCTGTTATAAAGAGGCATGCAGAACTCAGTTGAAAGTTATTAAACAAACAAACAAACAAACAAACAAACAAAAGAAATGCCTAAGAAACATGTAAAGAGGGTTTCAACATACTTAGCCACTGAAAAAATGTAGATTACACTACCTTATGAGTTCATTTACCTCAATCTGAAGGACCATCATCTGGAATACAAATAATGACAAATGCTGAATATAGCAAAAAGGGAGAACACTACTCACAGGTGTGTAGAGTAGTGCAGCCATGTTGAAAATCATTCTGGAGCTTTCTTTTTAAAAGAAGAAAGAAAAGAAACAGAAACTGAACTACCATATTTAACCCACTTATACCACTCCTGGCCATACACTCAAGGAATACTATATAACCTCTGTAGAGATATTTGCTCATATAAATTCATTACAGTAATATTCAAAGTAGCTAAGATATGGAGTCACCCTCAATGTTGATCAACACAAAAAGAGACTATACAAATGTGGTACAGACACATAAAAGATTTACTTAGGCATGAAGAAAAATGAAATTATGTGATTTTCAGGGTAATTATTTAAACTGGAAAAAATATTCTGAGTAAGGAAAGTCAGACCCAGAAAGATAAACCTTAAGATGTAGGTCCTAGCTTGAAATGTCTTGGGTAGTGTGTTTAAATTGTTATACAAGAAAATGCCACAGAAACAGAAAGAAGCCTTCCAAGGACATCATAAAGGAAGAAAGATATTAGAATATAGAGTAGTAGAGTGTTTGAATACTTACTGGTGGTAGAAAGTCTTAAGCTGTAAGGGACATTGGTGAAAAAAACTCTGGCCAGTACTTGCATGGTAAGCATGGCTATGAGAGTCCTTGCCCTCTCTCAGTCCTTTTGACTTTCTACAAAACCATTATATTCTTAAAGTTAGTCACTAACTTCTATTGCTTTATTTGGCCACTTTCTTTTTCCTGAGGCTGATGACTAAGGTCTAGCTACCAAAGTTTTGAAGTCCAGCATTTTAAGGCATTCGTTCCTTACCTAATTAACATGTCCAATTAAAATTAAACACCTCACACTAACATGGGATTTCCCCTTGTACCTTTAGAAGTTGTCATTTTCCTATGGGTTACATATGTCTCTTCTCTCTCTAGAGGCAGTCCTTTGTCCTCTGAGACAAACATCCTTTCCTCCTCTCCTTTGTTCCCTTTCAAACCTGCTTGCCCTCTTCCTGACTCTTATTTCACCCATCTGTCACTCTGCAACAAATAAATCTCTTATGTGCTGAGAACTTGGTTCTGGGTGGGAGTACAGAGCCAATATGTTTTGTTTCAATGGAAATATGGAGGGAGTTGGGGGATCTTAAACAAAACAAAACAAAACAAAAACAAAACAAAAAGACAGAAACTAATATAAAAGCTCAATGTTTCAAAATTCAATTAAAACTGATTGGAGGGATAGAATATGGCATATGGAGTGAAAGAATGGGGTAAATAATGAGAGTTAAATAGGATGGGGAGAATGTTTTTGAGAGGAAGGGGTAGTGGGTATGATGTTCTGTCTTTTGTAAACTAAATTGAAATGTTGACATAAAGTTTGAATCTAATTACCTACACTGATAGACAAGTGGACATGATTGAAAAATACCATGCATAAGCATATTTATTTGTGTAAATACAAAGAATCAAATGCAAGCATAACATAGCTTCTATGTTAGTATTGCAGAAAGCTCTACATTATGTCTTTTTTTTTTACTCTAACTAGAGTTAGAAAATTCCAGAGAGTTTAGAGGACAACCCAGAACAAGTTAATCATTCTTATTGTGCTAGAATGACTAAATTCATTAAGATAATTTGACACATTCACATAGACCAGAATTCTGAATAAAATGAGTATGAGATGTTTCAAGTTACTGGAGAACTTAGAGAAGAAAGTGAGATCATGACTAACAAAAAAAATTAAGAAATACTAATACTCTCCCACACCTTAAAGACTGCTTATCAGGAGGTCCACAGTAATCAAGGACACAGGTGAGAGTCCCACCTAACTACCCACACCAGCTGGTGAACTCACAGAGCCCAGCTGATGCAGGACCTACCCACACTCCCAAGCTCCACCTTCCTTCGGGTCTGCTTCACCACACCTTACAACCAGTCTCCCTCCCAAGAGTTCCACAATAATAAGAAATACAGGATTTCCACAGTAACTAGGGACATAGAAGGCCTATTCTAATCAGAGACACAGGAGACCCACTCTAACCAGAGACAGCCTACAAAGAGAACAGCTCTAACTAAGGGCACAGAGTTCTACCTGCCTCCAAGGAGGCCAGCTCCAGTCAAAGACACCCAGACAGTTAACACCAGAGATAACCAGGTGGCAACAGACAAATGCAAGTTCATAAGCTACAGAACCCAGTGCAATTTGACACATTCAGAACATAGTTCTCCCATTAAAGAAAGCTCTGGATACACTAACATGACTGAAAAGTACGATAATGGGCTAAAATCCCTACTCATAAAGACAATAGAGATCTTTAAGGAGAATATAAAGAACTATATTAATAAATACGGGAAAATACAATCAAGCAGGTGAAGGAATTAAAAAAGTATGGTCCAAGAACTAAATATAGTAATAAAAACAATAAAGAAAACACAAATGGAGACAACCCTGAAGATGGACAACTTAGAAAAGAGATCAGGGGCTATAGACACAAGAATCACCAACAGACTACAAAACATAGAAGAAAGAATATCAAGCATAGAAGATAACATGAAAGATATTGGCACATCAGTCAAAAAATTACACGGTAAATAAACAAAACAAAACAAAAAGAAAAACCAAACTCCCAAATATCCAATAATCTCAGGACATGATGAAGAGATCAAACCTAAGAATAAGAGAAATAGAAGAGGGTGAAGAATCCCAGCTCAAAGGGTCAAAAAATATCTTCTACAAAATCATAGAAGAAAACTTACCTAACCTAAAGGAAAAAAAATGGGCAAAAATGTTCAAGATGCCTATAGAAGAGCAAATAGATTGGACCAGAATAGAAAATCCTCTTGTCATATAATTATCAAAACACTGAATGCACAGAACAAAGAAAGAATATTAAAAGCTGTGAGGAATAAAAGGTCAGGTAACACATAAAGACAGTCCTATCAAAATTACACCAGACTTCACTACAGAGACTTTAAATACCAGAAGATCCAAAAAAAAAAAAAAAAAAAAAAAAAAAATTCATTCATACTATAAGGGAATACAAATTATAATCAGCAAAATTCTCAATTATCATACATAGAGAAACCAAGATATTCCATGACAAAACTAAATTTAAACAATATCTCTCTAGTAATCCAGCCCTAAAGAGGATGCTGGAAGGTACTCTTCAACACAAAATGGGTAACTATATGCAAGAAAACACAAGAAAATAAATATTTTACAACAAACTAAAAAGAAGAGAACTATACATACATAATATCACCTCCAACAATAAAAATAATAGGGACTTACACTCATCTGTGTTTAATATCTCTCAACATCAGTGGACTTAATTTCCCAATTAAAAGACACAGGCTAACAGTCTAGATACCTAAACAGAATCTCATATTTTCCTGTAAACAACAAACACATCCCAGTGACAAATACAGACACTACTTTAGATAAAAGGATAGAAAAAACTTTTCCAAGAAAATGGGCCCAAGAAACAAGCTGGAGTTGCCATTCTAACATCCAATATAATAGATTTTTCAATGAAAAGTTATCAAATGAGATGGGGAAGGACAGTTCATATTTTTCAAAGAAAATATCCAACAATAGAAAGTATCAATTCTAAACACCTATCCCCAAATGCAAGGGCATCCACATTCATAAAAGAGACTTTACTAAAGCTGAAAACATACATTGAACCTCAAATAATAGTAGTGGGAGAATTAAACATGCCACTGCTACCAATGAATAGGTCATTGAAACAGAAACTAAACTAACAAAGGTTATGAACAAAATGGATTTAACAGATATCTACTGAACATTTCACCCTAAAACAAGAGAATTCACCTTCTCAGTACCTCATGGAAAGTTCTCAAAAATTGACCGTATAATCAGACACAAAACAAGACTCAATAGATACAAGGAGATTGAAATAATCTCATGCATTCTATCAGACTACCAAGAATGAATGCTGGACTTCAATAACAACAAAACAACAGAAAGCCCACATACTCATGCAAACTTAACAACTTTCTGCTCACTGATAACTTGGTCATGGAAGAAATAAAGAAATAAAAGACTTTATAGAATTCAGTAAAAAATGAAGACACAACATATCCAAACTTATGAAACACAATGAAAGCAATGCTAAGAAGAAAAGACATAGCACTAAGGGTTTTCATGAAAAAATTGGAGAGATCCCATACAAACAACTTAACAGCACACATGAAATCTCTAGAACAGTAAGAAGCAAACACACCCAAGGAGATTAGAAAGCAGGAAATAGTCAAACTCAGGACTGAAAACAATCTTTAAGAAACAAAGAGAACTATACAAAGAATCAAGAAAACCAAGAGCTGGATCATTGAGAAGATCAACAAGATAGATAAACCCTTAGCCAAACTAATGAAAAGACATAGAGACAGTTCCCAAATTAATAAAATCAGAAATAAAAATTGAGACATAGCAGCAGAAACTGAGGAAATTAAAAGCATTATCATAATCTACTACAAATTCCAATACTCAACAACACTAGAAAATCTAGATGAAATGGATGATTTTCTAGACAGATAACCTATACCAAAGTTAAATCAAGATCAAGAACTATCTAAAAACTTTCATAACTGTTATAGAAATAGAAAGAGTCATTAAAAATCTTCCAACCAAAGTAAACCCAGGGCCAGATAGTTTTAGTGCAAGATTCTACAAGACCTTCGAAGAAGATCTAGTAGCAATACTTCTCAAACTATTTCTCAAAATAGAAACATAAGGAACACTACTTAATTAATTCTATTACACCATAGTTATTCTGATAATAAACCACACAAAGACCAAAAAAATAAAAAAAGAACTAAGAACTTCAGGTCAATTTCACTTATGAATATTGATGCAAAAACACTCAATAAAATGCTTGCAAACTGAATCCAAGAACACATCAAAATGATCATTCACCATGATCAAGTAGGCTTTATTCCAGTGCAGTGATGGTACAGTATACATAAATCCATTAATGTAATCCACTATACAAAAAAACTAGGAGAAAAAAGTCACAGGATCATCTCATTAGATGTTGAAAAAGTATTTGACAAAATACACCATTTCATGTAAAAAGTATTGGAGGGATCAGGAACTCATAGCACATAGCTAAACATGATATAAAAAAAATAGATAGCAACCCAATGTCAAATTAAATGAAGATAGAGTTGAAGTAATCCCACTAAAATCGGGGACAAGACAAGGTTGCCAACATTCCCCCTATCTACTCAATATAGTATTTAATGTTCTAACTAGAGAAATTAGACAACAAAAGGAGGTCAAGTGTTTACAAATTAGAAAAAAAGAGTTGAGATATCACTATTTGTCGATATGATAGTTACAAATATGACCCCAAAATTCCAGCAGCAGAGCTCCTACAGCTTATAAACAACTTCAGCAAAATGGTGGGATATAAAATTAACTCAAACAAATCCATAGCCTTCCATAGCCTTCCTTAATACAAATGATGAACACCTTGAGAAAGAAATTAGGGAGACAACACACTTTATAAAAGCCACAAGGAGTATAAAATATAGATCTTCAAATCCCTGAAAAAAAGAAATGGGAGAAGACCTCAGAAGAGGTAAAGATATCTCCCATGCTCATGGATTTGTAGAATTAACACAGTGAAAATGTCCATTCTCCCAAAAGCAATCTCCAGATTCAGTGCAATCTACATTAAAGTCCCAACACGGTTCTTCACAAACATAGAAAGAACAATCCTCATCTTCATATGGAAAAATAAAAAATAAATAAAAAAAAGAATAGCCCAAACAATTCTCAAAAATAAAAGATCTGGAGGAATCCCTGGCCTGACATTGTACTACAAAGCAACGGTGATAAAGGTTGCATGGAATTGCTACAGAGACAAACTTATTGATCAATGGAGTAGAATTAAAGACTCAGAAATAAATCCACACACCTATGGATACTTGCTCTTTGACACCAAAACAAAAAACAAGAAAGCATTTTCAATAAATGGTACTGATATAACCAGTGATCACTATATAGAAGAATGTAAATTGAGATATATTTATCACTATGCACTAAACTCAAGTACAAGTGAATCAAAGAACTCAACTGAATCAAATAGAAGGGGAAGTGGGAAAGAGCCTTCAATTCATTGGTACTGTGGGAAATTCCCTGAGCTGAACATCAATGGCTCAGGCTTTAGGATCAACAACTGACAAATCAAACCTCATAAAACTGAAAAGCTTCTGTAAGGGAAAATACACTGTCATAGGACAAACTGGCAAACTACAGGTTGGGAAAAAAAATTCTTCACAACACCCTGCTACCTCCAATAGAGGACTAATGTTGAAAACATATTGAGAAATTAAAAAGTTAACCTCCAAAAAACTACATAGCCCAATTAAAATTAGGGGTACAGAGCTAATCAGAAAATTCACAACTAAAGCACCTCAAATGACCAAGAAGCACGTAAAGAAATGTTCAAAGTCCTTAGTTATCAGAGAAATGCAAATCAAAACAACCCTTACATTCCACCTCACACTAATCAGAATGGCTAAGATCAAAAACTCAAGTGAAAGCACATGCTGTTGAGGATATGGAAAAGGAAGCACTCTTCCATTGCTGTTGAGATTACAAACTATTAAATCCACTCTTGAAATCCATCTGGTAGTTCCTCAGAAAACTAAAAATAGTACTCCCTGAAGACCCACCTACACCACTCTTGGGCAAACCCTCCCGCCCAAATGCCTCACTGTACTAAAAGGACAGGTGCTCCACTATGTTCTTATCAGCCACATTTATAATAGCCAGAAGCTAGAAACACCCCCCAATGTCCCTCAGCTGAAGAACATCTACAGAAAATGTAGTTCATTTGCACCATGAAATACTATTCAGTTATTAAAAGTGAGGATATCTTGAATTTTGTTAGAAAATTAATGGAAATAGGAAATATTATTCTGAGTGAGGTAACTCAAACCCAAAAGGACATAAAGAGTATGTACTTACGGATAAGTGGATATTAACCAAAAAGTACAGAATACCTAAGATATAACCCATATCATAATAAGTGTACCAAGCATAAAGTCCCAAGTGAGAATATTTCAATCCAACTTAGAAAGGGAAATAAAATAATCGTGGGAGGTAGGAAACTGTGTAGAAGAGGGAAGAGGAAAAGAGGATCAGGCTTGTGTGGGGCTGTAGCTCTCATGTACATGGGCGTGGATCCTGTTTGGTAGAGTTGTGGATCACACAACTGCAGCAGCTCAGGGAGGCAGAAGCATGGATGAATTTTTACTGAGTTCACACAATGAGGCACCGGGCAGACGATATGCTATGAGAAGCACCTGGAGCTCCGCCCGGGTGTGAAGAGGTCTCAGCCTGAAGTCATGCGGGGGCAGGGCTCATGAATGGAGGTCTCTGGGCCAAGGCAGCTATCCTGGGAGACAGTGGTCTCTACATGGGCTCCCAGATACCATTGAGAGCCTCAGAAGGACTGAGACTGGGGGTGTATGAGCTGGACCGCCTGAAGCTGAGAGGGATGAGAGAGAGAAGCCCTGGCAATACCCCACTGTTTGAGACTTTTGGTTACTGCACTCACTTGACTAGGTCAGCTAGCTTGGTTGTGTTGGTGGCCTTTGTGGCAGAAACATAGAGAAGTCTTCAGTGGGAGATTAAGCAGTTGCTCAGTAGTCAAAGGCCTTCTCTACGGTTCTCCACAGTAGGCCCTAAAGACATAAAAAAGTCCATGGTTTTCAAAGGTTTACTATCATGGTGGAAAGTGGATGAATCTGGCTGTACCCCTCCCCCATATCTCAGGGCAGACCTGAGTTAAATAGGGAGGGAGGAGGGAGGAGGGTCTGGGAAAGAATGCCTAATCAGCCACACCCTCTGGCCTTTAGGTATCTCATTAATATGGAAATCTCTTGAGGCTGAGGCCTGTAGTCATGCCCTCTGCCTGTGCTGGGTGACACAAACCTCTCTTTGAAAGGGGCTGTAGGGGCATAGCCCTACATGACTGAAAGGTGCAGATAAATAGAAGTCTTGGTTACCTGTCAGGTGCCTGGAGTCTGGGAGTGTGGCAAAATGTATGCTGGCCCTTGCAGGTATGGATACCTGCTGGGTCTCTGGCCATCTCTAGCCAAAGCTCCACCAGAAACCAAGCTATCTTTTCACTGTTCCACAGGGTTGTATGTGGGGGAGGGTAACAGGAGAGAAGCCAAGTGGGCTAGGAGATTGAATGGAAATATGCAGACTTGGGGGATTGGCAGGTAGGAGGACCCTCTGAAAGGTACTAGAGACCCAGGAGGTGAGAGACTCTTAGGATTCAATGGGGGTTACCTTAACCAAAATGCCCAACAATAGAGAGGAAGAACCTGAAGTGTCCACATCCAGTAGATACACAGAGCCTCAAGTGTTACTAGCCCACAGTCTAAATTTCTGACCTAGAATTGTTCTAACCCAAGGGACCCCTATGGTTGATTTAGAAGTATTGAAGAAGCTTCATGGAAGAGCAACCCCATAAAAAGCCCAGCAGTCTCAATTAACCCAGACCTCAGGGAATTCCCAGGACAGCTATCAACCAGGCAGAGTACATTGGCTGGTCTGAGGCCACTGGCACATATTTAGCAGAGAACTAACTGGTCTGGTGCCATTGGGAGAAGATAGCTATATATATATATACATACATATGTATATATATAAATATATATATAGATAGATATAGATAGATATAGATAGATATTTTAAATCTATAAATATATATCATCTATAAACCTACACATTTAAATTATGTAAATATATACATATATACATATATGCATATGTATATGTATATATGCATATATACATATATACATGTATAAGCCTATGTGTAAATATGCTCACTGAAGCCAAATGTGTCAGGTATCCTTGTACATGAAATAAGAAATATTTGTAAGTGACCTAACATGTGTCTATTAATCAAACTCTAGTCTTAAATTAAAAAAGAATGGGTCAAATAAGGCAAACAAAATATATTTCAAACAAATACAAAAATCTTCCTTGAGAGAAACACTTGAAACATTACCTTGTCTACTATTCCCTTAATATATATATATGTATAAGGATATGAGCCTATGTGAAAGTATGCTCATTGAGGCCAAAGGTATCAGGTACCCCTGTATATGAAATAAGAAATATTTGTAAATGACCTAACATGTGTCTATTAGTCAAAATCTAGTCTTCTGCATGAACAGTGGGCCAGCCAAATTATAGTCTCTACCCATTTCCTGTCTTTGTCCCCTTCGTACATCCTGTATGCATTATACATGAGAGCTACCATCATCTACAGTCTTGAATTGTGATGATACCCTAAAAACTGAATCTTCCTACATCATACTTCCTATATTCCCATACAACATGCCAAGCACAGAAAAATCTTCTACAAGAAAATGGTGCATCCTATGCTGAGATGAAATATTCTACACCAATAAGTGATCAAGATGATCCTCTGTAGACCAGCCCACAGGCCAGTATGATCTGGAAAATGACCTATGTTAAGAATCCCTTCTAGCTACTGGAAAGATCGCTCACTGAATAAGTTGAAGGTTGAATTAGCATCACTCACTTGCCAGCTCACAACAATATATAACTTCATTCCTGGAAAGATTGACACCCCTTCCAGGTTTCATGTGCATCAGGCATGCATGTGGTACACAGACTTACACACAGTAAAAAATGCTCAAGTGTATGAGATAAACTATTTTTAAAAAAATCCATTCTTGGGTGCCTAGCTGTGCCCACAGAACAAATTTGATGATTTTGTCAGGTAATGATGCTCTCTTGTTACTGAATCTGTCTCTGATTCTACCAGAGGAACAAGAATAACCATGAAAGCAACTGAGACACAGCCAGGCACGAAGTCTCATGAGTCTCATTTTTCAGAGCTTCCTTTCACTCCTCCCTATGTTATTGGCTCCTTATATATACTACTAGGAGAAGAAAGGGCCCTTGGATCTTTTAAGTGAGTCTCTGGATCATAATCCCAGGAGGTCACATCACAGAGCAATGAGGATTTCCCAATCTTCCCTTCTAGGGACTTAAGCTGCCATTATAATATTGTTTGGCTTCTCTGAAACGCTGGCTACTGTAAAGGAATAGTAGACAAGGTATTGTTTTAAGCTTTTCTCTCAAGGAGATTTTTGTATGTGTTTAAAGTACATTCTGTTTGCCTTATTTGACCCATTCTTTTTTAATTTAACTGTTTGATTTTCAGAATGGGCAGCTCAGCTGCTTCAGTATCTGAAAGACTTCTATACCACATAGTAGCAGACAAATAGGCCAAGAATTAAAATAAAATGCTATGTTTTGGAAGTAATGTGTGACATATGTTTCTATAAGAATACACACGTGAATCTTACATGTGATTCCCTGTGTCAAAGATATTAATATAACCCATCTCTAAATTTTGTAATATTTTATAATTTAAATTATTAAATGATAAGTAAATGGAATGAAATTAAAATGTAGAAATGGTATGCATAATAAATATTATGATATAATTATAATATAATAATATTATATAATATATATTATGTATATAATAATATCCATATTAATATTATATTAATATATAATATAAATATTATATTATAATGATATTATATAATAATTATAATATAATATAAATATTATAATAAGAAAGACTGGACTGTTGGTTCACAATAGAAGAAAACATAGTACTCCCTTCAATATATTAAAATTACTGATTAAATAAAGGGTAGTGTACTAGATCTTCTAAACCATTAAATCTCCTATTAGCTGAAGTAAAGTCCTGTGGAAAATAAGGAGGACATCAGAGCTGAGCAATAGTAAAGTAGAAAGAAGGTAATACCTGTTTAAGACTTGACAGGAAAATATGTTTTGCAAGACATAACTCCATTTGGGGGCAAGATGACATCCTCCAAAGTATCTCAGCCAGAAGGATTTCAGGAAAACCCACCCACAGAATATTACTGGAAACACCCTCTTCTCCACCTCATATCTGATAAAATAGAAACACGAATTCACTGTATAGGGAGGATACAAAGAAAAATGGTTGATGGCTAATGTTAGTCTTTGTGTCACCCAGCAGATTTCCAGACATACATTCAAACACTTGTAAATGTTCTAATCACTGGTGAGAAATTGCTACTGCCAAACATCATTGTGAAAATCCCACCAAATAATCCCACAGGGAGTCCCACACAAGCTACTGTAATGGAGCCAAAATGTAGAAGAGAATGAGAATTTTATGGAGTCATTAAAAGTAGGTTAGGATGAAGTCTGAAAGGGAGTCCCTCCCCATTAGATGTGTGGGGTTTTTCAAAGACCACAGCTGCTAGGAAAACAATGGTTGAGAGGCAAAAGGAAGTACAATTCAATAGGACTTAGTGAAACCCTGGCAGTTCAAACTTCTGGAGTCTGACCCTGTACAGTTTATTCTTAGCTTATACAAGTACTGTACAGTTTAGGAGGGTGTCATTTTCTGGTGTATGCACAAGGAACATAACAACATAGAAATTCAGCTCAAAGTTTATGTCACAGGCCACAAGAGTATGGGTTCTAGAGTATGGCTTCATGTATTTTCTTAGGGGCCTAGGGAAGAATATGGAGTGTTCTCTGTACTGCTGACAGTGTAGAGGTCATTTAGGCTAACAGCCACCTAAAAACTTGTTTGTTCAAGCTTGGGGGAGCTCTTAGCCATACATATAATGCAAAGGAAACTTAAACTATTAGGTAATTACAGTTATGTTTGTGGGAGTGTGGTAGGGCTTGGCTCTGCTGATGCTCAAATCACTAGACTAATGATCATCTCCATCCTGAGCCATCTGGGTAAAAAAAAAAAAAAAAAGGTTGTGCATTTCCCACTGAAGAAACAATCCTGTGTGTTTAAAATGACTGGCTTTTCTAGTGCTTATCTGTGAGATCAAAGACCTTTGGGCTTCCAACAAAATATGTGTATGTTACAAAAAAGAGAGATGCCCAATAGTAGCACAAACATTCATGGTTGGAGAAAAACATGGATAAGAGGTAAGAAGGCAGAGAGAATAAAGACAGCATTACAAAGAAGACAGAAGTGACAAGAGAGATGGGTAGAAAGAAGGGGGAGAGAGAGGAAGAAAGAAGGAAAGAGAGATATTTGAGGGGACAGCAAACCTTTTATCATATGCAAATGATGTATGAGGATGTCAGTTCCAGCTTTACTTTCCCAGTGCTACCAGATATAACTGACAGCCATAAGCAAGGTGACTGATTTGCCACTGGAGACTAGACTGTCAATTTCAGGATGAGTCAAAACAGCACACTTTAATCCAAACTGAGAGTGATAACTTACTAGAAGGTTTAAACTTAAAACCTAGCTCCTAAATGTCTGGTGCCATAGTTAGAGATTATCTGTTATGCATCGAAAGTACTCAGCAACAGAAGACTGCTTTCTCACTGATGAAAGAAATAGGATCTCTCAAAAGGCCTCTTTCTTAGTATGTGTTTCTATTGGTATAAGGAGAAAACTTGCCCAAGGCCACTCTTTTTTTTTTTTTTTTTTTTAATTAGATCTTTCATTTACACTTCAGATACCATCCCGTTTCCCCATTCCCCCCCCCCTTAGAAAACCCCTATCCCATGCCCCCTTTTCCTTTTTGCATTTATACATTTTTTTAAGAAATGTTAATCATAGGCTTTATAAGTTTGGTATTGTTCAATCAGAGGTGTAACCCACTACCCAACCTAGATATATCAACTATCTTTGACTGGTGGAGAAACATAAACATCTGCTTCCCTGTTTCCCCCCTCTATCTCTCTTTCATCACCTAGCTTCTCCTCTCCTTCTTCTTCTCCTCTTCTTACTCCTTTTCTTCCTCTCAGTACTCCTCCCACCTTAGCTCCTCCTACACATCACCCTTCCTGTTAAAAGGAAACTTTTCTCTCAAAATACAATTAGAGCATAATTATGCCTATTTGTACCAGTGAGGTACAAGATAGTCCTAATACCCAGTCCATCCTTTTGTTGACTAACCAGCACCTCTGTCATCTATCCTAATTAAAACACTTAGTTCTGAACCTGGCTTTTTCCTTGGCTTTAGGATGAATGTCAGCTGATGACCATACACTCAGATCTTTTCTCTCAAAGTAAATAGCTATAAGTTTTCAACCCCATCAGAAATCCAGAATGACTGAGTTGACTATAATTGTGGGAAGCACCAAGCATAGCTTCTAAAACTTAGCCAATTTATAGAGACCTCTGAACACCTGGACACTCGCTCTACTTCGAAACGTTGGAGCATCTGTTCTTCTGCCTTCTGGCCCAGGATCATCTGACAGACCTTAGTGCTGCAGAATTATTAAGGGCTGATTACTCTGTCTAGGCAGATATAATCAGTCGACTATTCTGCAAGTGTGTCCTTTTCTGGACAGTAATTTGTCTGTAGAAGGAAAGTGGCAATTCTTGCCTAGTGGCTGTCTCACCACAACTGGAGTAACTCCAAGGATGCTCAATTTCTTCTTAGAGTTTAACATAGGAAGCTGTCTGGAGCAGACAGGTCTCTAATGAAAATGAACATTAATACTGAAATGTTTGTCATGTCAATTCTAAGGATTTCTGATGTTTTGAAAACCAGCTATCCATGTAAGGTAATCTGGAGTGTTGCCTGTTAACTCCACTCAGCTATTTCTAAATAAAACATAGAGAACACCCTTATAATAAACTCCAAGTCATGAATTTGCTATAGTCCCTTAACTCACAGGCTGACCATCTCAAATCAGTTAAAAAAGTTAAAGAAGGACTGGGTCTAAGCTTTGTATTCCTAAGTGTGTTATACTGGTACAATGCCCAAGGCCACTCTTATAAAGGACACCATTTAATTGGGGCTGACTTACAGGCTCTGAGGTTCAGTCAGTATTGACTTGACAGAGGAGCCACTACTCTCCATAACTAGAAAATAAATTGAAGAATTCAGCTTGAGTTCCAAGATGGTTGAGCTAAGAGATGATCACGTTATAGTGGGCCTTAACCTTAACATTGGCGAGAATTTAATTTTCATAAAACAAACATAAACTTGCAGAACAAACAGGCAATATTCATAGGTTGGATGTAGGCATTTGTACAAGAGATGAAAAAAATGGTTATTTGTTATAACAATTATTCCTCAGATTTATATATATGTAGATGCCATGGATTTCTCCATTAAACAATGTTGGCAGCATTGCAAGTGTTTCAGTTTGACAGATTTTCGGTCTGGGATTTGCTGATTGAGATATAAGGGCCCACATATGTAGAGATAAATATGAGAACAAGAACAACCTGTGTGTAGAATCATTAAAATAGTTATTTTAGACACTATGGAGTCTATGGGAGAGACACATAGTTATCAAACTCCCAGATGCTTAAAGACTGAACCATTTGTTATCCTTTCTTTAGGAGTTAAAGGAGTCACTGACTTCTTCATAAATCCTGAAAGTTTCTTTCATTGAATGAGAGAGAGAGAGAGAGAGAGAGAGAGAGAGAGAGAGAGAGACAGAGACAGAGACAGAGACAGAGAGACAGAGAGAGACAGAGAATGAATATGCACATGTATCGTCTTCTAAGCATGGATGCAGGGCCTGTGATGGTGTACATGTTGGTTGACCAATTTTACAGGAATGTTTCTAGTCACTTAAGTTCCCTAAGCCTCATCAAGTACAGGAGAATTGATCACTTTTATCTCCTTTCTTAGATTTGCTTTCAGCCCTGAAGAACCTAGCAACAATCACTAATTTTTCACTCCATTACCCTAATGGAAGCAAGATAGATTTGAACCAGAAAGATATCTCAGCCACAGCAGACATACTTATCACTGGTTTGAATCCTAGCCAATTGGTTCTGTAAAAGGCCAAAAGTAATTATTCCAAATGAGAGAGTTTTAACCATATTTGTCTTCTCATGGGCAAATAATTTGGGAATGTGTGAGGATTCGAGTTAGTTTGTGTCTCAACAGACATTCTGTATTTCCCTCCTGGCTTTGTTGAAGCATTGCCTCATGGTGGTGAAGACAAAATGGTGTAACATTCTTCCCAATAACTTAGATGACCTGAACTAAAGTAGGAAATAAGCTCTCAGAGAATGTGGGTACATTGGAGTAATATAGGCACTTTGCATTATTTTTGTATGTAGCTATCTCTCAGTTAGAGACAGCTATCTCCACTGTCACAAAACTTCCAGGTGGCAATGTTGCTCAGGAATATCTTTGTCAGTTCAACTATTCTGTCTTTTCAGAGAAGCTCACTAAGCTGGAACCACATGAAATTATTCACACTCTATTCAATACTATGTTTTTAAAACTGGTACCTCACAAAGGATTTTTCAAGGACATGTTTTTCTCTTTGTGGAACAGACTTTGTCAAGAGCAGAAATAGACAAAATTAATGTGTTTGATCTCTGAATCTTCTTTATGGATTCAGTTAATGAGATATGCTTAGTCCATCACAGTGCCCAGGAATGTCCTCATTTTCTCTACTTAAACTTCTCGTTGGTAGAACATTAATGTCATGGACTCATTTCAGGCATAATCCATCAGACTGTTGATTATTTGCTGGATGTTGGCCCTGAAGAAATAAAGAAGAACACTTGAAAATTTCCAGTTTTCAGGCGCAGGATACAGTTTTTCTAGTTTCTTGTCCCTCAGGTCGAATGCAGCCTTTTTCACTGCAAGCTTAGCTACCATCACTCCTTTGGCTTCAAAAAACAGCCTTTGTTGATAGAGGCCAATGTCAGATGGGCGTTGTATTAGTGTGCTGGTAGCAACATGAGATGAAGTAGAGCTAAGTGTGACTGGTGTTTGTGTAAGTCAAAACATACAGAAATCAAGTAAAATCAATATTTCTGTTGTCAATTTTCAAAAATATTAAAACAATACATTTAATAACAGAAATATAGAATGTATCAGCCCCCAGGGAAACACTACTGAAGGATGTACACTTAGAAAACTATTCATTGGAAGCCATAAAGAAGAAACTGATAAAGTTTCTATCTTTTTAAAGTTTTGCCTTTGTCTTCTCTAAACCTGCTAGTTTATACATTATTTTGGGTGTCATTCTGAACCAATTTGAGGACCATAGGTTTCAATGTATGAAATACAAGATCTATTGTATTCATGCGAGGTGTTGGAACTATATTATATGACAAGTGGATACTTAGGGATTCATCATACATTATTTACATTGGTAGTTGCCACAGTCTTTCTTTTGGCTCTACAGAGCCCTTTATAAGTGGTATTGTTTTCTGTTAGGTCTTTCATCACCTTTGTTCAGTGGTGATATTTTTCTTCTGTGATGCATTAATCTCTTTGACACTTTTCTGACAATGAAGAATGTCAGAGAAAGGGCACTGGCTGGGTGATATTTAATAGAGTTATCATAGGGAAAGGATGACTTATGCTCAAGATGTCACTTTCATACTCACAGGTGAACATGGTCCTTCTGCTCCTTTTATATTACATGGTTTAAACCATAAGTCAGCTCATGTGTGTGACATATATCCTTGTTCTCTGCCCATACAGCAATTATTCTCAACCAGAAAATGAAAACTTCTTTGTGTGGTTTGTGTAGCTTTGTGAAAACTTCATAGGGTTGTCTAAGACCAACACAGATATTTACATTACTATTCATAACAGCATCAACATTGTAGTTATGATGTAGCAAATATAAAATTTTATGGTTTGGGTTACCAAAACATGAAGAACTTCATCAAAGTATTGCAGCATTAACAAGGCTGACAACCACCATCATACAAGATTTATAATATGAGAGACAAGTATGTCAGTAAACTGTGGAATATTCCAGGACCAAATAACTATTATATACTATAACCAATGAATGCCACGTTTATCAGATTTTTATACAGCTAGGGAAAGTTGATGAATCTTGATATATTCCATTTCAAGACCACTCTACTGGAAAAAAACAAAAAACAACAACAACAACAAACAACAAAAAACTCTGCTGACAAAACATTCCTAAAACTTTGGGAAATGACACATAATTGTATGTATAGTAGAGAACACAGTTATTCACATGCAAAAAGGAGCTTGGCTTTGAAGCTTCAGTACGAATGCCCACTGTATCTTACCTTCCCTAAACAATTTACAAATTGAAGCTAATTTTGTACCAAAATGAACAATAATATATGATTTATTCAAGTGTAAAGTGAAATGAATAGCTGCCTTGGCTAATAATCCTGTCTTAGATGAAGACTTATCTATTACCATATATGAGAAAATAGACACAGTATAAAAGGAAGCAACCAAGATAGTTGGCTGAAAATGTAATAAAATTTCTTTAATAAATTTTAAAAGAATACAGCAAGATACTGATGAATAGAAGAGAGGATGGTTTGGAGTGGTATAGAAATTATCCTGTAAAATAACAAAGATTAGTTATACAGTAAGGAACAACAGAGGAAAATGGTCAGCAACATATAATAGCAACGGTTTAGATTAACCCAGATGTTGGGATAGAGTTAGCATCATGTAGCAAAAATAAAATGTTCTGTGTTAAAGACACCTGTAAGAAAACTGTATTGTACTAGACTATAATTTGGAGCATGAGTATAATATGACTGAAAATTTTGGTGTGTATTCTACTGATTTATTTTATTGTATAATCATGATCAATAATTGATTTTTTGCAGCAATAGAAAACACCTAAAAGTGAGAAAGTAGAATTCAAATTTTCTGGATATTCTGAAAAAGGATTTGCCTGAAGACACCTGAGAAAGATGAAATCGCATGGTCTCATCAATGGATTGTGTATTTGGCTTATGTTAGAGCAATCCCAAGACAATTTTCAAAGAATTTTTAAAACAGGGATAGAATATTTTACAGCTGTATATAACTCAAGGAGTAAAGTGCCTGCCTACTAAACATGAAAACTTAAGTTCCTGACTCCTTAGAACATGAGAACTCAAGTTCTATTCCCAGAGAACCCAAGTAAAATGTTAGGTGACAGGACACACTGCTAAAATACCAACAATGGTAAGATAAGAGACAGAGATACCTGGATCGTTGGAAATTTGCATGCCAACTAGCTTCTTTACATGTGAAATTTTGAGGCCAATGTGATATCCAGTCACAAGAAAAAGACAAAATGATATATCTGAAGACCAAGAGCTAAATTTATTCTTTGACTACCGCACACTTTACCATACATGTAAATAAAGGCACACTACGCATGCACAAACATATAAGAATAGAATTTTAAGGTACTCTAAAGCATCAAGTATTTCCTCTTTAAAAATACTAAATTAAGAGTTTGGAGCAGTCTTTCTATCCAGTATTTCATTTTATAAGAAAACTTGTGCTTTTTAAAAATTTTTGGCATCATTCCTTTGTGAAAATATTAAACATGAACAATACATTTGAACAAACACAAACAAAGTAGGTTTTCTTAGACTTTTCTTTAATGTTAAATAAATTACATGTCTGGACATAGTGCACCTCATTTTGGCAATAATATCTTAATTCCAAATATTTTCTATGTACTCCAAAGATGAGAAAAGTTGTTTATATTAAAACTTACTCACTTTGGCATGATATTTCTAAAATATGTTTTATAACTTTACCATATGTAGCAAAGCCTTAAGATAAAATTATTTTCTACATTCTTAGAGACTGGATTTTTGGGGTGGTCCTCATGGCTAAAGTTATTAATATACCTTGAAGTAACTTAAGACTGATAACATATTCTGTGCTCAGTCTGTTTGTTTAACCTGCTTTTAAGAAAAAATGTAACAAGCAACTTTATTTTCTTTGGAATTCACTCGTAATCAACTTTGACTACTTATGCTAATAAATAGCTTTAATCTCAAATTATGTACTCTTCCATACCTCTGACCCAGAACCATGATTATATATTATTTGATGAAAATACCAAATACAGAAGTTGAAAGAGACCTTTTATAATGAATATCCATTTATGGATATTGAATTATAAATAATGATGTCTGTACTAATATTTATCAGTTGTATCAGCTTGGATCAAATGGAGCAAGAGACTTAGTCATATGTATAGCTTTGTTAAAGGTTTCCATAATATAAGGACAGATTCACAAAGACAGAATAGACAGATTCCATCAGGTACAGATTCTGATTTATACCACAGAAAGTCAAAGGCCAGACAACACTGGGAGCATGCAGTAGAAAATTCAAATCTGGACTTTCTATTGACTAAATTACTCCAAGGATAAGTGCTTTATTTCTTTTCTTTGTTTGAAATCAATTGGTAATTCACTATTTCATATAGTCAATGCAAACAAAAGTAGAGAAGATTACATGTTTCAAGACTTCAGAGTTCCCAAATTTCTATGTATTCCTTATTTCAATACTTTGTGGATCTTTTCATAGCAAGTACTGCCTTACTGGAGTTTGTATACCCCAAGACCCATATACCCTGGGAAGAAACACTGAGAAATAGTAAACACAGTGTATACATGTGTCATCTAGATCTGCTCGATATCATTAGTAAATTATGCACGAATTGAGGGACTCATGTTTTAGAGAAAGGACTTTTCTACTGTTTGAATGTTACTAAATGGTTTAAGTGATTCACAAGCTTATTTATATTTGACTTTTAATCCTCACTGGGAAATATAAAAGAGATAGAAATCTCTTATTTGACTGTGACATTTAGAGATGAGTCCTTTGTGGTTTTATTTTATTGTAGCTTTATTTTATTGTGGTTTTATTTTTAGATAATAATACATAAGACCCTCCATAAGCACTACCAGTAACTTTATAAAGTGTTAGAAATGAGAGACACACAGTTTTGCTCTCTGTCACTTTCTGCATACTGCTGTTTTCTCTCAAGATAGTGTCTGTCAGAAAGGTGTTTGAAGATATGGTACTTTAGCTGATGCCTCAAAAGCACTGCCAAGTGATACATCTTTTCTGCGTGATTTGCCCTATCTCTAATCATGTTAGCAAAAGAAATAGACCAGTAGACCTTGAGAAGGAACACTGAGAAATAGTCAACATATGTTTTATCTAGGTCTGCTTGATTTAATTCTCTATTAATGATCAATAATATCCTACTCCTACTCCTGCAACCAGATGTTCTAAAAAGAAAAAAAAAGTTAAAATACACTAAAGGTTTAAGGAGTGTTTCTACTCAAAATTCTGTTACTAATAGTCTATATCATGTGAGATTGATGTGGAATTAAAAAAAATAAAACCTCTGACAATTTAAAGAACCAATACTAACATCTCACCACTCCATTGTAATAGTTCATAACTAGGTACCCAACAATTTCTTCAAATCAAACATTGTCTCTCTGAAAATGAATTCAAGCTACAGGGTCCCTGTTTTTGATCCTTTTCTCCAGTGCTAAGAAGAGAATTGTCTCAGCAATCAATATAAAGAACAAATTCACCTTGAACTAGAGAGATGGTTCAGCTATTAAAGGCTAGGCTCACAACCAAAAACAAACAAACAAACAAACAAACAAAAAAACAAGGAAAAAAAGAAATGGAAATCACCAATACATTTGACCTTGACTGAAACAAATTGACTAGACTGAGAAGTTCCTATAAGTTCAGTAAAGCAGACTTTATTGAATATGTGAGAAATTTATCAAAAGAGAATTAACTAAAGGAAAAGACCCATCATGATGGTGAGTAGCAATATAGGCTTGGAGTCTTAATGGAATGAAAAGACTGAAAGTACTCAGGAGCAGAACCATGGTCTGCCTGCATGTTGGCTGCTAGGATCTGCATTGTTATGGGTATAGGGTCATTAGATATTCACCAACCTGACAATGAATAATATTTTAATAGTAAAAGGCTTATATTTAAAAATACTGGTAAGGACTGTTTATAGCTCTGAAAGAAAAGGCTTCTCCAATGGAAGTTTTATGTGGAATAGAATTGAAGATTCAGAAATGAACCCACACACCTATGATCACTTGATCTTTGACAAAGGAGCTAAAACCATCCAGTGGAAAAAGGACAGCATTTTCAGCACATGGTGCTGGTTCAACTGGAGGTCAGCATGTAGAAGGAAGCAAATCAATCCATTCTTATCTTCTTTGGGAACTAGGCCTAGTTTTGCAGGCAGAGGCAATAGGCCCTTTAAACTAACATTAACTACAGGAGAATAAAGAATAAATAATAATGACGATTTCACAATCCTCTCTAGGAGGGACCTAAGCTGCCATTAGAATCTTGTTTGGCTTGTCTGCAGTGTTAGCTGATATGAGACAATATTTAAAAAGCTCATGTTTCAAGCTTTTCTTTAAAGAAGGATTTTACTGTTTGTATGAACTATATCCTGTTTGGCTTATTTGACTGTTTCTACTCACTGCAACTGTTTTTTTTTTTTTAAATGAGGAACTATGCTGCTTCAGTATTTGAAATCATGCCAACACATAGTTGCAGACAGATATAAGGCAAAGAATTAAAATAGAATGCTGTTTTGGGAAGTACCATATAAACTGTATTTCACTAAATTACATTTTGAAAGATATCTTTATAAACTGTCTCAATCTTTTTGTAATGTTCTACAACTTAAATTATTAAATGTTATGTAAATGAGATAAAATCTATATGTACAAATGATATGCATAATATATATTTTAATAAGACTGGACTGTTCACAGTAGAAGAAAATAGAGTTCTCCCTTCAATATATTCAAATTATTTATCAAATGAAGGGTGATACACTCTATCTTTGAATTTCATAAATCTCCCATTAGTAAAATACAGTCCTATGGAAACTAAGGACACCAGAGCTGTGCCTTCTCTGCAATAGTAAAATACAAAGGAGATGATGTCTGTTTAAGATATGAGAAGAAAAATATTTTGTATAAAAAAACTTAATTTATAGGCAAGATGAAATTTTCTAAGACCTCTCAGCCAGGAGGATTTCAAGACAACCAGCTCACAGAATATTACTGGAAACATAACCCCTTCTCCAAATCATATCTGATAAATTAGAAACACTGATTCTCCAAATAATGAGGATCTGTAGAAAATGTTTAAAGTCACTCTTTGTGTCACCCAGCAGCTCTCCAGACATACATTCAAATACTTTTAAATGTTCTTCTAACTGTAGGTGAGAAATGGATAGTGCCAAACATATCAGAGAGAAATCCCAGCTAATAATCACACAGGTAGGCCCACAAAAGCTACTAGATGAAACCCAAATGATTTATTGAATGATGATTATATGGGGTCACTGGAAGTGGGTTAGGATGGTGTCAGAAAAGGAGTCCCCCCTCATCAGAAGATGCTTGGGAGTTCCTCCAAAGACCACAGCTGCTAGAGGAAAAATGGTAAGCAGCAAGAAGGAGCTACAGTTCAGCAGAACGTTGTGAGCTGGTGGCAGTTCAAACATATAAAGTCTGACCATGAACAGTTTATTTTCAGCAAATTTAGCACTGTGCAGTTTGAGAAAAAAAAATTTCCTGTTGTAATAAAATCACCTGTGCAAAAGGAGCCATAATAACATCGAAATTCAATTCAAAGTGTTTGTCACATATCAGTTTTTCCAAGCATATATAGATTCTAGAGATAGGCTACGTGTTTTATCTTTAGAGTCTATGGAAGAATGTGGACATAGAGGAGGCTTCTAAGAGTGCAATGGGATGGACCAGCCCCATGAACATCCATACTGAAGCTCCAGAGAAACAAAATCTGGACTTCCATGTGTGCTGGTTCAAAATTATGGATATTTTGAATAGTGCAGTGATAAAAATGCAAGTGTTTATGTGGTGTGATAACTTACAGATATTCATATATATAACCAAAAGAGATACAGCTGAGTCATATGGAAGAGCCACTCCTTAGTGCTTCAATCACTACAGGTCTCCAAGAGCCCTTCACATAACACTTATTACTTAAGCCACCTTAGCCTTTAATAACTGACAGTGTTCTCGGTCCCTTTCTCCACAACAATTTTTTTTTCTTTTTGCATGAGTTCCTAGGTGACATTTTTTTCATATAACAATAATCTCTTTCACATATTGAAGACATTGGAAAAGGTCACAAAAATGACTCAAGTTGTGTGAGTTTTTGTTGCGGCCCAAGCTGCCCCACACTTGGGGGCCAGAAATGTTGAGAAGTGCACTACTCCACGTTTGGAGGCCAAAATGTCTCTGAACATTCTGTCAATGTTGGAAGCCGCACTGCCAAAAGCCTTGGGGGCTAAGTGTTAGAGCCCACACTGCCCCAAGCTGTTCAGGTCTGCAGATCGGGGTTCAGCAAGAGAGAGAGTGAGGATGGACATAAAGAATGGAGACCAGACAGAGTGTGATTCAATCCCATTTATTCTTCAGTCTCTCTTCTTAGTCCAAGTCCCAGGTCTTGAGTTTCTAGTCCCTAGTGCCTCCAAGTTCCAAGTTACTTCTTCGAAGTGCTTGGTGCCTAATACCTAATAATTCTTCTTTCAAGTTCTCTAGTCCAAGTGTCTTCTTCCTCAATGCTAATTCCTACTCCAAGTTGTACTCTAAGTTGTACTCTCTAACCTAATTCCTAGTTCCAAGTTGTACTGTCTGAAGTGTCTAATAATCTGTTGCTTTCTTCTGTCTGCGTCTCGCCTTTTATATTTCTCACTTCTAAGCTATGCCTCTAAGTCTCACCTTGAAGTCATGCCCTTAGGCCTTGTTTCTAAATCTAATCTTTAACTCACTCCCTTAAGTCTCTAAATCATAGTTTTAAGTCTCACACACCCAATGGAAGATCCTGGGTATCTAAAACAAGATGTTATCAGAGTGTGCTCAGCAGTTGTAGGCTGATGTAATCAAGTCTCTTTTCAGAGTATATGGCTCAAGATGGCTACAAGGATGATAGCCTCCTTCTGTGGCTACCCACAAGTTTTGGCAAAATAAACTGCTCTATTCCAGAACCAACTTAGCTCAGGAGTAGGCTGAGCTCCACCAAAACAAGGCAGTTCTTCTCCAGACCAACATGAGCATATCTGCCTAACTTTCTCCTCTTCTCTATGTCTGATATTCCCAGCACAATGTCTAGCAAAACCACACCTGGTCTAGACCCCCATCTCACAATCCTTCTCATCTTCTATCTCTAGACACTAGAAAATCATTCAATCAATAAGCATATTCAGAACAGTCAACCTTCCATTGCCTGCATTAAACACCATAAATCCCATGAAATTGTCTCTGATTTTCACCAAATGAGAGAAAATTACTAAATACTAATATAGTCACTCTTCAAAATACATCTGTCATCACCTAAAGGGGAAGCATCATCATTATCATCATCAACAACAACACAACCACTCACACCACAGATAACACCTGTGGTAAATTCTGTAGTCTGATAATATCACAGAATTTTACATCATCTATAGCAAAGGACAATTTAGGTAATTTTCTGAGATAATTCCTATACCTGTTCATAATGAAATATCTGGAATATTCATACAAATAGCACAGTAGATTAGTCCACATAATAGAGGATAATAATATATAGTAAAATGCATCTCTATGTTTTACCTCATTTACCACATCCAAATGTTCTTCAAATTTCTACTACCCATACTTAAAAACTGAGGTATTATGAAAGCTGTATTTGAGCTCAGGGATGAAAAGATAACAATTTGCTTTAATTTTATAATTTCCACATTGAGGTAATGTCTCATGTAATTGAATAAAAGTATAGAAATGTGAAATTAAATAATATTTGTAACAAAAGATGAGTCATTCAAGCACAGTATCTTCCAACCAATTTTGTTTTAAGACAGGATTTCTCTGTGTAACAGCCCCAAATGTTTTGGACATGGCTTTGTAGACTAGTCTGATATTACACTTAGACATCTACATCCACCTGCCTCTGCCCAATCTTTGAGTGCTAGGATTAAAGTATGAGATACCACACCTTGCTATATGCTCATCAATTATTACAGAGAGGTAGAGAGAGAGAGGAGAGATAGAGAACAGGAAAGGAACAGAAAGGAAAGGAAAGGAAAGGAAAGGAAAGGAAAGGAAAGGAAAGGAAAGGAAAGGAACTATGTTCATGAGTTCTATAAGGAAGCTTTCCTTAGGGGTTCAAATCTAGACCCCTAATATAGGGGACTTGGGTAGAAGAATGTCAAGTGAAGCTATGAGGCCAACTCAAAAACAAGCAAAAGAACAAAGTAAACTGATTCAAAAAATAAGTCAAAGGTTTTTTATAGGAACTGGAAGAGGATGATGGACTGTGGTACAGTGACAGTAAACATGACCCTGTGTGGTATAAAGCATAATCATCCTCAAATAGTCAGATGGGTAAGAATTGAACCATTGGCTATAAACACAGAAAATTAAATACTCCAAGTTGAAAATCATTCAGAGAAAGCAATGCCTTGCCTTGCTGGGCGGTGGTGGCGCACACCTTAATCCCAGCACTTGGGAGGCAGAGGCAGGCGGATCTCTGAGTTCGAGGCCAGCCTGGTCTAAAGAGTGAGTTCCAAGACAGCCAGGGCTACACAGAGAAACCCTGTCTCGAAAAACCAAAAAAAAAAAAAAAAAAAAAAAAAAAAAAGGAAGCAATGCCTTGGAAATTTGAAGGTCATGTGAGACCACCTTGTTCATGCTTATAGCCAATCAATAGTTCAAGTAACTGATCAAGAGTAATTCTGGGAGGAAACAATACTGAACATCATGTAATTCAAATTTCTAAAATAAAGAAAGAAAGAAAGTAGATGTGAAGATATTCTCCATGAAGCACATCATTCTATGTTTGTTTTGATAAATGTATATTTTAGAACTGACTAGTCTAACACTTACCTGGGCTTCTTTTGCCATTTTTATTTCCCTAGCACAGAAGGAATAGAAGAAAATAATATTCAGTCTTCCAGTTCTATGATATTATAGGTTCTTTAATTTGAACCAGGTCTGGAGAATTCTAGACAGCCTATCTGAAAACAAGCAGCCTGTCAGTCTTGTCTCATCTACTATGTAGTCCATCTTGGTGTTCTAATCGCCTGCATAAATGAACAAAAAGTCATCTAAAGGGTACACATAGGTATATAACATCGTATATGGAGTTTCTCACTTATTAGCAGAAATACTGTCCATCTTTATCTTCAATGAGGGAAAGAATATCGACATAAGTATCCATGTTTGTATAGAAGCAAATTTTTCCAGGATCACAACTAACAGAAACAGAGTCAAAGTTAAATCAAAATAGAATTTTATTTCTATTATCTAAAACTTCACTGTATCATTTTAACATTGTTGGACAATTTCATGTTGTATAATTGAGTCCTGAATCTTTGACAACTTTCTCTCCACTGCATCCTTCTAGGCTAAAATCCCAAAGAAGAGTCAGGGATGCATGGCATCCTGCTGTTAAAGGTCAGGTTAACAGTAAGGACCTGAAAGTTACCTTTGTTCTACCTTTCTTATAAAGACTGTGTTCTTCGTTCCTCCAGCACAAACTCTAGATTCACCTCCAAGATGCTGGTGGTCCTGCTCACAGCAGCCTTGCTGGTCCTGAGCTCAGCTCAGAGCTCAGAGGAAGGTATGAAATAGGGGAATGAGTGGTACAGTAATATGGGACTTGGGAAACACTTCTGTTCAGAACTGGGAAAAATGAAAGAAGATGAAAATGGGATCGAGGCAAAGAAGCATGAGAATAAATAGTAGGATATTTGTTATCATTTTACCTCTAGAGCTTATACTGTAATTATAGTTTAAATTAAAAACATTATTGTAACAAAATAACATGAGTGTTATTTACAAAGAGACTTTTTTAGTTGTGGATGATGCATGACAGTATGTTACAGTTGACAGAGGGAAATTCAGTTCTTTTGGTGTTATGAATAACAGATAGTGGGTGGCGCTTTCCTTGTATACAGAGGATAGAAAATTGAAAGAAGTAAAACATATGAGGAATGTTTCTGAGAAATGGCAAAAGGTAACAAATTTAAAACTCTGAATAACATGAGCTGTAAATATTGGAATAATTTCTTCTAAATATAATTTTAATGTTTATTTTATGTGTGTGAATGCAAATATGCATCTCTCTTCTTTCTCTCTAAATTTCTCTCTCTCTTTCTCTTTCTTTTTGTGTGTGTGTGTGTGTGTGTGTGTGTGCATGTTTGTGTATATGTCCATCCAAGTGTCTGCAGGTCTTAGAATGCTCAAGGACATTCTGACGGAAGCCAACTTATTGGTAGCAGGATTTCTCCTTCTACTATATAGATTCAGGACTTAATACAAGTCATTTAGGCAACTGCTTTTTGAAAATATGTTTCTAGACCCAATTTCTCTTAATTTTTAATGACAGCTATGCAATACTCACTTTGTTGTGTATGGTATTAAAAGCAATATTTTTCTTATTTCAATAAGTGAAATACTTGGGACTATAACATATGAGAAATGAAGATCATTAAAAAAAACATTAAGAATGGAATCATGTCTCCCTGAAATTGTAGGAGTGTTAATGAAGAGTATCAGTTGGATACATCTAAGAAATGAAGAGTAAAGTCTGATACATCCAAGAAGTAACTAAATCGTCACTGCTACTTAGTGTAGAAACTATCCTGATAAGAATCTCAGCAACTAAAAAATGACATAAGTAATTTTCAATTTCTTTGTGCTTATTTTTCAGAGGTCATCTATGAAGACTCATCTCAGCTGTTAGGTAAAGAGAGATCCATCCTCTATTGACATTTTTATACCTTTGCATCTGTAATTATTCAATTCTGTAATATTTCTATCATTTCCTTATTTTATCAAAATAATGGCTGGCAGCTTCACTAGAGATAAACAGACAACCTTCCTTACATTGACTCTACAACAGCACCTTGCACTGGAAGAATTGGAAGTTAGGTTTTGATAACAAAAGAGACATTTTATCTCTTCCACAGATTGAAGCAATATACTGTATATGATGCACATATAGGCTGTCCTCATTTAAAATCCTCTGTGACACTATGGTTCATCCAAAGACTTCTTCTTTCCCCAGTGATTCTAATTAGCATGCCATGATTGTACATAAAATATGCAATTAAACAGAGCCTGTGCTTCCCACAATTTTAAATGTACTTTTTTGTACTCAGCTCTGTATCCACAGCTGACTAATTCTTACAAATATTTTGCATGAAATTTGAATGGAAACCTTTTTCTTACATTTCCTTCTTGCTTTACACAGGCCTACAGAACTTGAACACCATTTTATATTTAAGAATAATAAAGCCTTACAGCCACAATTTTGCTAATCTGCCAAGTTCTAAGTAGTAAAATATATAAAATATTTCCCCTTTCTTCACTTCTGTCTGAAAATTGTAAGTTACATAAAATCACTTTTTTTTTTGCTTCAAATTTAAGGACAAATACTCATTCCAAGAGTTGAGATAAAAGAAAATACATCTTATAAATATACAAATTAAGCTTCATGAAGCAGCAGTGATATAAAGTTGTGAGAGGGTGATCCTGGGAGAAAGAGAAGGTCTAAACTCATCTACTTTGACTAATACTAAAACAGATTTAGAGCAGCAGAACCAGGGACATCGTCATCCTCATCCGAGACCACCTCCTGGAGGATTTCCCCCAAGACCTCCTGCTTCTGATGAAGATGAAGATGGGGATGAAGATGACGGTGATGATGATGGCAGTGGGGATGATGGAAATACACCAGAGAGACCACCACCTCCCCCACAACATCCTCAGCATCCACGCCCTCCTCACCCAGGACACCACCATGGTCCACCTCCACCAGGAGGACCACAGCAGAGACCACCTCAAGGCCCACCCCCACAAGGAGGCCCCCAGCAGAGACCCCCTCAAGGCCCACCCCCACCAGGAGGACCACAGCAGAGACCACCTCAAGGCCCACCCCCACAAGGAGGCCCCCAGCAGAGACCACCTCAAGGCCCACCCCCACAAGGAGGCCCCCAGCAGAGACCTCCCCAAGGCCCACCCCCACAAGGAGGCCCCCAGCAGAGACCCCCTCAAGGCCCACCCCCACCAGGAGGCCCCCAGCAGAGACCCCCTCAAGGTCCACCCCCACCAGGAGGCCCACAGCAGAGACCCCCTCAAGGCCCACCACCACCAGGAGGACCACAGCAGAGACCTCCTCAAGGCCCACCCCCACAGGGACCACCTCAGAGACCCCCTCAACCTGGAAACTCACAAGGCCCACCTCAGCAGGGAGGCCAGCCAAGTTTCCTGGGGACATTTTTTGCATAGCCATCTGGTTCCTTATCAGAGAGAAGGTAATTAAATAATACCTCATCTTTCATACCATCCCCCAAACTCCAGTGATGACCACCCTGTTACTAAAGACATAGATTATAGATACATCCAAAATATGAAAGGCATTTATAATTCTATGGTGTATGTGATTTAAATTCACTCTCAGTCAAATGTCCGAACTCTAACAGAGTTATCAAAGAAACTAAAAGTTCTTTATGAGTTGTTGATATCTTTTCTCTTGTATCTTTATATTCAATGTAAATATAAAGATACGTTTACATTCTATCTTTAATCTCTTGTTCATTTATTTATTTCAGGTGAACAGAAGACAGATGCCTTCAATATCATTCCTGTAGAAGAATCATTCCAATAAAATATTTAGCATAAAATTATTCTTCCTTGTTTCTCATTCTGAGCATGAGTGGCACTAGAGTCTGGGAATGGTTAGTTCCAAAAAGAGCAGTCCTCCCCCTACATATCAGCTGACTATCACTTGAGAGATCCCCTTCTTTCCATGTTACCCACAAATTCTGCCCACTGTTTTTCTATATTTTGAATATTCTCATTATTTTAGCAAAAGACTTCACATGAGATGTGGATTTTGCTGGGCGGTGGTGGAGCACGCTTTTAATCCCAGCACTTGGGATGCAGAGGCAGGTGGATTTCTGAGTTCCATGCCAGCCTGGTCTACAGAGTGAGTTCCAGGACAGCCAGGGCTACACAGAGAAACTCTGCCTCAAAAAAACAAAAACAAAAACAAAAGAAAACAAAAAAAGATGTGGATTTCAAGAGTAAACTACATAAAGAGTGATGCCCTTAGTGTGTCATGTGTCTTTAATGCCCTAACTCTATGGAATAACTGCCTTTATAACTTCTTTGTTTCTTACAGATATTACTTTGTCTTTCACAATTTGGGGTCACTGTTCCTGTAGCTAGTAGCTACTATTCTTTTGGGCAGTTTAGTATCAGCCAGCTCACACTTTTCTGATATAGACAGTCCTATAAATGGCGTAGTTAAGCTGTTATTGTTTTATTTTTTTGTTCTTGTTTATAAATATCATACACCTAACCTCATAGACAAATGCAATTCTTTAAAAAGTTTAAGCATACTTTAGAAGTCTCTCATTGTTAATTTTTGGTTATTTATGATTATTTCATCTATTTATTTATTTATTATACTTTATTGAATAGTAATTAAAAGAGGAAAAATATGAAGTCCGTAGAAGTTCCAGAGGCTTAGGAATCCTTAAAACTTCCAAAGTATTTGAGCTTAATTCATAAAGCTGAGTTTGCTGTTCTTTGAGTATTCTCTAAATCCTTTTTCCTTTACCAAAATCCTGGCCAGTAATCACCTGAAGTTTTGCACATAAAGTTTGCTTCAAGAACTGATGGTCTCTGGAGGTAGGTTTAAAGACTGATGGTTTCTGACATTCTAGCTCTCTAAATATAGTGAGTGTTTGCTGATAGCTTCTAAATAATCCTAAAAAGTTCCTTATTCTATAGTTAAAAACTGCTGGCTTGGGTGATTAACAATGGTTGCATCATAGCAGGGGGTTAAGTAAAGGATTATTTCCTGGGGCTTTTTTCTCTCTTGACCAGAAGCCTAGATTCTAGCTTGCCTGGCTGGAGGGAGGTTTAGGGCAATAAACTTTTATTTAACTAGGAGAAGAGAATCACTCTTGCAGAAGAAGAATCTTTTACACAAGAAAATATGCATTAACATACATATTTTCACAATACACATTCATTATCACATAATTACTTGTTGGGCCCAACAATCTGTCTAATCTATTTCCATACTTACACAGACACACCTATACTTACATACATATGCATATGGAGCAAAAGCCCAAGCACCACCTCAGAAAGAACTCACTCATTTTGGATGAAAACTAAGCTTTAACCATATAGGTAAAGAAAAGGCTTCTACGATTTTATTGCTAAATGGATTAAATGCAAGTATTATTTTCACTTCTTATTAATTTTTATGAATTTCTTACTCACTGGCACTGGCACTCTCAAACTCTTTGTGGGCTCACCTGTATCCTCACCACAGGTGCCAGTCCTACCATGATGCCCAGGTGAGGTGCTGGGCACCCTTCCAAGAGCTGTGGCAGTTGAGAGGTGGGATCAGCTCTGCACAGATTCTGAACTGTGGGCTGATGTCATTGTCCAGACCAGTGATGTCTAAATGATCTTTAGCAGTAATATGAGCCACAGACATGGACACAGACCCCTTCTGCTGCATGGCCACAGCACCAGACTGGTCAGTATCTGCTGGAATATTACCATGGCCTTAGGTCCAAGGCAGGATTCTCACAGCAGGCTATACCTCAATATCCTCATGCCTTTAGTTCTCTCTTCATAATGCTCAAATTATCCTGCTTCTTTCTCTCCCATATGTCCATTACATATTTGCACATTGTAGTGGATGCTACTGAGGGTAGGCCATGGGACTGGTGGGCTTCTTAGTGTCAGCCTCTACCTTCTCTGGTGTGGCTGCCATATAAGTGTGTGTGTGTGTGTGTGTGTGTGTGTGTGTGTGTGTATTGGTTTGTTTACCTGTTGAAAACCTGACAGATGACAAGACACATTTTTTGTTGTTTTTCTTTAAAATATGTATTTTTTTTCTCGTAAGCTAGTTTATTTACATTTTACAGTTTTTGGTTGCCCTCTGAAAAACATCTATCTTTCTTCTCCTGCCTCCATGAGGGAGCTCCCCAGCACATCCAATCCTGCCCCACTGCCCTATTATTCCCTTATGCTGGGGCACCCAGCCTTCACAGGACCCAAGGCTTCCCCTCCCATTGATGCCACTCAAGGCAATCCTCTGCTACATATGCAATTGGAGCCATGGGTCCCTCTATGTGTATTCTTTCATTGGTAGTTTAGTCCCTCAGAGCTCTGGGGGATCTGGTTTGTTGATATTGCTGTTCTTCCCCCAGTATTGCAAATTCTTTCAGCTCTTTCAGTCCTCCCCTAACTTCTCCACTGGGGTTGACATGCTCAGTCCAATGGTTGGCTGCAAACATCCACATCTGTATCGGTAAGACTCTGACAGAATCTCTCAGGAGACATCTATATCAGGCTCCTGTCAGCAAGCACTTCTTGGTATCAGCAAGTATCTGAGTTTGGTGCCTAAATATGAGATGGATCCCTGGTGGGGCAGTGTCTGGATGGCCTTTCCTTCAGTCTCTGTTCCACTCCTTGTCTTTAATTTCTTTTTTTACTTTTTTCCTTGACCAAATTATCACTGAGTAGAGCTCTGTTCATCTTCCATGTGTATTTGGGCTTTCTGTTGTTTGTTTGTTTTTTGTTGTTGTTGTTGTTGTTGTTGTTGTTGTTATTGAAGACCAGCCTTAGTCTGTGGTGATTTGACAGTATGCATGTGATTATTTCAGTCTTCTTGTATGTGTTGAGGCCTGTTTTGTGACCAATTATATGATCAATTTTGGAGAAGGTACCATGAGGTGCTGATAAGTGGTGAGAGCCACAATGCCCCACACTTGGCGCCCCCACGCTTTGGGAGCCACTACTGTTGGGAGCCAACTTTTAGCAGAAGGTGGCTAGATCATCTTTGCAGCCATCTGGAACCATATTCCCTGATAGAGACTTGTTTTTCAACAGCATATAACAGCTGAGCACACTCTGAAAAACATATTGTTTATCCCACATAGCTTGTTTTGCTGTTTAGTGACCCCAGCTGCATGGTGCACATGGTGAAATTTCTTCACCTGTGTTCTCCTGCTTGTGCTTATAAATACCCAGGATTTTCTTGTAATAGAGGGAATAGAGGAAATAAAGGGGTAACCAGACTTGATCACACACCCTGTCTTGTCTCATTCTTCGAATCTCTTGCCCCTCCATCCACACTCTCTCTCTTAACCAGAGCACTTAGCCCCAAAGCATGGGGTAGTGTGGACAGCAACATAGTAGCCCCAAAACGTGGGGCAGTGCAGCTCTCAACAGATAAGGAGGTATATTCTTTTATTTTAGAATGAAATGTAATATAGAAATCTGTTCAATCCATTTGGTTCTTAACTTCTGCTCGTTTCACTGCAGCTCTGTTTAGTTCCTGTTTTCCCTATCTGTTCACTGATGAGAGTGTGGTGTTGAAGTCTCCCACTATTATTGTGTGAGGTGCAATGTGTACTTGGAGCTTTAGTAAAGTTTCTTTTATGAATGTAAGTGCCCTAGCATTTGGAGCATAGATGCTCAGATTTGAGAGTCCATCTTGGTAGATTTTTTCATTTGATGAGTATGAAGTGCACTTCCTTATGTTTTTAAATAATTTTGGTTGAAATTCGATTTTATTCTATATTAGAATGGCTACTCCAGCAGGTTTCTTGGAATCATTTGCTTCCAAAAAAAATTCCAGCCTTTTACTCTAAGGTAGTGTCTGTCTTTGTCACTGAGGTACATTTCATGTATGCAGCAAAATCCTGGGTCCTGTTTATGTATCCAATCTGTTAGTCTATGTCTTTGTATTGGGGAATTGAGTCTATTGATGTTAAAAGATACTAAGGAAAAGTAATTGTTGCTTTCTGTTATTTTTGTTGTTAGAGATGGAATTATGTTTGTGTGTCTCCTTTTTGGGGTTGGTTGAAAGAAGATTACTTTCTTGCTTTTTCTAGGGTGTAGTTTCCCTCCTTTTCTTGGGGTTTTCCATCTATTATCTTTTGTGGGGCTAGATTTGTGGAAAGATATTGTGTAAAGTTGGTTTTGTCTTGGAATATATTGGTTTTTCCATCTATATTGAGAGGTTTGCTGGCTATAGTAGCCTGGACTCCCATTTGTATTCTTAGGATCTATATGATATCTGCCAAAGATATTCCTGGTTTTAATAGTCTCTGGTAAGAAGTCTATTGTAATTCTGATAGGTCTGCCTTTATATGTCATTTGACGTTTTCGCTTTACTGCTTTTAATATTCTTTCTTTGATTTGGGAATCTGAGGTGTTGATTATTATGTGACAGGAGAAATTTCTTTTCTGATCCAGACTATTTGGAGTTCTGTAGGCTTCTTGTATGTTCATGGGCATCACTTCCTTTAGGTTAGAGAAGTTTTCTTCTATTATTTTGTTGAAGATGTTTACTGGCCCCTTAATTTGGAAATCTTTGCTTTCTTCTATACTTCTTATCCTTAGGTTTGGTCTTCTTATTTTGTCCTTGAATTCTTGGATGTTATGGATTAGGAGCTTTTTTCATTTTGCATGTTCTTTGTTGTGTAAGTGTATTCTATGATATCTTCTGCACCTGAAATTCTCTCTTCTATGTCTTCTAGTCCATTGATGATGATTGCATCTATGACTACTGATCTCTTTCCTAGGTTTACTATCTCCAGGGTTGTTTCTATTTGTAATTTGTTTTATTGTTTCTGTGTCCATTTTTAGATCCTTGTTGGTTTTGTTCAATTCCATCTCCTGTTTGATTGGGTTTTCCTATAAATCTTTAAGAAATTTTTGTGTTTCCTCTTTAAGGGCTTCTCCCTCTTTACCCGAGTTCCCCTGTGTTTCTTTAATGGAGTTAGTTATGTCCTTCTTAAAATGCTCTATCATTTCATGAGATGTGATTTTAAATTCACATTTTGCTTTTCTGTTTTGGTGTGGTATCCAGGAGTTGCTATAGTGACAGAACTGGGTTCTGATGATGCCAGTTAGCCTTGGTTGTTGTTGCTCATGTCATTGTGCTTGTCTCTTGCCATCGGGTTATCTGTAGTGCTACCTGTCTTTGCTGTCTCTGACTGGAGGTGTCCCTCCTGTGATCTGGGTTGTGTGAGAACTCCTCAGAGTCCAGTTGTCTCTGTGATTCTGGAATTCTGTGATCCTCAGATCCTGGGTTTCTCAGAGCTTTTGTGAGTCAAGGTGCCTCTGGGATCCTGAAATCCTGCTGTGATCAAGCTCCTTAGATCCTGTTGTGTCAGAGCTCCTGGAAGTCAAGCTGTCTGTGTGTTGCAAGAATGAATGGAGAGGCAGAGCACTGGGTTTGCACCAGAAACAAAAACAAGCTAAAACAAAAAAGAAAAACAAAAAAAAACCCAAACAAACAAAAACAAAACAACAACAACAACAACAACAAACCCATGTCTCTGGCTTCATGGTGGTTTGTGTTTCCCTGGTTCCAGTGAGGGTCCCAGTTAAGCTGGGTGTTGGGAAAAATGTTGTGACTTCAGCTGTGATCCTGAGATCCAGTACTCCTGGGTGTTGTCTGTTCCTCTGGTAGTCAAGCTTTCTCTGTAATTCTGTTATCCTGTGATTCTGGGCATCTCAGAGCACCTGGGAGTTGAGTTTCCTCTGGGTGTTGTGGGACTGCGTGCAAAGCCAGTACCCAAGATGTGCTCAGGGCACAGGTCTGTCCAGAAGTGCCTTATGCCTCTGGCTGTGTAGGTGTTCTTTTATCCCTGAATCCTTGAGGACCCAGTTACTCCTGATGTTGGGGCAGATGTTGTGACCTCCTCACTTGTGATTCTTAAAATCTTCTATCATCTTCATGAAATAACTTAGTTCTGAGACCTGCTTTCTGGAGTATTGGGGTATCCAGGAATTTCTTTGGTATGGGAACTGGTTTCTGATGTTGCTATGTCAAATTGGTTTCTGTTGCTTAATTTTGTATGCTTGCCTCTTGCCATGTGGTTATCTCTGATGTTATCTGGCCTCCCTGTGTCTGTCTGGAGCCTGTCCATCCTGTGATCCTGTGATCCTGTGATCCTGTGATCCTGTGATCCTGTGATCCTGTGACCCTGTGATCCTGTGATCCTGGATGTGTCAGAATACCTGGGGTGTCAAGCTGCAACTAAGGTGTGGGCTATATGGGTTTGGATCCAGGGCTGATACTCTGTTTCTTGCTCAGGAAGAAACTGGTAGGCATGCAGGTCTCTGTTTGGCTGGGAAATCTGTGTCCAGGAGTCAAAAGGGTCCCAGTAATCTGGGTATTGGGGCTGGGTTTTGGGTCTCACCTGTGAACCTAGATGTGTCAGAATACCTGGTAAGTCAAGCTGCAACTGGGCTGTGGGCTGTGTGGGTATGGATCTATAGCTGAGGCTCTGCTCCTGGCTCAGGTAGAAACTGGAAAACTTGAGGGTCACTGGCTGGGCAGGGAATCGACAAGACACATCTTAAGTTATCAATTTCCTCATGATAATCAACATGTAGCCTTAAAATCTTGTAGTCTATATAGTCAGCATGTAGTCTCTAAAACTTGCCTCAGCTTCATTATCTAGCCATGCAGCATGTATTTGAAGCAGTGATGTTCAATTGTCCTGAGGAAGAGAACACTCCCTGCCTGGCATTGGGTCTGAATGAGACCCCCTCCCATGGGAGTTTCTTGGGAAGGTGTTGTACCTTTTGCCTGTTGTTACTCTACATTCTTGAGCCAAATGTTGGCCTTTGCTACATATTTGACACATTCCAGAAGACACAGGACCTCTTTTGGGATTACTTTGTTTTCTTCTGTAGTTATTTCAGAGATGACCCTGCTCACAATTTAAACATTTGAAATCTTGGGTCATTTCTAGGTCTCAAGTGTCAGCTTCTCTTATTAAGGTCATAACAGGTGAACAAGCTCTAACATCAGCTATATGTCTAATTCACTCATGTATTAATGCTGACCTTGCCCTCAGTGGTCTGATTACTTCCTGGCATTCAGTATTTGCATTTTCAGAGGCTAAACACTCAATTATTGCCTTTCTTGCTGCTGGATCTCCTTTCCACAGCTGAGGCTAGCCTTTGCAAAAAGTCAGGGAAGATATTCTTTGGACTTTGTATGACTTAAGAAAATGATTCAAGTCTTTTTTCTGATTCTGTGACTTTCTCCCAGGCATTTATGGCTGCCAATCAACACAATGCCAGAGTTTCTTCATGATATACAGCTTGTACCTGTACCTCAGCAAAGTGACCTTCATCAAGCAGCTGATTTTCTGATATCTCTCTACCCCTGGATCTATTTTGTCATTCTATCTCTCTCACTTCTTCACTCCACTATGAGAACCATTGTAAATGTGTGACAGGTTCTATCATTTCTTTTCCATATCTCTCAAGTCATGGGGGATTATTATATTTTTAGTGGCCCAAGAGGTCAGTATTTGTTTTGCATTCTAAAATTAGTGACATTTTCCTTAAATTTCCTCAGTTCTAGCACATCCATGAGTTGCCATTTGAATTATCTAATTATCTTGTGGGATGGTCATCATCCAGAGGTATATGTTGTATACTAACTAGATAAATTAACATTTTTTCTAATGCCTTTGGTTGGAATTCTTTATCTTCTGTTTTTGAGTATCTTCTTTAGTAGAAATTTTAAATTATAGTCTTAAGGTGGAATGAGTTCATGCTTCATGTTTCTCCTTTTGTAGCTCCCCTGTTCCCTGAGTTCCTGCATTCTCTGTTTGATGTTCTGCCTCCACATTTTAATTTTTTCTTTATATTGCAATTCTGATATTCTCACTGTCTGTTTTATTTTGATTAACTAATTTTAAAAGATTATTCTCCAAGTCTTGCTTCCAATCCTCGTTATTTTCTCTCTGCTGCCCAGTTTGTTCTGTGAGTTGTTGTATCCTTTGCTCTAGCATCTTTACCAGCTCCTGTCCCCCATTTTTATTTTCATCTTTCTGTCTCTTATTCTGATCTATAACTTCCTTTGTCCTCAATTCTAGTGTTTCTTCTAGGCCACCTTGGCAAGTCTTCAATTTATCTTTCTGTGGTTTATATTGCTCTACAATTTTTTCTATCTTCTGTTCTTGGCCTTGCTTCCATAATCTTAGCTTCTTTTCATGTTGTAATTCTGATATTGCAGCATCTGCCTCATTTTGATTTGTTAGCTTTAGTAAATTATTCCCTAGACTTTGCTTCCAAATTGTATCTCTATTTCCATGCTATTCAGCCTGATCTGTAAACTGTTGAATCATTTTTTTTCTAGAGTCTCTTCCAGCTCCTGTCTACAGACTTTTTTCTTCTCTTTCTGTTGCTTATTTTGACCAGTAAAATCTGGAATCTTTAGTTCTAACATTTTTTCTAGGCTGTGTTGACAAGTCTTAAGCTTATCTCTCTGTTGCTCAGTCTCATCTATAAATTTCTGGAATTTCTGTTCTAGCATTTTTCTAGCTCCTGTATCCAACCTATATTCTCGTCTTTCTCTTCCTTACTTTGGGCTATGGATTCTTGTGCGTTCAGTTCTAATGTTACCTCTAATCTCTTTTCTAAGGCACATAATTTTTTTATTAAGACCCTGTCTTTTGAGAAGACACTGAAAATCAAGAGACTAAATATTGCAGTACTGGCAAATGACAAGGTATCTATTTTCTTAAAATACATCCTTGTCAAGCCATTCAAAATATCATCCCATAAAGCCCCTGAACAGGTATTTTTTGTGTTTACAATCTTTAAATATATATATCCTTATGATTCTTATGATTTTTTTACCTGATCCTAAATCATTTGTCCCTTTGCCTCCCTCTGCTGTTCAATTTAGAACACTGCAGTCCTCTCTGATTCTTTTATTCATTCAGGGAGTTTCTGACTGTAGAAAGACTGGTGGCTTCTGGTGCTCTGAGCCAGCTCTCTGTCTTTTGTTAGGGTTGCAGCTAGCAGCATGTGCTTGTATACTGATCTCAGGTAGCCTGCATCACAAGCAGTCAGAAGAGCCAGACTGTCTGTCCAGTGTCCTGTATAGGCTGGGGTGTTATACTTGCCTGTATCTGTCTGCCTGGGGCTTTGGAGGGAATCTACAGCTGTCTAGGTAGCCTAGATCACTGCTCCAGAAGTGTATTCCAGGGTGGGTTATTAGCACTTTTATCTTAAGTTGGTTTCTAACCCACATGATGGGTGCCAATTTCTTGTAGGAAATCTCCAACTCAAATAAATACTTGCAAAAAACATGAACCTCAGTTATAATATTAATAAGCTGGACAACTAGGTTGTGCAGATATACCACAACACTACTCTATTACACAGCTATGAGATCATTTGCTACTTGTGGTTTCTCCAGGCCACATGGTTTTTAATCCATCTTCCTTCCATCTCCTATTCCTCCATTTTCTATTCTTTCCTCATTCTCCTTCTTTCCCCTTCCTGATTTCTCTCTTCTCTGAATTTCCCAGCCCAACCTTTCCTTTCCACTGTCCAATCACAGGCTCTTGTCTTTATTTGACCACTTAAAGTAGGAAGAAGATTCACTTGAAATCACCTGAGTATGTGATCTACTCCTTGTCCAGTCAGCCCGACCTTGAGGAAGCAGGGTTAGCATCAAAATACAAACAGCACCATGGCAATCCACATTTAAAGAATAAAACAAACCTGTTCATCAGATTTTCAGAAAGCAGAGACAAGTTGGAAAGAACAACTGTGGTTGGTACAGAATGTAAAACATCAGTAAGTCAGATGAGAGACAAGATTGCCTATCAGAGCAGTGTGGAAAAGAAATTCACTGTGTTGTCTGTGAAAACTGAAAAATTTGTCTGTTTAATAGCTTTAAAATGTTTTTTATGGGGAATGATGCCCAAATATAAACGTATTCAATGTTCCACACAAAATGTGGCACAAGATATGCTATTAAAAACATGACGTTTTAGGGTTCCTATAAAAATGACATCATCATATTAATATAATCTAATGTCTGCATGGGCTTTTGGCACTCTCTTTTTTGTTTTCTACCACATAAAGACCAGAGCAAAATGTTTTACACTTTTTTGAGGCAGTCCAATGCTTTCCCTAATTAGAGACAGATTTAATGCTTTCTACACATTTCTGGATCTGGGCAGGGTGTCAATCTTATTTGTTATGTATCCATCTGTTATGTTATCACTCATTTGAGAACTGAAGGAAACATTCTGCTATGCATTGGTTTACATGAGATTATAAACACATCGTGCATGTGCACCAACGTCACTCCTCACATTGAAGTGATGCCTGGCATACTTTAGGTTGAGTTTTACAAGGTGACAGGTACGAATCCAGCTCTACAGTTTCTCTGCCAGCTGAAATCCAGCTCTTCTAGCATGATTTGTTAATGATCCTGTCTTTAAAAGAATATTGGTAACTGTAGATGTGTTGACATATATCTGGGTCCTCATTTGTATCCCACTGACCTATGTATCTCGTTTTTGTGCAAATTACATAGAAGTAGCCATATTTGCTATGAATGCATGAATGCAAGGATCATGCCATGTCCAAAAGAAATTCATTTGCTCTGGTCATCCTGTATCTATGGCTTCTGTAATCTCTCTTCATCCTTTTTCTTAATTTTCCCTGAGTCTGTAACGAGAAAAAAGGCTGTGATAAACATGTGCCCTTTATGGCTGAGGATCTCACAGGCATTTCTTCTCTGAACTTTGAAAATAGTCTCTATATCAGCCACATTCTGCTATGCAATGAAGCATCTCTTTTGAATGTAAAACTTCTGTATTCCAAGCCAATATCCCACTTAGAAATTCTGCCATGGGAGAATAATTGTGACTATGATTGACATACATTATATTTATGTATGAAATTCTCAAATAATAAATAAAATAAGTTAAATATTCACTAAAATGTTTATTTTCTCAAAATGCATAAATCTGTTTTTTGAATTCTATGAATAATATCCCTGAAGTGTAGAAAAATAAGAACATTAATGGACGAATGAAATCTCATAAAAATGTAAAGCAGAACAATCTGAGGCAAGAAAACATACAACCAAAGTTAGCCATCTATTCTGTTAAGAGGGGACTTGTATCTAAAGAATATGAAAAACTCAAAATAATACTCTGTAGTGTAGTTTTTTTCTTTGGAGGTAATTATTGTCTCAGAGAACTGCTGCCTCCCTCTGCTAACCTACACCTAGTCTTAGAAGTTTCCAGGCCTCATTCAATCTTATCCTGGCCAAAGATATTTTCATCCTCTGAGACTTATGCTGAATAAACTCACCCATTCTTCTTTCCAAAGTCGATCTAGCCAGAAAGATCAATGCAGCTCTTCTGGCTCAAAATTCCTATTCATGGTGACTGATTCAATTTGACTTCTTTCATGTTTCCTTTCTTGAATTGCTTGGCTGGACCTCAAACTAAATCTTCCAATCTGGTCTAATTTCAGCCTCTTTCTCATTCTCTGGTTCATTCTGTCTTTATCTGTGTCTAGCTTGCTCTCTCTTCAACACATTTTTGTAGAACTCTCCTTGTAAAACTGCCTCCTTTCTTTTTTTCTCTTTCCTATTTTGCTTCCCTTTCTTCTCTCTTCAATTAAAAATTGGGCATATCCTATTCTGTCAAATCTTTCTCTGAATTATCACTTTTTCTGTGTCTCAATTAGACTTCACTTTCAAACTTGGGTGTTTCCTTCTTTGAAGTAACTTCAAATTCACTGTTTGGGGTTAAAACTGTGTGTACTAAGGATGTATCTATATTGCAGCCAGAGGAATTAAAGGACTGAGCACCATCACAGCTAGAATTTTTTCAGTAAATAACATAATCTCAGGGTTCACATAGTGACCATATATCCTGCAACAGTAATCAGTAAAAATGCAAGCATTTCTGTTAAAAAGAGACATGCAGAACTCAGTTGAAAGTTATTAAACAAACAAACAAAAGAAATGCCTAAGAAACACATAAAGAGGTTTTCAACATACTTAGCCACTGGCAAAATGTAGATTACACTACTTTATGAGTTCATTTACCTCAGTTGGAAGGACCATCTTCTGGAATACAAATATTGACAAATGCTGAATATAGCAAAAAGGGAGAACACTACTCACAGGTGTGTAGAGTAGTGCAGCCATGTTGAAAATCATTCTAGAGCTTTCTTTTTAAAAGAAGAAAGAAAAGAAACAAAAACTGAACTACCATATTTAACCCACTTTTACTACTCCTTGACATACACTCAAAGAATACTGTATATCCTCTGTAGAGATATTTGCACATATAAATTCATTACAGTAATATTCACAATAGTTAATATATGGAGTCACCATCAATGTTGATCACCACAAAAAGAGTTTATACAAATGTGGTACAGACACATAAAAGATTTACTTAAGCATGAAGGAAAACATCAGTGGACACAATTTCCCAATAAAAAGACACAGTGTAACAGTCTGGATACCTAAACAGAATCTCATATTTTCCTGCAAACAGCAAGACACCTCAGTGACAAATACAGACACTACTTTAGATAAAAGGATAGAAAAAAGTTTTCCAAGAAAATGGGCCCAGGAAACAAGCTGGAGTTGCCATTCTACATCCAAAAAAATAGATTTTCAACAAAAAGTTATCAAATGAGATGGGGAAGGACAGTTCATATTTTTCAAAGGAAATATCCAACAATAGGAAGTACCAATTCTGAACACTTATGCCCCAAATTCAAGGGCATCCACATTCATAAAAGAAACTTTACTAAAGCTGAAAACATACACTTAACCTCAAATAATAATAGTGGGAGAATTAAACACCCCACTGCCACCAATGAATAGGTCAATGAAACAGAAATTAAACTAACAAAAGTTATGAAGAAAATGGATTTAATAGATATCTACAGAACATTTCACCCTAAAATAAGAGAACTCACCTTCTTCTCAGTACCTCATAAAAACTTCTCAAAAATTGACCATATAATCATACAGAAAACAAGCCTCAATAGATACAAGAAGATTGAAACAATCTTATTCATTCTATCAGACAACCGTGGACTAAGACTGGGCTTCAATAACAGCAAAACAACAGAAAGCCCACATACTCATGCAAACTTAACAACTTTCTGCTTATTGATAACTTGGTCATGGAAGAAATAAAGAAATAAAAGACTTTATAGAATTCAGTAAAAATAAAGACACAACATATCCAAACTTATGGGACACAATGAAAGCAATGCTAAGAAGAAAATTCATAGCACTACGTGTTTTCTTGAAAAAAAAATGGAGAGACCCCATACAAACAACTTAACAGCACACATGAAATCTCTAGAACAGTAAGAAGCAAACACACCAAAGGAGATTAGAAAACATGAAATAGTCAAACTCAGGACTGAAAAAAATCTTTTAGAAACAAAGAGAACTATACAAAGAATCAAGAAAACCAAGAGCTGAATCTTTGAGAAGATCAACAAGATAGATAAACCCTTAGCAAAACTAATGAAAAGACATAGAGACAGTTCCCAAATTAATAAAATCAGAAATAAAAATTGAGACATAGCAGCAGAAACTGATGAAATTAAAAGCATCATCATAATCTACTACAAATTTCAATACTCAACAACACTAGAAAATCTTGATGAAATGGATGATTATAGGAATAACCTATACCAAAGTTAAATCAAGATCAAGAACTATCTAAAAACTTTCAGAACCATTATGGAAATTGAAAGAGTCATTAAAAATCTCCCAACCAAAATGAGCCCAGGGCCAGATAGTTTTAGTTCAGGATTCTACAAGACCCTTGAAGAAGAGCTAGTAGTAGTACTTCTCAAACTATTCCTAAAATAGAAACATAAAGAACACTACATAATTAATTCTATAAAGCCACAGTTATTCTGGTAAGTAAACCACACAAAGACAAAAAAAAACCCCTTCAGGTCATTCTCATTATTAATATTGATGCAAAAACACTCAATAAAATGCTTGCAAACTGAATCCAAGAACACATCAAAATGATCATTCACCATGATCAAGTAGGCTTTATTCCACTGGTGCAGTTATGGTATAATATCCATTAATGTAATCCATTAATGTAATCGACTATATAAACAAAATCAAAGAAAAAAGTCACAGGATCATCTCATTAGATGCTGAAACAGTACCACATTTTTTGTATCCATTCCTTTGTTGAAGGGCATCTGGGTTCTTTCCAGCTTCTGGCTATTATAAATAAGGCTGCTATGAACATAGTGGAGCATATGTCTTTGTTATTTGTTGGGGCATTTTCTGGGTATATGCCCAGGAGTGGTATAGCTGGGTCCTCAGGTAGTGCTATGTCCAATTTTCTGAGGAACCACCAGACTGACTTCCAGAGTGGTTGTACCAGCTTGCAACCCCACCAACAATGAAGGAGTGTTCCTCTTTCTTCACATCCTCGCCAGCATCTACTATCACCTGAGTTTTTGATCTTAGCCATTCTGACTAGTGTCAGATGGTATCTCAGTGTTGTTTTGATTTGCATTTCCCTGATGACTAAGGATGTTGAGCGTTTCTTAAGGTGCTTCTCGGCCATTCCTGTTTCCTCAGTTGAGAATTCTTTGTTGAGAATGTAAAATAGCAATAAGTAAGATGAGAGACAAGATTGCATATCAGAGCATTGTAGAAAAGAATTTCCCAGTGTTGTCTGAGAAAGCTGAAAAAAAAACCTATTCCTGTAATAGGTTAAGAAAATTTCATATAGAGAAAAATGGCAAGATAAAAATGTATTAAATATTCTACATAATATGGGGGGCATCAAGATATACTATTAAAAATATTACATTTTGTCATTCATATATGAATCACTTCATTATACTACTAAATCCAAAGACTGCATGGGCTTTGGTCTTCACTTTTTTTAAAACATCACACAAGGAACAGAAGAAAGTATTTTAGGCTTCTTGTGAGGTAATCTAATGCTTTCCCTAACTAGAGATAGATTTAATGAATTCCAGATAATTTTCTGGCAGTAGGCAGGCTATCTCTCTTAGTTCCTGTGTATCTATATGCAGTGTCTTCAATCATTTAGAATGGTAGGAAAGACTAAGTCTTGTATTATTTATATACAAGATTATATAAGTCATCATACCACATATATACTTGCACGTTTATTACTGTACTATTCAAACTACCTGTAACATGGAACCATCACATTTTGTTTTTCTGGAACTTCATGATGCTGATCCAGTTTATCATATCATTGCACTTTCAGAAGCTACCAGTCATTACTTGTAAAAAAGTAATACAACAAAAACACAGAAAAAAAAAACAAAAACAAAACAGCTGCTGCTGCTGCTGATGATGATGATGATGATAATGATGATATCAACATAGTAGAACTGAAAGTTTTCCTATTAATTGAGCTTTACCTAAGTGCTTCAAGAAAGGACATTCATTGATGACCTTTAAAACAGCAGAGGATGAAGTCAAAGTTCATTATGACATTTCAGGATCATACAAGTATATGACAGGAAAAGCTAATTCTCAACCATAACTCATAAATCCACCAAGTAGAATTGCCTCTTACTTCTGAAAAGATTGTAAGTGTGGAATTGAATGTTGGTTCTGCACCTGTACTACCAACTCAAAATACCCTTTTTGTTTTCTATTAAATTATCAAACTTGACTACTAATAAACTAATAATTGTATTTCACTATCACATGCTAACATTCATTTATGCTTTTCTTCCTGAATGCCTTTCCTTCTCTTCCCAGATTTCTCAGAGGAGGATGTTAAGGCCTGGGAAACAAAACCATGTTTAGCCTGTTGTTACTAATGTTACAAGAAAATATTCTCATATGCTGTAACTACTGTTACTAGGGAAATTTCCCCTGCCAGTGTGGTTGCATACTCTATTATGTTCTGTGCTTTGATGTTCTTGAAAACCAATCAAAGAGAAGTCAGTCAGAATACACACATGCCTTTGGCACACACATGTAATACCAAACAACGAAGGTAAAGTTGGTTTGTAAAAAGAAGCACCCATGTTTGAGAGTAATGTCTAATTCAGTGGCAGACGAAGTGACAAATCAGAAAAGATTTGACAGAATAGGATATGTTCAACACTCAGAGAGGAATGAGAACCTACTTCAGAGAGCAGGCTAGGTGGAGAGACAATGGAGGTAGTTTGACAAGAAGAGTTTTACAGAGACAGGATAAAGTCAGAGAACAAGCTAGACACATGTAAAGATTGAATGAGTCAGGAAATGAGAAGGACCCAGGGGATTAGAACAGATTGCCAAAGTTAGGATGATACCAAGCAGAACAAGTAGTGGAAAAGTTGAGAAAAGCCAGATTGAATCAGTCAGCTCGAGGAAGGGTTTAACCCAGAGCAGCAGAGTTGAATCAGCCAAGGAGAAATCAGAAATTAGAAAAAAAAAAAAAAAAAAAAAAAAAAAAAAAAACTGAGCTTCTTCCACAGTAAGTATTAAAAGGTGAAAACATTCCAGGCATTGATAAGATTGTACAGAGGCTAAAAGCTTTGGGAACTAGGCCTAGTTTTGCAGGCAGAGGCAATAGGCCTTTAAACTAACAATAACTACAGGAGAATAAAAGTTACTTTAATAATGACGATTTCACAATCCTCTCTAGGAGGAACCTAAGCTGCCATTAGAATTTTGTTTGGCTTGTCTTCAGTGTTAGCTGATATGAGACAATATTTAAAAAGCTCATGTTTCAAGCTTTTCTTTAAAGAAGGATTTTACTGTTTGTATGAACTATATTCTGTTTGGCTTATTTGTCTGTTTGTACTCACTGCAACTGTTTTCGTTTAAAATGAGGAACTATGCTGCTTCAGTATCTGAAATCATGCCAACACATAGTTGCAGACAGATATAAGGCAAAGAATTAAAATATAATGCTGTTTTGGGAAGTACCATATAAACTATTTTTCACTAAATTACATTTTGAAAGATATCTTTATGAACTGTCTCAATCTTTTTGTAATGTTCTACAGCTTAAATTATTAAATGTTAAGTAAATGGGATAAAATCTATATGTACAAATAATATACATAATAAATATTTTAATAAGATAGTCACTGGACTGTTCATTCACAGTAGAAGAAAATAGAGTTCTCCCTTCAATATATTCAAATTATTTATCAAATGAAGGGTAATACACTTGATCTTTGAATTTCATAAATCTCCCATTAGCTAAAATGAGTCCTATGGAAACCAAGGACACCAGAGCTGTGCCTTCTCAGCAATAGTAAAATACAAAGGAGATGATGCCTGTTTAAGATATGAGAAGGAAAATATTTTGCATAAAAAGTGATTTAATTTGTAGGCAAGATGAAATCCTCCAAGACCTCTCAGTCAGGAGGATTTCAAGACAACCAGTTCACAGAATATTACTGGAAACGTAGCAGTTTTCTTCACATTATGTCTGATAAATTAAAAACACTGGTTCTCTAAATAATGAGGATCTGTAGAAAATGTTTAAAATCACTGTGTAACCCAGCAGCTATCCAGACATACATTCAAATACTTTTAAAAGTTCTTCTAACCACAGATGAGAAATGGATAGTGCCAAACATATCAGAGAGAAACCCCAGCTAATAATCATACAGGTTGGCCCACAGAAGCTACTAGATGAAACCCAAATGATAAATTGAATGACGATTTTATGGGGTCATTGGAAGTGGGTTAGGATGGTGTCACAAAAGGAGTCCCCCTCATCAGAAGATATGTGGGAGTTCCTACAAAGACCACAGCTGCTAGAGGAACAATGGAGAGGGGCAAGAAGAAGCTACAGTTCAGCAGGACGTTATGAGCTTGTGGCAATTCAAACATCTAAAGTCTGACCCTGAACAGTTTATTTTCAGCAAATTTTAGCACTGTACAATTTGAAGAAAAATTTTCCCATTGTAATAAAAACACCTGTACACAAGGAGCCATAATGACATTGAAATTCATGTCAAACTGTCACTTGAAAAAAAAACATCAGTTTTTTCAAGGATGTATATCACCTAGAGATAGGTTACATGTTTTATCTTTAGAGTCTATGGAAGAATCTAGTGTAGTCTCTGTAATACACATACTTTAGAGTTCATTTAAGCTACCTTTAAAACTAGTTGTTCAAATTTGGAGTAGCCTTTGGTCATATATAAAATACAAAGGCCACCTAAACTATTTGGTATCTCCAGTACTGATTGATGTGGCATGGCTCTATAGATTGTATAAATCACCAGGGTAATAAACACCTCCATCCCTAGAATTCTGGGTAGAAAAACAGGTTATGTGTCTCTTCCTCTAAAGAGATAATCTTGTGTATTTAAAATGATTGCCTTTCTAGTGCTTATCTGTGAGTGGGAAGAACTTGTGCTCCCTCAAAATGATGTATATATCTCCAAGAAGAGAGATGCCCAATAGTATCACAAATGTTCAGAATTGGAAGAAAAACATGGAGAAGGCATAACAAGGAAGTGAGAAAAGAGACAAGAAGACAAAGAAGATAGACAGAATGGGGTAAGAGAGAGAAAGTGGGCAGAGAACAAACAGGTAATCATATGCAAATGATGTATGAGGATGTCAGCTCCAGCTTTACTTTCAAAGTCCTCCTGGGTATATCTGACATTCATAAGCAAGATGCCAGTGGAGACTAGACTAGAATTCCTGTCAATTCCAGAGTGAGTCAAAGTAGCCAGAGTGTCATCTGCAGAATTAATGGAAATAATGTAACAGAAAACTGTAATCCACAGTGGGAATAAGAAGTAAGTTGGAGGCTTAAATTTTAAACTTAGTTCCTAGATGTCTAATATCACAGTTAGACATTAACTATGCAAAGGATAACAACTTCACCTGAAGCACCCAACACCAAAGGCTGCTTACTCACTGAGGAAAGAAAAAAAGTATCTCTCCGAAGGCCCTCTTTCTTAGTGAGTGTTTCTGTTGCTATAAAGAGAAAATATGCTAAACCCAGTCTTACAAAGGACACCATTTAATTGGCGCTGGTTTACAGGTTCTGAGGTTCAGTCAGTTATCATCATGGTGGGAAGCATGGAGGCATCCAGACTGGCATGGGGCTGGAGAAACTGAGAGTTCTATCTACATCTTCATCAAAAGGAAGCCAGGGGCAGACTGTCTTCAGAGAGCTAAGAGGAAGCTCTCAAAGCTCCCCCTACACCCCCCAATATGACACACTTTTGTAACAAGGTGTCACTTCCTAATAGTACCACCACCTGTGACAAGTATATTCAAACTACCACACCCTCCTAAGATGAGGTTTATATTTATTGCATTGTATATATAAATGTAGTATGTACTACATATATGTGAGTTTTCATGGATGAAGGCTGGAGGAAAATGGCAGGGTTTTGTTTGTTATTTCATTCTTCTTTCCTTAAATCATGGACTCTCACTGAATTTAGAATGGTGCTGCAAACCAGTAGTCTCACAAGCTCATCCTGCCTCTGCTTTCTATACTTCTGTGGTTAGCATTACATGTGTGACCACACACATTTTTATGTGGATGCTGGGGATTTGAACACAGTGCCTCAGGCTTTTCACAACAAGCACACTTTCTGACTGAGCCATATTTCCAGACACAGTAGGAGCTTTGTAAATCAATCTTACTCTAGAAATTTGTCAGGCCTGACTTAACATTTTCTCATATATTAATTTTTGAGTCTTCAAACTTACAAGTAAAACTATCTTCAAACTTAAAGTAGAGATTTGCTCAGGACTTAGGAGCTATTACTAATACTCTTTATTCAGATGGCAGTCCTAAGTTTTACACTGATAGTATAACAAAGATTCTTGATTTATTGATATTTGGGCCACAGGAAGAAATCTCATAATAAACAGGTATGTCAACAGGAGAAGCCAACATGTAATAAGAAAAATAATGAGTCTTAGCTTTGAAGATGCTCCTTGTTCTTATTATTGACAGACATGAGATTATTATGACATTTTATTGCTCACCAAGCAGGAAAGATAAGTCACCCTTAACTATCCAATAGATGTTTTACATTATTGTCTAGAAAGAGATATTCTTAAATAAACAAACAAAAAGTAAGCAAACAAAGAACAAAAACAAAACCCCAAGCTAGGGTGAGAGCAACAGCACAGAGCCTGGTAAAATATTTTTTAGGTACTTGCCTTTAAGTACAGCTCTAAGCATGCACCATAGAAACATCTTTGGTCACTGGGCATCAATTACATGAGAGACTTATAAATGAATAATGTGCAAAGAACAATATTATGCCATTTAGAGATGTTTTATTATACCCCTTTCTAACAAGTTTCAGGAAACATCAGAGAAGAGGGGAAGAAGAGCCAGAGGTCCAGGTGGACCTGAGCAACACATTGTCTTCTAGGCATGAGAGAATCGTTGCTCTCATGAAATCACAGCAACAGTACTTGGTTGTAGCAAATCAATCCAGTCAACCTACAACATGGATACTAGAGGGGCACACAACCCATTGGCCCTACCTGATGATCTATTGAATTTGGTGGGTGCTAATTGAAAGAGAGAATTTTTTATTCTAGGAGTATGGTCCTTGATAGGTTAATCATATTTTATATAATAGCCCTATACCCATGTGCCTAGAGGAAAGACTAATTGGATTCAGTGAGCCATAAAAACAAGCATACAAACAAAACCAACCTAGTTTGAAGAGTGCCATGAGTTAAATGCTATTTGAGGAAGAGTAAAAGGGGTGGCAAGTGTGGTCACAATTATCAATCGATCAACTTAAAATAATATATTTAAAAATTCATTTTAACAGCTCATTCAAACTGCATGAACACATAATGTCTAGCTGTCCACGCTACAGCTAGTACAATCTTCATACAATGGTTCTTTATGACTATCAACTTCTCTGAACTAAGGAGACATCAAGAATGTTAGTACAGCACATGTTTATGTGTATCTGTGAGTTTTCCAAATAGTATTGGAAATCAAGAGAGGAAGTTCTGGGGGAAAAAGAACACTATATGAGTGTGAGCCATGATCTAAAAGGCTTGGTGCTAGAACAGAGCTAAAAGCAAATGGGAGGCTTTTGCACATTGAGCTAGCAGATTCTCATTGATCAGAAGAACTTTTACTGTAGCTGTTCCTCATTTTGATGCAAGGGTCATCAGCTTCCTAAGCCTTACTATACATTTACACTTATGACTTTCTTCAATACTTCAGGGCTCCTAGCTTCTAATTAAAGTCCACGTTTCGAGCTTTTGAACTCACAGAACACCCCCTGTACTGTTGTTTTACCCCTGAGCCTGTAAGACAATAGAATAAACCTTTTTTCCTAATTATACACACACAGTATTGATCCTACTCTCATGGTACACACAGGCAAATACATCCCCACATACTTAAGAGTGTATTTAGATACAACTCTGAGAAGAAAATGAAATTATTAGAAAGAGAGAGAGACAGAAAGACAGAGACAGAGAAACAGATAGACAGAGACAGAGAGACAGAGAAACAGAGAGACAGAGAGACAGAAAGAAGAAAAGCCATGATGATCTTATGAGGCAAGAAACCTCCAAATGTATTTCTGAGTTCTTTTATGTTGTTCATAGGCTCCTGGGCATGCTTAGTTCATTTCTTCTGTGAGACTCTCTTGGGGAGAACCAAATTTTCATTTGTACATAGTTACCAATAGAAGATGTTGTATAGGTTAGTGATGGGGCATGTTTTCATCAATTCTGTTTTCACCACTTCTGTTTTCACTACTAGGAACTTAACTTGTATAGACATGTCCAGGCTCTCTGCATTCTGTCTCAGTGTCTGTGCATTCACATATGTGGTGGTCTTTTTTGTTTACAAGGCCTGCTTTTTTGGTGTCCTCCATCCCTGTAGCTCTTACAGTCTTTAGATCTCCATTACTGCACATTTTCATGATTTGGTGAAGACATTCCAGTTAAGGTTGAGTCAGGTCTCTCATTCTCTGAATACTTTCTCTGAGTGGGCATTTGTTCCAATCTCCTGCAGGAGGAAGAGTCTCTAATGATAGGTGAGGAAGACACTGATCTATGAGTATAATAGAATGTCCTTAGGAGTCATATTGTAGCTATGTTCATTTAGTAGAATCACCACAGTAAAATCTTTGCCACCTGTATATCAGATAGGAGCATAATATTCAGAATACACATTGTCATAAAAGGTAAATACATAACATTGAATAGATATTTCTCTTATATTTTCCATTATGAGCATTTAATGGCTAAGCCAGCTTTCCAACTACGAATGGACATTTATCAATAGAAAAAATACAAATGGCTAAAAAATATTTTGTACATCTTCTAAAATCTTAATGTATCATACAAATGCAAATTAAAACTAAGAGAATATTTCATTTGACATTAGTAAGAACAGTCACCATGATTCCAGTAAACAATAAACACTAGTGAGAATGTGGACAGAGAGGAAGCTTCTGAGAGTGCAATGGGATGGACCAGCCCCATGAACATCCATACTGAAGCTCCAGAAAAACAAAATCTAAACTTCCATGTGTGCTGGTTCAAAATTATGGATATTTTGAATAGTGCAGTGATAAAAATGCAAGTGTTTATGTGGTGTGATAACTTACAGATATTCATATACATAACCAGAAGAGATACAGCTGAGTCATATGGAAGAGCCACTCCTTAGTGCTTCAATCACTACAGTTCTCCAAGAGCCCTTCACATAAAACTTATTACTTAAGCCACATTAGCCAAAAATAACTGACAATGTTCCTGGTCCCTTTCTCCACAACATTTCTTTTCTTTTTCCCATGAGTTCCTAGGTGACATATTTTCCATATAACAATAATCTCTTTCACATACTGAAGACACTGGAAAAGGTCACAAAAAAGACTCAACTTGTGTGAGTTTTGGCAAAACCAACTGCTCTATTCCAGAACCAACTTAGCTCAGGAATAGGTTGAGTTCCACCAAAACAGGCAGTTCTTCTCCAGACCAACATGAGCATATCTGCCTAGCTTTCTCCATTTCTCTATGTCTGATATTCTCAGCACAATATCTAGCCAAAACACACCTGGTCTAGACCCCCATTTCACAATCCTTCTCATCTTCTATCTCTAGACACTAGAAAACCATTCAATCATTAAGCATATTCAGAACAGTCAACCTACTGTTGCCTGCATTAAACACCATACATACTGTGAAATTGTCTTTGATTTTCACCAAATGAGAGAAAATTAAAAAATACTAGTAGATCCCCTTTCAAAATACATCTGTCATCACCTAAAGGGGAAGCATCATCATCATCATCATCATCATCATCATCATCATCATCATCATCATCAATCATCATCATCATCAACAACAACAACAATAACACAACCACCCACACCACAGATAACACCTGTGGTAAATTCTGTGGCATGAAAACATCACAGAGTTTTACATCATCTGTAGCAAAGGACAATTTAGGCAATTTTTCTGAGATAATTCCTATACCTGTTCATAATGAAACATCTGGAATATTCATACAAATAGCATAGTAGATTAGTCCAAATGATAAAGGATAATAATATACAGTAAAATGCCTCTCTCTTTTTTACCACATCCAAATGTTCTTCAAATTTCTACTACCCATACTTAAAAAATGAGGTATTATGAAAGCTGTATTTGAGCTCAGAGATGAAAGGACAACAATTTGCTTTAATTTTATAATTTCCATGCTGAGGTGATGTCTCATGCAATTGAAAAACGTATAGGAATGTGAAATTAAATGACATTTATAACAAATCAAGAGTCATTCAAGCACAGTATCTTCCAACCATTTTTTTTTTTTTTTGAGACAGGATTTCTCTGTGTAACAGCCCCAACTGTTTTGGACATGGCTTTGTAGACTAGTCTGATCTTACACTTGGACAACTATATCAACCTGCCTCTGCCCCTATCTTTGAGTGCTAGGATTAAAGTATGGGATACCACACCTTGGTATATGCTCATCAATTATTACACAGAGAGAGAGAGAGAGAGAGAGAGAGAGAGAGAGAGAGAGAGAGAGAGAGAGAGAGAGACAGGACAGGAAAAGGAAAAGGAAAGTAATTATGTTCATGAGTTCTATAATGAAGCTTTCCTTAGGGGTTCAAATCTAGACCCCTAATATAGGGGACTTGGGTAGAAGAATGTCAAGTGAAGCTATGAGGCCAAGTCAAAAACAAGCAAAAGAACAATGTAAATATTGATTCAAAAAATAAGCCAAAGGTTTTTATGGGAACTGGAAGAGGATGATGAACTGTGGTACAGTGACAGTAAACATGACCCTGTATGGTATAAAGCATAATCATCCTCAAATAGTCAGATGGGTAAGTATTGAACCATTGGCTATAAACACAGAAAATTAAATACTCCAAGTTGAAAATCATTCAGAGAAAGCAATGCCTTGGAGATTTGAAGGTCATGTCAAACCACATTGTTCATGCTTATAGCCAATCAATAGTCCAAGTAACTGATCAAGAATAATTCTGGGAGGAAGCAATACTGAACACCATGTATTCAATGTTCTAAAATAAATAAATAAATAGTGTAGATGTGAGGATATTCTCAATGAAGCACATCATTCTATGTTTGTTTTGAGAAACGTGTATTCTAGAATTGAGTGGTCCAACACTTACCTGGGCTTCTTTTGCCATTTTTATTCCCCTAACACAGAAGAAATAGAAGAAAATAATATTCAGTGTTTCAGTTCTATGATATTATAGGTTCTTTAATTTGAACCAGGTCTGGAGAATTCCAGACAGCCTATCTGAAAACAAGCAGCCTGTCAGTCTTGTCTCATCTACTATGTAGTCCATCTTGGTGTTCTAATCTCCTGCAGAAATGAACAAAAAGTCATCTAAAGGGTACACATAAGTATATAACATCATATATGGAGTGTCTCACTTATTAGCAGAAATATTGTCCATCTTTATATTCAATGAGGGAAAGAATATTGACATAAGAATCCATGTTTGTATAGAAGCAAATTCTTCCAGGATCACAACTAACAGGAACAGAATTCAAAGTTAAATCAAAATAGAATTTTATTTATAATATCTGAAATTTTGCTGTATCACTTTAACATTGTTGTACAATTTCATGTTGTATTATTGAGTCCTGAATTTTTGACAGCCTTCTCCCTACTGCATCCTCCTAGGGTAAATTCCAAAGAAGAGTCAGGAATGCATAGCATCCTGCTGTGAAAGGTCAGGTCAACAGTAAGGACCTGAAAGGTACCTTTGTTCTACCATTCTTATAAAAACTGTGTCCTTCCTTCCTCCAGCACAAACTTGAGAGCAACTCTAGATTCTCCTCCAAGATGCTGGTGGTCCTGCTCACAGCAGCCTTGCTGGTCCTGAGCTCAGCTCAGAGATCAGAGGAAGGTATGAAGTAGGGGAGAGAGTAGTACAGTGATATGGGACTTGAAAAACACACTTCTGTTCAGAACTGAGAAAAAATGGTAGAAGATGAAAAAGGGATTGAGGCAAAGAATTATGAAAATAAATAGTAGAATATTTGTTATCATTTTACCTCTAGAGTTTAAACTGTAATTATAGTTGAAGTTAAAATAATTTTTGCAACAAAATAACATGTGTGTTATTTATAAAGAGACTTTTTTGATTGTGGATGATGCATGACATTATATCACAGTTGACAGAAATTCAGTTCTTATGGTGTTATATATAAGAGATAGTAGGTGTTGTTTTCCTTGTATACAGAGGATAGAAAAAAATGAAAGAAGTAAAAACATATGAGGAATGTTTCTGAGAAATGGCAAAAGGTAATAGATTTAAAACTCTGAACAACATGAGCTGGAAATATTAAGGAATAATTTCTTCTAAATATAATTTTAATGTTTATTTTATATGTATGAATGCAAATATGCATCCTCTCTCTCTCTCTCTCTCTCTCTCTCTCTCTCTCTCTCTCTCTCTCTGTGTGTGTATGTGTGTGTGAGTGTGAGTGTGAGTGTGTATGTGTCTGTCCAATTGTCTGCAGGTTTTAGAATGCTTAATTACATTCTGACAGAAGCCAACTTATTGGTAGCAGGATTTCTCCTTCTACTATATAGATTCAGGACTTAATACAAGTCATTTAGGCAACTGCTTTTGCCATTGAAAATATGTTGCTATACTCAACTTCTCTTTGTTTTTTAATGACAGCTATGCAATATTCACTGAAAGCAATATTTTTCTTATTTCAATAAATGAAATACTTAGGACTATAACATATGAGAAATGAAAATCATTAAGAAAAACATTAAGAATGGAATCATGTCTCCCTGAAATTGTAGGAGTGTTAATGAAGAGTACCAGTTTGATACATCTAAGAAATGAAGAGTAGAGTTTGATACATCTAAGAAGTAACTAAATCGTCATTGCTATTTACTGTGGAAACTATTCTGATAAGATTATCAGCCACTAGAAAATGACATAAGTAACTTTCAACTTCTTTGTGCTTATTTTTCAGAGGCCATCTATGAAGACTCATCTGAGCTGTTAGGTAAAGAGAGATCCATCCTCTATTGACACTTTTTATACCTTTGCACCTGTAATTATTCAATTCGGTAATATTTCTATCATTTCCTTATTTTATCAAAATAATGGCTGGCAGCTTCACTAGAGATAAACAGACAACCTTCCTTACATTGACTCTACAACAGCACCTTGCACTGGAAGAATTGGAAGTTAGGTTTTGATAACAAAAGAGACATTTTGTCTCTTCCACAGATTGAAGCAATATAGTGTATACGATGCACATATAGGCTGTCCTCATTTAAAATCCTCTGTGATACTATGGTTCGCCCAAAGACTTATTTCCCCAGTGATTCTAATTAGCATGCTATGATTGTACATAAAATGTGCAATTAAACAGAGCCTGTGCTTCCCACAATTTTAAATTTATTTTTTTGTACTCAGCTCTGTATCCATAGCTGACTAATTCTTACAAATATTTTGCATGAAATTTGAATGGAAAACTTTTTCTTACATTTCCTTCTTGCTTTACACAGGCCTACAGAACTTGAACACCGTTTTATATATAAGAATAATAAAGCCTTGCAGCCACAATTTTGCTAATCTGCCAAGTTCTAAGTAGTAAAATTTATAAAATATTTCCCCTTTCTTCACTTCCATCTGAAAATTGTAAGTTACATAAAATCACATTTTTTTGCATCAAATTTAAGGACAAAAACTCATTCCAAGAGTTGAGATATGAAAAGATACATATGATAAATATACAAATTAAGCTTCATGAAGCATCAATGATATAAAGTTGGGAGGGGGTGATCCTGGGAGAAAGAGAAGGTCTAAACTCATCTACTTTGACCAATACTTAAACAGAGATACAACAGCAGTACCAGAAATATAGAGGATTCCCACCAAGACCTCCTGTTTCAGATGAAGATGGTGATAAAGATGATGGTGATGATGATGGCACTGGAAATGATGGAAATAGACCAGAGAGACCAACACCTCCCCCACAACATCCTCAGCATCCACTCCCTCCTCACCCAGGAAACCACCAAGGTCCACCCCCACAGGAACCACCTCAGAGACCCCCTCAGCTTGGAAACTCACAAGGCTCACCTCAGCAGGGAGGCCAGCAACAGCCAAGTTTCCTGGGGATATTTTTTGCATAGCCATCTGGTTCCTTATCAGAGAGAAGGTAATTAAATACCGCATCCTTCATACCATCCACCAAACTACAGTGATGACCACCCTGTTACTAAAGACATAGATTATAGATACATCCAAAATATGAAAGGCATTTTTAATTCTATGGTGTATGTGATTTAAATTCACTCTTAGTCAAATGTCCTAACTTTAACACAGTTATCCAAGAAACTAAAAGTTATTTATTGATATTGTACATTGTATCTTTAATCTCTTGTTCATTGATTTATTTCAGGTGAACAGAAGACAGATGCCTTCAATATCATTCCTATAGAAGAATCATTCCAATAAAATATTTAGCATAAAATTATTCTTCCTTGTTTCTCATTCTGAGCATGAGTGGTACTACAGTCTGGGAATTGCTAGTTCCAAAAAGGGCAGTCCTCCCTCTAAATATCAGCTGACTATCACTTGAGAGATCCCCTTCTTTTCATGTTACCCACAAATTCTGGCACCGTTTTTTTATATTGTCATTATACCCATTATTTTAGCAAAAGATTTCACATAAGATGTGGATTTTGCCGGGCAGTGGTGGCACACGCCTTTAATCCCGGCACTTGTGAGGCAGAGGCAGGTGGATTTCTGAGTTCCAGGCCAGCCTGGTCTACAGAGTGAGTTCCAGGACAGCCATGGCTACACAGAGAAACCCTGTCTCAAAAAAAAAAAAAAAAAAACCAAAAACAAAAAAATAAACAAACAAAAAAAGTTGTGGATTTCAGGAGTAAACTACATAAACAGTGATGCCCTCAGTATGCCATGTGCCTTTAATGCCCCAACTCTATGGAATAGTTGCCTTTATAACATTTTTTATTTCTTACAGATATTATTCTGTCTGTTCACAATTTGGGGTCACTGTTCCTGCAGCTAGTTGCTAGTATTCTTTTGGGCAGTTTAGTATCAGCCAGCTCACATTCTTCTGATTTAGACAGTCCTATAAATGGCGTAGTTAAGCTGTTATTGTTTCATTTTTTTGTTCTTGTTTATAACTATCATATACCTAACCTTATAGACAAATGCAATTCTTTAAAAAGTTTAAGCATACTTTAGAAGTCTCTCATTGTTAATTTTTGGTTATTTGTAATTATTTCATCTATTTATTTATTTATTTATTTATTTATTATACTTTATTGAATAGTAATTAAAAGAGGAAAAATATGAAGTCCGTAGAAGTTCCAGAGGCTTAGGAATCCTTAAAACTTCCAAAGTATTTGAGCTTAATTCATAAAGCTGAGTTTGCTGTTCTTTGAGTATTCTCTAAATCCTTTTTCCTTTACCAAAATCCTGGCCAGTAATCACCTGAAGTTTTGCACATAAAGTTTGCTTCAAGAACTGATGGTCTCTGGAGGTAGGTTTAAAGACTGATGGTTTCTGACATTCTAGCTCTCTAAATATAGTGAGTGTTTGCTGATAGCTTCTAAATAATCCTAAAAATTTCCTTATTCTATAGTTAAAAACTGCTGGCTTGGGTGATTAACAATGGTTGCATCATAGCAGAAGGTTAAGTAAAGGATTAATTTCTGGGGCTTTTTTCTCTCTTGCCCAGAAGCCTAGATTCTAGATTGTCTGGCTGGAGGGAGGTTTAGGGCAATAAACTTTTATTTAACCAGGAGAAGAGAATCACTCTTGTAGAAGAAAAAAACTTTTACACAAGAAAATATGCACTAACATACATATTTTCACACATACACACTCATTATTACATAATTACTGTTGGGCCAAACAATCTGTCTAATTTATTTCCATACTTACACAGACACAGCTATACTTACATACATATGCATATGGAGCAAAATCCCAAGCACCACCTCAGAAAGAATTCACTCATTTTGGATGAAAACTTAGCTTTAATCATATTAGATAAAGAAAAAACTTCTATCATTTTATTGCTAAATGGATTAAATCCAAGTATTATTTTTCACTTCTTATTAATTTTTATGAATTTCTCACTCACTGGCACTGGCACTCTCACACTCTTTGTGGGCTCACCTGTATCCTCACCACAGGTGCCAGTCCTATAATGATGCCCAGGTGAGGTTCTGGGCACACCCTTCCAAGGGCTGCAGAAGGTGAGAGGTGGGATCAGCTCTGCACAGATTCTGAACTGTGGGCTGAGGTCATGGTCCAGACCAGTGATGTCTAAATAATCTTTAGCAGTAATGTGAGCCACAGACATGGACACATACCCCTTCTGCTGCATGGCCACAGCACCAGACATGGTCCTCAGGGGCAGTATCTGCTAGGATATTACCATGGCCTTAGGTCCAAGGCAGGATTCTCACAGCAGGCTATACCTCAATATCCTTGTGTCTTTAGTTCTCTCTTCATAATGCTCAAATTATCCTGCTTTGTTCTCTCCCATATGTCCATTACATATTTGCACATTGTAATTCATGCTACTGAGGGTAGGCCATGGAACTGGTGGCTTTTAAGTGTCAGCCTCTACCTTCTCTGTTTGGGGTGGCTGCCATATAAGTGTGTGTGTGTGTGTGTGTGTGTGTGTGTGTGTGTGTGTGTGTGTGTTGGTGTGTCTACCTGTTGAAAAAATGACAGATGACAAGACACAATTTTTTTTGTTTTTCTTTAAAATATATATATATTTTTTTACTGGTAAGTTTGTTTATTTACATTTTACAGGTTTTGGTTCCCCTCTGAAAACACCCATCTCCCTTCCCCTGCCTACATGAGGGAGCTCCCCAGCACATCCACTCCTGCCCCACTGCCCTATCATTCCCTTATGCTGGGGTACCCAGCCTTCACACTACCCAAGGTTTCCCCTCCCATTGATGCCACTCAAGGCATTCCTCTGCTACATATGCAATTGGGGCCATGGGTAACTCCATGTGTATTCTTTGGTTGGTGGTTTAGTCTCTGAGGGCTCTGAGGGGTCTGGTTTGTTGATATTGCTGTTCTTCCCCCAGTATTGCAAATTCTTTCAGCTCTTTCAGTCCTCCCCTAACTTCTCCACTGGGGTTGACATGCTCAGTCCAATGGTTGGCTGCAAACATCCACATCTGTATCAGTAAGAATATGACAGAGCCTCTCAGGAGACATCCATATCAGGCTCCTGTCAGCAAGCACTTCTTGGCATCAGCAAGTATCTGGGTTTGGTGCCTAAATATGGGATGGATCCCTGGTGGGGCAGTGTCTGGATGGCCTTTCCTTCAGTCCTTGTTCCACTCTTTGTCTTTAATTTCTTTTTCTATTTTTTCCTTGACCAAGTTATCATTGAGTAGAGCTTTGTTCATCTTCCATGTGTATGTGGGCTTTCTGTTGTTTTTATTCTTATTGAAGACCAGCCTTAGTCTGTGGTGATCTGACAGTATGCATGTGATTATTTCAGTCTTCTTGTATCTGTTGAGACCTGTTTTGTGATCAATTTTGGAGAAGGTACCATGAGGTGCTGAAAAGAAGGTATATTCTTTTATTTTAGGATAAAATGTTCTATCCATTTGGTTCTTAACTTCTGCTACTTTCACTGCAGCTCTGTTTAGTTCCTGTTTTCCCTATCTGTTCACTGATGAGAGTGTGGTGTTGAAGTCTCCCACTATTATTGTGTGAGGTGCATGTGTACTTGGAGCTTTAGTAAAGTTTCTTCATGAATGAGAGTGCTCTTGCATTTGGAGCATAGATGTTCAGAACTGAGAGTTCATCTTGGTAGATTTTTCATTTGATGAGTATGAAGTGCGCTTTCTTATCTTTTTGGATAACTTTTGGTTGAAATTCTATTTTATTCCATATTAAAATGGTTACTCCGTTTTTTTTTTTTCTTGGAATCATTTGCTTGCAAAAAAAAAATTTCCAGCCTTTTACTCTAAGGTAGTGTCTGTCTTTGTCACTGAGGTGCATTTCATGTATGCAGCAAAATCCTGGGTCCTGTTTATGTATCCAATCTGTTAGTCTATGTCTTTGTATTGGGGAATTGAGTCTATTGATGTTAAAAGATACTAAGGAAAAGTTATTGTTACTTCCTGTTATTTTTGTTGTTAGAGTTGGAATTATGTTTGTGTGGCTCCTTTTTGGGGGTTGGTTGAAAGATTACTCTTTTGCTTTTTCTTGGGTAGAGTTTCCCTCCTTCTGTTTGGGTTTTCCATCTATTATCTTTTGTGGGGCTAGATTTGTGGAAAGATATTGTGTAAAGTTGGTTTTGTCGTGGAATATATTGGTTTTTCCATCTATATTGAGAGGTTTGCTGGCTATAGTAGCCTGGACTCGCATTTGTATTCTTAGGATCTGTATGATATCTGCCCAAGATCTTCCTGGTTTTTATAGTCTCTGGTAAGAAATCTTTTGTAATTTTGATAGGTCTGCCTTTATTATGTTATGTGACCTTTTTGCCTTACTGCTTTTAATATTCTTTCTTTGATTTGGGAATCTGATGTTTTGATTGTTATGTGACAAGAGGAATTCCTTTTCTGATCCAGACTATTTGGAGTTCTGTAGGCTTCTTGTATGTTCACGGGCATCGCTTCCTTTAGGTTAGAGAAGTTTTCTTCTATTATTTTGTTGAAGATGTTTACTGGCCCTATAATTTGGAAATCTTTGCTTTCTTCTATACTTCTTATCCTTAGGTTTGGTCTTCTCATTTTGTCCTTGAACTCTTGGTTTAGGAGCTTTTTGCATTTTGCATGTTCTTTGTTGTGTGAATGTATTCTATGGCACCTTATATCTTCTGCACCTGAAATTCTCTCGTCTATGTTTTTTATTCCATTGATGATGATTGCATCTATGACTACTGATCTCTTTCCTAGGTTTACTATCTCCAGGGTTGTCTTTATTTGTAATTTGTTTTATTGTTTCTGTTTCCATTTTTAGATCCTTGTTGGTTTTGTTCAATTCCATCTCCTGTTTGATTGGGTTTCCTGTAAATCTTTAAGGGATTTTTGTGTTTCCTCTTTAAGGGCTTCTCCCTGTTTACCTGAGTTCCCCTGTGCTTCTTTAATGGAGTTAGTTATGTTCTTCTTAAAATGCTCTATCATTTTCATGGGATGTGATTTTAAATCCACATTTTGTTTTTCTGTTTTGATGCGGTATCCAGGAGTTGCTATAGTGACAGAACTGGGTTCTGATGATGCCAGTTAGCCTTGGTTGTTGTTGCTCATGTCGTTGTGCTTGTCTCTTGCCATCTGGTTATCTGTAGTGCTACCTGTCTTTGCTGTCTCTGGAGGTGTCCCTCCTGTGATCTGGGTTGTGTGAGAACTCTTCAGAGTCCAGTTGTCTCTCTGATGCTGGAATTCTGTGATCCTCAGATCCTGGGTTTCTCAGAGCCCCTGTGAGTCAAGGTGCCTCTGGGATCCTGAAATCCTGCTGTGACCAAGCTCCTTAGATCCTGTTGTGTCAGAGCTCCTGGGAGTCAAGCTTTTTCTGGGTGTTTCAAGAATGAATGGAGAGGCAGAGCCCTGGGTTTGCTCCAGAAACAGATGCAAGCTAAAAAAATAGGACAAAACAAGACAAAACACAATAAAAAACAAAACAACAACAACAACAAAAACTATGTCTTTGGCTTCATGGTGGTTTGTGTTTCTCTGGTTCGGATGAGGGTCCCAGTGAAGCTGGGTGTTGGGAAAAATGTGACTTTAGCTGTGATCATGAGAGTGCCAGAGTTCCAGTACTCCTGGGTGTTATCTGTTCCCCTGGTAGTCAAGCTCTCTCTGTGTTTCTGTTATCCTGTGATTCTGGGCATCTCAGAGCATCTGGGAGTTGAGCTTCCTCTGAGTGTTGTGGGACTAGGTACAGAGCCAGTGCCCAAAGTGTGCTCAGGGCACAGGTCTGTCCGGAAGTGCCTTATGCCTCTGGCTGTGTAGGTGTTCTTTTATCCTTGAATCCTGGAGGACCCAGTTACTTCTGATGTTGGGGCAGATATTGTGACTTCCTCACTTGTGATTCTTAAAATCTATCATCTTCATGAAATGATAACTTAGATCTGAGTCATGCTTTCTGGTGTGTTGGGGTATCCAGGACTTTCTTTGGTGGGGGAACTGGTTTCTGATGTTGCCATGTCAAATTGGTTTCTGTTGCTTATGTTCTTAAGCTTGCCTCTTGCCTTGTTGTTATCTCTCGTGCTATCTGGCCTCCCAGTGTCTGTCTTAAGCCTGTCCTTCCTGTGATACAGTAATCCTGTGATCCTGTGATCCTGGATGTGTCAGAATACCTAGGATGTCAAGCTGCAATTGATGTGTGGGCTGTATGGGTTTGGATCCAGAGCTGAGGCTCTGTTTCTTGCTCAGGAGAAAACTGGTAGGCATGCAGGTCTCTTGCTGGATGAGAAATTTGTGTCCAGGTGTCACAGGGGTCCCAGTAATCTGGGTATTGGGGCTGGGTTGTGGGTCTCACCTGTGAACCTGGATGTGTCAGAATACCTGGTGAGTCAAGCTGCAACTGGGCTGTGGGCTGTGTGGGTATGGATCTATAGCTGAGGCTCTGCTCCTGGCTCAGGTAGAAACTGGAAAACTTGAGGGTCACTGGCTGGGCAGGGAATCGACAAGACACATCTTAAGTTATCAATTTCCTCATGATAATCAACATGTAGCCTTAAAATCTTGTAGTCTATATAGTCAGCATGTAGTCTCTAAAACTTGCCTCAGCCTCATTATCTAGCCATGCAGCATGTATTTGAAGCAGTGATGTTCAATTGTCCTGAGGAAGAGAACACTCCCTGCCTGGCATTGGGTCTGAAAGAGACCCTCTCCCATGGGAGTTTCTTGGGAAGGTGTTGTACCTTTTGCCTGTTGTTACTCTACATTCTTGAGCCAAATGTTGGCCTTTGCTACATATTTGACACATTCCAGAAAACATAGGACCTCTTTTGGGATTACTTTGTTTTCTTCTGCAGTTATTTCAGAGATGACCCTGCTCACCACAATTTAAACATTTGAAATCTTGGGTCATTTCTAGGTCTCTTGTGACAGCTTCTCCTATTAAGGTCATAACAGGTGAACAAGCTCTATCAGCTGTATGTTTAATTCACTCATCTATTAATGCTGACCTTGCCCTCAGTGGTCTGATTACTTCCTTGCATTCAGTATTTGCATTTTCAGTGGCTAAAGACTTAATTACTGCCTTTCTTACTGCTGGATCTGACATACTCCTTTCCACAGCTGAGGCTAGCCTTTGCAAAAAGTCAGGGAAAATTTTCTTTGGACCTTGTATGACTTAAGGAAATGGTTCAAATCTTTTCTCTGACTCTGTGACTTTCTCCCAGGCATTTATGGCTGCCAATCAACACAATGCCAGAGTTTCTTCATGATATACAGCTTGTAACTCTACCTCAGCAAAGTGACCTTCATCAAGCAGCTGATTTTGGATATCTCTCTACCCCTGGATCTATTTTGTCATTCTATCTCTCTCACCTATCCATGAGAACCATTGTAAATGTGTGACAGGTTCTAGCATTACTTTTGCCATATCTTTCAAGTCATGGGGGATTATTATATTTTTAGTGGCCCAAGAGGTCAGTATTTGTTTTGCATTCTAAAATTAGTGACATTTTCCTTAAATTTCCTCAGTTCTAGCACATCCATGAGTTGCCACTTGGATTCCTAATTATCTTATGGATGGTCATCATTTGGAGGTATTTGTTGTATACCAACTGGATAAATTAACATTTTTTAAAATACCTTTGGTTGGAATTCTTTATCTTCTGTCTTTTTGTATTTTTTAATAGAAAATTTAAATTCTTCCCTTAAGGTGGAATGAGTTCATGCTTCATGTTTCTCCTTTTGTAGCTCCCCCTGTTCCCCTGAGTTCCTGTATTCTCTGTTCAATGTTCTGTCTCCACATTTTAATTTTTGTTTATATTGCAATTCTGATATTCTCACTGTCTGTTTTATTTTGATTGACTAATTTCAAAAGTTTATTCTCCAAGTCTTGCTTCCTATCCTCATTTTCTCTCTGCTGCCCAGTTTGATCTGTGAGTTGTTGTATCCTTTGCTCTAGCATCTTTACAAGCTCCTGTATACCACCTTTATTTTTGTCTTTCTGTCTCTTATTCTGATCTACAACTTCCTTTGTTCTCAATTCTAGTGTTTCCTCTAGGCCACATTGGCAAGTCTTAAATTTATTTTTCTCTTGTTCATACTGCTCTATAATTTTTTCTGTCTTCTGTTCTAGGCCCTGCTTCCATAACTTTAGTTTCTTTTCATGTTGTAATTCTGATATTGCAGCATCTGCCTGATTTTCATTCATTAGCATTAGTAAATTATTCCCTAGACTTTGCTTCTAAATTTTATCTCTAACTCCTTGCTGTTCAGTCTGATCTGTAAACTGTAGAATCATTTTTTTTCCTCGAGTCTCTTCCAGCTCCTGTCTCCAGACTTTTTTCTTCTCTTTCTGTTGCTTATTTTGACCAGTAAAATCCAGAACCTTTAGTTCTAATATTTCCTCTAGGCTGTGTTAATGAGTCTTAAGCTTATCTCTCTGTTGCTCAGTCTCATCTATGAATTTCTGGAATTTTATTCTAACATTTTTTTAGCTCCTGTCTCCAATCTTTATTCTCCTCTTTCTCTTCCTTACTTTGAGATATGGATTTTTGTGCCTGCAGTTCTAATATTACCTCTAATCTCTTTTCTAAGGCACATAATTGTTTTATCTAGGGCCCTGTCTTTTGATCACACTTTGAAAACCAAAAAATTTAATATTGCAGTACTGGTAAATAATAAGGTATCTATTTCCTTAAAATATATCCCTGTCATACCATTCAAAATATTGTCCCATAAATCCCCAAAAAGGTGTTTTTTGTTTACCATCTTTGAAAATATATATTCGAATATATATATATATATATATATATATATATATATATATATATATTCAGTGGTTAATTTTTTTTTACCTGATCCCGAGTCATTTGTCCCCTTTTCTCCCTCTGCTGCTCTGCTGTTTGATTTAGAACACTGCAGTCCTCTCTGATTCATTTATTCATTCCGGAAGGTTCTGACTGTAGAAAGACTGGTGGCTTCCGTGGTTCTGAGCCAGCTTTCTTTCTTTTGTTAGGGTTGCAGCTGGCTTTGTGTGTTTGTGTGCTGATCTCAGGTAACCTGTAGCACAAGCAGTCAGTCGGAAGAGCCAGACTGGTTGTCCAGTGAGTGTACTCTATAGACATGGGGGATACATGAGGCATAGGGAGCACTAGGGGTGAGCACAGAAATGCTCTCTTGAGCATAGATGCCTCGATCAGTTCACTGTTTCTGCCTGAAAACTACCTCATAGGCAGTTGTGCTCCAGGATCCCCTGTTCCTCTCTGGGAACCATACATGGTGCTGCCCAAGTCCAGCTCCAGGCAGTGGTGCTGCCCCTACCTGTATTTGTCTGCCTGGGGCCTTGGGAGGGAATCTACAGCTCTCTAGGCAATCTAGATCGCTACCCCAGAAGGGTATTCCAGGGTGGGGTGTGAGCACCTTTATCTTAAGTTGAGTTCTAACCCATATGATGGGTGCCAATTTGTTGCAGTAAATCTCCAACCAAAATAAGCCCTTGCAAAAAACATGCACCTCAGTTATAAAATTTACAAACTGCATGCCTAGATTGTGCAGATATACCACTCCAGAACTCTACTACCCAACTAAGAGATCATTTGCCACTTGTCTCTCCTCCAGGCCACGTGGTTCTGCACAATTTACCTTCCATCTCCTCTTCCTCCATCTTCCCTTCTTTCCTCACTCTCGTTCTTTCCCTTTCTTCATTTCTCTCTTCATTTCTCTAAATCTCCCAGCCCAACCTTTCCTTTCCACTGTCCAATCACAGGCTCTAGTCTTTATTTGACCACTTAAAATAGGAAGAAGATTCACTTGAAATCACCTGAGTATGTGATCTACTCCTTGTCCAGTCAGCCCCACCTTGAGGAAGCAAGGTTAGCATCAAAATACAAACCGCACCAGGGCAATCCACATTTGAAGAATAAAACAAACCTGTTCATCAGATTTTCAGAAAGCAGAGACAAGTTGGTAAGAATAAGTGTAGTTGGTACAGAATGTAAAACATCAATAAGTCAGATGAGAGACAAGATTGCCTACCAGAGCAATGTAGAAAAGAAATTCATTGTGTTGTCTGTGAAAGCTGAAAAATTTGTTTGTTTAATAGCTTTAAAATGTTTCTTATGGGGAATGATGCCCAAATATAAACCCATTCAATGTTCTACATAAAATGAGGCATGAGATACACTATTAAAAACAGGACATTTTAGGGTTCATATAAAAAAACCACCTCATCATATTAATATAATCTAATGTCTACATGGGCTTTTGGCACTCTCTTTTTCTTTTATACCACATAAGGAACAGAGCAAAAGCTTTTACACTTTTTTTGAGGCAGTCCAATGCTTTCCCTAATTAGAGACAGATTTAATGCTGTCTGAACATTTTTTTCTGGCTGTTGGCAGGCTGTCAGTCTTATTTACTATGTATCCATCTATAGTGTCGTCACTCATTTGAGAACTGAAGGAAACATTCTGCTTTGTATTAGTTTACATGAGATTATAAACACATCGTGCATGTGCACCAACTTCACTCCTCACATTGAAGTGATGCCTGGCACACTTTAGGTTGAGTTTTGTACAAGGTGACAGGTACGAATCCAGCTCTACATTTTCTCTGCCTGGTGAAATCCAGCTCTTCTAGCATAATTTGTTAATGATCCTGTCTTTAAAAGAATATTGGTAACTGTAGATGTGTTGACATATATCTGGGTCCTCATTTGTATCCCACTGACCTATGTATCAATTTTTGTGCAGATTACATGAAAGTTGTTATATTTGCTGTGAATGCATGAATGCAAGGATCATGCCATGTCCAGAAGAAACACATTTGCTCTGGTCATCCTGTATCTATGGCTTCTGTTATCTTTCTGCATCCTTTTTCTTGATTTTCCCTGAGTGTGTAATGGGAGAAAAGGCTGTGATAAACATATGCCACATGTGCCATTTATGGCTGAGGGTCTCACAGCTATTTCTTCTCTGAACTTTGACAATTGTCTCTATCAAGTGCATTCAGCTACACAATGAAGCATTTCTGATGAATGTAGAACTGCTGTATTTCAAGCCAATATCTCACTTAGATATTCTGCCATGGGAGAATAATTGTGACTATGATTGACATATATTATATTTATGTATGAAATTCTCAAATGATAAATATAAGTAAAATCTTCACTAAAATATTTATTTTCTCAAAATGCAAAAATCTGCTTTTTGAATTCTATGAATAATATCCCTGAAGTGTAGAAAAATAAGAGCATTAATGGACGAATGAAATCTCATAAAACGTTAATGCAAAGGAATCTGAGGCAAGAGAACATACAGTCAAAGTTGGCCATCTATTCTGTTAAGAGGGGACTTGTATTGAAAGAATATGAAAAACTCAAAATAGTACTCTGCAATGTAGGGTTTTTTTTTTTTTTTTTTTTTTTTTTTTTTTTTTGAGTTAATTATTGTCTCAGAGCACTGTTGCCTCCCTCTGCTAACCTACACTTAGTCTTAGAAGTTTCCAGCCCTCATTCCATCTTATTCTGGGCAAAGATATTTTCATCCTCTGAGTCTTATGGTGAATAAACTCACCCTTTCTTCTTTCTGAAGTCTATCTAGCCAAAAGTATCAATGCAGCTCTTCTAGCTTTAAATTCCTATTCATGGTGACTGATTCAATTTGACTTCTTTCACTTTTTCTTTCTTGAATTGGTCTGCTGGACCTCAAACTAAATCTAGCAATCTGGTCTAATCTTCAGCCTCTTTCTCATTCTCTGGCTCATTCTGTCTTTATCTGTGTCTAGCTTGCTCTCTCTTCAACCTGTCTCTGTAGAAGTCTCCTCGTAAAACTGCCTCCTTTCTTCTTTTCTCTCTCCTATGTTGCTTCCCTTTCTTCTCTCTTCAATTAAAATTTGGGCATATCCTATTCTGTCAAATCTTTCTCTTAATTATCAGTTTTTTTCTGTGTCTCAATTAGACCTCACTTTCAAAGTTGGGTGTTTTCTTCCTCGAACTAACTTCACTGTCACTGCTTGGGGTTAAAACTTTGTATGAGAATGTATCTGTATTGCAGCCAGAGGAATTAAAAGGGTGAGCACCATCACAGCTAGAATTTTTTCAGTAAATAACATAATCTCAGGGTTCACATAGTGACTGTATATCCTGCAACAGTAATCAGTAATAATTCAAGCATTTCTGTTATAAAGAGGCATGCGGAACTAAATTGAATGTTATTAAACAACAACAAAAAATGCCTAAGAAACACTGAAAGAAGTTTTCAGCATACTAAGCCACTGGCAAAATGTAGATTACACCACCTTATGTGTTCATTTACCTCAATCAGAAGAACCATCATCTGGAATACAAATAACTACAAATGCTGAATGTAGCAAAAAGGGGGGAACACTATTCACAGGGGTGTAGAATACTGCAGGATGCTGAAAATCATTCTGGAGATTTCTTTTTAAATGAAGAAAAAAAGAGAAACAGAAATTGAACTACCATATTTAACCCAGTTATACAATTCCAGGACATTCACTCAAAGGATATTATATATCCTCTCTAGAGATACTTGCACATATAAATTCATTACAGTAATATTCACAGTAGCTAAGATATGGAGTCACCCTCAATGTTGATCAACACAAAAAGAGATTATACAAATGTGGTACAGACACATAAAAGATTTACGTAGGTATGAAGAAAAATGGAATTATGTGATTTTCAGGGCAATTATTTGAACTGGAAAAATTCTGAGTAAGGAAAGTCAGACCTAGAAAGATAAACACTGAGATGTAGGTCCTAGCTTGAAATGTCTTGGGTAGTGTGTTTAACTTGTTATATAAGAAAATGCCACAGAAACAGAAAGAAACCTTTCAAGGACACCATACAGGAAGAAAGATATTAGAATATAAAGTAGTAGAGTGTTTGAATACTTATTGGTGGTAGAAAGTCTTAAGCAGTGAGTGACATTGATGATAAAAACTCTGGCCAGTTCTGACATGGCTATGAGAGTCCTTGCCCTATCTCAGTCCTTCTGACTTTCTACAAAACCATTATTTTCATAAAGTTAGTCACTAAATTCTATTGTTTTACTTTGCTACTTTCTTTTCCTGAGGTTGATGATCAAGGTCTAGCTACCAAAGTTTTGAAATGCAGCATTTAAAAAGCATCCATTGGCTTACCTAATTAACATGTCCAATTAAAATTAAACACCTCACACTAATGTGGGATTTCCCCTTGTACCTTTATAAGCTGTCATTTTCCTATAGGTTACATATGTCTCCTCTCTCTCTAGAGGCAGTCCTTTGTCCTCTAGGACAAACATCCTTTCCCCCTCTCTTTTGTTCCCTTCCCAATCTGCCTGCCTTGTCCCTGACTCTTATTTCAGTCAATCTGTTACTCTGCAACAAACAAATCTCTTGTGTGCTGAGAACTTGGTTTTGTGTGGGAGTCCAGGGCCAATATGTTTTGTTTCAATGGAAATATGGAGGGATATTAAGTTGGGGATCTTAACCCAACAAAAAAAAAAAAAAAAAAAAAAAAAAAAAAAAAAAAAAAAACAGAAAGCCCAATGTTTCAAAATCCAAATAAAACTGATTGGAGGGATAGAATATGACATGTGAAATGAAAGCATAGGGGTGAATATTGAAGGTTAAATAGGATGTGGGAGGATGTTTTTGAGAGGAAGGGGTAGAGGGTAGGTTGACCTGTATTTTGTAAGCTAAACTGAAATGTTGACATAAAGTTTGAATCTAATTACCTACACTGAAAGACAAGTGGACATGATTGAAAAGTGCCATGCATAGGCATATTTATTTGTGCAAATACAAAGATTCAAATGCAAGCATACCTTAATTTCTTCCTTAGAACTGCAGAAAGAGCTACATTATGAATACAAATTCCTCCTCTATTTGTCTTATCCACAGAACCCTTTTCATTTTTTCTAGTGAATTTATCCAAGAAAAAAAAAAAACAGTGCTGTTCATATTAAAGCTTCCTCTCTTTTTATGTCACTATTATTTCATAATGATGTGGGAAGTTATTTATTAAGAACTTCTTAGAGTTTTGAGACACTTGACCTGTCTGTAAAATCTATTCTAAAGTATGTCTTTTTTTTTCTCTAACTAGAGTTAGAAAATTCCAGAGGGTTCAGCAGACAACCCAAAAAAAGTTAATCAGTCTTGTTGTGTTAAAATGTCTTAAATTCATTAAGATAACTTGACACATTCACATAGACCAGAAATCCAAGTAAACTGAGTGTGAGATGTTTCAAGTTACCAGAGAACTTAGGGATGAAAGTAAGATCATGACTAACAAAAAGAAAAGTAAGAAATCCTAATACTCTTCTACAATTTACAGACTGCTTCCCAGGAGGTCCTCAGTACCCAAGGACAAAGGTGAGAATCTCACCTAACTACTCACAAGAGCTGGGAAACTCACAGGGCCCAGCTGATGCAGGACGTACCCACATTCCCAAGCTCCACCTTCCTTTAGGTCTACTTCACCACCTGGGCTAGATCAGGAGCCCAATACCTACCCCACACCTTACAGCCAGTCTTCCTCTCAGGAGTTCCACAATAATACGAAATACAGGAGTTCCACAGTAACCAGGGACACAGGAGGCCTGCTATAATCAGACACACAGGAGACCCACCCTAACCAGAGACAGCCTACAAAGAGAACAGCTCTAAGCAAGGGCACAGAGCTCTACCTGCCTTCAAGGAGGCCAGCTCCAGTCAGAGACACCCAGAGAGTTAACACTAGAGATTACCAGGTAGCAAGAGAGAAAGGCAAGTTCATAAGCTACAGAACTCAATGCAATTTGGCACATTCAGAACATAGTTCTCCCATTACAGAAAGCTCTGGATACACTAACATGACTAAAAAGTAAGATAACAGCTTAAAATCCCTACTCATTAAGATGATAGAGATCTTTAAGGAGGATATAAAGAACTACCTTTAAAAAATTAAAGGAAAATAGAATCAAACAGATGAAGGAATTGAACAAAATGGTCCAATAACTAAATATGAAAATAGAAACAATAAAGAAAACACAAATGGAGACAACCCTGGAAATGGACAACTTAGAAAAGAGATCAGGAGCTACAGACATAAGAATCACCAACAGATTACAAAGCATAGAAGAAATAATATCAGGCATAGAAGATAACATATACGATATTGAAACATCAGTCAAAAAATACAAGGTATATGAAGCTCCAAACCCCCAAATATCCAGTAATTTCAGGACACGATGAAGAGATCAAACCTAAGAATAAAAGAAATAGAAGAGGATAAAGAATCCCAGCTCAAAGGGTCAGAAAATATCTTCCACAGAATCATAGAAGAAAACTTAACTAACTTAAAGGAAAAAAAAATGGCCGAAAATGTTCAAGAAGCCAACAGAACAGCAAATAGATCAGACCAGAATAGAAAATCCTCTTGTCATATAATAATCAAAACACCGAATGCACAGAACAAAGAAAGAATATTAAAAGCTGTGAGGAATAAAGGGTCAGGTAACACATAAAGACAGTCCTATCAAAATTACACCAGACTTCACTACAGAGACTTTAAATATCAGAAGATCCTAGAAAAATTTCATCTGGACTGTAACAGAATACAAATGAAAGCCCGGGCTACTATACTCACCACAATTCTCAATCATTATACATGGAGAAACCAAGATATTCCATGACAAACTAAATTTAAGCAATATCTTTTTAGTAATCCAGCCCTAAAGAGGATACTGGAAGGAACTCTTCAACACAAAATGGGTAACTATATGCAAGAAAACTTAAGAAATTAAACATTTTACAACAAACTAAAAAGAAGAGAACCATACATACATAACATCACTTCCTAAAATAAAAATAATAGGAACTTACAATCATCTGTCTTTAATATCTCTCAACATCATTGGACTCAGTTCCCTAGTAAAAAGACACAGGCTAACAGACTGGATACTTAAAAAGAAACTTCTCTAAAATTGATCATATAATCAGACACAAAATAAGCCTCAATAGATACAAGAAGATTGAAATAATCTCATGCATTCTATCAGACTACCATGAACTAATACTGGACTTCCATAACAACAAAACAACAGAAAGCCCACATACTCATGCAAACTTAAAAAGTTTCTGCTCTATGATAACTTGGTCAGGGAAGAAATAAAAGACTTCATAGAAGGTAGAAAAAATGAAGACACAACATGTCCAAACTTATGGAACACAATGAAAGCATTGCTAAGAAGAAAAGACATAGCATTAAGTGTTTTCGTGAAAAAAAAATGGAGAGATTCCATACAAACAATGTAATAGCACACCTGAAATCTCTAGAACAGAAAGAAGCAAACACACTCAAGGAGATTAGAAAGGAGAAAATAGTCAAACTCAGGACTGAAAACAATTTTTTAGAAACCAAGAGAATTATACAAAGAATCAAGAAAACCAAGAGCTGGATCTTTGAGAAGCTCAACAAGATAGATAAACCCTTAGCAAAACTAATGAAAAGGCATAGAGACAGTACCCAAATTAATAAAATCAGAAATAAAAATTAAGATATAACAGCAGAAACTGATGAAATTAAAATCATCATCATAATCTACTACAAATTTCAATACTCAACAATACTAGAAAATCTAGATGAAATGGATGATTTTTTAGGCAGATAATATATACCCAAGTTAAATCAAGATCAGGTGAACTATCTAAAATCTTTCATAACTGCTATAGAAATAAAAATATTCCTTAAAAATCTCCCAACCAAAATAAGCCCAGGGCCAGATAGTTTTAGCGGAGGATTCTACAAGACCTTCAAAGAAGAGCTAGTAGCAGTACTTCTCAAACTATTCCACAAAATAGAAACATAAGGATTACTACCTAATTAATTCAATAAAGCCACAGTTATTCTGATAAGTAAACCACACAAAGACCAAAAAGAAAAAAGAAAGAAAAGAAAGAGAACTCCAAGTCAATTTCACTTATGAATACTGATGCAAAAACACTCAATAAAATGCTTGCAAACTGAACCCAAGAACACATCAAAATGATCATTCATCATGGTCAAGTAGGCTTTATTCTAGTGGTGCAGTGATGGTACAATATACAAAAATTCATTAATGTAATCCACTATATAAACAAACTCAAAGAAAAAAGTCATATGATCATATCACTAGATGCTGAACGAGTAATTGATGAAATACAACACCACTTCATGTAAAAAGTATTGGAGAGATCAGAAATCCATAGCACATAGCTAAACATGATAAAAACTATATATAGCAAACCAACAGCCAACATCAAAATAAATGGAGAGAAAGTTGAGGTAATCCCACTAAAATCTGGGACAAAACAAGGTTGCCAACATTCTCCCTACCTACTCACTATATTATTTGATATTCTAACTAGAGAAATTAGACAACAAAAGGAGGTCAAGGGTTTACAATTTAGAAAAAGAAAGTTGAGATGTCACTATTTGTAGATGATATGGTATTATATATAAATGACCCCAAAATCCCAGCAGCAGAGCTCCTACAACTGATAAACAACTTCAGCAAAATGGTGGGAGATAAAATTAACTCAAACAAATCCATATCCTTCCTTGATACAAATGATGAACACCTTGAGAAAGAAATTAGGGAGACAACACCCTTTATAATAGCCAAAGGAGTATAAAATATAGAACTTCAAATCCCTGAAGAAAGAAATGGGAGAAGACCTCAGAAGAGGTAAAGATATCTCCCATGCTCATGGATTTGTAGGATTAACACAGGTAAAATATCCATCTTACCAAAAAGCAATCTCCAGATTCAGTGCAATCTACATTAAAATCCCAACACGGTTCTTCACAAATTCTCATCTTCACATGGAAAAATAAAAAAAAAAAAAATAGCCAAAACAATTTTCAAAAATAGAAAATCTGTAGGAATCCCTTGCCTGACATTGTACTACAAAGCAATAGTGACAAATGTTGCATGGAATTGCTACAGAGACAGACAGGTTGATCAATGGAGTAGAATTAAAAAACAGAAATAAATCTACACACCTATGGATACTTGCTCTTTGACAACAAAGTAAGAAACATACACTGAAAACAAGAAAGCATCTTTAATAAATGATACTGATGTAACCAGTAGTCTGTATATAGAAGAGTGTAAAATGATATATATTTATCACCGTGCACTAAACTCAAGAACAAGTGTATCAAGGAACTCAACCTAAATTCAGATACTCTGAATCAAATAGAAGGGGAAGTGGGAAAGAGTCTTGAATTCATTAGTACAGTGGGAAATTCCCTGAGCTGAACATCAATGGCTCAGGCTCTAGGATCAACAACTGACAAACGGAACCTCATGAAACTGAAAAGCTTCTGTAAGGAAAAACACACTGTCAATAGACAAACTGGCAAACTACAGGTTGAGAACAAATTCTTTACAACACACTGCTACATCAAATAGAGGAACAATGTTGAAAACACATTTAGAACTCAAGAAGTTAACCTCCAAAAAACCACATAACCCAATTAAAATAGGGGTACACAGCTAATAAGAGAATTCACAACTAAGGTATCTCAAATGGCCAAGAAGCACTTAAAGAAATGTTCAAAGTCCTTAGTTATCAAAGACATGCAAACCAAAACAACCCTTACATCCCACCTCACATTAATCAGAATGGCTAAGATCAAAAGCTCAATTGAAAGCACATGCTGGTGAGGGTATGGAAAAGAGGAACACTCCTCCATTGCTGGTGCAATTGCAAACTGGTACATCCACTCTGGAAATCCATTTGGTAGTTTCTCAGAAAACTAAAAATAGCTCTCCCTGTAGACCCAAATAGACCACTCTGTGGCATATATCTCTCCCCACAAATGCACCACTGTACTTAAAGGACAGGTGTTCCACTATGTTCATGTCAGCCTATTTATAATAGCCAGAAGCTGGAAACAACCCCAGTGTTCCTCAACTGACGAACATCTACAGAAAATATAGTTCATTTACACAATGAAATACTATTCAGTTATTAACAGTGAGGAAATCTTGAATTTTGCAGGCAAATGGTTGGAAATAGAAAATAGTATTCTGAGTGAGGTAACTCAGATCCAAAAGGACATAAAGGTATGTAATTACTGATAAGTAGATATTAGCCAAAAAGTAAAGAATACCTAAGATATAACCCCCACCATAAGAAGTATAAAGAGCATAAAGTCCCAAGTGAGGATGCTTCAAACTGAGTTAGAAAGGGGAATAAAATAATCATGGGGGGGGGGGGGGAGGGCAGTAACTTGGGTGGAAGAGCAGAGGAGGGAAAGAGGATCCGGGTTGTGGGGCTGTGGGTCACTCAGGTGTGGACGTGGGTCCTGTTGGGCAGAGTTGTGGATCTTATGTGTCTGCCGAAGCTCAGGGAGGCAGAAACTTGGGAATTTTACTGAGTTTCCTTTATGGGGCCGAGAAGACACCGGGCTTTGCCAGGCATGGAGAGGTCTCAGCCCGAAGTCCTACAGGGGCAGGGCTCTTGAGTGGGGGCCTCTTTCTGAGGCGACTGACCCAGAGACTAATGGTCTTTGTTCTTGGGTTCCCAGATGCTGTTAGGAGCTGCAGAAAAACTGAGAATGGGGGGATTATGGGCTGGACTGACCCACAGTCAAGACATACAAGAGAAAGAAGCCCCGTGGGTAGAGACTCTTAGCATTTGCTTGGCTGAGTTGGCTACCTTGGTTGAGTTGGAGGGCTTTGTGGTGGGAATGTAGAGAAGTCATCAGTGGGAGATTAAGCAGCAGTTAAATAAGGAGGGCAGAGGGTCTGGGAAGAAGTGCTTAATTAGCTACACCCTCTGGCCTTTAGGTATCTCATTAATATGGAAATCTCTTGAGGCTGAGGCTTGTAGTCATGCCCTTTGCCTGTGCTGGGTGACACAAACCTCTTTTGGAAAGGCTGTAGGGACATAGCCTTACATGACTGAAAGGTGCAGATCAATGGTGGTCTTAGTCTCCTGTCAGGAGCTTGGAGTCTGGGAGTGTGTCAAAATGTATTCTGGCCCTTGCAGGTATGGATACCTGCTGGGTCTCTGGTCATCTCTAGCCAGTGCTCCACCAGAAACCAAGCTATCCTTTCACTATCCCACAGGGTTGTATGTGGGGGAGGGGAACAAGAGAGAAGCCCAGTGGGCTAGCAGATTGAATGGAAATATGCAGTCTTGGGGGTTGGCAGGTAGGAGGACCCAGTAAAAGGTACTAGAGACCCAGGAGGTGAGAGACTCTTAGGATTCAATGGGGGTTACCTTAACCAAAATGCCCCACAATAGAGAGGAAGAACCTGAAGAGTCCATATCCAGTAGATACACAGGGCCTCAAGTGGAGGAACAGTGTTACTAGCTCACAGTCAAAATTTCTGACACAGAATTGTGCCACTCCAAAAGAACTGCTGGGACAAAAATGGAAGAGACTGAAGGAAAGGTGGGCCAATGACTGGCGCAACTTGAAGTACATTCTGTTTGCCTTATTTGACCCTTTCTTTTTTAATCTAACTGTATGATTTTCAGCTCAGCTGCTTCAGTATCTGAAAGCCTTCTATACCCCATAGTAGCCAAGAATTAAAATAAAACACTATGTTTTGGAAGTAGTATATGACATATATTTCTGTAAGAATACACATGTGAACCTTATATGTGATTCCACATGTGAAAGATATTCATATAACCCATCTCTAAATTTTGTAATATTTTATAATTTAAATTATTAAATGAAAGTAAATTGGATAAAATTAAAATGTAGAGATGGCATGCATAAGAAATATTATAAGAAAGACACTGGACTGCTGGTTCACAATAGAAAAAAACCAAAGTACTCCCTTAAATATAATACAATTATTGATCAAATCAAGGGTGGTGCACTGGATTCTCTAATCCTTTAAATCTCCTATTAGCTGAAGTAGAGTCTTGTGGAAAATAAGGAGGACATCAGAGCTGAGCAATAGTAAAGTAGAAAGAAGGTAATACCCGTTTAAGAGTTGACAGGAAAATGTGTTTTATAAGATGTAACTCCATTTGGGGACAAGATGACTGTTGGGCCTAACACGAGGTCTAATCTCCATTCCACCTCCACCCTTCAGTCATGTACACAGGTGGAGGGCACGAACAGGCCCTAGAGAGATTTACATACTAATGAGATACCTGAAGTCCAGAGGTGGAGCCGATTAAACATTCCTCCCCAGCCCCTTCCCCCTTCTCCCCTCCCCTTTTAACTCAGGTCGATCCTGGGTTTGAGGGGATATGCATCCAGACCCATCCACGATCCGCCATGTGAATAGACCAGTTTTGGAAACCCAAGGGCTTCCTCGTGTGTTGGGGCTCCGCCGCTATGAGGAACCCTGAGGAGCCAGAGAGAGGCTTTTAGTTAATGAACAGCTGGGCCCAACTTCCAGCTGGAGAAACCCAGAGCGTTCCCAGCCGACTACCCACAGCATGGCAGGAAGAACCCTGGGATCCCCAAGCCTTTTTTTCCCCACAGATGACATCCGTCAAAGCATTTCAGCCAGGAGGATTTCAGGACAACCCACCCACAGAATATTACTGGAAACACCCTCTTCTCCACCTCATATCTGATAAAATAGAAACACTAATTCACTGTATAGGGAGGATACAGAGAAAAATGGTTGATGGCTAATGTTAGCCTTTGTGTCATCCAGCAGATCTCCAGACTTACATTAAAACACTTGTAAATGTTCTAACCACAGGTGAGAAATTGCTACTGCAAAACATATCAATGTGAAAATCCCACCAAATAATCCCACAGGGAGTCCCACACAAGCTACTGTAATGGAGCCAAAATGTAGAAGAGAATGATAATTTTATGGAGTCATTAAAAGTAGGTTAGAATAGTGTCAAAAAGGAAGTCCCTCCCCATTAGATGTGTGGGGTTTCTTCAGAGACCACAGCTGCTAGGGAAATAATGGTTGAGAGGCAAAAGGAAGTACAGTTCAGCAGGACTTAGTGAAACTCTGGCAGTTCAAAGTTCTGGAGTCTGACTTTGAACAGTTTACTCTTAGCTTATATAAGCACTGTACAGTTTGGGAGTGTGTCGTTTCCTGGTGTAATTCAATCATCAGTGCACAAGGAACATAACAACATAGAAATTCAGCTCAAAGTATATGTCACAGGCCACAAGAGTATGGGTTCTAGAGTATGGCTTCATGAGTTATTTTAAGGGCCTACGGAAGAATCTGGATTGTTCTCTGTAAGGCTGGTAGTGTAGAGGTTATTTAGGCTAACAGCAACCTCAAAACTTGTTTGTTCAAGCTTGGGGGAGCCTGTGGCCATACATAGAATGCAAAGGTCACTTAAACTAATAGGTAACTACAGTTATGTTTGTGGGAGCATGGTATGGCCTGGCTCTGCTGATGCTCAAATCACTAGGCTAATGATTACCTCCATCTTGAGCCATCTGGGTAGAAAAAAATGGTTGTGCATTTCCCACTGAAGAGACAATCCTGTGTGTTTAAAATGATTGGCTTTTCTAGTGCTAATCTGTGAGTTCAAAGACCTTTGTGCTTTCAACAAAATGTGTGTATGTTACAAAGAAGAGAGATGCCCAATAGTAGCACAAACGTTCATGGTTGGAGAAAAAACATGGATAAGAGGTAAGAAGGCAGAGAAAAAGTAGCATTACAAAGCAGACAGAAGAGAGACAAGAGAGGGGTAGAAGGAAGGGAGGAGAGGAAGATAGAAAGTGAGGTGTGTGAGGGGACAGCAAACCTGTAATCATATGCAAATGATGTATGAGAATGTCAGCTCCAGCTTAACTTTCCCAGTGCTACCAGATATAGCTGACAACCATAAGCAAGGTGACTGATTTGCCACTGGAGACTAGACTCTCAATTTCAAGGTGAGTCAAAACAGCACACTTTAATCCAAACTGAGAGTGATAAATTTAGTAGGAGGCTTAAACTTAAAACCTAGCTCCTACATATCTGATGCCAGAGTTAGAGATTATCTGTTATGCAACTAAAGCACTCAGAAACAAAAGGCTGCTTACTCACTGAGTAAATAAATAGTATCTCTCAAGAGACCCTCTTTCTTAGTATGGGTTTCCATTGGTATAAAGAGAAACCTTGCCTCTTGCTGGGGCAGACATCTAGCTGGTCTGCTTCCGTGAAGACACCATATCCTGAGACACCCTAGAGGAGCCACTGAACTCAGAGCAGCAGGTAAAAAGACTCTTCCACTACCCTATGCCCAGAGTTACAACTGGAAGCAGAAGGTGCTCAGGACCCACCAGGCACCCAAACACCACCCCTGCAGAATACCACTCCCCTTCTGCCCCTCGATCAGTCCTTGTGGCTGGAGCAGACTCCTAACTGGTCTGCACCTGTGAAGGCACCATATCCTGAGACATCCTAGAGGAGCCACTGCACTCAGAGCAGCTGGAGCTCAGGATCGCAGAATCACAGTGACATCTGGACCCTGAGGAGTTCTGACACAAGCAAGATAACTGGAAAGACAGGCTTCAGTCAGAGACAGTGAATGCAGGTAGCATTAGAGTTAACCAGATGGTAAATGACAATCACAAGAATGTAAGCAACAGAAACCAAAGTTACTTGGCATCATCAGAACCCAGTTCTCCCACCATATCAAGTTCTGGACACCCTATCTCAATGTAAAAACTGGATTCAGATTTAAAATCACTTCTCATGAGGATGATAAAGGACTTTAAGAAGGAAATAAACAACTCCCTACATAAACTACAACCTAGAAAAAGCAAGAAAATAATCTTCCAACAATCCCAAAAGAAGATAGCTACAGAAACATAATTCTACCTCTAATAACAAAAATAGCAGGAAGCAGCAATCATTTTTCCTTAATATCTCTTAATATCAATGGACTGAATTCTCTAATAAAAAGACATAAACAATCAGACTGGATATATAAACAGGACCCAGAACTTTGCTTCATACAGGAAAGGCACCTCTGTGAAAAAGACAGATACTACCTCAGAGTAAAAGGATGGAAAATAATCTTCCAAGCAAATGGTCCCAAGAAACAAGCTGGAGTAGCAATTCTAATATCAAATAAAATCGACTATCAACCAAAAGTAATAAAACAAGATAAGGAATCACACTTCATACTCATCAAAGGAAAAATGTACCAAGATAAACTCTCAATTCTGAACATCTATACCCCAAATGCAAATGCACCCACATACATAAAAGAAATTTTACTAAAGCTCAAAGCATACATTGAACCTCACACAATAATAGTGGGGGATTTAAGCACCCCACTCTCATCAACGAACAGATCATGGAAACAGAAACTAAACAGAGACACAAAGAAACTAACAGAAGTTATAAACTTCTGTTTAAGTGACTTAACTGATATCTATAGAACATTTCATCCTAAAAAAAAATATATTCCTTTTTCTCAGCACCTCATGGTACCTTGTCCTAAATAGACCATATAATTGACCACAAAACAGGCCTCAACAGACACAAAAAGATTGAAATCATCCCATGTACCCTATCAGATCACCATGGAATAAGGCTGGTCTTTAATAATGACAAAAACAATGGAAAGCCCACATTCATGTGGAAACTGAACAGTGCTCTACTCAATGATGACTTGGTCAAGGAAAAAATAAAGGAAGAAATTAAAGACTTTTTAGAATTTAATGAAACTGAGGACACATCATACCAAAACTTGTGGGACTTCATGAAAGCAGTACTAAGAGGAAAACTTATAACTCTAAGTGCCAACAAAAAGAAACTGGAGAGAGCATGCACTAATAACTTGACAGCACACCTGAAAGCTTTAGAACAAAAAGAAGCAAATACACCCAAGAGGACTAGATGGCAGAAAATAATCAAACTCAGGGCTGAAATCAACCAAGTAGAAACAAAAAGAACTATTCAAAATATCAACTAAACCAGGAGCTGGTTCTTTGAGAAAATCAACAAGATAGATAAACCCTTAGCCAGATTAACAAAAGGGCACACAGTATCTGAATTAATAAAATCAGAACTGAAAAGGGAGAAATAACAACAGAAACTGAGGAAATTAAACATTATCAGATCTTACTACAAAGGACTATACTCAACAAAATTGGAAAATCTGGATAAAATGGACAATTTCCTAGATGGATACCAGGTACCAAAATTAAATGAGGAGCCGATAAATCATCTAAACAGTCTCATAACCCCTAAGAGAATTAGAAGCAGTCATTAAAGTCTCCCTCTCCCAAAAAAAAGTACGGGGTAAGATGGTTTTAGTGAGGAATTCTATCAGGCCTTCAAATAAGACTGAATACCAATTCTCTTCAAACTATTCCGCAAAATAAAAACAGAAGGAATACTACTCAATTCCTTCTGTGAAGGTACAATCACGCTCATATCTAAACCTCACAAAGACCCAACAAAGCAAGAAAACTTCAGACCAATCTCTCTTATGAATATTGATGCAAAAATACTCAATAAAATTCTTGCAAACCGAATCCAAGAACACGTCAAAACAATCATCCATCATGATCAAGTAGGCTTTATCCCAGGAATGCAGGAATGGTTCAATATTTGGAAATCCATCAATGTAATTCACTATATAAACAACCTCAAAGAAAAAAAAAACACATGACCATCTCACTAGATGCTGAGAAAGCATTTGACAAAATTCAGCATCCTTTCATGTTAAAAGTCTTAGAAAGATCAGGGATTCAAGGCCCATACCTAAACATAGTAAAAGCAATATACAGCAAGCCAGTAGCCAACATCAAACTAAATGGAGAGAAACTTGAAGCAATCCCACTAAGATCAGAGACTAGATAAGGCTGCCCACTCTCACCCTACCTATTCAATATAGTACTGGAAGTCGTAGCTAGAGCAATTAGACAACAAAAGAAAGTCAAAGGGATACAAATAGGAAAGGAAAGAACTATTTGCAGATGATATGATAGTATAATTAAGTGACCCTAAAACTTCCACCAGAAAACTCATAAACTTGATAAACAACTTCAGCAAAGTGTCTGGATATAAAACCAACTCAAACAAATCAGTAGCCTTTCTCTACTCAAAGGATAAGCCGGTTGAGAAGAAAATATGGAAATGACACCCTTCACAAAAGTCACAAATAATATAAAATATATTGGAGTGAATCTAACCAAGCAAGTGAAAGATCTGTATGACAAAACTTCAAGTCTCTAAAGAAAGAAATCAAAGAAGATCTCAAAAGATGGAAAGATCTCCCATGATCGTGGATTGGCAGGATTAATTTAGTAAAAATGGCAATCTTGCCAAAAGCAATCTACAGATTCAATGCAATTTCAAATCAATTCCCATCAAAATTCCAAATCAATTCTTCATAGAGATAGAGCAATTTGCGAATTCATTTGGCATAACAAAATACCCAGGATAGCGAGAACTATTCTCAACAATAAAAGAACTTCTGGGGGAATCATCATCCCTTACCTCAAACTGTACTACAGAGCAATATGATAAACACTACATGCTATTGGTACAGAGATAGGCAGGAAGATCAATGGAATAGAATTGAAAATCCAGAAATGAACACCCACACCTATGTCACTTGATTTTTGTCAAAGGTGCTAAAACCATCCAGTGGAAAAAGAACAGCATTTTCATCAAATGATGCTGTTTCAACTGGAGGTCAGCATGTAGAAGAATGCAAATCAATCTTATCCCCTTGTACAAAGCTCAAGTCCAAGTGGATAAAGGACCTTGACATAAATCCAGATACACTGAAACTAATAGAAGAGAAGGTAGAGAAGACCCTTGAATGCCTAGGCACAGGGGAAAAGTTCCTGAACTGAACACTAATGGCTTATGCTCTAAGATCAAGAATCGACAAATGGGACCTCATAAAATTGCAAAGCTTCTGTAAGGCAAAGGACACTGGCAATAGGACAAAACAGCAATCAACAGATTGGGAAAAGATCAGAACCAATCATACATCCAATAGAGGCCTAATATCCAATATATAGAAAGAGCAGAGCAGAAGAATACACAGCCTTGTTGTATCTACTCATCAAGCATACTGAGCAGACCTGCCCAAACCTCCGATGTCCTGGAATTCCATCTGGATTCAGTGAAGACACAGCATCAGAGGCTTATCAACTTACTCTTCCCTCCACCCCTCTTTTAATATCTCAACGCCCATAATCAGCTTGAAGAAGTTAAAGAAGAGTCAGTACCCCTATTCCCTGGGCTTGGGGACTAATGTGGTTAATAATGGTCTGTCTTTCTAGGGAGAAGTAATGGTTTTGTGGGAACAGGGAGGATTAGCTAGGACTTATTTCATAGCCATAACCTATTGGTAGAAATCTGTATAATTATTATCAAGATGAAGTTATAATTTCTTAAATGGTACAAAATTTACTTTGTTTTCAAATTTAAGGTTTTCATTGGTACAAGCTTCTTATTAATATAAAAGTGAGATGAATATTGATATTCTCATGGGCAGTTGCCTGTATAACACATTTAGTAATACAAGGCCTAGACATAGCATTACCTGAGGACCCAGCTATACCACTTTACCACTCCTGGGCATATATTCAGAACAAGCTCCAACATATAACATGAACATATGCTCCACTATGTTCATAGCAGCCTTATTTTTAATAACCAGAAACTGGAAAGAACCCAGATGTCTTTTAACAGAGGAATGTATATAAAAAACGTGGTACATTTACACAATGAAATATTACTCAGCTATTAAAAATAATAAATTCAAGAAATTTTTAGGTAAATGGATAGAACTAGAAAATATCATCCTGAGTGAGGTAACCCAATAACAAAAGAACACATATGATATTTATTCACTGGTAAGTGGATATTAACCCAAAAGCTTGAAATACCCAAGATTCAACTCATAGACCACATGAAGCTCATGAAGAAGATGACCAAGTGTGAGTGCCTTGGTCCTACTTAGAAGGAGTAACAAAATTACTTAAGGGAGCAAATATGGAGACAAAGTGTGGGACAGAAACTGAAGGAGGGTCCATCTGGAGACCATTCCACCTGGGTATTCATCCCATGTGCAGTCACCAAAGGTAGACTGATGTGGGTATCAGGAAGTGCATGCTGACAGGAGCCTTGTATAGCTGTCTCCTTAGAGGTCTGCCAGAGTCTGACATATTCAGAGGAGGATGCTCACAGCTAACCATTGATCTAATCAAGGGGGTCCCAATGGAGGAGTTAGAGAGAAGACTGAAGAAGCTGAAAGGCTTTGTGGTCCCATGAGAAGAGCAACAATACCAACCAACCAGAGCTTCCCAGGGTATAAACTATCAACCTGGGAGCACATGATTCCAGCAGTATATGTAGGGGAGGATGGCCTTGTTGGGCATAGGTGGGAGATGAGATCCTGGCTCCCATGAAGGCTGAACACCGAGTTGAGGGGAATTCGAGGGTGGGGAGGTGGGATTAGGGGGGTAGGTTGGGGCACATCCTCATAGAACAGGAGGAGGGGGAATGGGAGAGGGGGTTCCTGGGTTGGGGGGATAGAATAAGGGGATAAAATCTGAAATGTAATATAATATCCAATAAAACAATGACAGCTCAAAAAATGTAAATGAATAAAAAAGAGAAAAATAAAGAGAAACCTTGCCCAAGGCCACTCTTATAAAGGATGCCATCTAATTGGGATTGTCTTACAGGTTCTGAGGTTCAGTCAGTTATCATCATAGTGGGAAGCATAAAGGCATCCAGACTGGCATGGGGCTGAAGAAACAGAGTTCTATCTACATCTTCATCGAAAGAAGCCAGGAACAGACTGTCTTCAGACAGCTAAGAGGAAAGTCTCAACCCCTACCACTACAATGATATACTTCTACCAACAAGGCCACAACTACTTAAACAAGGCCATGCCTACTCCAACAAGGCTGTACTTCCTAATAGTACCACCATCTAGGACAAGAACATTCAAACTATCACACCCTCCTTGGATGAGGTTTTATTTATTGTATTGTATATATAAATGCAGTATAAACTGCATATGCAGGTGCACATGTAAGTATGCAGGCATGGAGGCTGTAGGAGAATGTCAGAGGATTATTCAGTTACTTCCATCTACTTCTCTTAAGACATGAACTGTCTCTGAATTTAGAGTGATTCTGGATGCCCAAAATCTCGCAAGCTCAGTCTGCCTCTGCTTTATATACTGTGCAGGTGACAATTACGCATGTAACCATACTCAGCTTTTTAAGGTAGATTCTGGGAATGTGAACACAGTTCCTCAGGCTTATCACAGTAAGCATACTATCTTACTCAGCGATATTTCCAGACACAGTATGAGCTTTTCAATCAAACACAACTAGTATTTGGGAAATTTATCAAGGCTGAACTAACATTAGCTCATATATTAATTTTTGATTCTTTAAACTTGCCATTAAAAATGTTTTCGGTCCAGGGCTTAGAAGCTATTACCAGCACTGTTTATCCAGATGGCAGTCCTGGGAATTACACCAATACTAAAGAAGATTCTTGATTTATTAATAGTTGGACCACATGAAGAAATCTTCTGATAAAAAAGTATGGGAACAGGAAAGGCTAAAGTTGTATCATAGAAATGGTGAGTCTTAGTCATGAAGTGGCTTCTTGTCCTTGTCACTAATTGTAGGACAATGGATCATGCCAAGAAGCCTGTGGTTGGTGATTCATTCTCTGTAAACCCTCATGGGCTCAGGCTGGTTGACTACTTAGGTCTTCCTCTGGTGTCCTTGACTCCTCTGCTCCCTCAATTTTATCCCCACTCTTCCACAAGACTCTTTGAGCTCTGCCTAATGTGTGCTGTGGGTCTCTGCCTCTGTTTCCAATCATGAAGTCTCTCAGGAGAAAGTTATGTTAGTCTCCTATCTGAAAAAATAGCACAGTACCAATAAAAGTTTCAGATGTTGACTCTCCTATATGGGATGGGACTCAAATGTAGCCAGTCATTGTTTACCCATTCCCTCAATCTCTGCTCCATCTTTCTTCGTGTGTATCTTCTGGTGAAGGCAGAGGAGCCTTCTAGTGCAGATTTTGAGAATTTCAAGTACTATATATACTAGCTGAACTCATTTCAACTTGACATACAAACTCCAGTTCTGAATGGAGAAAACCTTAACTGAGAAAAGGTTTCTATAAGATTCAGCTATAAGGGGCTGGTGAGATTGCTCAGTGGTTAAGAGCACTGACTGCTCTTCCAGAGGTCCTGAGTTCAATTCCCAGCAACCACATGGTGGCTCACAACCATCTGTAATGGGGTCATATGCCCTCTTCTGGTGTGTATGAAGTGTACTCATATAAATAAAAATAAATGCATCTTTTAAAAAAAAAAAAAAAAGATTGAGCTATAAGACCGTGTTTTAATTAGTTATTGATGAAAGAGAAGCCAGCCCATTTGGGTATTGAAATCCTTGGGCTGGTGGTCTTGGGTTCTCTAAAAAAGCAGACTTACCAAGCTATGGGGAACAAGCCAAGAAGCAGCAACCCTTTATGGCCTCTGCACCAGCTCTTGCCTTCATATTCTTTCCCTGTTTGAATTCCTTTCCTGACTTATAATAATTACCAGTAATATGGAAGTGTAAAATAAATAAAACTTTTCCTTCCCAACATTTTTCATCATGGTATTTTCTTTTCAACATTATAAACTATAAGCAAGACATTGTTTTTAGGTTATTTCCACCTTTCCTTCTTTCAATTCCAACTCCTTTTGTGTTCTACTCCTTGCTGTCAAGTTCCTAATCATTTTTTACTAATGTTATGAACACACTTATGCACATATAAATATAACCTGGTAAATCATCTTTGTGTGTCTGTCTGTCCATCTCTCTGTCTGTCTGCCTATCTCTCTGTGTGCATGTAAATGCAGGTGTCTGAGGAAGCCTGAACATGATATTAGTTCCCCTAAAGCTGGAGTTACAGACATTTTTGAGCCATAAAATATGGATGCTTTTAGTGGAACTCAGCGCCTCTCTGAGAATAGAGTTTGCTCTTAGGCTCCATGTCATTGCTTGTGCTTCCATATACAGTTATTTTATAGGAAGGGTTACAAGATCATGAAAATCAAGAAAAGTGATTATAATGCTGAACCCTTGGAGAAATGGTGTATATTTCAGAGGAATCACTTTTAGTTGCTGAGATGTAGAATTCCACCCCAATCCCAAGACCTAACTTTTTTTTTTGTATGAGCTTTTGTCACTTTATTGTTAATCAATAAATATTATCCAAAATTAGAGATGTAATTGTAATTTACTTGTACTACATGAAATTATGCTAATGGGAAATTGCCAAATACTCATTAGTTTGTTTTTACATTGCTATATGAACATGTACTCTCAACTGCTAATGATAAATTTTATAATTGATGCAATCACTATGAAAACCCATTTTACAAATGGCTGTTCCTGTTTAGAAAATTTCATACAGCTATAAAAATAGATTAAACCCACTCTAATCCTAATGTACCAAAGAAACCCCTATTAACAGAAAATATAACTGGTAGTCTCTCAACACTGTAACAACTGGTATAGCAATGGTAATGTACACAATGCAAATGAAAAAAAATCAGTAAAAATCCAAGGGAAGTCAATTCTTTTAGCAGTAAGAACTATAGCTCTGTTGCTTTGGAAAAGTGAACACTCATACTTCAGGAGGAGAGAAAGGAGGAGGGTCTGAGTGGTAAGGCCTACTATCTCTCCCTCTCGTATATGGAAAGTATTTCCTTGCGAATGATTTTGAAGCATGTGCACAACTACTGTACAACAGTCACTTCAAGGTTAACCAGTTGTCTTTTGTCCTACAAAGTCCAAAAAATAGATTAACCCTTTCCTTTTTATAATGTCCGCCCAAATTAATCCTTTTTAAGTCAGCAAAAATTAAAAAAAAAAAAAAAAGCACAAAAACAAGTTGAATCTGCTGTGTGTGAAAATTGCTTAATAAAATGGCAATTGTAACAGATAAATGTTAAGTTTGAGTGCATAACACCAAATGGAAAGTAGCTGAACCACACAGAGAAAACGAAGCTTTCTGTATCTTCAAATTCAGGCGCTTCATGATCAGAGAATGTAAGAGCATCTTTCTGGCTGGAAAGTCTTCTTCAATAATGGGTTGTAGTGTGCATGGGACCTGTTGTTGGGTTGATGTGTGGTTCCCGCGTCTGTCTTGCCATTTGGCTAGGGCCTCTCATGGGGATAGAGGTGCGGGAATTTGACTGTGTTCGCTGGTACCGGGTGGACATCAGGCTATGTGAAGCCATGGGACTCCACTCGGGGTTGGAGAGCGCAGTCTGAGGTCTGAGAAAAGCCAGAGCTTTTGGCTTGGGGGCGGGGAGGGGGGGTCATTCCCTGGGCCAAAAGGCAGGTGGAAACCTACTGGTTCTTGGGCTCCTGGGCCCCGGCCCAGATGACGCTGGAGGTGGGGCGGGGGGAGCATGGAACGGTGGAGAATGAAGTAGGGCTATATGGGCTAGATTGGCCTGCAGCCAAATAGGAGAGGGAAAATGATGAGCTCTGGCTATGCCCTGCTGGGATGAGAGTTCTTGGCTTGGTTGGGGCAGCTTACTTGGCTGTGGCCACTGCTCACTTGGCTTAGACCTGCTCCACTGTTTCCCATTGTCAGTCACAAATAAGAAAAATAGTCCATGGTCTTAAGACGCTTATTGTCATGGTGGAAAATAAATGGAAACTATACCTCCCGTATTTTCAGGGAAGGCCCTGAGGCTAAACACCGTTTGCAAGGAGGAGGGTCTGGGAAGAAATGTTTAATTGGCTACGATCCTCTGGCCTTTAGATATCTCAGTAATATGGAGATCTGTCTGGAGGGTCTGTGGCCTGTAGTCATGACCTAGACCTGTGGAAAGGCTAATGGACATTGTCCTACATGACTAGAGAACCTCACTCTATGGAGGTCTTCGACTTCCTGTCAGTAGCCTGGAGTTTGGGAGCGTGGTGAAATGTGTGTTGTCCATTAGGATCACCTGGGGTCTCCAGTGATTTCTAGCCAGTGGTGGACTAGAAAACAGGCTATCCTTTCACGGCCCTATACAGTACAATGTAATTGAAATCAAATTGGTTTTTAGAAATTGCAAATAAAATAAGCAGTGCCTAACTTTTATATTAAGTTTCTAATCCTCATTACCTCTGAGTATGACTGTTTGGGCATTGCCAATTGGATTCTTTAGAATTTAGAGAAGGTATTTAGGACATAGATGCATATGAGAATAAGTGGACAAATAAAGTGACATGAGAAACACGTGAGCCAAAGGGACAGAATATGGGAACATAACTTAAAGGCTTCCGTGTAGCTCCAGGCAATAGAACTCCAAAGAAAATGGCCTATTAATCTGTGTGAAATTACATCTCTCATTTATCTTCTTTATTTCTATATGATAGTTGTAAATGCTTAAAATATGAATATGAAGTAGTGGAAAGTAGACAGTAGAGATTGTGGATTCCATGGAGGTACACATTTCAAACATGGATTATTTAAGAACACTAACAATCTACAGGTCACTAAGTCTGCAGTATGTGACCAATTCTTTAACCTCACCTTTATTAAATGTCTTCCGGGTGAGCTGTTCAAAAACTTATTTTGATTGTGCCTCATGAGTTCATAGGCGACATTTTCTGTGCACTTAACAAAATGATCTGCTTCATATATTGCCAACACTGAAAAGGTTCAAGGAAAAGGTTCACAAAAAAATATTTCCAGCTTTTCACAGAACTTGCTCTTTTTTCCTAGAATTCACTAAGCCATGGACAGGACAAATTTTCCTCAGAACTGCCTGCACCAATGCACACACATGTGAATAAGTGTACCTTGTTAACCCTCAGACTTCTTATGTCTGACTTCCCTTTCCTTTCTAAAACACTTCAACTGGCCATCAGGTCTAGATTACCTACAATAAATACAGTAGCTTAACAAGAACACAATGCACTCATAATGCTTTCAGAACATATCTATGATGACTAAGAAAAAATCCAGCAGTATTTGTAGCTCTGCAGTTTTCACATTATCTATAAAATCCCACCATTCAATTGGACTTCATATAGTATTCTCAACCTTATTTCACAGGGAACCAACATGTCTATGACTCATGTTGCACATGGGATAGGGGATCTGTCTTAAGATTCACAACGACATGGACCTTTGTAATTTAACTGCATCTGAATTTTCTTCAAATTTCTCTGAGAAATACACACACACACTGAACTGAGAAATATAAGGAATGTACAAAGTCAATCATGAAAATAATATAATTTATGTGTATTAATTTACACCTTTGTGAAAAGAATGAGATAAAGCTAAATACAGAAATGTAGTATATTTTAATTTTTGTCTTGAGTTTCATAATGTATTTTGTGGTTGACACTGAAAATATAGCACTGTTTGATATGACACAATAAAAAAATAAGCTGTCCACATGCTATCTTAATAGATTAGCTCAAGGAGAAACATTATGACATGAAGGGTATTTAATTTTCTTTTCTGATACTAAAAATGGGATACAGAGTTGTCCTGTTCAGCAGGGCATTAAACAGGAGTCCAGGGAGGTCACCTGAAAGAGAAAGTGGGGAAAACAGGCTGACACAAAGAATGATGATTTATCTATAGTCTGATCAAATTGTAAGTTTTACTTTTTCACACAGGGGTTATATACACAAAAAGGCAGAATGTGGGATGACGCAGGAGCATAGGTGTTCAGGGGGAGTATAGATATCTTCCAGAACAGAGTGTCAGCTGGGTGAGGGTTCAGGGGACAGATCACTATGACTCCGCCTATGATTCACTTGTCCTTATCTAAGTTTGTAAAATCCACCAAGATTACCTATCTACAAGGTCTATGACTATTCAGCCTGGCAATTTTTCATGAAAGCTGCTTGTTTACAATAGCTTCTAGCCATCTGTTTCAGTGTTTTTCAACAGAGATCCAAGACTTTGTATTAGCAGTCATGTATGTCAGGCCTATTGCTGATTTTAGGCCTTCAGTGTATAAGCAGGGCTGCCCCTGACACAGAGTGACACAGGCATAGTGGCACTCATTTTTAATTGTCATGTCTCATGGGCTCATGCAAAAAGATCTCTGAGTTTGAGGCCTGCCTGTCCTACAGAGTAGGGCTCTGTTCAGGGACAGCCTGGCATACAAAGATAAAACCTGTCTTTAAAAAAACAACAAAAAATGATTAGATATCAGAAGTAAGCAATATCTTTTCATATTCTAAACTTATTTAATATCATTTCTGTTATCAACCTAATGTAAATAACTTTTACATTATAATGTTTATAAAATGAACAAAAGAATGTCTAAATCCATTCAAGAGATAGCTACATTATTCATATTTCGATTGATGTGCTATTTAATGAAAGTAAATGAGATAAAATGATATATGGCTTGTGTATTTCTGAGAAAATTCTACATAAATTTGTGCAGAAAAACATGATAGCACAATACTTTCTCAAACATATTCTACAAAAACTTATTAAGAGAAACAGCATTTTATAAAAACAAAGTCAGAGACCTAACAAAGGAAATTAATTATAGGACACAAAAATGAATCCACACAACTATAATGATGCCTAATTTTACAAAGCTGACAATTTTTTAATTCTTAAAAAGATAGTCTTTTATTGATTTTTATATTTAACAAATAGATCTGTGGAAACTGTAAATCCTCATGTACTAAAGTGAGAAAAGATGGATATTTTTTGACAGTAAGCAGAAATAAGTCTAAAATATAATCTTCTTTTAATTTAGTGCTACTTTTTAAATAATATATAGGGAACTCTGTAGGAAGGACATTCTGAAAAGTATTCATGTAGCTCAGAAAATAAACCTCTCCTATTTATGGCTGTGTTTACATAGAATTAAAATGATTCCACACAGCAAAGGAAACAATCAGTACAATAAAATAATAATGTTTACCCTATTTATTTCAGATAAGAGCCTAATATGCAGAATATACAGTTGTCTCAAAAAGTAGACCAGAACATTGAATGGATGTTTCTCTTATACTTTTATTATGAGCCTTTAATTGTTGAGATGTCTCTCCAACCATGAATGGATATTTATCAATAGAAAGAATACAAATGGCTAATAAATATTTTATAAAACTTCTACAATCTTAGTTTTCATACATATGCAAATTAAAACTAAGAGACTATACCATTTGACATCAGTCAGAACAGGCTCCATGATTCCAGTAAACAATAATAAACACTGGTGAGAATGTAATGAGATGGACCAGCCCCATGAACATTCATTCTGAAGCTCCAGAAAAACAAAATCTGAACTTCCATATGCTGGCCCCATATTGTATTTTTAATATTACAGTGATAAATGCTCAAGTGTTTATATGGTGTGACGAGTTGAAGTTATTCATATATGTAACAAAAAGAGGTATAGTTGAGTCACATAGAAGAGTCACTCCTTAATGCTTCAATCACTACACATCTCCAAGAGCCTGTCGCATGAGACTTATTACTTAACCCACACTACCATTAATTACTGATAGTGTTTCCAGCCCCCTTCTCCACAACATGTTGTTCCCTCCCGTACCCTCCCACCCCAGTGAGTTCATAAGGTGACATTATTTTTTCATACAACAATAGTCTCTTTCATGTATTCATAACGCTGGAAAAGGTCACTAAAAGGGCTCAAGATGTGTGATTTTTGGCAAAATCAACTGCTCTATTCCATAACCCACCTAGCTCAGGAGTAGGTTGAATTCTACCAGAATGGTCAGTTCCTCAGCAGCTCCCACATAAACATGTCTGTCTAGCTTTCTCCATATCTGAATTTCCCAGCCAAAAGTCTATAAAATCATACTTGTTCATGACCCCTCATCTCCCAATCCTTCTTGTCTTCAACCTCTAAACACTAGAAAACCATCCTGTCAATCATTGGGCCATATTCAGAACAGTCAACAGTTTTTTATCTTCATTAAACTCTATGAGTCCTATGAGATTATCTCTGATTTTCATAGAATGAGAAAAAATTAGCAAATACTAATATATTTTCCCTTTATAATATATTCATCATCACCTAAGGGGGAAAGCATCAACAATAATACCAAAACCAACCCACAGGATAACACCACAGAATTTCACATTATCTGTAGCAAAGAAAAATTTAGGTAATTTTTCTGTGATAATTTCTATACAAGTTCATAATAAAACCTCTAAAATATTAATATGCATAGCACAGTAGACCGGTCCACACTTGATAAATCATAATACACAGTCACATGACTCTGCTTTATCTCATCCAATTTTTTTTCAAATTTCTAATAATCACACTTAAAACCTGAGGGATTATGAAAGCTCTATATGAGATCAGACATAAAAAGGCAACCATTTGCTTCACTTTTACACTTTCCATGGTCAAGTGAAGCCTCATGTAACAAAAAAAAAAAAAATAGTGTAGAAATGTGAAATAAAGCAGCATTTGTATCAAATCAAGAGTCATTTAAACACAGTGTCTTCTAACCAATTTCTATCTTTGTTTTAGTTTTTTTTTTTTTTGAGACAGTGTTTCTCTGTGTAATAACCCCAGCTGTCCTGTCTTAGCCTTGAAAGCAGGCTGGTATTGCATTCAGACAACTAGGTCCACCTACCTTTACTCTCACCTTTGAGTGCTAGGATTAAAGTGTGAGATACCACACCTGGCTATTTGCTAATCAATTATCGAGAAAGAAAGAAAGAAAGAAAGAAAGAAAGAAAGAAAGAAAGAGAGAGAGAGAGAAAGAAAGAAAGAGAGAAAGAGAGAAAGAAAGAAAGAGAGAAAGAGAAAAAGAGAGAAAGAGAGAAAGGGGGAGTAGGAGGGAAGGTGGGAAGGAGGGAGGGAGAGAGAAAGGGAACAGAAGAGGACAGAAAAGAAAAGAGAAGAGAAGAGAAGAGAAGAAAAGAAAAGAAAAGAAAAAAACTATGCTCATGAGTCTTAGAAGGAAGCTGTCATTTAGGGTTCAAATCCAGACTCCCAACATAGGGAACATGGGTGGAAGAAAGTCAAATGAAGCTATGAGGCCAAGTCACAAACAAGTAAAGAACAAATGAAACACTGATTTAAATGATAAATAACAGCTTTCATGGAAAACATAAGAGAATGATGGACTGTGATACAGTGACAGTAATCATGACTCTGTGAGGTATAGGGCATAATCATCCTCAGCTAGTCAAATCTGAAAGTATTGAAGCATTGGATATGAACATGGAAAATGAAATTCTTTAGGTTGAAGATCTGCAGAGAAAGCAATGCCTTGAAGACTTTGAAGGTCATGTCAGACTTCCCTGTTCATGTTTATAACCAATCAATAGTCCAAGAACAATTCATAAAGGAAGCAATACTGAACATAATCCATTTCAATATTCTAAAAAAATTAACTATGTGGTATTGAGGACATTCTTTGTGAAGTATATCATTCTGTGGTACATGTGAGAACTGTGTGTTCATGGAGTGACTGCTCCAACACTTACCTGACCTTTCTTCCACCATTTTTCTTTCCCTAACACAGAAGCAATAGGAGAAAGAATATTCATTCTTTCAGTTCTATGATATCAGTTTCTTCAATTTGAACCAGATCTGGGGAATTCTAGACAACCTAATTGAGCCCAAACAGGCTGCTGGGCTTGTTTGTCTGTCTCACTATGTGTCCCATCTTGGTGTGCTAATTTGTTGCAGAACTGAACACAATGTCACCAAAATGTTATAAATATTTAGCTACTACATTTATATACACAAATACACGTGTGTATATAGAAGCAAATCCTCCCAGGATCACAGCTAATAAGGAGAGAGTCACAGTTACATCAAATTAAAGTTTAACCAATGATAGAATTTCATTTCTAATATCTGAAATTTCACTGTATCGCTTTAACATTGTTGTCCAAATTTCATGTTGTATGATTTAGACCTGAATCCTTGACAATGTCCTACTGCATCCTGTTAGGCTAAAGTCCCAAAGAAGATTCAGGGATGCAAGGCATCCTGGTGCATCAGATCAGGTCAAGAGTAATGACCTGAAAGGTACCTTTGTTCTACTTTGCTTATAAAGACGGTGACCTTCCCTCCTCTAGCACAAACTTGGAAGCAATTCCAGAGTCCCCTTCAAGATGCTGGTGGTACTGCTCACAGCAGCCTTGCTGGTCCTGACTTCAGCTCAGAGCTCAAATGAAGGTATGAAGTAGGGGAGGGAGTCGTAAAGTGACATGGTACTTGGGTAACACACTTCTGTTCAGGACTGGGAGAGATGAAAGAAGATGGAAAAGCGACTGAGGCAAAGAATTATGAGAATAAATAGATCATTTGTTATCATTTTATCCCTAGAGCTTAAACTATAATGATAAGTTAAAAATTCTTACAACAAAATAACATGAAAATGTTTATTTTTATTTTTCCATATATTCTTGTTTTATTATTTTTTATTATCTTTAATCTTGTTTTACAGTCCAATTAATATCCCCCTCCTGTTCTGCCTTCTGATATTTACTCATTCCATTCCTCCATTCCTGTCTCCAAGACATTGTCCCCAACCTCCATTCCTATCCCTCCAGGTCTCCTCACTCCCTGGGGCCTAAAGTCTCTCAAGGGTTAGGTGCACCTCTCACTGAGGCCAGACCAGGCAGTCCTTTGCTCTATATGTGTTGGGGTTCTCAGACCAACTAGTATGTACTGTCTGTTTGGTAGTGCAGTGTCTAAGAGATCTTGGGGGTCCAGATTTGTTGACACTTCTGGTCATCCTATTGGGTCATCCTCCTTCTCAACATCTTCCAACGTTTCCCTAATTCAACCAAAAGGTTACCAAACTTCAGACCATTGGTTGAGTGTAAGTATGTGCTGTCTTAGTCAGCTGCTTGTTGGGCCTCTCAGAGGGCAGCCATGCTAAGGTCCAATCTGCAAGTATACCATAGCATCAGTAATAGTGTCAGGCCTTGGAGCCTCCCATTGAGATAGGTACATTTTCAGCCAGTAACTGTATCTCCCTTCCCAAAGTCTCTTTTTCATTTTTGTCCCTACAGTTCTTTTAGATAGGAACAATTACCTTCTCACTTCTCACTTCAGAGTTTTTGACTGTGGGTTGGCAACCCCATCCTGCCACCTAATACCTTATCTTTCTACTGCAGGTGTACTCTATGAATGCATTTATAAAAAGAACATTTTGGTAGTGAATAATTCATGATAGTATGTTACAGTTGACAGAGGGAACCTCAGTTCTTATGGTGTTATAAAAAACAGATAATACTTGCCTTGTGGACAGAGGATAGAGAAAAATGAAAGAAGTGAAATCACATCAGGGATGTTTCTGAAAAAATGGAAAATGATTACAAATTTAAAACTCTACAAAATGAGTTATAAATATCAGGTAATAATTTCTTTTAAAATAATTTTATATTCATATAATTATTTTGTGTGTATGCAAATATACAGTTCTTTGTGTGTTTGTGTGTGTGTCTGTCTATCCATGTGTCTGCATGTTACTGCATGCTTATGCACATTCTGACAGAAGACAACTTATTGTTAGCAAAATTTCCCCACCTTGCATGCATACTCAAGAACTGAATATAAGTCATTAGATCAGTGATTTTTTTCCCCACTGAAATATCTTGCTACCCCAATTTCTCTCTCTTGTTTTAACGACACACGTGCACTATTCATTTTGTTGTATACACTACTGAAAGCCTTGTTTATTCTAATTTCAATGAATGAAATGTCTGGGAATGTAACATATTGAAAATGAAGGTCATGAAGAAAAACATTAAGAATGTAAATATTTCTTTGTGAAATTCTGAGAATTTGAATGAAGACTATCAGTGAAGTTTGATCTAACAATGGACTAAATAGTCGCTGCTACTGAGTGTAGAGACCATCCAAGCAGAATTCACAGCAATCTAAATACCACAGGTAACTTTCCCCTTCTTTGTGCTTATTTTTCAGAGGTCATCTATAAAGACTCACCTTCTCAGTTCTCAGGTAAAGACAGATGCATCCTCTATTGACTTTCTATATACTTTACATCTGTAATTATTCAATTCTGTAATATCACTGTCATTTCCTTATTTTATCAAAATAATGACTGGCAGTTTCCTCACAGATAAATCAACAACCATCCCAACATTGACTCTATATTAGGTCCATACACTGGAAGAATTGGAGCTAGGCTTTTATAACAAAAGGGACATTTGTCTCTTCTATAGATTGAAACAATGGATTATATATGATGCACATATTGGGTGTGCCCATTTAAAATTCTCCCTGGCACTCTGTTTTGTTGAAAGAATTGTTCTTTCACCATTGATTTCAAGTAGGATTCTAAGATTGTATGTAAAATATAGAACAGCACAGAGCCTGTGCTTCCCCCATTTTTAAATTTAGTGTTTTTCACTCAGCTCTGTTTCCATGGTTGACTAATACAAATATTTTGCATGGCTATTGAATAGAAAAACTTTTTCTTACATTTCCTTCTTGCTTTATACATGATTATAGTACTTTGAACACCATGATATATTAAAGGCTATACCTTTGCTGTCACAATTTTGATATTCAAACAAGTTCTAACCAGTAACATTTAAAAAATATTCCCCCTTTCATCACTTCTATATGAAAATTGTAAGTAATATAAAATCATCTTTATGCACTAAACTTAGAAACAAATATTCATCACAAGTGTTGAGGTACAAGAAAGTAATATGATAAATATGAAAATTAAGTTTTATCAAGCATCAATAATATAAACTTAGAGGTGGGGGTGGTGATCCTGGAAAAAAGAGAGGGTATAAACTAATCTATCTTATTCTATACTTAAACAGAGGTAGAGCACCAGAGCCAGGGACATGGTCAACATCATCCAAAACCACCTCCTGGAGGATTTCCCCCAAGACCTCCTGCTTCTGATGAAGATGATGATGGTGATGATAGTGATGATGAAGATAATGATGGTAGTGGGGAAGATGTAAATAGACCAGAGAGACCACCACATCATGGGGGCAATCCCCAGCATCCTCAGCATCTACATCCTCCTCACCCAGGACACCACCATGGTCCACCACCACAGGGAGGCCCTCAGAGACCCCCTCAGCCTGGAAGCCCACAAGGCCCACCCCCAACGGGAGGCCCCCAGCAGAGACCTCCTCAAGGCCCACCCCCAACAGGAGGCCCCCAACAGAGGCCTACTCAAGGCCCACCCCCAACAGGAGGCTCCCAGCAGAGACCTCCTCAAGGCCCACCCCCAACAGGAGGTCCCCAACAGAGGCCTACTCAAGGCCCACCCCCAACAGGAGGCTCCCAGCAGAGACCTCCTCAAGGCCCACCCCCAACAGGAGGCTCCCAGAAGAGACCTCCTCAAGGCCCACCCCCAACAGGAGGCCCCCAACAGAGGCCTACTCAAGGCCCACCCCCAACAGGAGGCCCCCAACAGAGACCTTCTCAAGGCCCACCCCCAACAGGAGGCTCCCAGCAGAGACCTCCTCAAGGCCCACCCCCAACAGGAGGCTCCCAGCAGAGACCTCCTCAAGGCCCACCCCCAACAGGAGGCTCCCAGAAGAGACCTCCTCAAGGCCCACCCCCAACAGGAGGCCCCCAACAGAGACCTCCTCAAGGCCCACCCCCAACAGGAGGCCCCCAACAGAGACCTTCTCAAGGCCCACCCCCAACAGGAGGCTCCCAGCAGAGACCTCCTCAAGGCCCACCCCCAACAGGAGGCCCCCAACAGAGGCCTACTCAAGGCCCACCCCCAACAGGAGGCCCCCAACAGAGACCTTCTCAAGGCCCACCCCCAACAGGAGGCTCCCAGCAGAGACCTCCTCAAGGCCCACCCCCAACAGGAGGCCCCCAACAGAGACCTCCTCAAGGCCCACCCCCAACAGGAGGCTCCCAGCAGAGGCCTACTCAAGGCCCACCCCCAACAGGAGGCCCCCAGCAGAGACCCCTTCAGCATGGAAACCAGCAAGACCAACCCCTGCATGGAAACTATGAACAGCCAAGTTACCTATGGTCATTTTTTGCATAACTATCTGGATCCTTAGCAGTGAGAAGGTAATTAAATACCTCATCCTTCATACCATCCCCCAAACTCTAGGGATCATCACCCTATTACTAAAGATATATATCTAAAACTTGAATGGTCTCCAAAATTCTATCATGTATATGCTTTAAATTCACTCTTACTCAAAATTCTTAACACTAACACAATTATACATCCTGGAAACTAAAAGATATTTTAGAATGTTTTGAAATTATAGTCTTTATTCTCCAAGACTTTATTTTTTTTTTCAGGTGAACAGAAGACACATGCCTTCAATATCATTCCTATAGAAGAATGATTCCAATAAAATATTTAGAATGCAATTACTGTTTGCTGTTTTTTATTCTGAGCAGGGGTTATACTGAAATCTGTGGATGGTTACTTCCAGGAAGGGGCAGTCCTCCTTCTATATATCAGTCAGCTATGACTTTTTTCCATATTACTCCCAATTTCTGCCCATTCTTTTGTTATATTTTCTGTATACTTGTTATTTTCATAGAAGACTTCATATAAGATGTAGATATTAATATTAAACTACATAAACAGTAATACTGTTAGTATGTTATGTGTCTTGGTATGACAGCATTCTAGGGATTAACTGCCTTAACAACCTGCAAAGAGGGTTCTTTGCTTCTTACCTTTCTTTCTCTCTCTCTCTCTCTTCCCAATTTGTGGTTGTTGTGCCTGCAGCTAGTAGCTAGTATTCTTTTGGTCAGTTTAGTTTCAGCTAGCTCACATCCTTCTAATTTGGACAGTCCCATAAATGGTGTGGTGTGTTCTGGTTTAATATGTCTGTGTATACATATCTATGTGGATATATATGCCTGAGCTTTATAGCTCAATGCAACTCTTAAAATAATTTAAGTATACTTTAGAACAATTTTTCAATGTTATTTCTGAGATACTTGCAATTATTCCACTTATTTATTTTTATTGAATCTTAATTAAAATGTAAAAATATAAAGTGTATAAAGTCTAGGAATCCTTAAAACTCCCAATGTATTTGAGCAGTAATTCTTAAAAGATGTATTTGCCGTTCTCCTTTCAATGTCATCTCAATCCCAACCCCTTCACCAATATCTGATCTTTGCTTCCTCCATTCAGACAATTCTTTATAAAACTTGAGTCGCTTTCATGGAAGCAGGATAGTGGTGGATTCTCAGAGGTAAGAAGTTGTGGCCATTCTGACTTTTACCATTCTTTTATTTCTTTCATCTTCTGATGGCCACAGATCACCCCAGCAATGAGAAGTGAAGAAGCTATGCCAGGATATGTTAAGATGTATATGCAGATTTATCAACACAGATAATCATATGCATCTATAATATTAGTAAAACCATATATTATAGTGAAACAGCTCATTTTTATGTGTATCAATATTCTGAATCAAACATTAGCAGGCTTTTCGGGTCTAACAAAATATTTCACCAACCCTAATGACTTTAGTGTTTACTTTTATAACAGTAGGGAACAGAAGGGAAATATCTTTAGGGATGTTTGAGGAAGATCTGGAATCTCCTAAATTAGAAGACAATTTTGAATTAGATATAAAAAAAGAAGAAAAAAATTATAAAAAGGTAACTAAACAGGAATTTTAAAAAAGCATAAATTATTCCAGTGGCAAAATGTTATTAGGCAAAAACATTACTCAGCAAATACTTAAAGCGAGCTCATTCTAAGCCAAAAAAGAAACAGGAAAACCTCAAGACCTAGAAAACTATTTCTTTCTCATTTCCTTTGTTTTTAATATATTATGGCAAGTGTTTATTTCAGTCTTTTATTTATTTATTCTTTTTTTTTTTTTTTTTTTTTTTTTTTTTTTTTTTTTTTTTTTTTTTTTTTTTTTTTTTTTTTGGTTTTTCAAGTCAGGGTTTCTCTGTATAGCTTTGGCTGTCCTGGAACTCACTCTGTAGACCAGGCTGGCCTCAAACTCAGAAATCCGCCTGCCTCTGCCTCCCAAGTGCTGGGATTAAAGGCGTGTTCCACCACTGCTCAGCTTATTTATTCTTTTTCATGTTGATTGTAGAAGTTGTTTATCATTTACTGTATTGTTTTTTAACTTTTTATTGGTTCTTTATGAATTTTACACCAGCAGCCTATCTTCACTCATCTCTCTGCCCCTTTGTATCCACTCTCTGCCATTGCATCTTCTACCCAAGAAGAAAATAAAAAGCAAAAATTAAAGAAAAGAAAAGCATTTTTAAGAAAGCAATTTTTAAAATCATGGAAGCTGTGGTATGTCCACAATATACCATTATGTTCACACATTTTTACTTGCAAATGCTTATTTCAGTGAAATGATCTGGTTCAAGGCTTCTGGCTTCTGATACATCATCAGCACTAGATCCTCACCTAGACCATTTTCAGTTGTATCCCTGGGTCATGGAGAACCTGCAGCTTTAGATCTTCAGGACCAGCATTTTCATATGCTCCAGAAGATCAGAGATAGATGTTGGGGTGGCCCAATTCAATGCCCTGGATCTGGAAATGGGTGGAAACTAAATTGGTCAGCCAGATAGTTCTCTTGTACCTGGATCACTAGCGCTAGCTCTCCCTCATTGTTCTAGCTAGCTAACCCAGTGCTGCAGACAAGATGCACACTCAGCTTGCCAGCTCTCATGGCTTACTCAGGCCACCTTGCCAGCTCTCTTGTGCTGCCCAGTCAAAGTGCAGGTCCCAGTCTCCTGAGTGCTACAGCTGGTTAGGGGTGGAGACAGTTTTTTTTCATTCTTATGACTCTGATGCCAGCTCTCCTACCTCAGGTACTAAGGGTGGGACACTTAGCAGCAGATGAGTGGCAGTGCCAGTGCTCTCGCTCTTACACCTTCATTTTTGTTTCAAAACTGCCCTGTGCCCTTACCCACAGGGCCCAGGTGACATACTGGGTACACTCTCCAAAGAACTGCAGCAGGTAAGAGATGGGACCAGCTCTGCCCATCCCTTGAACTGGCTGAGGTCATGGTCTAGACTAGGGATGTCCAAATGATCTTTTTGTTTGTTTGTTTTTGTTTATTTTTATTTTTATATTTTATTTACATTTTAGATGCCATCCCCTTTCCCCATTTCCCCTCCCTAGAAAACCCCTATCCCATGCCCCCTTTTCCTTTCTCCTTTTATATATTTTTTTAAATGTTAATCAAAGGTTTTATAAGTTTGGTAATGCTCACTCAGAAGAATAACCCAATACCCAACCTAGATATATAAACTATCTTTGACTGGTGGAGACACGTGAACATCTGCCTCCATGCCCCTCCCCTCTCTTTCTCTCTCTTTCTCTCTCTCATCACCTAGCTTCACCCTTCCTATTAAAATAATTTTTTTTCTCTCAAAATGCAATTAGAGCATAATTATTCCTAATTTTACCAGTGAGGTGCCCGCACCAACCTTCCCCCCACTACCCCATTCCCACCCTCACATTCCCCCACACACACTCTGTGTTTGTTTTTTATGGGACCAAGAAACTCCTCTCCCACCTATGTCCGACAAGGCCATCCTCCCCTACATATACTGCTGGAGTCATGGGTCCCTCCCTATGTGCTCCCAGGCTGGTGGTTTAGACCCTGGGAGGTTCTGGTTGTTTGATATTGTTGCTTTCCTCCTGAGGTCACAAACCCTTTCTGCTCTTTCAGTCTTCTCTCTAAGTTCTCCATTGGGAAATCCTTGATCATATCAGTGGTTAGCTGTGAGCATCACCCTCTGAATGTGTTAGTCTTTGGCAGACCTCTAAGTAGGCAGCTATATCATATTCTTGACAGCATGCACTTCCAGCCATCCACATCAGTGTCTAGCTTAAGTGACTGTACATGGGATGAATACCCAGGTGGAATGGTCTCCTGATGGCCCCTCCTTCAGTTTTTGTCCCATGTTTTGTTTCCATATTTGCTCCCTTGAGTATTTTTGTTACTTGTTCTAAGTAGAACTGAGGCATCCCCTCTTGGTCTTCCTTCTTCATGAGCTTCATGTGGTCTGCGGGTTGAGTCTTTGCTATTCCAAGCTTTTCAGCTAACCTCCGCTTAACAGTGAGTAAATACTTCCGCCCCAAATGATCTTTAGTGGTAATATGAGCCATAAACTTGGACACAGACCCCTGATGCTACATGGCCACAGACCCAGACATGGTCCTCAGGGGCAGTATGGGCTGGGATTTTATCACTGCCACAGATGACAGGGGATGCTATTCACAGCAGGCTATTCCTGAACACCCTCATGTCTCTAATTCTATCTTTCTTCATAAGTCCCAAGAATGTTATTCTTCCATCTCTCCACTATGTACCTGCACATTGTATTGGCTGTTACAGCAGCTGGGCCACGAGAATGGTAGGCTTCCAAATGTCTGCCTCTGCCTGTTCTGTGTAGAATGCCTGCTAGGGGGCTGCTATTTATCTATTCCTTGACAATTTCATACATATCCATCCCCAAATCCCATGCCCATTCCACCAAACACTCCCTACTCCCACTTTCACTCCATATCTGCTGTCTTCGTGTGTGTGTGTGTGTGTGTCTGTATATATATCAGTATGTGTATATTCCTGTTGGAATGTTGACAGTTATAAGACAATTCTAAAATAATCAATTACCTCATGAAAGGGAACATACAGTCAAAGAAAGTAGCCAAAGGCTGGGCTACAACTCCATGATAGAGTAATTGCTTGGCATTTTTTGAGCCCTGTACACAAACTCCAGAACTTTAATTAATTAATTAATTAATTAATAATTTACTGGCTAAAATTTACTTCAAATTCAAAGGAAACTGTTTGTGTTTTCAGATTAATATTCCAACATGCTTCTCTATGTTGTTTAACACAGATCAAGCCAGCATATACATTTCTCTGAAGCCTATATAATAATAAAAATCTGTTGGCATGTGTTTGTTACTTTTTTTTATTGTTTTGATTAAGTACCTGACAACAGCAACTTAAGAATGGCACATTGTCATGTGTCACATTCCGAATGTACAGTATGGTCAAATAAGGTCAGTATTAATTAAGTCTAACACTTTTCAAGATTCGTTTACTTTAATGTATGTATATGAGTTTTTAATCTGAAAGTGTAATTGTGCATCACATGGGTATGGTGCTTATGGAAGACAGAAATTGATGCCATGGAACTAGAGTTACAGAGAGTTGTCAGTCATTATATGGGTGCTGGGAACCAAACTCAGCTCCTCTGAAAGAGAAACAAGTAGTCTGAACTGCTGATCAATCTTTCCAGCTCTAATGAAATACTAAGTTTTAACATCAGTCCTTCTATAAAGAGAGAATATTTTACACACACACACACACACACACACAAATATATACACAAATTCTGTCCTAATTTCTTATTCTTTCTTAGTTCCTAAGGTCCCGAGATACCTAGTTGTCTTTGAATCTCATCAAGACTTAAAGGAAAGATGGGCTTATCCTGTTCTTTAACTAAAGGATAGTGTTTGAATTATAGAAAATATACCATGCCTCTAGATAAAGAGATGTTCCAGAAAAAAAATCTTTCATCTTAAATCTACTCCAGTGAAAGAATACAAAGTATTCCCTGCCACATAATAAATAGTTACTGAGTCTAGCAATGAGTTCATCAAGTTCTGTGTATTAGTATATAGATTTTGAATCTTCATTTAAAACCCTTTCATATGCTAAACCTGTTGAAAGTTATTAGTAAAATATGTAGGTAAATTTTAAGCAATTATCTCATTCAAAACATTCTTGATTTCATTCCTCATAACCAAATATTAGTTTCCATCACATTGGCCTGGTCCCACAACTGGTCAGAGACATACTCTTGATTGATTATTGATTCAGAAAGGTCCAGCTTACTGGGGCAGTGCCATCCCTTTGAAGGTTGTCCTTATTTATATAAGAAAGCAGGATGAACAACCTTGTGGAGCAAGCCAGCAAAGAGTGAGTAGAGAAAGTATTGATCCGTGATGTCTACTTCAATTCCTGCCTTCAATTTCCAGGTAGAGTTCCTACTCTACCTCCCCTCAGTATGAGCTGTGCTGTGGAAGACTGACTCAAATAACTATTTCCTTACCAAGTTGTTTTTAGTCATTTTTTTTTAAATCACAGCAATAAAAAGCAAACCAATACAGAGTCATGTGAATAAACTACAGAGAGTAAGAGAATTTTTTTTTTTTTTTTTTGGACATTCAGTCTTAAATGGGGTATTTTCACCAAACTCCTCATCCCAGGCCTCAAGGACCTTTGCAGTAAAGGAGGCAGAAAAATTGGAAGAGTGAGAAGCAGTGGATGACTCCAAGAAAACAGAATCCTCCGGACACAAAAGGACTGATGTACAAAGGTGTTTATTAAGACTGGTAGCATGTACTGGGCCTGCACAGGTCCAAGTGAAACAGAGTTCCAGGGCCGAGAGGGGAAATGGACACAAGGTCCCATTCCCAACCAAGCAGCTATCTCTGAAAAAACTATAGACAGCCTGAAAATGTAAAAAATGGTGTGTGTTGCCTCTACATTTTTTTGTGTATGTACGTATGCCACTATCACGTAGCTTTTAGAGCTTGACCTCAGTTTGTCAGCCTTGGAGAAATGAACTTGTGCCTAATGACCCTTCTTGATTATCTGATACTACGAATTTTAAAGACAAGACCAAAGAATTGCTCATACAATGGTACAAAGAAGGAGGAAATGATTTCGCTCTTTTATTTGTGAACATTTGGATGAAGTGGCTATGATTTGTGAGTATCCATTGTGAGGTAATAGGAGCTGTTCCTTTCCTCAAGTGCTTGGTTCTTACACTAAAGAACTGACTCTGTAAGCTTAGAATATGACTGGGTTTGAACTAGAAACTGGGACTTTCAAGTTTTTACTAATGTGAAGTGAGGCCAATTGCATTAAAACACATCAAATCTGGTATTCTAAAGAAAACATTGAGGCACAAAAAGAACATGAAACATGCATTGAGAAACCTCAAGGGCACATCAAAGAAGCTATTGTCTGGAATCTAAGTAAAGAGATCTTTGTAGAAAATGTACCTAATTCATCTTGGACATGTACCATAAAAATATGAGAGAAAACACATTCATGTTATTACTTCTATCTATTTGCAGTAGTGTTGTGGATGTCCCTGGTGCTGTTTGTATTTTGATGTTAATTCTGCTTTCCCAGGAGGGGCTATCTGGAAGGAGGAGTGAGTCACATACTCAGGTGACTTCTTGTGAACCTTCTTTTAATTTTAACTTATTAAATAAAGCCTAGAGCTGGTGAATGGGCAGTGGAAGAGAAGGGGGACCTGAAAAGGGTTGAGGGAGGAGGAGATGGGACGAGAGAGGACTATGGAGGAGGAGGTGGTGGAAAGAGAATGGAGCAGAAGCATGTGGCCTGGAGAAACAGGAAGTTATGAGATCTCATAGCTGAGGAATATAGTAGTGTCATGGTAGATCTGCCCAATCTAGGTATGCAGCTTGTATTCATATTAATTGAGTTATGTTTTCTTTGCACAGGCTTATTTGGGTTGGAGATTGACAGCAACAAGATAGGGTTCATATGGGAAGATTAGAAAACTAATATGTGGTTAATAGAAAGTAAAATATAGAAGATTTGACTTCTAGAGGGGCTTTTAGGTGCTATGCACATATTCCAGGCATGTACAATTTAAGGGTCTGAATAACCTTCACACTTCCTGCAATTTCTCTTTGAATCAGTTGCAAAAAAAAATTTTATTTTATCCCAAGTTTACCTACCATAGCCCTAGCCAGGACTTTTGTAACATGTTTGAATTGTGTTGGGTGAATTTCTAGGTGACATTTTGCTTTCACACATTTCTGACTTCTAAGAAGGTAAAAGAAATGTTTGAGTCCTATGATATTTCTCACAATTTCTGCTATTTTCCAGGTCCTGCCAACCTCAGAATATGACTATTTCTATAGTTTCTCAGACACTTAACTGTTAGTATTTAGAAAACCAGACTCCACATGTCACCTGGGCCTTCCTGCGCCTGTCGCCAGATTCCCAGCCTTTGGAACCCTGAACCTTCCTGAAACAGTTGCCGGCCTGCCTGCGGTGGCTGCGTGAATGCGAGACCCTCCGCCGGTGGTGTGGGAAGCCCGCCCAGGACCTCGATGCCAGACTGCTGTGGGAACCCACCAGACTCCCTCCCCCGAGAGGTTTTTTTTCCCACTGCTGGCGCCACCAACGTGCGGCACAAACACCCACGCATCTACAAGAACCATCCTGGCTGAGTCTGCTAAGCAAGTATACTTCCTGCGAGGCGTGGTGCCAGGGCTCTCCCTGTCCTCTCTCAGCGTGCGCCCCACCCGTTCCCCCTCTCCATCCTGCCTGGGTCCCGAGACCCCAGATGGCGGCCAATCTCGCCATGTGTCCCCAGTTTCCGTTCTGCTGCGCGCCCACCCATAGAGGTTGGGGCCCAGAACGGAGATTCTCACAGGGAGCCCTACACCCGCCCCTGCTAAAATCAGGCTGAGTTCGTTCCCTGCCCAAGTGCGAGCACCGCTGAGTCCACTTGGTGCAGTGTGAGCGGAACTGCTTAGCCTCTGCTCCTCTGCAATAGACCCAGTCTTTCTGAGACATCCACCCCTAACAAAGGACAGCGTAGACCAGCGACACAACAGAGATCCACACTCGTGCACCCACGCACGCATGGGCCTACATTGTTTCCCACGGGTGGTGGACAACGTGCGCAGAGCCAGCTCCACAAGCGCCCCCTGCTGGTGCCTGCAAAAACTCACCCTCAGTCATTTGCAGCTGGCTAAAGCTACCTAGCTCAGCCAGCTTGCCTGAAGCAGCAGATCTAAAATCCTGCCTGCACCCTTTGTCCCCGTGCCACCTGCCAATTTCTCTCAAAAGCTGCCTGGCTCCAATCCAACTTCCACATGTCTTTCCCATAGACACAGACTCTCACTCTTTCTGTCTCTTAGCTCTCCTATCAAGCCCCAATGCTTCTTGCCTTAAACTTTCTTCAAAGTTAGCCTTTTTCTCCTTCTCTATATTTAAGATTTCTAAGAAAAACAAAGGGGGAATACGGAACCTCTCTGCCAGAGCATCCAGATGTCACTTGGCAGAGCAAGGCCCATCCCCCCACTGCTTCTAAGCCCGCCATTACTGCTCCTTCTCCCGAACAGGAGGACCTGCAACAACAAAGTTCCTGTTTTTCAACCAAAAATTTTAAACATTTCTTTTTCTCCCTAACAGGAACACCTAAAACAACAATGCTTGTGCTTTTCAACCAAAAATTTTATTAGTTTTTTGTTTTAATGCTTCCTTTTCTCTCTAACACTTGTGAAATATGTCCAACATTTTTTTTCAACTTTTAAGATTTCTTCAAGGTTCAAAAGCCATCTAATTTACTTCCACAGGTTAAGTCAACATGCTGCTGATCTCCATTTCTTGAGTCTTAATTAACAACTAATTTCTTTTACAGACAAACTGTTGCTGCCAATTCCAGATACATCATTTTTTGTTTGTTTGCTTTGTTTTGTTTTGTTGTTTTTCAAGACAGGGTTTCTCTGTGTAGTCCTGGCTGTCCTGGAACTCACTCTGTAGACCAGGCTGGCCTTGAACTCAGAAATCTGCCTGCCTCTGCCTCCCAAGTGCTGGGATTAAAGGCGTGCGCCACCACCGCCCGGCTCCAGATACATAATTAACGTTGTTTTTCTCCCTTAGCCATCCAAAAACAGACTCAAAGATACCTTCCAGGACTAAAATTTCCTCAAACACCTTTGCCTTTTCAGGATCTTAACAACAGACCATAATGTGCTTGTTCCCAAGCAATTTAATGCTCAATATCCAGCCTTTACAGACATCTCCCTGACAGAGATGCTGCTTCCCTGCTATGATTATGCTACAGGTATACCCACAGATCCAACAGAGTCCACACCATCCTCTGGAACCTGCCTGAGATGCCAAGCTGCTTTCTCCCAGCCACCTCATCTGACTGTAGACTCCAGAGACACACTGAGACCCAGAGACAGTGCCACCTCCTGGAACCTGCTAAGCTGCCTTCTTCCAGCCACCTCATCTGACTGCAGACCAGAGAGACATGTCGAGATCCAGAGATGCACACCAGACTCCAGAGATGCTCACTACAGAAGACAGATCCATACCTTCCAGCTACAGATGAACTCTTTTGCCAGTCACATAGCTAAAGTTACATGTTAGTGAGAAAAACATAATGTCTATTTAGATTAATCAAATGTCATTACCCTCAAACTGTACAACCTATATTTAATTGATTCAATGATTCCTTGCCTTCCCAACCATACCCTCAATTCCCATTACCCTTGGCTTAGTTATGCTGCACCCTCCGGCCTACATAGTGTTTTCTTTTAACTCCCTCATCCAAAATTTTCACTAAAAAAAAAGTGAGATTTGGGCTGTGAAGAGATGGTTTGGACATAGCCTGGTCTAACGAGTTTTTGAACCCCAGAGACCCCCTGGCACCGAAGGCATTCAGCTCTGTTCCTCCCCCCCACCCCCCCACCCTTCCCCCCCACCCCCCACCCAACCCCCACCCCCACCCCCGCTGTAAAGCGCTGGGTTTGAGGTAGCCGGGGACCCAACAGGACTTTGCCTGTGATGGACAGCAATTATCTCCCCGTGTTCCTGGATTCCAGACTACTCCATGCGGTCCACATCTCTCATTAACCTACACCTTGCAGACTACAGATGTCACAGAGTTGCCCCTCCTTTTATGAAAGAAAAGAGAGTGGGATGTTGGGCCGTGGAAAAGTATCCTGGTTCTTGGGTGTAGGTGTTTGGCCATGCCTCCAGAACCCAAGCCCCTGACATGAGGTCTTAGGTCTGATCTCCATTTAACCTGTGCCCTTCAGTCAGGTAGAGGGCGTGATTAACAAGTCTCCACCTCCAGAGATTAAAATATTAATGAGTTATCTAAAGGCTGGGAGTCATAGCTAATTAAGTTATTCCTGCCCCTTTTCCCCCTCCTTATAAAAAGCCAGGCCCCCTGATTTTTTGGGGGGAGAGCACACCATCTACACCCATTCACCACGCCATGAACAATAAAAGCTTTGGAAAAACAGACTCCACATGTCGCCTGGGCCTTCCTGCGCCTGTCACCAGATTCCCAGCCTTTGGAACCTTAAATTGCAGCTGCCAGTCTGCAGCAGCTGCGTGAATGTGGGACCCTCTGCCGGCGGTGTGGGAAGCCCACCCAGGACTCCCACACTAACATGTCTACCAAATCTTTCTTTCACTCCCTCTGTCTTGATAATGTAATTATCATAAACCACCTAAGTAGAATCACAAGTCTCCTGATTCCCTTCCCATTGTGACCAGACACCAAAAATCATGATGGCTATAGAGGTATACACAAATACCAATGACTCCCTCTATCTTGTCTTCTACAAAGTCTATGAGGATTTCTTTAAATTTTATATAATCGGGAAAAATTCAAACTGTTATTATATTCCCTTTCAGAAAAGCTCACTTGAGAAAAGTCATGCATCTTATGGCCCTGAAATTTTTACTTGCTTGTAGTAAAGCCTGAGCTTTAACTTGGGCTTCCTGTAATATTTGCAACACACATTCAAAAGCTTCTAGTACTAATACTTGTGGGGATGGTATAGGGCCCAGTGCCCATAGTGGATAAGAAGTACCATTTAAGGTTTATAACCATGTAATCCAATCTCATTTTTTTGCCATCCAAATACTCTTCCATTTTCCACCAGCCCTGTGTGAAAAGTGAATAATTTTACAAGGTCTTCACAAAGTGAGACATGAAATGACAGCTTAACATATAACAATTTTCATGGAAAGAAAGATTAAATAAAACCCATAAGTATCAGAAAAACTAAAGACAGAAACTAAAGACAGCAAGGACAACAAGCAACATGGGAAGAATGTAGCAAACAGAATAACTTATTACCAGTTTTTGAAATAAAAATAAAACAAGGCCACTGAATTACAGAACATCAATAGGGATGGGCACTCACATCTATATTCTTAATACCTAGGAGCTGAGGTGAGAGGATAGAAGACAACATCCTGAGGTCCTGTGTACTAGTTTGAATATGCTTGGCTCAGGGATGAACACTATTAGAAGATGTTGTCTTGTTTATGTAGGTGTGTCCTTGAAAAAGTGTGTCAATATAGAGAAGGGCTTAGAGACTGCTCCCCTCCTAGCTGCCTGGGTGACAGTGTCTGCTACTTTTGGGTGAAGATGTAGAACTCTTGGCTCCTTCTCTAGCACTGTGTCTGTCTATATGTTGCCAAGCTTCATGATATGATGATAATGTACTAAACTTGTGAAGCTGTAAGCCATCCCCAGTTAAGTGTTTGCCATTATAAGAGTTGCCTTGATCATAATCTCTCTTTGCAACAATGGAAACCCTAACTAAGGCATTTTATTACAACAAAGAAGCAAAAAGAATCAAATAGTTTTTTATTTGAGACATGAAAGGAAGGGATTGTGGGAAAGGTGGATTGGATATTTGATGATAATTGGAGGCATTACTGATACACAACATAAGCATTACCTAACCTGACTGAGAAAGAGGGTAGTGAGAATTTCCTAGCAGAATATGTTAGCTGAAACTCACTGTTGGAAGAAATATTTGAGAAAGCAAGCTAGAAGGTACCTGTCATTAGAAGATGAGGGCAAAGCAGCAGAATTTTTAACATGGTATCAGGATGTATTGTTTGTGTTCATGCCAAAGATAAATTGGTGTGAATAATATTCTCTAGAAAAAGTAATAAATCAATATAATCATACTCACTTTTAATTGGAAGAGAAAGTAAGACATTCCACAATTCATGAGCAAACCTTCTAGAGTCTAGAATCAGCTACATCATCCAATAGTGACTAGAACCACACACTGAGGACATCCGTGCTACAGCTATTCTACAATCTTCAGGTTAAAGTAGAGGAATTTTTCAGCTGAGAATATATACTAGACTCAGAACACAAAATAAGGAAAAGTTCTTGGAAAGACAAACATCATTTTCAAATTTTCCTTGACATTCATTTTAATGTGAAATCTTAGTGAATTAGAATGTCATATTCCTAAATCAAGAAGGAAGGTAACTTAGCTGCTGCTGAGCCATCTCCCTGCATTGCAAGGTTTAGAGCTGAATCAATAAAAGTAAAATCATAAATGTTCCTTAATGTTCCTCAGCTATCCAAAACCAAAGCTGTAGCCAATTGGCAGACTTGCCATATTTCATTTCAATGGTCAGAATTTTATAGGCAAGATAAATTTTCAGTTGTAATTTGGTATATTGAATTCTTAGATGGAAAAAATAAAATAATTTATTGACAAGAAAACATGATAAAACAGGTCATAGAGTCTCTTCATTTGTATGTCAGCAAATGCAACTGTCTTTAGCAAGCAGTATAAATTCAGCTCCAATGAGCCATCATTGTGATATGAGGGAGTTATTACTTGGAATTTGCTTTTATGAAGCCACTAGCAGTATTTTCTCATGTCAGAACTGGGTTTTGTTCTTGGTGTGAAACACTCCAAAATTAAGTTGTAAATAGATTATTCATAATAGATGAATACTTTCCCACATGTCTTGTAGAAACATGTTTATCCATTGTGACAGAAAAATATAGCTAGATTTTTGTTGGTTAATATGGCAAGTACATTTGGAAAGACTTTAATAATTATAACTTTCAGTATCCACACCATGTATATGGGAACTGGGTTCATTGTGTTAGTGATCAGTGCTGAATGGATCAAAAAAGAAGACCATCTCCTTTATTGACTTCATATGCACATGTCTAGCTCCCACCAGAATGAGTTTGATATGCATAATCCTTGAAAATACCAGTCCAAAAATATTCTACCTAGGAATATTTGCAAGGCTTCCAATCATGGAGATAATTGGTGACTTAATCTGGAATCTCAGCAACACCTTGAGTATGTGGTGTGCTACCTGACTCACTGTCTTCTGTTTCCCCAGGTTATCCCATTTCTTCACCCCTCTTTCCCTGACTGAAGCAGAGAAGCAATAAAGTTGTTCATGTCATTCTTCTGGGGTTCTTTGTGTTCTTGCTCAGTACTTGAGCACCAGTTTCTGTGTCTTTTCAGTGACTATCTGAAAATTGAATGAAACTCTAGCAGAAGAACAGATGTGTACAAAAGCATGTACTTTTGGCCATCAGATTTTCCTCAACTTGGGAATGCTATTCCCTTGGCTGGTGTTGCTTATTGCATTCTTTGTGACTCTTTTCCCTGTGTAGATGAAAGAGTTAAAAATTTTTAAACCTTCCACAGATGGAGTCAAGAGTACAGATCAGCTTGTTCTGCGTTCTGGGTCCTAGGAAACTAGCTATCCACAAGACAAAATAGATGATAGATTGAATAGAGTTCAGAGCTGGGAGTTCAAGATAGAGTGACCAAGCGCTATGGGTACCAGGAACTAAAAACTGACCATAAGATAGATTCAATAGGGTTTGAGTTGAGAGTTCAAGTTAACATTCCTGTGCACCCTGGATACCAGGAGAGTTTGAGTTGGGAGTTCTCAGCGTGCCCATACATCCTGGATACCAGGAACTTGGCTGATTACGTATAGGCTCTTAGAGAATAGCCTGTTCCTTGTACTCTCTCACAAACTGAATAATGGGCTGGGACTTTCTACAGGTGCTCTCCAATAGCCCTCCCTTACTCCCCTTGGGTTGTGGTTTCCCCCCTGAGTTGTGGTTTTGGGCTTTAAATTCTCTCTGTCTCCAAAGCCCCGGGGTCAGACCCCATTGCCCCTGCGTGGGCTACAGGTCTTGAGCTCAGTATACTGATTAAAATATGCCTCTTGCTGATTACATCAAGTTTGGTGTCTTGCAGTTATTGAGGTGGCTGTGAATTCCCGAGGCTTGGGTGAGGTCCTCTATTTGTGAGGGCCTTACATAGACACAGCAAGCAGATGAAGCATTATTCCAAGTAATTTGGAGACCTAAATACAGAATCCATATGAGGGAAAGAAACACTGTGATTTCATTCATTCTCCTAATTATATGCTCTCTGAATACAGTCTTGATAATTCCGTACCATAGCACAATCAGGTACATCACAAGTCTGATCACAACACAGAGAGTGGTGTTGCTTTATTCTGTAATCTACCATATCAGCCTGATTCTGTGAAACAGAAAAGTGAAGCAGAGTTCCCCTTATTTACTGAAGAACACTGAAGGGAGCATCAAGAGTATGTAATCCTCCAAGGTGTAGAGAAAGCTGAGGACATTTTTGTTGTTTTTGTTCTTTGAAGAAGAAACATTTTGGAGGGGGGATAACTCATTCTCTGAAACTTCTACTCCAACCATCAACTTTTTCATAATATTTATAAAGACATCCACAAACAATGGCACACATTCTGAAAAAAAAAATCTCAAAATCTAATGTGCTGCCCTCATAAGCATTAGGAAAAAAACTATAAAAGCACTAAAATTTGTTGCTAAAAATTAAATAAAATGGAGTTATCATCTGGTGAGTTACACCTTAAAAAAGTCATCACATTCTGCACCTTGTCTCTCACCTCAACAAATAGTTACTATGTGCTCTAATCCAGAGAGACTTATTTTTTTATCCTCCATAAATTCTGAAATATGGTACAACTAACCATTTAGTTATAAGGGAAACTACCGGAAAGATCTCTGCATGTTACTTCTGAAGGGTACTTTGGTATACTACATTATCTTTTTTTTTTTTTTTTTTGAGATAAAAACTCACCCTCATGAACATAAAATGGAGCACAATGAATTAACTGTAGAGATATTCAATTGTTATACAAAATCTTATTTTATTCTAGTCACCTTGAGTTTGGAAAAATAACATTTACACATGTTAACCAAACATTTCTATTGCTATAAATTTAAAAACCCTCAATCATTTATAGTGCTCAAAATATGTTGAGGGATTTTATGGTTTCAGTGAATAAGCAAAACTATGGAAGTGATTCTGGGAAAACAGTCATAAAGATAGCAAAATAAATGGTTACCTGAATGGTCTGTTTTCAACTGTAAACTTGGTACAACCTAGAATCACCTGATAACAAAGTCTCAGTGAGTAAGAGTCTAGATAAGCTTTGTCTGTGGACGTGTCTATGAGAGATTATCTTGATGGTTAATTGATATAGAAAACCCGGACCCATTGTGGGTGACATTATTATGTAGGCAAGATTACCTGAAAAGTTTAAGAGGAAGTGCTAGCTGACAGCAAGCATGCTCATACATTTTCTTCTCTTGCTATTCTTAACCGTGGTTTGATGCTTTAAGTTTCTACTTTGAACTCTCCTAAATTATAGACTGTAACTCAGAATTGTAAGCCAAATATACTGTCTCTTGCCTACATTGTTCTTTGAGTTTGATGGTGGTGGTGATAGGGGTGATGCTGGTGGTAGAGGAGGAGGATGGACGTGGTGGTGGTGGTGGTGGTGGTGCTGATGGTGGTGGTGGTAGTGGTGGTGGTGGTGGTGGTGGTGGTGGTGGTGGTGGTGATGGTGGTGGTGGTGATGGTGGTGGTGGTTGTGGTGATGGTGGTGGTGGTGATGGTGGTGGTGGTAATGGTGGTGGTGTTTTTCTTCATTGTATTTTATTTATTTACATTTCAAATGTTATTCCCTTTTCTGGTTTCCCCTCTGAAACCCTCTACCTCTTACCCCCTGCCCCTGCTTCTATAAGGGTGCTCCCCCTTCCGCCTACCCACTCCAATGTCACTGCCCTGGCATTTCCCTACACTGGGGCATCAAGCATTTACACGAGTAAAGCTCTCTGCTCTTGTTGATGCCAGACAATGCCATCCTCTGCTACACATGCAGGTGAAGCCATGGGTCCCTCCATGGATACTCTTTGGTTGGTGCCTCTCAGGAGACAGCTATAACAGACTCTTGTCAGCAAGCACTTCTTGGCATCCACAATAGAGTCTAGGTTTGGTGTCTGTATATGACATATATCCCCAAGTGGGGCAGTCTCTGGATGGCTGTTCCTTCAGTCTCCACTCCACACTTTGTCCCCATATTTCCTTTAGACAGGAGCCATTCTGGGTTAAAAATTTGGAGATGAATGGGTGGTCCCATCCCCCAACTGAGGGTCTTGCTTACCTCTGGATATGGCCTCTACAGGTTCTCCCTCCCCTTTGTTGGTCATTTTAGCTAATCTCATCCCTATTGGTTCCTGGGAGTCTCTTGCCTTCCTGGCATCTGGGACTTCCTGGTGGCTACCACCAGTTCCCCATCCCCCATTGTTCAAATTTCTGACCCTCTGTATGTCATATAATATCATATAATGTGGTAAATGATATTAAAGGCCAATTGTCTCTTCACAGCCACATATTATTCCATTGCCTGTATGTAACATGTTCTCAATATATGTGTTTACAATATTAATGATACTAAACCATGACCATAGAAGATCTTCCATCCTCTAGTGCCTTCCTACATCTCTTTTCTTCAGAGATTTATAGTTTTCAGTGTAGAAACTTTCCATGCATTTGGTTAAGTTTCCTTATAGACAGATTTTGATGCTTTTGTGAATATGACTATGTTCATTTTTTTTCTTTCACAGTATATTTGTAATTGGTATATGGAAAGAGTAGTCGTTTTTCCTATGTTGATCTTATTTTCTGCCATTTTGATTAAAGCATTGATTCAATCTCAAAGATTTAGTAGAGAAATAAATGGACCTAGAAAACGTCATGAGTGAAGTTATTCAGAGACAGAAAGGCAAATGCAGCATGCTCTCTTTTGTCTGTGGGTCATAGCTGTGAATCTTCAGATTTGAATATATAACATGGAGTAACCATGGAAGTAAAAAAAAGGACCAACCATGAAGCTGAGGAAAAGAAGCTCCAAGGAAGGCCATGGTAGAATAAAGATACTATAAGAAAAGGTGAAAAAAATTGAAAAGAAATTCTCTGGTAAGGAGGTCTACATGGAGGTAGAGGAATGGAAGAAGGATAAATAATACTAAATATATTTCAAAAACAATGGGGAGACATGTATTTTATTTTTACTTAAAACAGAACACATAAGTGTATATGTAACCAAAAAGTGAAGATATACTTTAAAAGCATTAAACTATGTGCTTCACAGTGCTCCCCACAAGCAGCATAGACTACCAAACGAAAAACACAGAGCCAGGCATGGGAATGTTCCCTTAGAGTTGTTGGTCCAAGACATGGACAAAATAATGTCAACTATTGTAATTGTTCATGGTTGCATTCTAGAGCTGCAATGTAATTCCCTGTTATAGGTGACAGTAGATACTTTGGGCATATGGCATAGAAGAATGAAGCTGGAACCACTCTAGAAACATCCAGGCTGAAAACTACCTCCCATAGCATCCCAAAATTTCTGAGAAGCTTGCTAAGGAGGAAAAGAAGTCAGCAGTCTCCATGAGGAAATCCAATTACTGCCAATTTTCTAAAGCAGTATAGTCTCTAATTTCATTCTAAATTCTTATACTTTCCACATGCCATAATGAGTATGAATTCTGAAGGGACGATACTAGGACTCAGCAAATCTACTCCATAGTTTTCTCTACACTTTACAGCTTTCACAGAGAAAGCGAAGGTGATTAGTCCCACGAAATTCTTCTATTGAATGCAAGGGAACTGTTTTCTCCAGATACTAAATTGACAGACCAAATAGCCTGAAAGGTTTTCAATGGGTAGCTTAGGAAAGCTTCCATGAAAAAGGTAGAGAGAAACAATATAACAAAAATCAGGCTGTATGTTTCATACTATATACGCCTGGAAGCAGAAGTCCTGGAGCCAGTCGTGACCTTGGCTAAGTGTCCTCCAACACAATGGTAGCTTTGGCTAGATATCATTCAATTCAGATCCACTTCCTGACTTCCTTTAGTGTCAACAATGAGTGAAGAATGTAATGTTCTGTGAAAGAGAAATATCACCTTGGAACTCAAACAAAACAGAAATCAGATTACGGAAGTATTGACAAGCAAAGACATTAGGGAGAAAAGTGGGGATGAAGAATGGGGTGGTATTAGCTTAAAGTTCTACACGTATTAAGCATTTTGCTGCTTTAATATTATCATATTCAATGCAATTGTTTATTTATAGAATGTTTATTTTTATTGTTCAAGAAGTCCATACATATATATTATGGAGTTTGATTGAATCTACCCTCTTTTCCCGCCCTCATTTTCATAATATCGGTCTATCAATGCTTTCTTAATTTAAAATATATTCTTTGTTTGGCAGTCACTGAGTCCACCTTTATGTGCTCTGCTGTAAATGTAGACTATTTACCATAGATTAGTGATGTGCATTTTAACAATTTTTCTGAAAAGAACATAATTTTATTCTCTTTTAAAATGCTTTTCACTTAGTATTTTTATTCATAAAAATATGCCTTTTCTTGTGATATATTCATGCATACACTCACTGTACTTTTCTCATGAGTGTCTCTGATACTACTTTCCTCCACTTTTTAATACCAATCATCCTTACTTATGCATGCATGAATGACTCTCTCTCTTTCTCCTTCCCCCTCTCCCCATGTGGTGTGTGTGTGTGTGTGTGTGTGTGTGTGTTATTGTGTGTGTATATGTATGTTTGTGTGTGATCAAGCCAAATTTGTACTGCCCAAATAATCTCAGATAGGAATCCTTAATGTTGTCCCCACTGATTTGTGCAGAGTTAGGAACACACTGGTTCTCCAACTCCCAGAACTAGAAAATTGTTCTTTGGATTAAAAGAAATCTTAATATGTAGGTCCATGGAAAATATTCCCAAATGTCTGTGATTCCTGTCTGGTTGTTCAGTTAGTTTAAAATGAAAAATTTAAATACTCAAGAAATGAGATTTAGTTGCCTGTGCCTACCCAAAATTACATCACAAAAACATTTAAAAAAAAAAAAATCTTCACTGTAGTTTGCCTTTTACCTGATTTAATGCTAACCCTAACCCTAGCCCCAACTCTTACCCAGTTGCTTAAATATTACAAATAAAAACATTTGTTTCTGTTGAAAATACAAATTATTTTCCTCAGATTGGGGGGAAAAAAAAAGAAAGGCTGGAAGCAGAGTTGTACATATATTCATGAACACTTTATGAAAATTTCTACATACTTATTATAAACTAATTGTAATTGACTTGGATTCAGACCAATGAAACTATGCTTAAAATAACACCTTTAGTATTTCTGACATAGTTGGATAATACAGTACTGACTTTAAAGTAATATTTTTATGAATATTTAGAAATCATTTCACACTCATGTTTAGATGCAGTGAAATGGGATAGAATTTGCAAACTCATGTTCCAAGCATAGAAACCAGGCTGGTGAATCACAGAATGTTGAGAGTTGCTTAAATAATGCAACTCCCTTACATTTACTTCTCCCAGTTTCTTTTAAATTAGATAAAGTCCTAGCCAGAATCTTGAAAACTGTTTCTCTTTATATTTCAATTTAACTTTTGTTTTACTTATTCTCTTTACATCCTACTCACTGTCACTCTCCCTATCACCCCTTCCCACAATCCTTTCCCAATCTCTCATTCCCTTCTCCTCTGAGCATGTGAAGGCCCCACTTTGTAACACCCACCCTGGCACTTTTAGTCTTTGCAAAGTTAGGTTCTTCCTATCCCATTGAAGCCAGACAAGGCAGCCCAGCTAGAAGAATATATCCCACATTCAAGCAACAGCAACCCTGTTTCAGTTGTTCAGGACCCACATGAGGACCAAGCTACACATTTGCTACATATGTCTGGGGGAAGCCTAGTTTCAGCCCATTAATGTTCTTTGGTTGGTGGTTCAGACTCTGAAAGCCACAAGGGTCCAATGTGTTTGACTTTGTTGATCTTCCTGTGGAGTTCTTATCTGCTTCCAGGCTCATATTTTTTCTCCTATTTTTTCTTAAAAATCCCCAAGCTCTACTCACTGTTTGGCCTAAGGTCTCTCTGTCTAAGTTAAAAAGTGGAGCCTCTTAATGAACAACACACTTCTGTCTACAAGCATAACAGGATCGTTGATAATATTAGAGATTGGTACTTGACCATGGGATGGGTTTCAGGTTGGGCCAGTTATTCTTTGGTCATTTGTTCAGTCTCTGCTCCCCACCCCACCCCATGTGTGCATTTCTTCTAGACAGGATAAATTTTGGACTAAAAGTTTTGTGGGTGGGTTGGTGTCTTTATTGCTCTAGGATTCCTGCCTGGCTACAGGAAATAGCATTTTAGGTTCCATATCTCCAAGGTAGTAAGCCACAGTTAAAGTAACCTTAAGTGAGTCTTAAGTGCAGCCCTTATTCCAAGTATGTCTAGTCCTGGAGATTCCATCCATCCCCTCATCCCTATCAGTTGAAGATTTTCTTTCACTTTCACAGCCATCTGTCAATCTCCCCTGTCATTCCCCACACCTGATCCTGAATTCCTCATCTTCTCCCCATTCTCCATCCTTCCAGTCTGATTCCTCTTTCTGCCTCTTATGACTATTTCATTCATTATTCTTTCTACATAAGATTCAAGCTCCTTGGGCCTTCCTTCTTTTTAGTTCCTTTGGGGCTGTGGAGTATAACATGTACCTTTATTTTGAGGTGAAATCCATTTAAAACTTAATACATACCATGTATGTCCTTTGATGACTGGGTTATCTCACTCAAGATGATACTCTCAAGTTCTCTACATTTGACTGCAAAATTCACAATGCCTTTAATTTTAATAGCTGAATAACATTCCATTGTATAGATGTGCCATATTTTCTTTATCCATTCTTCAATAGAGGAAAATCTAGATTGTTTCCAGTTTCTGGCTATTACAAATAAAGTTGCTATGAACAAAGTTAAAGAAGTGTCTTTGTGGGATGTTGGAATATCTTTATGACATATGCCCAAGAGAGGTACAACTGGTTCTTGAGGTAGAATTATTCCCAGTTTTCTGAGAAACTTACAAATTCATTTCCAAAGTGGTTGTGTAAGGTGGCACTCTGACCAGCAAGGAAGAAGTGTTCTCTTTGCTCCATATCCTCTCCAGTATGTATGATCTCTTGAGGTTTCGATCCTAGCCATTCTGGCAGGTAGAAGATTGAAACTTAGAGTTGTTTTGATTTGTATTTTCCTGATGACTAAGGACTTTGATAACTTTAAAGTGCTTCTTGTCCATTTGAAATTCTTCTGTTGAGAAACCTCAGTTTAGTTCTGTAACCCGTTTTTTTAATTGTGTTATGTAGGTTGTTGTGTCTAACTTCTTGAGTTCTTTATAAATTTTGGATATTAGCCCTGTGTCAGACGTATAGTTGGTAAAGATCTTTTCCCAATTGGTAGGTTCCTGATTTGTCCTGTTGACAGTGTCCTTTTCCTTACAGAATGTACTGGCTGGTTTTGTGTTTCATCTAGACACAAGCTGGAGTTATCACATAGAAAGGAGTCTCCCATGAGAAAATGCTTTTGTGAGATCCAGCTGTAAGGCATAGTGTGTTCTCTGCATCAGCTCCTGCTGGCTGACTTACTTGATCTCCAGTCCTGACTTCCTTTGGTGATCAACAGCAATGTGAAAGTATAAGCTGAATAAACCCTTTCCTCCTCAACTTGCTTCTTGGTCATGATGTTTTGTGCAGGAAGAAAAATGGTGACTAAGACACAGAAACTTTTCAGTTTCATGAGGTCACATTGACCAGTTGTTGAGTGTATAGCTTTCTGGTATTTCTGCTGATGTTGAAGTCCAACTTTAATCCTTATTGGTCTGATAAAATACAATGCAGCATTCAAGCTGCCTCCTCTTCTCAACAGACTTCCCCAGAGCCTTCTTGCTCAACCTCTCCAGATTCCTCCCTTCCTATGCCAGCTACAGGCCACTCCAGTCATCCTAAGCTGGCACCTTCTTTCAGCCCTCTTACCACTCACTTTAAATCCACAACGGAGCCCTCTACTTCTTCCCCTATCTAACTTAATCCAGGATCAGTCCGTCCTTTAAGGGAAGTTCCTGAGGTCAGAGTACATGACCCTTTCTCACTAAATGAACTTTCTCAAATAAAAAAAAAATATATGCTCCAACGTTCGGTAGTATAGGGGCTTTCCAGGTGTTCAGCGGTCTCTATAAATTGGCTAAGTTTTAGAAGCTATGCTTAGTGCTTCACATAATTTCAGTTAACTCAATCATTCTAAATTTCTGATGGGGATGAAGACCTATAGTCTCATAGCCAATCCTGGCTATTTACTTTGAGAGAAAAGATCTGAGTGGATGGTTTCCAGCTGACATTCATTCTAAAGCCAAGAAAAAAGCCAGGTTCAAGACTAAATGTTTTAGTTAGGAGAGATGACAGAGGTTCTGGTTAGTCAACAAAATGATGGTCTGGGTATTAGGATTATCTTGTACCTCACTGGTACAATTAGGAATAATTATGCCCTAGTTGTATTTTGAGGGAAAAGTTTTATTTTAACAGAAAGGGTGATATGTAGGAGGAGCCAAGGGGGAAGGAGTACCAAGAGGAAGAGATGGAGTAAGGAGAGGAGAGGATGAAGGAGAGGAGAAGCTAGGTGATGAGAGAGAGAAAGAGAGAGAAAGAGAGGGGGGCATGGAGGCAGACATTCACGTGTCTCCACCAATCAAAGATAGTTGATATATCTAGGTTGGGTATTGGGTTACACTTCTGATTGAGCATTACCAAACTTATAAGGCCTTTGATTAACGTTAAAAAAAAATTGTATAAAAGCAAAAAGGAAAAGGGGGCATGGGATAGGGGATTTCTAGGGAGGAGAAATGGGGAAAGGGGATGGCATCTGAAATGTAAATAAAATTTAAAATAAAAAGAAAATTAAAAAAAGAAAAAGAAAAAAAGAAAAAAAGAGAAAAAAAAAAAGAAAAAAAGACTGGGCTCTTATACCTCCAATTCTTTTGCCTGGACTGACCCTGACACCCACTTTTCTACCCAACTAACCTGAACTGTTCTACCTCAGGGATTCTGGGACACCTATTTGGCCATGTCCTGGCTTCTCACTTATATTCTTTTTCTCTCCCTAAATCTAAAATAGTCTATTACATAGATGAAATTCTTCCCTGAAATCCCTCTCTAAAATTTATCCAAGCTGATACTTCTGCTCTTTTAAATTGCCTGTTCAGTTGAGGCTACAGAGTATCACCTTCTAAAGTCCAATTATCTACTCCTCAGGTCACCTATTTGGAATTAACAATTGCCCCAACTCACAAGGCTATTACCATAGATAGAAAGAACCTTATTCAGTCTCTAACAGTTCCCTCTATATAGCAAAAAAAGATTATAATTTCTAGAAATAGCTAGTTTTTTACGTTCCTGGGTTTCTTCTTTCCTCTTCTCTTTTCCTTCTATTATATGAGGATTCTAAGAGAAGTTATAAACCAAATGGTTTTAGCAGATATTTATAGCGCATTTCATCCAAAAACCAAATAATATACCTTCTTTTCAGCACCTCATGGTACCTTCTCCAGAACTGACCATATAATTCATCACAAGACAGGCCTCAACAGATAGAAGAAGACTGAAATAATCCCATGCAGCCTATCAGATCACTACAGACTAAGGCTGGTCTTCAATAATGATAAAATCAATGGAAAGCCCACATACATGTGGAAACTGAACAATGTTCTACTTAATGATAACATGTTCAGGGAAGAAGTAAAGGAAGAAATTAACAACTTTTTAGAATTTAATCAAAATGAGGACAAATCATATCAAAACTTGTGGGATACAATGAAGGCAGTGCTAAGAGGAAAACTTATATCTCTCAGTGCCTAAAAAAAAGAAACTGGAGAGAGCACACACTAGCAGCTTGACAGCACACCTGAAAGCTCTAAAACAAAAAGAAGTAAATGCACCTAAGAGGAGTAGACAGCCAGAAATAATCAAACTCAGGAGTGAAGTAAACCAAGTAGAAACAAAAAGAACTATACAAAGAATCAACAAATCCAAGAGCTGGTTTTTGAGAAAATCAGCAAGATAGATAAACCCTTAGGCAGACTAACCTGAGGGCACAAAGAAGGTATCCGAATTTAAAAAAACAAAACAAAACAAAACAAAACAAAACAAAACAAAAAAAAAAAAAAAAACCAGAACTGAGAAGGGAGATGTAACAAAAACTGAGGAAATTTTTTTTAACAAAAAACATTAGATCCTTCTACAAAAGCCAATACTCAACAAAACTGGAAAATCTGGATGAAATGGACAATTTCCTAAATAGATAGCAGACACCAAGGTTAAATCAGGATCAGATAAACCATCTAAATAGTCCCATAACCACTAAAAAAAGAGCAGCAATCATTAAAAGTCTCCCCACGAAAAATCCATGATCAAGTAGGCTTTATCCCAAAAATGCAAGAATGGTTCAATATACAGAAGAAATCCATCAACATAATCCAGTATATAAACAAGCTCCCTCGGTTCTCAAGAGGCACAGATGCCCTTGATATTAATCACAGGGAAAATATAAAATCTTTGACAGCTCTATATACACTCCCCTTCTGTTGCCTTTCTCATGTTTAGGGAGCTCATTACCCAGTTTCTTCAGGAACTTTCTTATCATGAATATGCCTAAATAATTTTCCATAGACTGTTATATTTTTTCATCAATGTATTTTGAACCCTATCATTGTTTTAGAAGTTAAAAAATTTGTTATATTGCTCTGCCTTGTGATAAGATCTATACACTAATTATTTTAATATCTTATGATCATAAAGAGATGACCACAAAGTTGGTTATACAGGAGCTACACATACGGATTTGGAGAGGAAAACAATGAAAGGAAATATATACTTAAAATCATGATGTATGAAATTCTTAATTTTATTTTAAAAATAATTTTAAGAACTTCTTTAGAAGGTCATAAAATATCTTCAGATTTATAAAAGAAACAAATAAAATGAAGAAAAATATAGAAGAATCAATAAATAAAAGAGAAGAATAGGTAAAGAGAGATTAATATGAAGAAACACATTGTATGGTTAAACAAAATTTCTTTCTTTTTTTTTTTTTTTTTTTTTTTTGTGAGGGGAGGCCTAGGTCCAGTGTGTGTATGTTCTTTGTTTGCTGAGTCAGTCTCTGAGAGCCTCAAGAGTTCAGGTTAGTTGGTTCTTCCAGTCTTCCTGTGGAGCTCCTATGACCTTAGGGACTGTAATTCTTCCTGCTATTCTTCCAGAAGTGTCCCTAAGCTTCATCTACTTTTTGGATAATGGTGTTTGCATTTGTCTGAACCAGAGCTGGTGGGTAGCTACTCTCTGAGGACAGGCATGCTAGACTCCTAACAAGAATGGTGTCAGGGATTGGTGCTTGTTCATAGGATGGGTCTCAAGTTTGGCTTATTATTGGTTGGCCATTTCCTCAGTCTCTGCTCTATCCCAAATGCCTACATTTCTTGTAGACTAGACAAATTTGATGTAGAAAGTTTAGTGGATGGGTTGGTGACTGACCAGAGGAAGCATTCTACCCAGTCTTCATTTCCCCAGCTAAGGATGCCCCACTTTGATTCTGGGGTGCCTCCTGTATACCAGGTCTCACCTCTTTCTGGAGATGTGCCCAACCCCTCTATATCAGTTACAGATTTCCATTTCTTCTCAGGCAATCAGGTCATTTACCATTTCTCTCAATACACTGGATCTGAAGCCTCATACTCCCCTCTTGATCCCCCTTTTTTTACCCAGTTCCCTGCCTCTATCTGACTTAAATGACAATTCCATTACCCCTTCCAATTGGAACTCAACTATCCATGCTTGTGCCCTTCTTCATGTCCAGTCTAAATGGGTCTGTAGAGTATAATGAGGGCATCCTGTATTATATGGCTAACATCCACTTAAATGTGAATATATATTGTGCATGTCTTCTTAGACTGGGTAACCTCACTCAGGATGGTATACTCAAGTTCCATCCACTTGTGTGCAAACTTCATCATGTCATCTTTAAAATATATATGAATAGTATTCCCTTGTGAAGATGTACACATTTTCTTTATTCATTCTTCAGTTGAGGGACATGTTTGTTGTTTTCAGTTTCTGACAATTAAAAATAATGCTGTTATGGACATAGTTGAGCAACTGTCTTTGTGAAATGGTGGAGCACATTTGACCTATATGCCCAGCAATAGAATAGCCAGTTCTTGAGGTAGTTCCAGATTTCTGAGAAACAGCTAAAATTATTTTAAATATAACTGTATATGTTTGCACTCCAAGGACCAGTGCAGGAAGATGCCCCTTGTTCTGTACTCTCACCAGCATGGACTATCACTTGATTTTTTGATCTTAGCCATTTTGACCAGTGTAAGATGGAATCTCAGAGTTGTTTGACTTGCATTTCCCTGATGACGAAGGATTTGCACACTTATTTATGTGCTTCTTGTTTAGCTCTGTGCCCCATATTTTAAATTGTGTTATTTGAGTCATGGGTGTTTAACTCTTTGAGTTTTTTAAAAAATTTTAGATACTAGCCAGCACTCAAATGTATGGATGGTGAAGATCCTTTCTAAATCTGTATGCTGGTGTTTTTTTTCTTATTGACAGTGTCCTTTGCCTTACAGAAGCTTTGCAGTTTCATGAGAACCCATTTATCAATTATTGATCTAAGAGCCTGAGGCATTGGTGTTTTATTCAGAAAATTGTTTCCTTTACCAGTGTTTTCAAGGCTATTTCCCAATGTATCTTCTATGAAATTTGGTGTTTCTGCTTGCATGTGGAGGTCCTTGACCTACTTGGACTTGAGTGCAGGGTGAGAACTATGAATCTATTTTTATTCTTCTACTTGTAGAAATCCAATTACAGTAGCACTACTGATAGAAGATTCTTTTTTCCCATTGTATGTTTTTGCCTTCTTTATCTGTGGGGAGCCAACTGAAGGCGGCTATCATCCTTGCAGCCATCTTGAGCCATATACCCTGATAAAAGACTTGTTTACAATAGCCTACAACCAGCTGAGCACACTCTAATAGCATCTTGTTTTAGATACCCAGGATCTTCCCTTGGGTGTGTGAGACTTAAAGGTGTGTGACTTAAGGGAGTTACTTAGAGATCAGATTTAGAGACAAGACCTAAGGGTGTGACTTAAGGGCAGGGCGTGACTTAGAGTCGTGCCTTAGAAGTGAGACATATAAAAGGCAGAGGCAGCCAGAAGAAGTAAGTTAATTATTAGGTATTAGGCACTTGGCACTTGGAGGAAGAACTAAGATTTAGACATTAGGCACTTAGCACTTGAGAAGTAACTTGGAACTTGGAGGCACTAGGGACTCAAGACTTGGGACTTGGACTAGGAAGAGAGACTGAAGAATAAACGGGATTGAATCACACTCTGTCTGGTCTCCATTCTTCACATCTGTCCATCCTCACTCTCTTTCTTGCTGAACCCTGACCAACGGACCAGAGCATCTTGGGGCAGTGCGGGCTCTAACAGTTTAGCCCCCAAGGCTTTTAGCAGTGCAGGTTCCAACATTGATAGAGCAGTCCAAAACATTTTTGGCCCCCAAACATGGGGCAGCTCGGGCAGCAACATTTATCAAAAGTCAAGTGTCTATAGGTGGGAGGATATATTTTGAATGTTTGAATCAATTGCACTGATAAACATGTCTGTTTCTGTACAAATGCCATGAAGTTTTTATCACTATTGCTCTATAGTACAGCTTGAGGTCAGGGAATGGTGATTCCTCCTGAAGTTCTTTTATTATTCAGAATTTAGTGGGCTATTATGAAATATACATATATATATATATATATATATATATATATATATATATATTCAAATATTGCCTTTTCAAGGTCTATAAAATGATTGGGATTACATTGAACTTGTATATTGCTTTTTATAAGATGTCAATTTTCACTATATCCTACCTACAAATGAACATGGGAGTCTATTTTCTGATGTCTTCTTCAAATTATTTCTTAAGGGACTTGAAGATCTTATCATACAGACCTTTCAATGCTTGGTTAGAGTTACATCAAATATTTTGTATTATTGCTAGCTTTCGTACAGGGTGTTGTGTCACTCATTTGTTTTTCAGCCCACTTTTCATTTTATGAAGTGTCATTCCCTGTCTCCTTTGATTAATTTTGGTTGAAACTCTATTTCATTACATATTAGAATGGCTACTGCATCTTGCTTTTGGATCCATTTTCTTGGAAATATTTTTGCCAATAGTTTACTCTGAGCTAATGTCTATGTTATTGCTAAGGAGTGTTTCTTATTTGCAGTGGAATGGTAGATTTTGTTTTCATATCCATTCTTTAGCCTAGGTCTTTTTTATTGCGGAATTTAGTCCATTGATGTTGAGAGATAATAAAAACCAGTGATTTTTATTTCCTGTTATTTTGATGTTGGTGGAGTTGGTGGTAGTGGAGGTGAGTGTGTATGTGTGTGTTGGGGGAGTGTTTGTGTGACCTTGTCTTGTGTTTCCTGGTATGAATTTACCCATTTCCTGTTTGTTTGGCTGTAATTATCTCTTTTGTTTTGGTAAGGTAAGAATGAAACTCTGCTCAGCCTAATTTTACTGTACCCACTGCTAGGCCAAGACTCTTAGTGTCTGACCCTAGTTATTTTTAAAGTCATAATGAAACACAGCATAATATTGAAAAAAATCATATAACAATTAACTCAGTCCCAAATGCACAATTTTAAAACATACTTACACTGAGATTTTTTTACAAAGTACATCTGGATTTTTCCACACAAATGGGTACTTTCGACTCTGAGATAGTGCCAAAGATTTAGGGTCTGTGGATCTTGATTAACAGGATCATAGTGCTTGTGGATATCAGTATTGTCCTGATTCTAAGTTAACATAGTTGTAACTTAGACTGTTGTAAAATTGTTGTAAAGAGGGCCTAGGATGAATTGAAACATAAATTTTGAGAACTAAAGGCAAAGCATGAGTCATAAGGCAGAAAGAATCAGTATGTTTGGGACCTATATCATTCTTAGCACTCAAGTAATAGCAGCTATGTATCTTATCTCACTGAGTAATCATACTCAGGTAAAGAGTATGTTTAACATTCTTATGTATTCTAGTCTTCATCTGTATATACAACATATATTGGACACCCCTCCTCTGTTTGTGTGTGTGTGTGTGTGTAAATGCATGTGGGTCTGTGTACACATATGTGTCTGTGTGTCTGTGTAATTATTTGGTCCTGTCCCTGATACCATATGTAGGTAGAAGTTGAAGGAAAACTTGCAAGAATCACTTCTCTTTTCCAACAATAAGTGCCAGGTAACAAACTGAGGTTATCAAGTATGGTGACAAACCAAAATTATATAAGGCATAAAAACAGTCTACAACAACTATTTATGAATTTGATTTGTGTTAGCCATCTACTCCTGGGCAAGGGACCTACTCTGAAATGAAACTGAAAAAAGTTATTGGAGAAAACTATTTTTTTTCTTTGCAAATGGGGGCCATTTGCTAATAACCTCTTGGGTACATAAGAGAGCCTGTATCTGTTTCCTCCTGTTAATTCAGGAAACCCCATCTGACTTGATCCTGTGAAGACCCAGTGCATTTTAGCACAATGTCTTACAGTTTATATTTGCATCATTCCTACTCACACTATTTCATTGGTATCATCTATCACCTATAGCTATCAAAATTATCCTATATTCTCTTCTGTATAGGTCACTGAACCCTGAGTAGATATTTTGATGAAATCACACCTTTGAGTCATATATGCTCCATTATCTCCACTCTTTGCACAATAAAAAATATAGATCAATATTCTTGAACGTTATCTAGTTACTGTCTTTTAGTATAAAAATTTTCAGCATACTAATGCAGGAATTTTTCATTATTTCCTTAGTTTTGTCTTTACTCTGACACAATATTTGTTATAAGAAGAAATATCCTTACAGAAATAAAAATATACATTTTCAATGAAATTTAAGCAAATATTTGAAAATAGCCCTGATCATCTTGCAGTTTTTCATATCAATAGTTATTATTTATGAAATTTGTTAAATTAATTTAACCATTTATTATGAAGTCTCTTGACAGATGCTCTAAAGTTATAGAAAGCACTTTTCATTAATTTCTTAATTGATTTAAATCTGTGTTTGAAGCAGAGATATGATGGTCTCTAAGAAAGAAATATACAATAATCAACACAGCAATCTTTGCCTTCTGTGCAATGCTGAGATTGTTCATATTCCTCTAACATGGGGATAAGAAGTAAGGCTTTTGGGGACTGAACACTTTGCAGGAATGAAGAGGTATACATTCCACCAAAGTTCACCATATCACAACAAGCAGTAAGTGAAGAATGTGACACAAACTTCTCTGTGATGTGATGTAAACTTTGATCTCAGATAATCAGCATCTTTGACAAGTGAGCAACATCTCAGCACAGCTCCTTCACTTGCTTTGACTGCAATAGGATCAACCATTTCTACCCATTTAGAGGATATTCCAGCCATCTTTTCGGTCTTCTCAAAGTAAAAGTTCAGGCACAGGTAGTCTATTTGACATCAGGAATTCCAATGAACATACACAAAAACCCAGGGAAACTTTCCTAATCAAGAATAAATTAAGTCCTTAGGAAAGCCTGAGGATACTTTTTTGCCTAGAAGATGCTTTGACTGACAGCTCTCCTGCATTCCTGGAAATGACCTCTTTTGCTCATTCAAAGCATCAACTTTCTCATTATTCCTCCAACATAAAGAAATAAGACCACATAAAGGATAAGTCTTCAATCCTTGGGGCCTACATTGTAGAAGGAGAAAACTAATATTTGAAAGTTGCCTTCTGACCTCCACATAGATGATACGGTATTGCAACAAATAAAATTAAAGGTATAGCCAAACTATTTCTATTTATGTAAGTTAACCAGAACCATATAACAAAGAATTTAAATATTTATAATGGATCCCTACAGGTAGAGAACATACAATATTATCAGAAAACAAACTTTCAGCAAATAAACAAAGAAGAAACAGTTAGCAACGTTAGAGTTGGTTTCCAGCATTGGTTTTAGTACAAATACAAGTCATACTACAGGAAAATAAGGACAGGTAAAGGCAAAGTTATGTTTTGAACCTCTAAGTATTGAACACTCAGGTTCCTTGCATAAAGCAAAGAAGTTACTGCCTTATAAGATAAATTGCATTCAGCAAAAATAACACAGAAAATTTGACCTGGTAAACATGATCAATGTTTCTTGTTATGAGTCTAAAAAACAGAAAATTATCTAGATATGTAAAAAATCCTGTCAAAAGGTGAATTTTTTTTCAGATGACCATAAATATTTTAAACTTATCAATAACCAGTAAACAGAATTAGTATGGAAACTCAAATGTCCCTGATTGTTGGAGGACACTAAATGGTGTGGTGTAGTGGCATATTTTCCCACAAGTTGGGAGGAACTAAGGTGAAAGGAGTAAGGAGAAGAAGAGAAGGAGCAAGGAGAGGAAGAAGAGGAAGGAAGAGCAGGAGCAGAGGATGCAGAGATGTAAGAGCCATGGATGACCATGAATGTACTGAGAGCAGTCCTGGGTAACAACTTATATCTTGGTTAGCACTTCCAATTGTGTAGGCATCTTGATATTTTACCATTACCAAATATATAAAGCTTTGGTCAATCTTTAAACATTACAGTCTTATTTCTACTGGGTACCACGTGGATGGCAGGATGGACTGAGCTCAGCCCAGTCTAGTGGAGACAATGTGGAAGATTGCCAGAGCCACCTCCCAAGCTGGCATTTTGTGGGTGGCAGGGCCAGTGCTTCTGGCCTGCCTGAGCTGGCAGCTTGAGCCGAACAACAGCAAGAACACATGGGTGCTCATGGCCTCAGGTCTTGCTTAGTTAAGAAGATGGTGACTTTGTATTACAAGCCAGAATGGGTGCCACCATTTTAAATATCTCTTATTACAGTGTGGGACTATCAAAAAGGACTAAGAAGCACAATTTTTAACAACCTTTTGAGGACAGTGAATGTCAGTATTAAACACTTGAAAAGAAACCAAAAGACTTGAGAGAGGTTATTGAAGAAATTTACTTTTTAAATATTTTACAAAAGGTATCAATAAGAAGAGCATGGGTGGCCATGCTTTAAACCTAGTTCAGTTCTATGTCTATCATGTAAAAGAATTTGCATAAATGGCTCACAATTATGCTGCATAACTGAAGACAGAAGTGTCTTAAATTACTCAAATCTTTGGGCATGAAATTAGGTCTGCAATTAGGTTTAAGGTAAGCAGAGAGAAGAACTCCTTCTGCCAATGATAACTGCAGTCAACCTTAAGACAGAGTGCTGTGTTTAAGGCTAATATTTCCTGATTTGGAGAATGTGATTTAGACCATTCTTATTAAAGTTTGCATAAGTGACAAGAATTCAAGACAAAGAGCACACTTGTTCCCAAAATCAGATATTTTGGCCATGCCACTGCTAATGTCCTCAAATAGAACCATGGATTAAGGGCTATCCTTGTCCCTCACTGAAGTTGGGCAAACCAAATTATCTTTAAATTATCCTACTAATATCTCTAGCATCCACTTTTCTCATGAATGTGTGTACCTTTGTTTTTCTTTCCCCCATCAATTCTGATATCTCATTGAGCAGTTTCTCTTGAATATAAATCTCTACAGGCTTTCCTCTCAAATGTTCATATGCCAAAGGCCTCACTTCAAACCCTATGCCAGTTGAGGCTAGACAGAAACTTAAGCAATCCCACAGGTCTCAGAGACTACATAAGGCTGCCCACTTTCTCCCTATCTATTCCATTGTATTCAAAGTTCTAGCCAGAGCAATTAGACAACAAAAGGGAAACAAATTGGAAAGGATGAAGTCAAGATATCACTATTTGCTGATGATATGATGGTATACTTAAGTGACCCCAAAATTTACACCAGAGAACTCCTACACCTGGTAAACAACTTCAGCAAAGTGACTGGATATAAAATTAACTCAAAAATAAGTAGGCTTTCTCTACTCAAAAGATAAAGGGTCTGAGAAAGAAATTAGGGAAACGACACCCATCACAATAGCCACAAATAATATAAAATATCTTGATGTGACTCTAACTAAACAAGTGAAATGACTAGAACGTCAAGACACAGAAGAAATCTAAGAAGAACTCAGAAGATGGAAAGATGTTCCATGCTCATGTATTGGCAAGATTAAGACATAGCAAAAATAACCATCTTACCACAAACAACCTACAGATTCAATGGAATCCCCATCAAAATTCCAATTCAATTCTTCACAGAGATAGAGCAATTCTCAAATCTATCTAGAATAACAAAAAGCCAGGATAGCAAAAAACCATTCTTAACAATAAGAGAACCTATGGGAGAATCACCATTCCTGACCTCAAGCTGTACTACAAAGCAATAGTGATAAAAACCTACATGGCATTAGCGTAGAGACAGAAAGGTAGATCAATAGAATTGAAGACCCAGAAATAAACCCACACACCTATGGTCACTTGATCTTTGACAAAAAGCCAAAACCATCTGGTGGAAAAAAGAAATCACGTTCAACAAATGATGCTGGTTCACCTGATTATAGGCACACAGACACATGCAAACTGATTCATTTTTTTAAATCCTTGTACAAAGCTCAAGTTCATGTGGATTATGAACCTCCACATAAAAGCAGATGTGCTGAATCTAACAAAAGAAAAACTGGAAAAAAGCTGCAAAGACTTTGGTCAGCACAAAGAAAAATTTTCTGAACACCAATGGCTCAGGCTCTAAGATCAAAAATTGACAAATGGGACTTCATAAATTACATAGCTTCTGAAAGGCAAAGAACACTTTCAATAGGACAAAAAGGCAATCTACAGATTGGGAAAAAATCATTACCAACCCTACATCCGATAAAGGACTAACATCCAAAATATACAAAGAACTCAAAAAGCTAGACTCCAGAGAACCAAATTAAAAGAACCCTATTAAAAATGAGGTAAACAGCTAAACAAAGAATTCTCAACTGAGAAATATTGAATAGCCAAGGAGGACGTAAAGAAATGTTCAACATCCTTAGTCATCAGGGAAATGTAGTACCACCTCACACCAATCAGAATGGCTAGGGAAAAAAAAAAAAAAAAACCCTCGGGCAACAGCAGATGCTGGCAAGGATATAGAGGAAAAGGAATACTCCTCCATTACTGGTGGATAAAACCACTTTGAAAATCATTCTGGAGTTTCCTCAGAAAATTGAAAATATTTCTACCTCAAGACCCAGCTATACCAATACGAGGCATAAACCCAAAAGATGCTCCAATATATAACATGGTCACATGCTCTACTATGTTCATAGCATCCTTATTTATAATAATGAGGAGCTGGAAACAGCCCAAATAGAAGAATTGATACAGAAAATGTGGTATATTTACACAATGGAATATTACTCAGCTGTTAAAAAAGACAACTTCATTACTCCAGTTGTGGTGAGACAGCCACTAGGCAAGAATTGCCTTTTTTCATCTACAGACAAATCACTGTCCAGAAAAGGATACATTTTTGGAATAGTTGACTGATTATATCTGTCAATACAGAGTAATCAGCCCTTAATAATTCTGCATCACTAGGTCTGTCAGATGATCCTGGGCTAGAAGGCTGAAAATCAGATGGTCCAATGTTTTGTAATATTGGGACTGTCCAGTTGTTCAGCACTATCTATAAATTGGCTAAGTTTTAGAAGCTATGCTTTGTGCTACCCATAATTTCAGTTAACTCAGTCATTCTGGATTTCTGATGGGGTTGAAGATTTATAGTCTCTTAGCCAATGCTGGTTGTTTACTTTGAGAGAAAAGATTTGAGAGGATGGTTTTCAGCTGACATTCATTCTAATGCCAAGAAAAAAGCCAGGTTCAGAACTAAGTCTTTTAGTTAGGAGAGATGACAGAGGTTCTGGCTAGTCAACAAAATGATGGAAGGTGTATTAGGTCTGTCTTGTACCTTACTGACACAAATTGGTATCGTTATACTTTAATTGTATTTTAAGAGAAAAGTTTTATTTTAACAGGAAGGGTGATATGTAGGAGGAGCTAAGGTGGGAAGAGTAAAGAGAGCAAGAGGAGGAGTAAGGAGAGGAGGACGAGAAGAAGAGGAGAAGCTAGGTGATGGGAGGGGGACATGGAGGCAGATGTTTCTGTGTCTCTGCCAGTCAAAGATAGTTGATATACCTAGGTTGGGTATTGGTTTACATTTCTGATTGTATGGGCATCTTGTTATTGAGCATTACCAAACTTATAAAGTCTTTGATTAATATTTTTAAAAATGTTTAAAAGCAAAAAGGAGAAGGGGGATGGGATAGGGGTTTTCTAGGGAAGGGAAATGGGGAAAGGGGATAGCATCTGAAATGTAAGTAAAATATCCAATAGAAAGAAAGAAAGAAGAGAGAGAGAGAGAGAGAGAGAGAGAGAGAGAGAGAGAGAGAGAGACAGAAGCCAACTTCATGGATTTCACAGGCAAATTGATGAAACTATAGAATATCATCCTGAGTGAGGTAACCCAGACACAAAAAGACACACATGGTATATTCTCACTGATAAGTGGATATTAGTTCTAAAGCTCTGAATACCCACAATACAACTCATAGACTTATGAAGCTTAACCAGAAAGAAGACCAAGGTGTGGATGCTTCAATCCTACAAAATAATCACTGGAAGTAGAGGGATGGGGGGGACCTGGGAGAGAGAGAGGGGGGAAAAATGACAGCAGAATTAGGTATAGAAAATATAGGGGAGAAGTCCTGTGGGCCAGGACAATGAATAGAAACATGTAGCAGTGAGGGTTGGGAATGGGGTGGGGGGGCACTGTAAAGTCCCACATTCCAGGGATGTGAGAGGCTCCCAGTACCAGAAGGGGTTGACATTAGCTGAAATACCCAGCAGAGAAGAGATAGATCCTGAAAAGATAACCTCTAGTAGATAAGCATGATCCCAAGTTGAATGATGGGGCTAACCCACCCATGTCAAAATCATTATTGTTCCTCTCTAAAGGAAACACAATGGGGAAAAAAAGGAGCAGAGAGAAAGGAAAGGCCATCCAGAGAACACCCTACCTTGGGATCCATTTCATTCACTGACCCCAAACTTTGACACTGTTACTGATGTCAGGGAATGCTCACACATAGGAGCCTAGTATGGGTGACCTCTGAGAGGCTCTGCAAGCACCAGACTGTGGCAGATAAAGATACTCATAGACAACCATTGAACTGAGTCAGGGGACATCAATGGAAGAATTAGGGAAAAGACTGAAGGAGCTGAAGGGGATTGCAACCCCATAAGCAGAACAACAATATCATCTAGCAAGTGCTGGCTCCTGGGGACTAAACCTCCAACCAAAGAGGACATATGAGTGGGTCCATGGCTCCAGTTACATATGTAGCAGAAGGTGGCCTAATCTGGAATCAGTGTGAGAGGAGGAATTTGGTCCTGTGCAAGCTTGTTTCCCCAGTGTAAGGGGATGCTAGAGGGGTGAACCAGGCATGGGTAGGTTGGGGAACACCCTCTTATAGGCAAAGGGGAAGGAGAATGGTGTGGGGTAGTGAGCTGTGAGAAGCTGCTGGGTGCTTGGTCGAGCATAAGCCTGGAACCCCAGACCCTTATTGGATGGCAGGAGGTTGGCTCTGCTCCTGAGCCCTGGTTCTTTTCATTTAGCTTCAACCCTCCAAAGCCCCTCCCACAGAGAAGTCTATGGCAATCAGTCATAAGGAACAGGCCTCAGGCCCTAGAGAGATTTACATACTAATGAAGTACCTGAAGGCCAGAGGGTGGAGCCAATTAAGCATTCTTCCCCAGCCCCTCCCCCCTCTCTCCCTCCCTATTTAACTCAGGTCTGCCAAGAGTTTCATGGCAGATGCGGGGTGCACATCCAGATTCAACTATCATCCGTCATGCCAATAAATCTATTTTGGAAACCCAAGGACTTTCTCGTGTCATTGGGGCTACACTGTGAGGAACTGTGGAGAGGCATTTAATGAGCCACTTTAGCTGCAATCTCCAAGCCTAACTTTCCTCCTGGAAGAACTCTCAGCTTTCCCAACCATCCTACCTGCAGAATGGGATGGGGGATTTGGGAAGGGGAGCCTGGGAAGGGAAGCAACATTCAAAATTTAAATAAATAAAATAATCAATTAATTTAAAAAATGAAAGATTTTCTGACTCTAGTTCCTGCTATGAGACCATTCATTTTCTTTCTATTGGGTTACCCCACCCAGCCTTGATATGAACGTTTGCAATTTCAACTTTTTTTTTTTTTGGTTGATATCATTAGGAGCAAAGTTCATTTCTAAATTATAATAAAAGGGGGAAGGGAAGCAGTGACTCTGGAATAAGAGGGGTGAGGTGGTGTGGGAAACTGGGGGGATAGAACAGAGTAGAGTCTATGGTCTAGATGCTCTCAGAGAGAAAAGTAAAGAAAATTAAAAGGGTATAAAAGGAAGACATTGAAGGTTGCCTGCAGTTAGATTTTGAGCTTAAGACCAGCCTTGACTCCATAAGACCTTATTCAAAGTGCAACAAATAAAAATTATATAATCTGGCTGGAGAGATGGCTCAGCAGTTAAAAGCACTTGCTGCTCTTCCAGAGGACCTGGATTCAATTCTCAGCAACCACATGCAGGCTTACAAACCATCTATAATGGGATCAGATGTTGTCTTCTTGTATGCCTGATGAGAGCTAAAGTGTACTCATATACATAAAACTTAAAAAATCTTTTAAAATAATTGTATTCTTACAAAAACAAATATCAACCTATGCCATATGATGATATTAGAAAAAGTATAGCTCTAGGAAGTCTTTCAGGACAAATGGTCAAGACTTTTTCTCTCTTCAAATGCATTTATTGCAGGTAAGAAGGAAACAGGAAGACAATCCTAGTAATCAAAATATGGAATTCAATTACAATTTATTCAGATTTAGATTAATAAATCTGAGTTTAAAATAACACATTTATCATTTATGTAATTTATGTATTAAGTTGGATAATTAAATGCTGATGAGATTTTTTATTAACATTAAGAAAAATGGAAAAACTCATTTTAGATCCAAAAAAGTAGAACAGAAAATGCAATGCACAAACCGGGCAGATGAACTCTGCAATGTTAGAAATGCTCAGGTTTTCAAACTGCCAAACAGTACATCTCCCCATTTTCCTTTAAACTGGGAAGAAACTCAGCAAAAGATGTGAAAATTATATATTACAATATGAATTTGTATTACAAAGTCCAAAGAAGAAGAATAAAAAGCCTTTTAATTTGCTATTGGAGTTGTGGGGAAAAAAGATGAATATACTTGCGATTGTTTATGGTGTGTTTTTCTAGGCACTACAACAAGTCAAAGATCTCAAATTCTGTCTCCCCCCCTTACTAATAAACACAGACAACACACAGAATTTGCATGCTGAAATTTTATTGGAATTATGTAGACAATTAACACTGATTCATTGACCTACGTGTCTAAAGAACAGACTATTCTCATGTACTCTCAGAAACAGAAAAAGGAAAGAGGAAAATTACTGAAAATTGGAACATGCTGAAGGTTCTTCAACTGCTTCTTGTTCCACCCCTGAAGTGAGAGGAGTGGGAGCCCAAACGCTCTTCTTCTTCCATCTCCTATTCTTCAATCTCCTATTCTTCATTCCTTCTCTTTTTTTTTTTTTTTTTTTTTTTTTTTTCAGTTTTAGTCTAGTCTGGCACAGAGAAGACAGTGAGACTAAGTTATTTCTTACAAAATGAATGTGAATGACTGTTCTTAGATTGTTCAACCATTGGCTCTGATTTAAAAGGTTCTAGAATATATTTCCAAAGTTTTTCAGTGCTAGGAGGCCTGACTGAATTAACAACTAAAACTAACCTAAATATTTATTAATAGAACAAATAGTAAGAAGATAGTGTACAACAAAAAATTCTGAGAACACAAACAGCAAAATAAAACCAAGCAAAGCATGCTGTGGGGAGATCCACACACTTATAAAGCAATGATGTTTTCTAAGAACTGTGGTTTTTGAAATGAATAACTTAAAGGTCTACATAGAATATCACTCATGTAATGCTCAATTTTATATTATATAAACCTACATGCACATACTAATATTTCTAAGCAGATTATCAAGTGATTAACAGTAATACTTTTGGATAAAAAAAAATGAGAACATAGGATGATATGTAACTATAATGTAGAGCCATGTATCCTCTTAGGAAGATAGATTCTGATGAACTGGGGCATAAAGAAATTTGTAAGAACCTATTAAAAGTCTGGGCAAGGTTACAAGTATCTCCAAGGTTTCGCTTAAAGATAATTGATCTAGACATCCCTGTGTGAGTGGGACAGATTTTACACACTTGAGAGGTCTGAATTCAAAAGCTTAGGACTAAGGGGAGGCTGCTTCTGTATTTCTAAAAACCACACCAACTGAAAAGGTAATCGTTTATTAAAAAAATATATATTAATAATATAAATAAAAAATAAGGGAGCCACAGAGCATAAAGGCGCTGTGGAGCTATGTTCCTTGGAGGTATATTAGAGACCTTATGCAAAGTCTTCTTATACCATTAAAGGTTATATCACCCTGTACTATCTGAATTTCAGATTTGAAATGGGGCTAAGGATAATGCCATGTCTATATGCTGCCATTTAACTAATTTTTATACTACATATTTTTACACTTTACATTTATTTACTTTGACTCATTTGTCATTACCTAATGTCATTAATTCTGTGATGCAAGTCGTAAATGTTCAGGAACGAGTAATTCTCCACGTTTTCCTATAAAAATTGAACCAGAAGTCCTGCCATTCCTTATGTCATCTATATGGATGAGGGGCTCCTTTGGAACTACCTGATGTGATCCTTGCAAGTTTTCAGAAGAGTTCTGGGTTTGTTGCACAAAATCTACATAGAAAGGGACACAAGATATGAAAAGTCTTTCCTCGTATTTTCTTTCTCTGACCTGATTACAAAATCTTTCCTCTCAGATGATTCTATGCAACCATCAGTTTTCTCTCCCAGGCATCCTCATCTTGCCTTTCTAATTCCATATTCCAAAAATACAGAGGATTGTGTATTTGGTACAAGTATGTGCCCTTGCATCTGGCAAGGAAAAAGAGTTTTGACCCTTATTTATCATGTTAGGTTTTTCCAAAGTCAAAAGAGTAATAATGAAAGAAATCATCAGAGTAACATGAGAAGGGTTGCAAATTGTACACTACAAGGTACTATACTAAATATCTTCCTGTGCAAAGCATTTTAGACAGTTTATCTTCTCTAGAATAAAATAAAAGTTAGCTCTTCAATATGTACCCACTACAGTCCTTAAAGAAACTATCAATAATGGTGTTCAACAAATTCATTAAGTTTCTGGGAACAATATGTCTATTTTGCCTTTTAGTCATAGACGAATACCTAGTGACAGGAGACGAAAAGGGAAAATGGGGAAACTGACATATTTCTCCATCTTGTTCATGAAGGTCTATAATTATATACATGAACCCCAAGGAAAAATGAGACCATGGACACTCTCACAATCAAAGGAGTCATTATTAAGGCATTTTTGTTTTCTTTCTCATCTCACTGTGATTTGTGGTAGGAAGTAGACAAATTTCTTCTGCAGTTATGGAAGCTTTATTTCTCCTTCATTCTGTTGGCTGAACTCAATCGTATCCCTATTATCATGTTGGGGAATATTTATTAATGTGCGTAGAGAAAGTAATATTTACTCATCTCTAAGACAAATATGATGAGACAACACACTGAAGTACAGTTAAACAGCATGCAAGAATGATAGATTGGGCTTTACCTGGTTGAACATTCATGGCATTAGCAGTGTTGACATCTAGAAATTAAAAAAAAAAAAAAAAAAAAAAAAAACCAAGGATAAAGAGAAACTTCAGACCATAATCTTTCAGAGTTTACAGAGGTCCTACATGGCTTTCAGAGTCAAACTTCTAAGTACAACTAAGCTCAACAGTTAGTGTCTGAGATGCTTCTGGAAAAGTACTAGGATGTAAAACCATGTGTGATTTCCCTCTGTTCTTCACTTCCATCACAAAATGTAAAGATCTTTTTAATTCTCCCAGAATAACTACTATCAATCTGTTCCCTATTTGTAATTATTCTGCAAATTTCAAAATTATGCTGCATAATTAATCTTGAGGATATGCCCCACTCATTTGTTTCTTCAATAATCCTTAGTATATTCAGGATAAAAATCTCAGAAAACAAATCTGATAATGCACATGTTCTGCTTAACATTCTGAATGAGAGCTGAGTAAACTGTATGTCAGTGACAAGAGCATTATATTTATTCTATATGTTTCTGGCACACACTATATAGCAAAGTTGACTACTCCCGACACTCACTCTGACTATGATAATATTCTCACAAATTTGTCTTTTTCCCATGTATGTTACACTGTGGAAAGCACTTTCCTAAACACAAAATGGGTCATCTTGTTCCACTGCAAGCATTTTATAAATTTTGCAATGAATATTAGACTATGTTATATGCTGAGGACATAACAATTCTAGCCTTTATCAGAGAAATCCTATGGGCCTGTCTTTCTTCTCATCCATGTCTGTCATTTCTCCCCTCTTTTCTCCAGTAATTTCCCTGAATCTCTCCTGATTTCAATTTGTATTCCTTGGTACCTTTATCTGTGCTCTGTGCTGAGCTCATGGCCAGCAAGGCTGCTGTGAGCAGGACCACAAGCATGTTGGAGGAGGCTCAGGTCTTTCTCCCAACTGTATGCAGAGATGTGCATGGCCTTTCTCTTTATAAAAGGAAGAAAAACAATGGTATATTTGAGCATCAGTTGGGTGACCTTGCTTCATTATTTCTCTTTGGAACTGTAGCCCATTCATATTTCTAATATGAATCTTCCCTTACTTATGCTTTCATGACACTCTCTCTCTTCCTCCCTCCTCCTCCCTCTCCTTCTTCTCTGTCTTTCCCTGAATGTACATTTGTATGTCTATGCATGTGTATGTGTGTTTGTGTATTTGTTTGTACATTTTTGTATGTGATCAAGCCAAATTTGTGTTGCCCAAATGTTCCTATGTACCCTTAATGGTGCCCCCACTGACTTTTACACAGCTAGGAATACCCTGGTTCTCTGACTTCCAGAACTTTGCAGTTGCGATTTGATTTAGTGGAAATCTTAACATGTAGGTTCTTGGACAGTATTCCCAAGTGTTTCTAGGTTTTCTGTCTGGTTGTTCAGTTAGTTTTAAGTAAAAAATTTAAATACTCAAGGAACAATATTCAGCTGCCATTGCCTATAAATAATTTCATTGTATTCACTTTTAAAATAAAAAAATATTCACTGTAGTTTGCCTTTTTACCTAATTTAATGCTAACCTAAAACCAAATCATATCTCTAACCCTAACCATAACCCCGACCCTTACCGAGTTGTGTAAATAATACAGAGAAAATATCTGTTTCTGACAAACATATAAATTATTTTCCTCAGATTTGGAAAAAAATTAAAGGCTAAATGCTCAGTTACACGTCTTCATGAACACTTTATGAAAATTCCTAAATACTAATTAAAATAAATAAAATTAACTAGACACCAATAAAATTAAAACTTTAAAATAATTTAATCTTGTCTGCATCTTGGTGTTTTTTATCATGTGAATTTTGAACACAATAAGCTTAAAGATCATTGAGATACAGGATAATGTCTGTCGAGTATAACATGAAACTAGTAGAAATTATAATGAAAAGTAAAGATGCATAAGACCATAGAAAACTGTAAATCTTCATAATGAAAAAATATTCCAACAAATACCAACATGTAAAGTCAACAAAATAAAAAATTGGAACATATTTACATTGTTTTGTAGCAGAGTCACAGATTTGTGCGGTGAGAAAAAATTATTTCTGAGAATGGTTCTGTTTGGAAAGAATCTTTTCTTACCTAAAGGTACAAAAAGAAGGAGGGAAGAAGAAAGGGAGGGAATTAGGGAGAAAATTAGAGGGGCAGGGAATTAGTGAGGGGGGGAAGTAGGGAAGGAGGGAAGAAAATAAGGAAAGAAGAAGAGAAAGAAGTGAAGAAAGGAGGAAAGGAGAGAGAGAGGGAGAAAGGGAGTAAACAAGTGAAAGAGGGATACTTTAGTCCTGATAAGATCTGCAAGTGTTTATAAGAACTGATTGCCTTAACTCTTCTGTTCATTGGCATAACTGGATGAAAATGTCCTCTTGTTTTGATGACTCCAAATTGTGCTTTTGCAGGTTATTGGAATTTGGGAAATGCTGACAAATAATCCCTAATGCTGAAATAGTGCAATGCATTGTATTAGCATTGCCTCAACTGTGCTATTATTATACTCAACATCAAATTTCAGACTGAAATTCTTGCCCTGTAAGTAATTGCACAGGCCCTTTTAAATTCTTGTTCAAATTACTTCTCCTAAGGATTGAATCTCCAGCTGCCTGCTGACAGCCCTCCCTGAGGATAGCTGCGCACCATTATGCTAGAGCCATCTTTACCCAACGTGCTAAGTTTTCAAGAGGTCAGTACTGTCCTTTGTGTTTCCATCTTTTAAGAATCCATAGAACTAATGAGAATACAGAAACAAACACACAACAAAGAAAACTCATGCAACAATCCTACATTCAACATGAAAAACTGATTATTGGCACAACTGTATTCAGGAACCAAGAACACATTAAAATATGGATGTTGCCATTAAGACCTATATAAAGCCATGTCTTGGAAAAGAAGAGCTCCTGAAGATTTCCTTCTGTCACTCACTAAATGTAAATGCTCTCACTGTGTTCAGTAATCTGTGATTTAAAAAGTTGATGTCATATTTTAAATAGTTGAGTAATACAACATCGTGCAAACCTACCACATTTTTCTTATCCATTTTTCAGTTGACAGATCTCTAGGTTATTTCAGTTTCTGGGTCTTATGAATGAAACTGCTAAGAAGATAGTTGATTATGTATCCTTGTCATATGGTCAAGAATCTATTCGTATATACCCAGGAGTGGTACAGCAGAGTCTTGAGGTAGAACTATTCCCAATTTTCTGAGAAATGCCAAAGTATTTGGAAAAATCTTTACGCAAGTTTTCACTCCTGCCAGCAACAGAGGAATGTTTCCCTTTCTCTACATTCTTCCCACTATGATCTGTAACTTGAGTTTTGATCTTAGTCATTCAAACTGGTATAAGATTGAATCTAAAAGTTGTTTTGATTTTCATTTCACTGATGTGCAAGCATTATGAACATTTTTAGAGCTTCTTATCCATTAGATATTCCTGTGAAGAATTTTTATTTAGATCTCCATCTCATTTTTTTTGCAAAATGTTTATTCTATTAATTCACTGCATTCATAAGATATTAACACTTTAGATGTTTATCATTTCTAAGTAAACCAGAATAAACACTTTACCATAGATGTAACTAATGATTATTAATACTTTTAAAGGACCTAAAGTTCTCCCAAATTTTATTACAGGTAATTTTATTGTATGTTTCATCTAGCAGATATTTTTTTAAAAATTATGTAGAAATAATTGTTTTCAACTAAGTAAATATATTATACCATGTTATCAATCCGCCAAATCAAAAGCACTCACTAAGCTGAATAATAAGTTACAAATAAATAATAATTCTGGGTTACATGGATTGTGCAGTGTTTTCAAAGCTCTTAAGAATTACCCACTAACACAAATCTCTGACATTTAAGAGTTGGAAGGTAAGTTTCACAGTAATGTAATTTTAACTTCCATTTACATTCATTTTAAATATATTACTATGATGTTTATGTCACAATGGTGCTTTCCAGTGTTCACAATTTACAGTTTCAATCTCCATCTCATTTTTAAATTGGTTTGTTGATGCCTACTTTTTTGAGTATTTGCAAATGTCTTACATTTATATCTTGCCCATTTCTTTTAAACTAAAAAAAGTTCTAGCTAGAGATCTGAAAATAATTTTCTTTTTAAAATTAATTTAATATTACTTTTACTTATTCACTATAAATCCCATTTTTACCCCCTCCTGGTCACCCCCTCCTACAATTCTTCCTTCATCCTCACTCTCTTCCTCTGAGTTGGTGAGGCCCTCGTGGGTATCTCATACCTGGTACTTGAAGTCTTTTCAAGGTTAGGGCTTCCTATCCCATTTAATTCAGACAAGGCAGCTCAGCTAGAAGAATATATCCCATGAACAGGCAACAACTTTAGGAATAACTTCATTTCAATTGTGTATGACCCACATGATGACCAAGCTGCACAATGCTACATACATAGGAAGAGGCCTACATCCAGCCCATTAGTATTGTTTCCTTGGTACTTCAGAAGGTTTTATTGTTCAGGACTGTATTGTATATACTGCATATTTTTGTTTGCTTTAGCATATGATGGTGGGAATTGATCTTTCAAGGTCTCTTAAAATTATTTTATAGTTTTAATAGAGTTTGAATAGAATCTGTATGTTTCTTTTAGTAAGGTGGCCATTTTTACTATGTTAATCTAACTTATCAATGAGCATGGACAATTTTTCTATCTTCTGATATCTTCTTCAATTTCTTTCTTGAGGGACTTGAAGTACTTGTCATAGAGATCTTTCACTTAGAGTTACAACTAGATATTTTGTATTATTTATGGCTATTGTTAAGGGTAAGGTTTCCCTAATTTCTTTCTCAGACCATTTATCATTTGTATAAAGGAGGGCCACTGATTTTTTTGTAATCATTGTGGAGCACCCTCTTGCCTGAAGGTGTTTATAAGATGTAGGAATTCTGTGGTACAATATTTGAGGACACTTCTCTAAAATATCATATCATCTGCATATAGTGATACTTTGATTTCTTCTATTTCAGTTTGTATTCCCTTTATCTCCTTTGGTAGTCATATTGCTTTGGCTAGAATTACAAGTTCTCTATTAAATGGATAGGTATCTAGTGGGCAGCCTTGTCTTGTTTCAGGGGCCTGCTCCTGCATGGTGGCAAAGAAGTCTTCTTTCTTCTCCTTCTTCTTCTTGGTTCTTCTTGAAGCAGCTGAGGGGGAAGAGTGTTGGCAAGCCATGTAAGACTCGGTCTTACAAGAAATATTTAGGGTTGCTATATAATAAAAGTTTATTTATTTATGCTAGAAAAGTTTACTTACTATGCCACTGTAGCTGCCCTGCCCTCTGGTATCCTCTGAGGCAAGAAACTACAGTTTCTGGCACTTAGCACCTTAGCCCCAAAACAGCAAAGGATTAAGTCAATAGCCTTTGTACTCTCTCAGCAGGAAATGCTGGGCCCTGCCTTATGCCTGCTAGCCTGGGGTCACAAGAAGAAATACACTTAAAGAAGTTATTATAGAGTCTGTTACTAAATGTAAAAAGTTTCCTATGAAAGTTATCTAAGGGGAAAAGTGGAAAGGTCCTAAGTGGGGAAAAGGAAAAAAATTCTAATAAGGGAAAAGTTCTTTTTTTTTTTTTTTGATGCAATCAGCAGAGGTTTATTGGGGAGAGAGTTGGCTAGCCAAGGTCAAAACTGCTCATCCACACAGGAACAGGATTTTGACAAAAGGCCAGCAAGCTGAGGGTTTTTTTTTTTTGTTTTTTTTTGTTTTTTGTTTTTTTTTTTTTCATAGGGTGGGGAAAGGAAGGAATTTTCACGCGGTTACACATGATTGGTTGCTTTATAAATTTTGAACATCAGCAAGCTATAACGTTGGGAAGACCAAGGGAGGGAGGGGTAACCAAGAACAGTGGAACATTTCAGAGGAACCCAACCTAAATGATTTAGGGTCATGTGAAAATCACTCTGCACACTCATTCTTCTCAAAAATGTAGTTTCACCATGTCACTGTGCCCTACCCTGTTGTTACCAACTATTTCAGGTTAACTATTTCTCACTTGCTCTGGCCATAGCCACACCTAGATGACTTGCATCTTTTTGAGGTCAGGAATGTGTCTTCCTGCTTTGGGCCTTCCCCACCCACAGGTGGATTCTTTTTCCTGAGGCTTGAGGGAAGGGAAAAGTTCTTAAAAAAAAAAAAAAAAAAAAAAAAAAAAAGAATTTTAGGCAAGGAAAAAGGAAAGGAAGGGACGAATGGCTCCTAAAGATGTCTCTTTGTCCTTGTCTTCAGTACTTATACATTTTTCAGAATACATGGTCACATGTTACAAAGTTCATCACAAGTTCACACCAAAAATCAAACCATAAATTGAAATATAAGTTTACAATAGAGAATGTTTGCATGCATATCCATTAGGAGTAATTATCTGGCTAAACATCCATCACCTGTCTGACTCCACAGGTTCACTGAAGATTTAAAACTATAACTAAGAAATTAGTGAACTTTTGTATTGTTAGTTGTTAGAAATCCGACCGCAGTTCAGAATAGACCACTCCAGACCACACGGTTCCAAGGGGGAGGAGGTTTATTCAGGAGATAGGGCAAAGGTGGGGAGAAGAAGGTGGAAGGATAAGAGAGAAGAGAAGTAGAGGCCAGCCATGACCATGTGAAGCCAGAGGAAGAGGGGAGGAGACAGAGAGGCAAGAGAGTAAGAGAGAGAAAGGGTAAGAGAGTAAGAGATTAAGAGTAAGAGAGTGAGGAGGGGGCAAGAAGCCCCTTTTATAGTGGGCCAGGCCTACCTGGCGGTTGCCAGGTAACTGTGGGGTGGAGTTTAGACAGAATACTAACATGTATAGATAAACCCAGGCAATATTTTATGTTCTGTCCTAGCTCCTATAATAAATCGTGAGTTCCCTTTTAGTGACCTTTGGTTTATTGTTTTATAACCTCTTGGAATGTGTTCTAAGTAGAAAGTCTGGTTACTATCTAAGAGCAATTAGCTGATGACACTTAGGAGACTGGCAGAGTTCTCAATGTAGTTTTGACTATCAGAAAGGAACGTAATAGGCGTCCCACTATAAAAAAGCTTAATAATCATTGATTTGATTTTAGGAATTCTTATAGAATCATCATTAAGACGTAAGAAGTCATCTATTTGTCTATATAGCATCACTGCAAGATAGTACATCTTGGATCTGCAGATCTGTTCCAAAGGGGTGTGCTAGTGCTTAGAGATTGTTACATATGTTTAATAATAACAGTAAGAAAAACATATTAATAGCAGGAATCTTTCCTAAAATAAGTCCCTTTCAGCCTTGCTGAAAAAGGGCTCACTTGTCACAGACTATATAATAATCCAAGGCAAGCCATTTCAGGATGATCACCTGCTAATTATTAGTTTGTCCCATTATGGCTCCTGACAGTCTTGTCCCCTGATTTTAGTGCAAATGGTTTGTCTCCATTTAATTTGATATTGGCTATTGGCTCACTAAATACTGCTTTGATTATGTTTAGGTATATGTCCTGTATCTCTTATTTCTCTAATATATTTAAAATGATATGGTATTAAATTATATCAAAGGCTTTTTCGGCATCTAATTACATAATCATGAAATTATTTCATTCATTTGTTTTATGATGAATGACAATGATAGATTTTCTTATATTGAACCATCCCATCTCTGCATTCCTAGAAAAAGCCTACTTGATCTTTATAAATGATGTCTTTGATGTGTTCCTGGATTCAGGATGTGACTGTGTTATTGCATTTTTACATCATTATTTATAAGAGAAATTAGTCTGAAGTTCTCTTTCTTTGTTGAGTTTTTATGTGGTTTAGGTATTTTGGTGATTGTTGACTCATAAAATGAGTTTGACAGAGTGATTTCTGTTTCGTGGAATAGTTTGAGGACTATTGGCATTAGCTTTTTTTTTGAAAAGTCAAGTAAAATTTTGTACTAAAAACATCTTGCCTTTTTTTTTTTTTTTGGTTGCAGACTTTTAATGACTGCTTCAAATTTCTTCAGGCATTTTAGGGCTGTTTAAATAGTTTACTTGATCTTGAAGTTTACCTGATCTTGATTTAACTTTGATAAATGATATCTGTCTAGAAAATTGCCCATTTTCTTAAGATTTTCCAATTTAGTAGAGTACAGGCTTTGAAAGTAAGACCTAAAGATTCTTTGAATTTCCTCAGTGTCAGTTGTTATGTCTACCTTTTCATTATTGATTTTGTTTATTTGGAAACTGTGTCTCTTGTCTCTTAGTTAGTTTGGCTAAAGGTTTATCTATCTTGTTGTTTTTCTTAAACTATCACCTCTTTTGTTTATTCTTTGTATTGTTTTCTTTGATTCATATTGATTTCAGCCTTGATTTTGATTCTTTCCTGTCTTTTACTCCTCTTTGTTGTGCTTGCTTCTTTCTTTTCTGGAGATTTTAGGTTAATTTTAAATTGCTGGTTAATTTTAAATTGCTTTCACTGCGGCTCATAAATTGTGGTATGTGGCAACATCATTTTCATTGAATGAAGTAAATAAAAGGTCTTTAATTTCTGTCTTTAACTCTTCCCTGACCTAGAGATCATTGAGTAGAGAATTGTTCAATTTCTATTTGTGTGTAGGCTTTCTGGTGTTTCTGTTGTTGTTGAAGTACAGCTTTAATTCATACTGGTCTCATAAGATGCAAGGCATTAATTCAATGTTTGGTATCTGTTGAGGTTTCATTTGTGAACAACTGTATGGTTAGTTGGGTCTATGGGGTGCTGAGAACAAGGTATATTCTTTTGTGTGTAGATGAAATATTCTATAGATATTGGTTAGGTTCATTTAATTCATAATATCTGTTAGCTTCCTTTTTCTCTGTTTACTTTTGTCTGGATGTTCTGTCAAATTGTGAGAGTGGGGTGTTAGAGCCTCCCTTTATTAATGTGTGATGTTGGATGCACAATTTAAACTTTAGCAATGTTTCTTTTACAAATGTGATTGACCTTGTGTTTGGGGCACAGATTTTTAGAATTGAGATGTCATCTTGATAGAATTTTTTCTTTAATAATTATGAACTGCCCTTCCCTGTCTCCTTTGATTACTTTTGGTTCAAACTCTATTCTATCAGATATTAAGCTGGCTACTCCAGCTTGCTTCTTGGGTCTATTTGCTTGGAAAACTATTTTCCAGGCCTTTATTCTGAGGTAAGGTCTATCCTTATTGCTAAGGTATGTTTCTTATATACAGCATAATGATGATTCCTGTCTCTGCATTCTTTCTCTTAGCCTGTGTCTTTTTTGGGGGGGAATTAAGTACATTGACTAGTGATTATTCTTTTCTGTTATTCTGATGGTGGTAGTGGTGGTCATGGTGGTAGTGGGGTGTGTGTGTGTGTGTGTGTGTGTGTGTGTGTGTGTGTGTTTAGGTATGCTTTTATAAATTTAGTGGTTTTTTTCTGGTTTGGAATTACTTGTTTCCTGTGTTTTCTTGGATATAGTTATCTTTCTTGGGTTGAATTTTTTTTCCTAGTATTTTTTGTAGGGCTGGATTTGTGGATAGATATTGTTTGAATTTGTATCTTCCTTAAAATATCTTCTTTTCTCCATCTATGGTAATTGCCATATTTGCTGGATATAGTATTCTAGGATTGAGCGTGTAGTTTTTTTAGAAGCTGCAAGATCCATGCTTGCCCTTCCATCTTTTAGAGTTTAGAAGTCAGGTGTAAGTCTGCCTTCGAATGTTACCCAGCATTTTCCCCTAATTTTCTTTTTTTTTCTGTAGATTTTATTTTGATTATTATGTGGCTATAGGATTTTCTTTTCTGTTCTAGACTAATTGGTGTTCAATAAACTTCTTCTATGTTTATAGCCATCTCTTTCTTTAGATTGAGAAAGTATTCTTTTATGATTTTATAAGAATATTTTCTGGGCCTTATAGATGGTATTGTTCACATTATTTTATGCCTTTTGTTCTTAGTTTAGATTTTTTTCATACTAACCAAGATTGTTTGGATATTTTGTGTCAGGATTTTTTTTTAGATTAAACATTTTCTCTGACTGTTGTATCAATTTATTCTAATTTATCCTCAAAACCTGTGATTCCCTATTCCATCTCCTGTGTTCTGTTGGTAATGCTTGCACCTGTTGTTCCTAATCTCTTTTCTAGGTTTTCTACCTCCAGGATACTCTCAGTTTCTGTTTTCTTTATTGCTTCTATTTCAACTTTTGTGTCTTGTGCAGTTTTATTTCTTTCTTTCAACTCTTTAATTGTATTTTCCTGTATGTCTTTAAGGAATTTGTTAATTTACTCTTTAAATGCCTCTGTCACTTTTATAAGTTGTATTTAAGGTAATTTTCTTGTGTTTTTGTTGTGTTAGGATATCCAGGGCTTGCTATAGTGGTGTAGCTGTTTTTTAGTGGTTTCATATTGTCCTGGGCTTGGTTGATTATCTTCTTTCAATAGTCTTTAGTCATCTAGATGGTTTTTGTCCCTGAGTGTCCTTGTCATAGTAGGTATTAGAAGTGGTGTGAACATTGATGGTCCTGGTGTGGCAGGCCCTAATGGGTATCTCTGGGCTGTATGGTTTTTGACCTGCTTGTATGTATAGTTCAGGAGGTTCAGGTTCAGTGAAGGTGGGTGAAGAGCTGGCAGGACAACAGAGGTCTCCCTGTGCTATCAGACTGCTCAGCACAGCTTGGTTGGGCCCAGAGACCTCAGGAAGCAGGGAAGATGTTTGGGGTTGGAAACCTTACCTATATGGTTCAGGGGTCTGATAGAGGTAGAGGATAGGTATGAGAGAATGGAGGACCTCCTAGAAGAGTAGACTGCTCAGGGCTGCTTGGCTTTGCCCAGAGGGTTCAGCCAGCATGAAATGTGGGTTGGGAAAGAGAAGCTAACCAGTATAATTCATGTGTTTCCCGCCTCATGAAGAGCAGGAGGAGACAGCGGGAGAATGGAGGTGTCCCAGCAATAGCAGACTGCTCAAGGCAGCTTGACTTGACTCAGAATACTCAGTGAGTGGGAAAGATAGATGTTTGTTCCTGCCACTTTGGAAAAGGGTGGATGATTTATCTGAGTTTTAGCTTGTAGATGAATAGACAGAAAATATTATACTGAGCCATGTAACCTAGACCCAGAAAGAATTTTGTCTGTGGACCATAGATGCAAATCTTTAGATTTGGATGTATAACCTGGAGTAATCTCAGAAACTAGAGTAGTAAAAAGGACCAATAGTGTGGTGAAGGAGAAGGAGCTCTAGAGAAAGAAGTGGTAGGTTAGTGGTACTATGAGTAAAAATGAAAAAAAAATGAGGACAATTTTACTGGAAAGGAGTGCAATACAGAGGTAGGAAAAAAGAGTTATAAATGTGTTTGAAAAGCAATAGAGAAACACAGTTTATTATTACTTGAAACAACTAGAATACAAAATATAAATGTATTCAAACAAATCCAAGCATACTTTAAATAAATTACACCAATTGGTTAATAATGTTTCTCACAAAAGGGATAGACAACCTACAAAACCTACATTACCAGGCATGGGAAACTTCTCTTAGAATTTTGGTCCTAGAGACCCTAAAAAACATTAGCTATTGACATTGTCCTAAGTTCCTTCACACAACTTGAATGGGAGACCGTATTACAGATGAAGCCTTGAGACAGACAATCAATTTTAAACCCAGCCTGGATACATCATACTTGTAAACTACCTCCCATAACATCCCAGAAGTTCTGAGCATACTGCTAAGGAAAAAAATGAGGACAATAGTCATCTTAGACAAAACCAACTATTTCCACTTTCCTAAAACATTATAGTTTCTAACTACATTCTAAATACATATATCCACAGTTAAGTGTAGTTCTCCACTTTCATCACTGAACTCTCTTTTGTAACAGACATATTATACAGACATATTCTAGTGGGTAAATCTAGAAAAGAACTGACAATGGATACCCAATGCCAGTTTAAACAAAAAAAGAAACAAAAAGAAAAGAAAATAGAAAGAAAGAAAGAAAGAAAGAAAGAAAGAAAGAAAGAAAGAAAGAAAGAAAGATCTATACCTGAGGCTCAGAAAATATCACAGAAGAGGGAGAATAAAGAATATAAGAGCAAGGAACTCAGGACATTTGCAAATCATATCTTTTATATATAACAGGAAGTACATCCTGAAATCTCAACAATTTTTACCTAAGCACAAGGACAAGAGTACCATTTGGAATGCCTATATATTTAGAAGCAATCAAATAAGACCTCACATCTATATGAAGATCTTCAGATAACTATTGACTACTGACAGAGGGAAACTTTCCCTCTACAGTGAGTTTACAAAATACGCTTTTACGTGTTCTACCCTAAATACATATAGTTACAAGCAACACTGGATGGGTTCACCAAGTCATATTTATAAGCATGTTTTGTAGAAGGTAGGTCTAGATCTTCTTCTCAGCCACACACTATCAGAAATAAGATAGACTCAAGCTATATTTACAAGTACGTTAGTCATATACCCAGCTAGGTTCTTCTCAGACTAGATCATAACTTAATGTAAGCCATTTATTTGAATTTACATTTTGTTATATAGGTGATTTTTTTGTGTTTATGTAACAGTCTGTCTCATCACATTTTCCTGGGTGAATCAGTCAATGCCTTTCTATATCCTAGAGTTCTTTCTGCCTCTCAAATGTCCAACCTTCTATTCTACCCTTGACAATAGGCCATAGATTTTTCTAATGGACAAGGGATGCATGCATACAATATTACTCAAGATTGTCTCTTTACAATTCTCCTTTTTAGTTCAACAAAAGGCTATTTTTTCAAATATAAACTGAATATACTAATTACAATTATAAAAACTATTATTTAAGAATTTCATCTTCAATGTCCAATCTATAGCATTTGGAAACTTCAAAAAATATTCAGTTATCTATCCTATCTTGGTGTGTTTAAAGTGTTTTACACAACTAAATTTCTATCCTATTTTGCATTACCAATCTAAAATCATATCCTCAAACCTAAGAATATTCTTTTCAAGTCCTAAGCAACTTAGGTGGAATTGTGAGACTGGATTTATCTAGCCTTAAACCCTATCAGAAACATGAGAAGAAAAACTTACCTGAGTGAGTAGGAAGTGCAGACAGTCAGCTTCTAAGATTATATAAAGGAAAAACATCCACTTGGACTTGAGCTTTGACCAAGGTGATAAATATGGATCAACTTTTATTATTCTATGTACAGACAGGCAAGAGATAGTACTATTCATTGAAGATGCTTTTGTTTTTTCCATTGTATTGTTTTCGATTCTTTGTCAAAGATCAAGTTTCAATGTGTGTGTGAGTTTATTTGGGAGACTTGGATTCCATTCCTGCATTAATCCTGTTTGTTTCTATACAAACACTGCAGATTTTATCACTATTGCTGTATAGTACAGATTGAGGTCAGGGATGGAGATTTCCCCAGAAGTTCTTTTATTGTTAGAATTGTTTTCACTATCCTGGGTTTTTGTTTTTCTATTAGAAGTTGAGAATTGTTCTTTACATGTATATGAAGAATTGTGCTGGCATTTTGATGGGGATTGCACTGATTCTGAAGATTGTTTTTTGTAAGATGGCCAGTTTTACTATGATAATCCTACCAATCCAGCAGCATGGGAGATTCTGAGGTCTTCTCTTATTTCTTTTTTCAGGCACCTGAAGTTTGCATCATACATATAGTTCACTTACTTGGTTAGAGTTACACCAAGATATTTTAAATTATTATTGGTTATTGTAAAGGCTATGGTTTACCTAATTTCTTTCTCAGCTGATTTATCATTTGTATAAAGGAAGTCTACTGATTTATTTGTGTGAATTTTATATCTGGCCACATAGCTGAAGATATTTATCAGCTGTAGGAGTTCTTTGGAAAAAATTTTGGGGTCACTTACATATACCATCATATCAACCACAAAGTGATTCTTTGACTTTTTCCTTTCCAAGTTCTATCCCCTTGACCTCCTTTGTTCTTTAATTGCTCAAGCTAGAATTTCTAGTAGTATATTGAAAAGATAAGGATAAAGTCAGCAGCCTTGTCTGCCTTGTCTGATTTTAGTGTAATTGATTCAAGTTTCTCTCCATTTAATTTCACATTGGTTGTTGGTTTGCTGTATAATGCTTTTATTGTGTTCATGTATGTCCTTGATTTCCTGATCACCCAAGACTTTTAACATGAATGGGTGTTAGATTTTGTTGAAGGGTTTTTTACCATCTAATAAGATAATTATGTGATTTTTGACTTTATTTATATACTGGATTATGTTGATGGATTTTCCTGTATTGAACCGTATCTGCAGCCCTTGGATGAAGCTTACATGATCATGGTGAATGTGCATTTTAATGTGTTCTTGCATTTGATTTGAGAGAACTTTATTGAGTATATTGCATCAGTATTCATAAGAGAAATTGGTGTGAAGTTATTTTTGCTTTGTTTGGTCTTTGTGTGTTTTAGGCTTCAGAGTAACTGTGCCTTCATAGAATAAACTAGGTAGCATTTCTTTTGTTTCTAATGGAATGATTTATTCTTTCTTTTCTTTTTGGGATGGGAGGTTTTTAATGACTGCTTCTATTTTCCTATAGGTTACGGAACTGTATAGATAGTTTAACTGATCTTGATTTAACATTGGTATGTGGTATTTGTCTAGAAAATCATGCATTTTGCCTAGGTTTTCCAGGTTTGTTGAGTATACACTTTTGTAGTAAGATTTGATGACTTTTTTGAATTTCCTCAGTTTTTGTTGTCATGTCTCTATTTAATTTCTGATTTTGTTAATTTGGATATTGTCTCTGTGGTCTTTAGTTACTTTGGCTAAAGATATTCTGATATTTGGCTATTGATATTCTGAAAAAAAATCGGTTCTTGATTTTGTTGACTTTTTATATTATTCTCTTTATTACTAATTGTTCAATATCCATAGTTTGATTATTTTCTTCCTTATACTTGTCTTGGGTGTTTTAGCTTCTTCTCCTATGCTAGTTTTCTGGTGAGCTGTTATGTTGCTTGCATAGAATTTCTCCAATTTCTTTAAGAAGTACTATGAATTTTCCTCTTAGCATTGCATTCATTGTGTCCCATAAGTTTGAGTATACTGTGGCTTCGTTTTCAGTGAATTCTAAAAAATCTTTAATTTTTTCTTTATTTCTTCCCTGACCAAGTTATCCTGGAATAGAGAGTTGTTCCAGTTGCATATGTATGTGGACATCTGCTGTTTTTGTTGTTATCAAAGTCAGCCTTAGTCCATGGTGGCCTGAAATAATGCAGGGGATTAATTTAATCTTCTTGTATCTGTTGAGGCTTGTTTTGTTTGTGATATATGGTCAGTTTTTGAGAAGATTACATGAGGTGCTAAAAAGAAGGTATATTCTTTTTGTGGGAGAGATGAAACCCGCTAAATTCATTTGGTTCAAAACTGTTAGTATCCTTGTGTCTCTATTTAATTTCTGTTGCAATGACCAGTTCATTGATGATAGTGAGCTAGGGAAGTTTTCTGCTATTATTGGGTGAGTGTAAATCTATGTTTTGAGCTTTAGTAAAGTTTTTTCTATAACTGTATTTGGCCTTGTGTTTGGGACATAGATGTTCAGAATTGAGGTATCATCTTGGTGGATTTTTCCTTTGAATATGAAGTGTCCTTCCTCATCACTTTTTTGAAACCTTTGATTGAAAAACTGTTATTGGATATTAGAAAGGCAACTGCAGCTTGTTTCTTGATATCATTTCCTTGGAGAACTTTTTCCAGCCTTTTATTATTCAGTACTATCCATCTTTCTGGCAAGTTTGCTTCTTGAATGTACCAAAATGCGGAACCCTGTTTGCATATCCAGGCTGTTGGCCTGTGTCTTCTTATTGAAGAATTGAGTTGATTGATGTTGAGAAATATTAAAATTAATAGTTGTTGCTTCCTTTTATTTTTGTTGTTGAATGTGACATTATGTGTAAGTGATTCTCTTTTTTTGTGTGTTTTTTGTGAGATGAGTAATTTCTTGAGTTTTCTTGAGTGTAGTTACTTTCCTTGTGTAGGGGTTTTGCTTCTACTATCCATTGTAGGGATGGATTAGTAAAAAGATATTATTTAAGTTAGGTTTTCTCATGAAATATTTTGGTTTCTCCATGTATGTTGATTGAGAGATTTGCTGAGTATATTAGCCTGGTTTGGTATTTCTGATCTTTTAGTTTCTGTATGACATCTGTCCAAGATCCTTTGTCTTTTAGTATCTCGATTGAGATGTCTGGTATAATTCTGATTGGCCTACCTCTGTAAGTAACTTAAGCCTTTTGCTTTACATCTTTTAATGTTCTTTCTTTGTTTTGTAAATATATTTGATTATTATATGGCAGAAGGATTTTCTTTTCTAATCCAATCTATTTGGTGCTCTGTATGCTTCTTGTACATTTATGCAAACATCTTTTTCTTTACTTTAGGGAAGTTTTCTTCTATATTTTTGTTGGAGATGATTTCTGGCCATTTGAACTGGTAATCTTCACCCTCTTTTTTCCGATTATCTTATGGTTGGTCTTTGAATTATGTCCCAAATTTCCTGGATGTTTTGGGTTAGAAACATTTTGCCGTGTGTATTTTCTTTTACTGGTGTGTTGCTATCCTATTTGGGATCTTCTATGCCTACAATTTTCTCTTCCATTTCTTGTATTCTGTTGGTGTTGCTTGTACCTATATCTCTTGATCATATTCTTAGGTGTTCCATTTCCACGGTTACCTTCATTTATGATTTCTTTATGTTTCTATTTCCATTTTCATGTCTTCAACTATTTTGTTCAATTCCTTCACCTATTTGATTCTATTTTCCTATATTTCATTAAGAGATTTGTTTCCTCATCAATTGATTCTACATGTTTGTTTGTGTTTTCCTGTGTTTCTTTAAGGAAGTTATTTATATTTTCCTTAAAGGCCTCCATCATCTTCATGAGATGGGATTTTATTTCAGAATATGGTTCTTCAGATGTTTTAGGGTATTTAGGACTTGCTGTAATGGGAGAACTGGGTTCTTATGGTGCCAAATTACATTGGCTTCTGTTGCTTATTTTCTTGCACTTGCCTTTTGCCGACTGTCTTTTCTCTGGTGTGAGCTGGCCTGGGTGTCTTGGACTAAAGCAGGCCTCCTTGGATCAGATAGAGCTGCTTGGCCTGCATTATAGTAGGCCTCTTGTAGGCAGGCAGTGCCATCACTGCTTAGGGCAGGCCTCATGTGACCCCATATCCTTGTGTTTCTGATTAAGGCATACCTCCTGGGAAACAGACTAGCACTGGGGGCACAGGGAACAGGATGGTGGCAGACTTGCAACTCTGTCACAGGTTCTGATGGGGTGTAGAATTAATGGGGGATGATGCATGACCAGAGCAGGATAAATCTTGCTGCTGTTGAACTGTCTTTGGGTCCCAGGTGGCATGAGTGTAGGGGTAAGTGTCACATCTGTATTCCTGGTTATGTTTGAACTCTTGAAACAGAGGTAAACTATGGGATCATTGGTGGCTGTGGGGGTGACAGGCTCACTGATATGCCATGTGATCAGGTATAACTGAAGACAAGAAGGTGTGTGGTGCACAGGCAGAGAAGAGTAAATCCCATTTCTGCTGAGCTCTGTGGAAGTCCCAGTGTATTGTGGTGCTGAGGAGGCAGTCTCACCTGTGATCCTGGTTATGGCAGACCTCCTAGGAGATAGGTAGGCTACAAGCCATCAAGGGTTTTGTGTGGAAGACTCACAGATCTGTTATGCATTCAGAAAATAGCTTCAAACCCATGCACACGGAAAAATTTTCTGAACAGAAACCAATGAGTCTAACCCTAAGACTAACAATTGACAAGTAGGATATCGTGGAACTGAAAGGCTTCTGTAATGCAAAGGACACTGTAAATAAGACAACATATTTGCACACAGATCGAAAAGTCTTCACTAATCCTGCATCAGTCATAGTGGTAACACAAACATATATAAGGAACTCGTTTATTTAGACTCCAAATAACCAAATAACTCAGTTTAAAAATGGGGTACAGAGATAAACAGAAATTTCTCAATGGAGAAATCTTAAATGGTCAAGAAGTACTTAAAGAAATGGTCAGCATTTTAGTCATCAGGGAAACGCAAATCAAAATGACCCTTAGAGTCTACCTTGAACCAATCAGAAGGGTAAATATCAAAACCTCAAGTGACAGTACATTCAACACTTCTCCATTACTGCTAAGATTGCAAAATGGTATAAGCACTCTGGAAATCAATCTGGTGGTTCAAAAATTTACCTCTTTTAGTCTAATGTTCTTGCAGTGTTTCTACTTCCTCCCTTTTTCTTTTGAACACCCTTCCCATTACCTAAAACAGAAATAAGGGAGAAAACTAAAGGAAATAAAAAAAAAAAGAAATCCTTGAATCAAAGTTCTCTATTTTGTTTCCTCCCTGACCAAGACACAAACTATTGTAACCAGCCCTTATTAAATGACTATAAATATTCCACACCCATTGAATAACCAAAAAATTAAGTACCCTATCTCTCAGGAATGAGGTGTAGTTTTCTTATCATTTCTTGAGCTTATTTTGGCCATAAAATTTGCCTTTGGGGACCACAAAGATTAGAAAAATGATTAGTGTAAATATAGCATATCTGTTTTTCCTTTACTAGTCCTGTTGTTTTCAAGAGGCTATAATTATCAACAAAGGGTCTCACTCTGACTTAATTGTGTTTTTCTGATGTCTCAGCTTTGAACAATGACAGACTGCCATTGTGGGGCTCCTGCCCACCAACAATCTCAAATCCCTGGGTCCTACCAAATTTGGTTAAGATAGAGTCTCTGGCTTCTGTGCAGTCCAGGAGGGTGGTGCCCTGTGGCAGCATGGGATTTGAGCCACTTCATTCCTTCCCAACCCTCTGCATGGTATTCCACAGCCAGCATGCTCCTCTCCCTACATAAACACTCAATGTCTCTGGGATCTAGTTGCCTCTTGTGCACAACTTTAGGCATAGTTTCCTGGAACTGAACTGTTCTGTTGGGCACATGGTAGTTTGGCATGGGTTTCTGCTCACTACTTGCAGTTTACAGGCCTCTGATCTTTAAGGCAGATTTGCTATAAGTAGGGGACTTCCTTTTTTAAAAAAGTGTTAAAATAATACTTTTTTTCATCTTTTTTTATAATTAAATACATAATTTAAATTTTTGTTTTTAGGAGGGTTTGTGCCTCTACTTTGGAGTTTCTCATATTATTTTACATTCTATGCCTTAGTTGGGTGCATTTGTAGACTTGGGTCTTGTTCTTTCTCCCATCCCCATGTACCCAGAAGTAAGACTCAGACTCAAAATCTATTTACAAATACCTTGGCCATATGGGCAAGTGTCAGAAGCCATCACAGGACAAGCTAATAGCTAGGAGGTGAACTTCCTGAAATGACTACACTTTAGATTAATATCTATGGCAAAGCTCTGGTAGGCAAGGCTCAGAAGTAATCTTTTTAGGAAAGATTCCTGTTGTTAATATGCTTTCCCTGCTATTATTAAACATATATGACAATAACTAGATAATATTAGCCCACCCACTTTGAACAGATCTATGCAAAGCTATGGCAATGTACTGTTTTGTAGTAACCCTATATAGACAAATATGTGACTTCTCAATTCTTTATGATGATCCTATAAGAATTACTAAAATTATGTCAGTGTTTATTAAGCTCTTTTATAGTGGGACTGCTATTAAGTCCTTTTCTGATAGTCAAAACTGCAATGAGAACTCTGCCAGTCTTTCATGTGTCAATAGTTAATTACTTGTAGATATTCAACAGACTTTCTACTACTCAGAGCACATTCCTTCCAAAAGGTGGTAAAAACCAATTACTAAAGGTCATAAAAAGAGAACTTAAGAACTTATAATTAAGAATTTAATTATAGGTTCTAGGTCAGAAGATAAAATATTGACCCCGTTTATCTATACAAAATTCCACTAATAACTTAGTTATGGTTACTACCTTTCAATGAACCTGTGGCGCTGTGACAGGTGATGAATGTTTAGCCAGATAATTATTCCTAATGGACATACATGTAACCATTCACTATTGTAATCTTCTATTTCAATTTATGATTTTTATTTTTTTCTGCAAACTTGTGATGATGTGATCATTTATTCTGAAAGATGTATAAGTGCCAAGGACAAAGCGAAGTGTCAGAACTGAGCTGACAACTATTTAGACAGAACATTTTTAGACAGAACTAAACTCAAAAAGAACTTAGACGTATAAGCATAGCATTGGGAGAAAGGCATTGAGAGTAGGAGCATTATTGTGACAGTGTAACAGGGGGAGAGAGCAAGATTAGAAGGAGAATGCAGCATGGAATAAATTAGAAACCATAGGTACATAAAATCTAAGAGAGCAATGTACGTAATGCAGTGGGAAAGAGAAAAGAAGAAGCTGCAGAGTATGCAGCAGGAGAAAGCAGGCTTCTCTTTACCATGGGACAGCACAGGCAAGCTTAGTCTTATTAAAGGAATGAAGCCTTATTCTTGCAGATTTGTGTTTAATTCATTTAGCATTAGAATAGTAGAAGCTTTTTTTTTACTATGCAATAAAGATTGGAGCTGATACTTCATCCAGAAAGAGTGAGTTCTTTCTTCATTGATGTTTAGTCTTTTGCTGCAAATAATTATGTGTGCATGTGCGTGTGTGTGCATGTGTATGTGTGTGTGTGTGTGTGTGTGTGCATATGTGTGTTAGTATGTAAATGTGAAGATCCATGTAACTTCAGCCCAACTGGTTTGATTGGAAGTGTATATATGTGCATGTATAAATTTATATATGAATTTATGTGTTTATGCAGATTTGCTTGTGTGAAAATGCTTTCCATCACTAAGTGTTATTCTTTTTCTTCTGATTCAAAAGAAGATTATTGCTCTAATCTTAACCCTAGCCAGACAAGCAAGAGGCATCTGGACAAAAGGGAAAAGGCTCTAGCAATTAATCATTTAATCAATTGCTGTTTTAGGATGAGGTGCTAAGTGCCAGTGATTGCAGTTTCTGGCCTCAGAGAAACATTGAAGGCAGGTCAGCTACAGTAGCAAAGTCACATAGAATTAGATAAGTAAACTTTTTATTATTATACAGCAACCCTAAGTATCTTCTTTGACAAAGTCTTATCCTTTACCTACTCTTTCACCTCGCCTGTCTCTAGAAGAACCAACAAAAAAGACCTAGCCAGAACTAACTCCTGGCAGGCAGGCTTTCCTCTGACTATATCATAACTTAATATACCTCATTTATTTTAGCCTACATTCTCTTGCCTTGCTGGTTACCTGTGCTCAGATATGAAGCTTATCACATCTTCTCTTAGGAAACTCCTCTTGCCTCACTTTATCCCAGAAACCTTTCTGCCTATCGGATGTCCCAACTTCTGTTCTACTCTTTCCTATAGGCCATAGGTTTTTAATTGACAGATGATGCATCCATACAATACAGAAGATATTCTCTCTACAATATGTGAATGTGTATAACAATAATAATTTTAAAAGATATCATGAATTTAAGAAAAATGGAAGAGCTGAGAAAGAGTGAGACATGTGAAAGAAAGGAATAAAAATTATACAAATTTTGTACTCATTTAAGAAAACCATAAAACAGATTAAAAGCAAATATTTCCCATGTACTAATCCGGGGTGTTAGAATAAAGTCTTGTTCATTATCGGAATGTCACTGTAGTTGACAAGGTATGATTATACGTGGTGATGTTTATGTGTGTTGCTTGGTAAATGAAGTAAACAGATGGGATCATATGCGCCACTAGAGTACATAAGCTTCAAAGGGCACAGTGACAGAGTATATCTGGTGATAACTGTAACAAAATCTCATCAGTCATAATGTGCATGTTCTTTTTTGAGACATACAACTATGGTTTGGTTTATATGGATATAATTTCTATACAGGACTCTAACATGTTAGGATATTACTTTAAGAGCATCAGTGTTCTCATGCACAAAAGGCATTACTCAGGAAAAAAGATTTCCTTAAATGGAGACATGTCTTGTTTATAAATATTACATGATCTAAAAGTTTTCCATTCTGATTAAGATAGTAAAGGTTGGTAAACTACAAGTAGCCAAAAACACAAGTAGCCAAAGGAATTTAGACTATGAATATATATTTTCCAGAATTCATATGTGTTTCATGCTGTGAGAGTTCTTGAGAAATTCCTGCCTCCTCCAGCATGTCCCATGAGGCTGAGTATGTATATATTTTGTGTTAAGAAGTAGTTTTATACACTGTCACCATAGGTGGCAATCTCACATGTGTTTACTGTATTCTACACAGCTTTTGAATAGGAATTGTGTCTGTGGTCTATGAACTGTTTTACAACCTCTATATATGAGGCTATCTGATTGATTTTCAATTCAGAGAAATTTCTGCAAAATCCTGATTCTTATTAGTCTCCATTTTCCTTGTGAAAATACTTTGTTGATATTATTGCTCCTGATTAATTTAATTTTTCCATATATCTCATTTATTTAGCCTTCTAAAGCAATTGCTAATATACTTTCCCCACTATATTTATATTCTCAATTTGGAATTCAAGGTATTCTGTGTTCAGTGACTCTTCTTTGAGTACATACAAAGCCTGGTGGTTCTTTCTCTCCTCTTATTTGTTTTATTAAACCTAGCCATTGCCTGTTCATACTTTTCTCAGATAATTCAAATTAGTAAAAGAAGCTACCTCTATCATTCAATACTCCATGAAGAACTTCAAGTGGGAAAGGTAGAGAGAAACAGCAGAGGGAAGAAGCAGGCTGGATGTCTCACAGTGTGTGCTCCTGGAAGCTGAAGTCCTGGTGGAAGCCAGTCTTGACCTTGCCTTTGTGTCCTTCAAGATGAGGGTAGCTTCTGCCAAATGTCACTCAGCTCAGATCATGTTCCTGACCTTTTTCAATGTCAACAATAAATGGAAATGTTAATACATTATAAAAAAATATCACCCCTGATATCAATGGACATAGAGAAATCATCTTATGAAAGCACTGACAAATAAAATTATTAGGGAGGAAGTTAGAGATGATGAATAGATAGATATCAACTTTAAGTTATAAATATTAAACACTTTGGTCTGTCTTGATTTTATAATGTTTAATGTAATTATTTACTTATTAAATGTTTATTTTTGCTTTTTCAGAAGTCCATACATGTATGAAATAAACTTTGATTAAGCCTACTTCCTTTTCTCTCCAATCTAATTTTCATGGTATACACCCAACTTGTATTTTTCATAGTTTATGTTGTCTTTTGAAACTTACTGAGTCCACCTGTGTGTGCACTGGTGTAGGGCTTAGTTATTCAGCTTAAGACAATGATGCCAGTTTCTAGTCATTTATCTGAAAAAACCATAATTTTATTCATTTTTCTTATGCTTTTTACTCAGTATTTTTAATTATACAAAATCATTGATCTTCTTGTGATACGTACATACATATATGTCACTGTACTATTTGCATAAGCATATTTGAAACTACATTCATCCTTTCTAATACCAATCTTCTTTTACTTATGCTTGCATGTCTTTCTCGCTGTCTCTCTCTGTCTATCTGTGTGTGAGAAAAAGAGAAAAAGAGAGATAAGTCTAATTTGTGTTGCTTAATTGTTCTCAGATATTTAGCCTTCCAAAGGTGAATGGTAAGTTATCAGGGACTATACTCATAGACGAAATAAATCCTTTCTTAATAAAATATTAAGATTTGCCAATAGCTCTACAAATTGGGGTGGAATTTAATGCCAAACAGTTGTCTCCATGGCTGAAATGACATAAAATAAAACATTGATTTTTGTTGGAACCTGGTGTAATTCCCTCTTTTATTTATAATTTTATTAATTTGTGCTTTTTTATTTATTTATTTTTTGCATGCTTTCTTGCTTGCTTGTTGTGCTGAGACAAGGACTCATGTGTCCAAGGCTGGCCACAAACCCACTCTGTAACCAAAAATGAAATTGTATATTTTATCTGCCTCCTCTGCATCCCAAGTGCTAAGATTATAGTTAAATTTTGAGAAATATTTTATTATTACTGACATCTCAAAAATGTTTAGTCAATGCATTAAAACAGAGATTTTTCCCAGAAGAGCATCACCTGATACAATTCACTCACTGTTGGCACAGACTGAGCTCCCCTCTCACTGCTCACTCTGCTAAACCTTACTTCAGTTTCCAACCACACTGGTGGATAATAATGATTTGATGTATGGTGTAGATTCTATATTTTGACTCATTTAAAGGACCTACTACTCTTTGAAATCACAGGTATAGGTGATCCCCTGTAGAGATGAGGTTTCAAATTTGCAACTTACTTCAGGCACAGTGCAGAATGGAGGCTCATTTTAAGCAAGAACCAGACTTGGTTCTCTTGAAAGTATGACTCTGGCTCTTGAGAGTGGAACAGATAAAAAGTAGTTGAAGGGAAGAATGATACCAAACCTCTCAGAGTGAGAAAAATTATTTCTAAAAAAGACATAAACTACAGATTATACAAGTCATTTTACCTAGAATGTATTTTGTAGATAAGAGCAAATATATTTGCACAGAGACAAAACCTGTAGTAACAGCAAATAAAATGGCTTTTATAACTGGACTTTAAAAAAATATTAACAGAGAAAAGATGAAAAAAGTGTGTGATTTGAGTAATAACCAAAATTGTACTACATTTGGTCCTGGAGATTGGGAGAAGTGATAAAATTCATGACTTTTAGGAGATCCATAACCTATTCTTAATTGTACTCAAAAGACTCAGACATTTGAAGAGACACTGAATATGGAAGCACATGCATAGAAAAAAAGACATTAAAAAACACTGTTTACTCTGAGCACTGAGGCATCTGAACAAACAGAACTTCCTTCCAAAGTAATCTTGACATTTGAGATTACAACCCATGTGAAAAGAAAATTTTGCTTTTTATACACTTAGTCAGAGGGATTGTGTTGATTATAATTATTCATTTTGCTTAGTTTTAGTTTAGCTTTTCTTTTGTTTTTGTTTTTGACAGCCATGGGAAACTGTCACAGAAAACAGTAAGGATATGAAGAGTGCAAGGTAATAGCTCCATATTATGTTTGAAATAGATTTAGAATCCAGATGACAGTTAGAGGATATCCGCAGCATGAGGTGATAATATACCAGCTACATGGTACTAATTGCTTCCATCCCACTCTTTCTATCTCAGTTTTTTCTGTCAGCTTTTTTCTAGATTCTATTTTTATTACCTCTAATGAATTCATTGCTCATATATCTATTTCATTATATTTTAAACCCTTCATTCATCCTTGAGAGAGCAAATAATCTGGAAAGGACGTGAGCTGAGTGACACTTGATAGACTCACATGCTATCTTTTGAGAACCAGGAAACAATGGACCATGATGAAATCTCAAGTACAGACACATGCAAGGTCACACACATAACATTAGCCCATCAACCTGGCTCTTTCCTTTGGTCCGGCTCCCTACATAATTTCTTATGTGAAGATCTATCATGTTCTCTTGGTCAAGACCATTCATCTCTATGTTTCCTCTCACATAGTATTTTAAACTAATTACTTATATTCTATCTTCTGAGAAACTCAAAAGCTTGGAAATTATTTTCATTAAATTACAAAACATTGTTAAAATGTCCTAACTGTGTACCTGGGCTCTACTTTTCTCAAACTTTTTCTTTGTTTTCCTTCTTCTCCCACCTCTGAGAAATTCAGCTAACTCATCATTCAATTTCCCTTCACTGTGGTATATTAATGTTTCCTCTCATGTGTTCATATGGAAAAGGCCTCACTTCAGATCATGTGCTGTGTGGAGCTGGAGTAAGTAAAGTCCTCTGGGGTTTGTCCTCTGCTTTCATTAGTTCTCTACTTGGTGTGTAGAAGTCTGTCTTGTGTTCATAGTCTGTGGTGGCTTGAATATGCTTGGCCCAGGAAGTGGAACTATTAAGAGGTGTGTCCTTGTTACAGTAAGTGTGGCCTTGTTAGAAGTATGTCACTGTGCAGTAGGTTTTGAAACTATCCACCTAGCCATGTAGGAATGACCCTTCTCTTGTATGACTTCAGAACAAGATATATGACTCTCAGAACCTCCAGTGCCAGACATGTTTGGTTGCTGCCATGCTTCCTTGCCTTGATGATAAAGGACTTAACCCCTGAAGCTGTAGGATAGCCCCAATTAAATGTTGTCCTTTATAAGAGTTGCTTGGTCATGGTGTCTCTTCACAGCAATGGAAACCTTAACTCACACAGAAGTTGGTATAAGGAGTGGGTTATTGCTCTAATAGGCATGGCCATATTTGTATTTGGAGGAATGGGGATTTGGGGAATTTGGAAAACAGTGGAATGTTTAAGTGGGGCTTAATGGATCATCCTAGAAGAAATAAGAAAGACATTGGTGCTAAAGATGATTTGAGCTGTGCAGACCTGGTCCAAGAGTTTTCAGTAGAGAAGAATGTTAGTATGTGCTCTACAGACTGGCTTTGATATTTTGGTAAAGATTATGGTTGCTTTGTTATTGCTCAAAGAGTCTGCCTGAGAATATAATGAAGAGATTTATATTAACAACTTTGACAAAGGAATTCCCAGGACACCATGGTATAAATTTTGTTGTGTGTTTACTTAAGTTTACTCCTATGAAGAGTGTTGTAGTGAAAATCTGTCAGCTGAGAAAAGAAAAATACAAAATATATGGCTCAAGGAATAAAGAGACACCAGAAAGTAAAATGGAGCTGAATCCTAGGCTTAAGAATATAAACAAATTAAGGGAGTGGTGACCTCAAGGCAAGATTTAACCCTGCTAAGCATATTGTTTATGTTATTGGAGTTGAACAAGAAATTTGGTTATAGTTTTTATTTGGACATTTTATCTAAAATGAACTACTATCCAGCAATGGAGAGCACAATTGTGATCCGTACTTTGAGGATGAATAACACAGGCTTTTGATACAGATCCTAAGAAATAGTGGCCATGAAAGCTTAAGCCCTGCCATGATGGTATATACCTTTTATGCCAGGAGACACAGGCATACAAATTTCTGAGTTCAAAGCCAGATTGGTACAGAGGAAGATCTAAACAGAGAAATACTGAGGTCTGGATATGGTAATACACAACTTTGATCCCAGCACTCTGGAGACAGAGTCATGCAGATCTCTGAATTCAAGGTCAGTCTATAGAACAAGCTCCAGGACAGCCAAGCTTAAGCACTGAAGCAAATGGAAAACAGAAAACTGGTGAAGATTTAATAGAAGGGGACCATAGTCCAGCTCTAGAAAGCAGCAGAATTTGGTAACTTCAGCCATGTGTCTCTGGCTTTAGTGTCAAGAATAGAAGGAACCACAAGGACAATTGATAGCTGGTTAGCTAGACCTAAAAAATTTGCAGTGATTAAGAAGACACAAGCATCACTGAGGCTAAATTTCTTGGAAGTGTTTTATGATAACAAAAAGAAACTGTTCAAGAAATAGCCAAGGTTGTATTTCATGTTGCACTGAACTTAGTAACATGGAAGAAGCACCTAGATGATACTGATATTGAAAGCATGAAGGCATTATGGGGTGTGGCACTATTATGAGGTATGGCCTTATTTGAATAGGTGTAGCCTTGTTGGAGAAACTGTGTCACTCTGGGGGATGAGGGTGGGCTTTTAGACCCTGTTCTTAGTCATGTGTGAATCACCCTCATTTTCTTTGCTTTTGGAATAAGATGTGGAACTCTCAGCTTCTTCGGTGCAATTTCTGCCTGGATGTTTCCATGCTTCCTTGCCTTCATGATAGTAGACTGAGTCTCTGAATGTTTAAGCTAGCCCCAGATAACAGCAAGGTTAACCCTACCTAAGACACATGCAAATCCATACTTTCCTATTAACTCCAATGTTTTCTTTGTGGAGATAAAAATATGCTGAGTTTCTGACTCACAACTGTTGCCTATTATATTCTGGATTTAGAGTAATAGTAACATGTTGTTTCATGGAAAACATCCACAACAGTTTCTGGGTTTGTGATCAGGTTGATCACTCTGTTTTACATGTTATTTTCGATATTGCCAGTAATATTCAGTTGCCATTGCCTTAATATTATACCATGCTTAATTTTACAATTAATCCCTTTATTGTAGTTTGCATTTTATCTCATTTAACTAAATGAAATGCATTTTTTTTCTTCAGAAGCATAAATTATAGAACTAAATATCTCTATTTCTAATAAAAATTTAGAATATTTTTCTCAAATTGAGAATGAAAGGCTAGAAGAAAAGTTACACATATATAAATATATACTTTATGAAAATTCCTATGTACTAATTTTTAAATAGATAAAATTAGCAAGCCTACAGCACAATTAAAAGTTTAAGAGTTAAGTTTGTATCCAGCCACTTTGCTGAAGTTTTTTATATCAGCTGTAGGAGTTCTCTTGTGTATTTTTTTGGGTCACTTATGTATACTATCATATCATCTGCAAATAGTGATATATTGACTTTCTTCTTCCCAATTTGTATCCTTCTGATCTACTTTTGTGGACTAATTGCTGTGGCTAGAACTTCAAGTACTATATTTAATAGATATTGGGAGAGTGGGCAGCTTTGTCTTGACTCTGATTTTAGTGTAATTGCTTCAAGATTCTCTCCATTTAGTTTGATGTTAGCTATTGGCTTGCTATATATTGCTTTTATTGTATTTAAGTATGGACCTTGAATTTCTATTCTCTCCAATACTTTTAGAATGAAGGGGTGTTTTATTTGTCAAAGGTTTTTTCATCAGCTAATGAGACGATTGTGTGTGTGTTTATTTTTTCCTTTGAGTTTGTTTATATTGTGGATTACATTGATGGAATTGCATATACTGAACCAAATCCTGCATCTCTGGGATGAAGCCTACTTGATCATAATGAATGATCATTCTGATGTGTTTGTGGATTTGGTTTGCAAGAATTTTATTGAGTATTTTTGCATCAATACTTGCTGTAATAATTATTTAAAAGTGGCCTCTGGTCTATCTGACTGTCTAAGCTGCAGCAGCTCTGCTGAGCTCAGCCGCCTTGTTGTGTGGTCAGAGGCCACATGCACGCTGCAGTTAGAAATGGCCAGCTAGAGACACCAGCTTTGCCATGCACAAGATGCCAGTATGGGAGATGGCTCTGCCAATCTCCCACACTGTCTCTGCAAGGCTGGGCAGTGCCCAGACCATTCCACCAACCATACGTGCTTGGTACAGATGAGGCTCTAATGCTTAGATTATCCAAAGGCTTATGTATTTAGTAATGATCAATAACAAGATACCCTTACAATCAGAGGTGTAACCCAATACCCAACCTAGATATACCAACTACCTTTGACTGCTACAGACAAGCAAACATCAGCCTTCATGTCCACTTCTCTCCTTCTCTGTCTCCCCTAGCTCCTCCTCTTCTTTCTCCTGTTCCTCTCCTTTTCTCCTCCTCATCCTCTCCTTTACTCCTCCTCTTCCTCTCTTTACTCCTCCCACCTTAACTCCTCCTACAAATACTCGTGAGGGAAATTTGTCTGAAGTTCTCTTTCATTGTTGGGTCTTTGTGTGGTTTAGGTATTACTGTAGCTGTGGCTTCATAGAGTGTATTAGGTAGTGTTTCTTCTGTTTCTATTTTATGAAATACTTTGAGAAATATTGGTATTAGGTCTTCTTCGAAAGTCTGGTAGAATTCTGCACTAAAACCAATTGCACCTGGGGATTTTTTTGATTGGGAGACTTTTAGTGACTGCTTCTATTTCCTTAGGGGTTATGGGGTGGTTTAGATGGTTTATCTGATTCTTATTTAACTTTGGTATTTGGTACTTTAGTACTGTCTGGAAAATCATCTAAAATGTGCAGTTGACAAAATAAGGAACTATAAACAAAAATATAGTCTTAATATATTTTACCACAGGGTCACTGATTTGTGGTGTGAGTCACACTCAGTTCTGAGAATGGTTCTTTTGTATAGGACAAAAGGGAGAAAGAGAGAGAGAGAGAGAGAGAGAGAGAGAGAGAGAGAGACAGAGACAGAGACAGAGACAGAGACAGAGAGAGGTAAGAAGATGAAGGGAGGGAGTTGAAGAGAAGGCGTTGGAGGGAGGAAATTGGAGGGAGGGAGAGACAGAGAGGGAGGGAGAGAGGAAAGGAGGGAGGGAGGGAGGGAGGAAGGGAGGGAGGGAGGGAGGGAGGGAGGGAGACAGGGAATGAGGGAGACAGGGAAGGAGGGAGAAAGGGAAGGAGGGAGAGAGGGAGAATGAGCTTGAAGAACACATCAGTCATAGTAGTCTATGCTTGCACTACATATAGTACATGATAATTCAACCAGGGCTAACTAGTGAGAGCCTGACTCCAAACAAAACAAAATAAAACAAAACAAAATGAAGAGAGGAATATGTTAGTCCTGATAATGTCTGGAAGTAGTTAGAGAAACTGTTTGCCTTGATCTTCCTGTTCGTTTATGTAGTTGGGTGAAAGTGTTCTTTTTCTAGAGACTCTAAGTTGTGCCATCAAAGGATACTGAAGCCTGAAAATTCATATCAAATCATTTATAAAGCTGTGTTATTGCAATGTATTGTGATAGCACTGTCTCAAGTGTGGATATTATTATTTTCAGAGTCAAATTTCAACATAAAATTCTCATCCCTTAAATAATTGTGCAGGCCCTTGGACATTTCTGTTCAAAATATTTCTCAAAGGGGCTTAATTTACTAGGTGTATACTGAAGTTCTGCTCTCTATTGGCTACATACAGATATGTTGGGGCTTCCTTCCCTAAACCAGTCCCTAAAGGACTGATTTCAAGGAATCAGTCCTTGTCCCTTATGTTTTCCACTTATTTGAAAATGCCAGAACAAATAAGAACACAAAACCAAACCCCTGCCAAAGAAAAGACATGAAATAACCATATATTCAATTTGGAAGACCAAGATTTTGGGTAGAATTGTATCCAAGGATCAAGAACACAGGAAAAAACATGGATGTTGCCATAAGGCCTTATGTGCAGCAATGTCTGAAAGGTAAGAGTTCCAGAGGGTTTTTTTTCCTGACCATCACTGGAAGAAAGTGCTCTTATATTGTGCAGTGATATTTGATCTGAGAAACTGACATATGTAGAGAAGCATCCCATCACTAAGCATATCATGGTCTCTGAACGTAGCCCTGTGATTGCCTAGCATACCTGAAACACTAGGTCAATTCTCTAGCACAATATAAAAAGAAAACAGGTGTCATTCAAACACTGGAGAAGTAAAGACAAAAGAAGTAGTAAGTGTTCAATGCACACGGGAACAGTAGTGATGAGAACAGAAAGCATTTGTTTAGGGATGGAAGGGCAGAGGGAGAAAGTATGGGCAAAACTACAGGAATACCTGATTGTTTAGAAGGTAACGTGAAAATCTGGTGCAGTAGAAACTTCCTAGAACCTATGAGGGTTACTCCATGCAATGGATAGTATGGACTTTTTTATTAATAATGTTTTATTATCTCTGAGAATATAAAAAATATATTTTGATTGTGTTTACCACCCCCAACTCATTCCAGATCCATCCACACCTCTCCTCCCCCATCCACACAATTTCATTTCTCTCTCTCTCTCTCTCTCTCTCTCTCTCTCTCTCTCTCTCTCTCTCTCTCTCTCTTCCACATTAGGCTAGAACAAAGAAGTAATTTCAGGAAGGAATCTAAATCTTAGGCTAGAACAAAGAAGTAGGCTGCAGGCATGAAAATGACTTTGGCCTAAGACAGGGAAGTAGGCTCATATATTTTCATCATCTTGATAAGCCCTTAGAAACAGTGATCATGGAAGTGATCACTAGACTTTGTTTATTGCCTTGCTTGTTTTTTGACTATTTGTGTTTATTGTCTTGCTTGTTTCTTGACTATTGTGTTGCTAGTTCCTCAACCTAGAACTGACCTTAATACTTGCATGTAATTGAAGTGGTGTGGCCATCTTCTGTAACTAGGCTAGGCTCCCATTGACCGGACTAGGCCACCAACCAAGGCATAAAACCCTGAAACCTAAAAACTGGCCTGCCCGGTGCTCCAGGGCAATGTTGCTTCAGAGTTTGTGGGTGTGGCCAAACAATGACTACCTTTACTGAAGGACCAAACCACTAGAAGGATCTCATGAGTAACATTACCTGCATGGTCAGGACCCAAAAGATAGATGGCTCACAGTCCTAAAATAGAACCAAACAGGAGTAGGAAAAAAAAGGAAACAAAATGATTTCTAGTGCTACTCATAGATCAGGGACTAGCTCATTCTTCATGAGTCTTCTTCCATCAGGTGATGAGAGTAGATGCAAAGACCAATATCAAAAACTTAGCTGGAGCTTAGGAACCCCTCAGAAGAGGGAGAGGAAGGATTTTAAGACTTAAAGGGGTCAAGGACACTAAGATAACAGTGTCCACATAATACAACAAAACAGGTCAAAGACACTGAAATGAAATCATGGAGCCTTCATGAGTATTAGCAAGGCCCTCAGCCAATATGATGTGTTTGTTTAGATTTGGATTTTTGTGGGATTCCTAACAGTGAGTGGGGATGTTTCTCTGGTTTGTTTACCTGCTCATGAGAGCTTTTTCCTCCTATTAGGTTGCCTACTCCAGACTTAATAAAAGGGTCTGTGCCTATACTTATTGAATTATGTTCTGTAGTGTTAGTTTGATAACCCTGGCTTTCCTACTCTTTACTAAAGTAAAACAAAGGAACAGTGAATCGTCAGGAAAGGAGAACTGGGAGCACTTGGATGAAGGATGGAGGGGAACTGGTTATTCAAATGTATTATTTGAGACAAATATAAAGAAAAAAATTTTAAAAAGAGAGTAGTTGAAGTTTTTCTACAATTACATAGTGTGCTTAAGGCCAGCCAGGGCTCCATAAAATCCTATCACAAAAATAACTAATTAAAGTCAGATCATCCAAAAACAACAACAATAACAACAACAACAAAACAAATGTCAACCTATGCCACACAGGACATCAGTGGAGAATAAATTGTAGGAAACAATACAGGATGGGTGATCAGGTTAATTGAATTAATTGTAAACAAAGACAAAGTGATGAAGAGTCCTACTAATAACAAGATGCCAACTGATTTTAATTTATTTGGGTATAGTGAAAGTGAGCCTTCTATTGTTGTTTGATTGAACATAAATTAGCTTTGGTAAAGGAAAATTATCTTATATTATATATGGAACAATGTGTACATCATTGTTGATAACTAAAGGGCCATAGCTAAGGAAATATTTAACATACTCATTTTTGATACACAAACAGAAGTATTTACTACATCACTATAAGCCTCTGAAATCACCGTTATGTCACAGATTTGGACATAGTTCTATCTCTAATTAAAAGATCACAATGCATTTACAGGTAATTCACAGTTATAACCACTGAACAGAAATTTACACATTAAGGACAGTTTAAATTCTTATATTTGTGTTAATTCTTTGGAGAGTAGCTCTTTAATAATATTGTACAAGTAACAACATTATTCAACAATATTGTTCAAGTACTGTATCCACTAGATATGAGGACACTGTACGTTTCCACCATACTGTATTCTGTTGAGTCAAAATCCAAAAGAGGAACAAGATGTGTAGGACATCCTGTTGTGTCAGATATGAGTACAGTAAAGCTGAAAAGGCATATTATTTTGCACCTTTTATTAAGAGAGATTTCTTGTGCCCTCCAGCTTCTACTCCAGAGAAACTCTCCAGCACTTCTAAGATGCTGGTGGTCCTGCTGGACCTAAGCTCAGCTAAGAGCACAAATAAAGGTATGATGATTTGGATATTGGTGTCTGCCACTGTGTTTGGGGCAGAGGAGACCATCTTGCTGAGAAAAAGGCAGAATGGAGTAGAATAACTTGAAGAAACTGGCTTTTGAGTTCACGGGAAAAAAGATAAATTAGTTAAGTCCTCCCAATGCATCAAGAATTTTTACTATTAATATTCATTTGAAACTATGTAAAAGACAAGAAAAGAAACACAGTAGCCAGGGTCAAGGTATCACTCCTGAAGAGATCTGCTATGCTGTCAGGTTGCATTGGAAATGGCAAGGCTGATAAAATATGACCAACTGTAAAATTATCTTGACAATCAAAGCACAAGTAGTTACAACTAGCCAGATTCTATACAGGATGCATGGGAGATAAAGGAGGAAAAAAGTATCACCTTCTTCAAAATCACATTGTCTCATAAGGAATGTTACTTTCTCTAGAGGGAGAGATATATCAGGGTCCATTATACACAGTTCCCATATCCACTATTTTAAGATGAAGCTAATATTATATATAATATTGCCCAAAGATTATACTCTTAGATTTATATCCTCAGAGCATGTAACTAGAAACAAAGGGTTTAATGATAGAAACTGGGTAAACAGATAATAAAATAAACATTGAAATGAGCAGAGTAAAAACAGTTATAATGGCTCATGTCTATAATTCAATCTCCAGTTAGGAGGATTAGTATTTCATTTTCATTCTCAACGACACACTAAAGTTGAGGTTAGTGTGAGCTACTTGAGACTCGGATTCTTTGTTTTTTTTTAAATTTCTATTATTATACTTTAATCTATTTTATATTCCAATCATTATCCCCCTCCCATCTGCCCTCCAAATGTTCCACATCCCATTTCTCCTCCCCCTTCTTCAAAAGGACTTCCCCACTACACCACCTTCACCCAACCAGACCTCCACACACCTTTGGGCCTCAAATCTTTCAAGTGTTAGGTGCTCCTTCTCTCACTGAGGACAGACCAGGCAGTCCTCTGCTGTATATGCTTCGGGGCCTCATATCATCTAGTACATGATACAGATAGTTCAGTTGTTTGGTTAGAGTTACACCAAGATAGTTTATATTGTTCTTTACTACTGTAATACCTGTGGTTTTTCTAATTTCTTTTTCAGCCCATTTATCATTTCTATAAAAAAAAAAAAAGTCTAGTGATTTTTTGAGTGAATTTTATTTCCTATCACACTGCTGAAGGTATTTATCAGTTGTAGGAGTTCTTGGTACAATTTTGGTACAGGTTTTGCAAAAAATAAAAAAAAATTACCATATCATTTTTGTATTATATCATCCATAAATAGTAATTCCTTGACTACCTCCTTTCCAAATTCTATCCCCTTGACCTTCCATTGTTCTTTAGTTGCTCTAAGCTAGAATTTCTAGTAGAATATTGAATAGATATGAATAGTGTGGGCAGCCTTGTCTTGTTTCTGATTTTAGTGAGATTGCTTCAAGTTTCTCTCCATTTAATTTTACTTTGGCTGTTGGTTTTCTGTATAATGCTTTTACTGTGCTTTAGTATGTGCCTTGAATTCCTGATCGCTCGAAGACGTTTAACATGAACAGGTGTTAAATTTTGTTAAAGACATTTTCAGCATCTAATAACATAATTATGTGATTTTTTTCTTTGAGTTTTTTTATATTCTAGATTATGTTAATGGATTTTTCTGTATTGAACTATCCCTGAATCCCTGGGATAAAGCTCACTTGATCTTAGTGAATGTATATTTTGATGTGTTCTTGCATTTGATTTGGGAAAAATTAACTGAGTATATTGCACCCATATTCAGAAGAGAAAATGGTATGAAGTTCTTTTCTTTGTTGGGTCTCTGTGTGTTTTGGGCTTCAGATTAACTGTGGCTTTATAAAATAAACTAGATAGTTTTCGTATTGTTTTTAATTTAGAATAGTTTGAAGAGTATTGGTAGTTTGAAGGTCTGGTAGATTTCTGAACTAAAACCATTTGATCCTGGGCAATTTTGGGGGGGTGGTTGGGAGGTTTCTAGTGATTTTTTCCTTAGAGGTTATGAAACTGTATAGATGGTTTACCTGATCTTGATTTATCATTGGTATGTGGTATCTGTCTAGAAAATCATGCATTTTGCCTAGATTTTCCAGGTTTGTTGAGTATACTCTTTTGTAGTATGATTTGATGATTTTTAAAAATTTCCTGTTTTTGTTGTCCTGTCTCTTTTTTAATTTCTGATTTTATTAATTTGGATATTGTCTCTGTGGTTTTTAATTATTTGGCTAAAGATTTATCTATCCTGATGATATACTAAAAGAATCAGCTCTTGGTTTTGTTGATTCTTTGTATCATTCTCTTTATTACTAATTGTACAACATCCGTAGTTTGATTATTTCCTGCCTTATACTTGTTTTGGGTATTTTTTTTTCTCCTATGCTAGTTTTCTGATGTGCAATTAAGTTGCTTGTATAGAATCTCTTCAGTTTCTTTAAGAAGTGCTATGAATTTTCTTCTTAGTACTGCAACCATTGTGTCCCATAAGTTTGAGTATACTGTAGCTTCATTTTCAGTGAATTCTACCAAATCATTAATTTCATTCTTTATTTCTTCCCTGACCAAGTTATCCATGAGTAGAGAGTTGTTCAGGTTCCATGTATTTGTGGGATTTCTGTTTTTTGTTGTTGTTGTTTTGGATTTTTTTGGTTTTTGTTTTTTGTTTTTTTGTTATCAAAGTCTAGCCTTAGTCCATGATGGTCTGAAAGAATGCAGGGGATTAATTCAATCTTCTTGCATCTGGTGAGGCTTGTTTTGCTTCTGACTATATGGTCAATTTTGAAGAAGGTTATATAAGGTGTAAAGAAAAATGTATATTCTTTAGGATGAGAGATGAAATATTCTATAGATACATGCTAAATTCATTTGTTATATAATTCTGTTAGTATCCCTGTGTCTCCGTTTAATTTCTGTTGTAATCACCAGTTCATTGATGATAGTGAGATATAGAAGTCCTCTGCTATTATTGGGTGATGTTCAGTCTGTGTTTTGAGATTCAGTAAAGTTTCTTTTATGAAGGTGGTTGCTCTTGTGTTTGGGACATAGACATTCAGAATTGAGATATAATCTTGATGGATTTTTCCTTTGATGAATATGAAGTGTCATTTCCCATCATGTTTTGAAAACTTTTGGTTGAAATACTGTTATTGGATATTAGAAAGGCAACTGCAGCTTGTTTCTTGATATCATGAGCTTGGAAAACTTTTTCCAGCCCTTTACTCTGATGTAATATCCATCTTTATTGCCAAGGGTTGCTTCTTGAATGGACCAAAATTCTGTATTCTGTTTACTTATCCAGGATTTTAGCCATTATCTTTTTATTGGAGATTGAGTTGATTTATGTTGGGAGATATTAAAATTAATTATTGTTATTTCATTTTATTTTTGTTGTTGAACGTGGTAATATATGTAGGTGATTCTCTTCCTTGTGTTTGTTGTGAGGTGATTAATTTCTTGAGTTTTGTTGAGTGTAGTTATTTTGATTGTGTAGGGGTTTTGCTTCTACTATCCTTTGTAGGAATGGATTAATAAAAAATATATTATTTAAGTTGGATTTTCTCATGGAATATTTTGGTTTTCTATGTATGTTGATTGAGAGATTTGCTGTGTATATTAGCCTGATCTCTTAGGGTCTGTAGGACATCTGTCCAAGATCTTCTTTCTTTTAGTATCTTGACTGAGATGTCTGGTGTAATTCTAATTGGCCTGCTTCTATATGTCACTTGATCCTTTTCCTTTACTGCTTTCAATATTCTTTCTTTGTTCTGTAAATATACTGTTTTTATTATTATAATATTATTATATTTCTAACCCAATCTATTTGATGTTCTGTATGTGTCTTGTACGTTGATGTACATTTCTTTTTCTTTACTTTAGAAAAGTTTTCTGGTTTTGTTGAAGATGTTTTCTTACCTTTTGAATTGGGAGTCTTCATCCTCCTTTATTCTGATTATTCTTAGGTTTGGTCTTTGAATTATGTCCCAAATTTCTTAAATGTTTTGGGTTAAAAACTTTTTACCCTATGTATTTTCTTTGACTTGTGTGTTGCTATCCTCTATGGAATCTTCTATGCCTAAGATTTTCTTTTCTATTTCTTGTATTCTGTTGGTGTTGCTTGTATCTATAGTTCCTGATCACTTTCCTAGGTGGACCATTTCCAGGATTACCTTTATTTGTGATTTCTTTATGTTTCTCTTTTCATTTTTTTATGTCTTCAACTATTTTCTTCTATTCCTTCACCAGATTGATTATATTTTCCTGTATTTAAGGGATTTATTTGTTTCCTCTTTAAGGTATTCTCCATGTTTGCTTGTATTTTCCTATATTTTTTAAGGAAGTTATTTATATCTTCCTTAAAGGCCTCTATAATCTTCATGAGATGAGATTGTATTCGGAATCTTGCTCTTCTGGTGTGCTAGGGTATCAAGGGCTTGCTATAGTGAGAGAACTTGGTTCTGATGGTGCCAAATTACATTGGCTTTTTTGGTTATTTTCTTCTACTTGCATTTTGCCAACTGTTTTTTGCTGGTGTTAATTGGCATGGATGTCTTGGACTAGAGCAGGCCTCCTTGGATAAGATAGATCTGTTTGTCTTGCATTATAGAAGGCCTCCTGTGAGGCAGGCAGTGCTATCAATGTTTAGGGCAGGCCTCCTATGACCCTATATTTTTGTGTTACTGATTAATGCAGATTTCCTGGGAGACAGGCTAGCACTGGGGATCCAAGGTGTGGGATATTGGCAGGCTCGAAGCTCTGTCACAGGTTCTGGTGGAGTATAGACTACATGGGGGGTGATGTGTGAACAGAGCAGGATATATCTCACTTCTGCTGGACTATCTTGGAGTCTCAGGTGGCATGTGTGTAGGGGTAAGTGTCACACCCGTATTCCTGGTTATGTCTGAACTCCTGGGAAAGAGGTAAACTATGGGATCATAGGTGGGTGTGGCAGTGACTGGCTCACTGATATGTCATGTGATCAGGTGTAGGTACAGACAAAAAGGTGAGTGGTACACAGGCATAAAAGGATAGATCCCATTTATTCTGGGCTCTGTGGGAGTCCTGGCTCATGGTGGTTATCTGATTGATTTTCAATTCAGAGGATTTTATACCAAATCCTGATTCTTATTATTTTCCATTTTCCTTGTGAAAATACTTTGTTGATATTCTCTCTCCTGTATTAATTTAATTTCCCACATACATCTCATTTATTTTGCCTTCAAATTCAATTGCTATTATAGTTTCCTGACCATATTTATATTCTCAATTTGGAATTCAAGGTATTCTGTGTGTAGTGATTCTTCTTTGAGTACATAGTCTGGTGGGTTTTTTTTTTCTCTCCTGTTACTTGTTTTTATTAAACCTAGCCATTGTCATTCATATTTTTCTCAGATAATGCAAATTAGTCAATAAAACCAGCTGCTTCTATCATTCTAAACTCCATGGAGAACTTCAAGTGGGAAGGTAGAGAAACAGCAGAGGGAAAAAGCAGGCTGGATGTCTCACAGTGTGTGCTCCTGAAAGCTGAAGTCCTGTTGGAAGCCAGTCTTGACCTTGGCTATGTGTCCTTCAAGATGAGGGTAGCTTCTGCCAAATGTCACTCAGCTCAGATCAAGTTCCTGACCTTTTTCAATGTCAACAATAAGTGGAGATGGCAATGTATCATGAAAGAAAAATATCACTCCTGATCTTAATGGACATTGAAAATCATATTTTGGAAGTATTGTCAAACAAAGGTATTAGAGAAGAAGGTGGAGATGATGAATGGACAGGTATCAATTTGAAGTTATAAATCATAAACAGTTTGTTTTGCTTTGATTTTATAATATTTAATCTAATTGCTTACTTAATCAATGTTTATTCTGTGGTTTTAGTAGTCCAAAATAAAGTCTAATCAAATTTATTCCCTTTTCTCTCCAATGTAATTTCCATACTATACACCCAACTTGTATTTTTTCATAATTTATGTTCTATCTTTTGAAACTTACTGAGTCAACCTGTGTGTGCACTATTGTAGAACTAAATTACTCAGCTTAAAATAATGATGCTGGTTCCTAACCATTTTTCTGAAAAAAAAACCCATAATTTTATTCCTTTTTTATGCTTTTCACTGTGTAATTTTTAATCATACAAAATCATGGTTTGTCTTGTGATATGTATATACATATATGTCACTCTACTGTTTGCATAAGCATCTCTGAAACTACCTCTGTCCATTCCAATACCAATTGTCTCTTACTTATGCTTGCATGTCTCTGTCTTTCTCTGTCTCTCTGTCTCTGTGTGTGTGTTTGAGAGAGAGAGAGAGAGAGAGAGAGAGAGAGAGAGAGAGAGAGAGAGAGAGAATCATTCTAATTTGTGCTGCCTAATTGTTCTCAGATCTTTAATCTTCTGGCTAAATGAATGGTAATTTATTAGAGGAAATGAATCCTTCCTTTCCAAAAAGTTAAGAGTTGTCAATAGCTCTACAAATTTGGGTGGAATTTCATGCCCAACTCTTCTCTCCATTGCTGAGATAACATTCAATAAACCACTGATTCTCATTGGAACCTGATGTAATTCCCTCTTTCATTTATAACATTGTTAATTTGTGTTTTTATTTAGTTACCTTCTTTTATGCTTTTTTGCTTGCTTGTTGTGCTGAGACAAGGACTCATGTGTCCAAGGCTGGCCACAAACCCACTCCATATCCAGAAATGAAATTGAATATTTTATCTGCCTCCTCTGCATCCCAAGTGCTAATATGATAGTTAAATGCTGAGAAATATTTTATTGTTATTGACATCTCTAAAATGTTTAGACAATGCATTAAAACAGAAATGTTTCCTAGAACAGCAGGACCTGGTATAATTCACTCACTGTTGGCACAGACTGAGCTCCCCTCTCACTGCTCACCCTGTTTAACCTCACCTCAGTTTCCAAACACACTGGGGAATAATGATTTGATGTATGATAGATTCTATATTTTGACTCATTTAAAGGAACTTACTATTCTTTGAAATCAGAGGTATAGGTGATCCCCTGTAGAGATGAGGTTTAAAATTTGCAACTTACTTCCAGCATAATGCAGAAATGGCGGCTGATTTTAAGCAAGAACCAGACTTGGTTAAAACCCTACTTTGAAAGTATGACTCTGGCTCTTGAGAGTGGAACAGATAAAAATTAATTGAAAGGAAGAATGATATCAAACATTTCAGGGTGAGAAAAATTATTTCTACCAAACGATATAAAACACAGATTATGCAAGTGATCTTACCTAGAATATCAAATGCATTTGCACAGAGACCATAAGTGTAGTAACAGGAAATAAAATGACTTTTATAACTGGAATTTTAAAAATATGATTAATAGGTAAAGGTGAAAAAAATATGTGATATGAACAATACCCAAAACTGTACAATGTTTGGCATCAGAGTTTTGGAGAAGTGATAAAATTTATGACTTTTAGGAGATCCATAACCTATTCTGAATTGTCCTCAAATGACTCAGACTTTGAAGAGACACTGAATAGGGAAGTACATGCATAGAGAAAAACATTTAAAAAGTAACACTCTGTACTCTGAGCACTGAGACATCTGAACAAACAAAACTTCCTTCCAAAGTAATCTTGACATTTGAGATTACAACCCATGTGAAAAGAAAATTTTGCCTGTCATCCACCTAGTCAGAGTAATTGTGTTGGTTGTAATTATTCACTTTTTTGATTTTAGTGTAACTTTTCTTTTGTTTTTGTTTTTGACAGCCATGGGAAACTGTCACAGAAAACAGTAAGGGTATAAAGAGTGCAAGGTAATAGCTCCATATTATGTTTGAAATAGATTTAGAATCCAGATGACAGTTAGAGGATATCCACAGCATGAGGTGATGATATACCAGCTACGTGGTACTAATTGCTTCCATCCCACTCTTTCTATCTCAGTTTTTTCTGTCAGCTTTTTTTCTAGATTCTATTTTTATCACCTCTAATGAATTCATTGCTCATATATCTATTTCATTATATTTTAAACCCTTCATTCATCCTTGACAGAGCAAATAATCTGGAAAGGACGTGAGCTGAGTGACACTTGGCAGGCTCACATGCTATCTTTTGAGAACCAGGAAACAATGGACCATGATGAAATCTCAAGTACAGACACATGCAAGGTCACATACATATCATTAGCCCATTAGCCTGGCTCTTTCCTTTGATTCTTCTCCCTACATAATTTCTTATGTGAGGATCTACCACATTCCCTTGGTCAAGACCATTCATCGCTATGGTTCCTCTCACATAGTATTTTAGACTAATTACTTTTATTCCTGGGAAATGAAGTCAAACTCATTTTACCTTCTGATATGGTAGCAGCAACTTCAAAGAATTTATCTCAAAAAGAAAAACAGACTGAAGCAAATAGTTAATTCCCCAGCCCTAAAGAGCTCACAAAGTTCTGGTGGTAAAATATAATTTCTAGTCACTCTCAAAATAACCTATTACTAAGTTCCTTGCTATCCTCAGATTTTGCTGGAGCAGGGCTCCGGCTATGTGATTACTAAAGAAAAAAATGTTCTCCCTGGGAGCCCTCCCATTTGTTACTTTTATTTTTTATTTTACTGTTTATTTTTATGAATATCCATATTCATGTGTCAAATTTTAATGTCTTTTGTGAATTAATTTTATTAACTATTTGGATTATATTAATAAATCATTTAAGAATATCACTTAAGTAAACATGTATATAGTATTTTAAAATACAGTTTGAAGTGCTTTAAATACTGAATATATACAAGAATAAAAACATAAATTGGGTTTTTCTGTGCTCCATCTTCCAATCCACAAGTCTACCAGCGATAAGTGATCTGTACTTCTCTCATTGGTCCACAGCTCTAGTTTCCCTCCCAGGAGGCCTGTTGACACCCAGGATCAGACAGAACAACCAGTCCCAGAGGCCTTCTACTATGGGGACTACCAGTTCACCAAGCACTGAAGAAAACCAGATGGCTAAAGGCAAGCACTAGAACACAAAAAACAACTAATGCAATATGGCACCATCAAATCAGTTTTCCTACTATGGCAAGAACTGGATATTCTACATACCTGAAGAGCAAGATAATGACCTTAAATTTTATCTTAGGAAGATAATAATGATCATTAAATAGGAAATAAATAAATCCCTTAAAGAAATACAAGGAAATAGTGTCAAAAATATAAAGGAAATGAATAAAATTGTTCAAGACCTAAAAATGGAAAAAGAAGTAATAAAGAAAAGAAAAAAGAGTCAACCCTGGAGATGGAACACCTAGGAAAAGAACAGAAACTACAGATGCAAGCATCCTCAACAGAATACAAAAGATGGAAGAAAATCTTGGGTGTAGAAGAGATGACAGAAGAAGTTGATGTACCAGCCAAAGAAAATGCCAAATCTAACATGTTTCTAACAACAACAACAACAAAGCAGAAATTCAGAGCACTATTTAAAAAAACTAAAAAAAATAGGAATAGAAGAAAGAGATTATTCTGAGATCAAAGGTCAAGAAAATATCAACAAAATCATATTAGAAACTTTCCTATCCTAAAGAATGAAATGGTTGTAAACATACAACAAGCTTACAGAACACCAAATAAATGGGACTATAAAAGAAAACACTGGCAGCACTTAATAATCAAGACAATAAATTTACACAAAAAGAAAGAATGCTGAAAGTTTTAAGGGAAAGAGGCCAAGTAACATATGAAGGTAAATCTATCAGAATTACACCTGACTTCACAACAGAGATTCTAAAAGCCAGAAGGGCCCAGGAAGATGTCTTGCAAACCCTAAGAGACCACAGATGTCATCCCAGGCTATGTCCTGCAAAAACTTTCAATCACAATAGATGATTGATGGAGAACCCAAGGTATTTAATGACAAAACCAAATGTAAACAATATCTTACTACTAAGCCATTCCTACAGAGGATACTAGAAGGAAAACTCCAATACAATGAGGATAACTACACACAAGGAAACAAAAGAAATTAATCATCTCACAGTAAAACCAAAAGAAGAGAACACACACACACACACACACACACACACACACACACACACATCAGTACAACTAAAACAACAGGAACTAGCAATCATTGGTCATTAGTATCACTCAACATCAATAGACTCAATTCACCAATAAAAAGATACACTCTAACAGAGTGGATCTATAAACAGAATCCATCATTCTGCTATATACAAGAAACATACCTCAGCAACAGTCACTGCCTCAGCATAAAGGCATGGAAAATGGTTTTCCAAGCAAACAGACCCCCAAAAACAAGCTGGAGCAGTAATTATAATATATAATAAAACATACTTTCAATCAAAAGTAATCAAAGGGGGACAGGACAGTTAATATTTATTAAAGGAAAAAAATCCACTAAGATACCATCTCAATTCTGAAGATCTATACCCTAACTCAAAAGAAAGCATTTTCAACAAATGATGCTTGTCTAACTGGATGTATGCATGTAGAGGAATGTAAATATATCCATATTTATCATCCTATACAAATCTCAAGTCCAAGTGGATCAAAGCATTCAACTTTTGTATCAAGGCATTCAATGTTTGATAAGTTACCTTACTCCATTCCTGCACAAAATCTGGTAAAAATATTGGTCATTGCTTTTCTGTATCTAATGAGACTTTTTTTTTTTTTTTTGCTGTCTCACTTACCACCACTTTTTTTTTATTTATTAGATCTTTTATTTACACTTCAGATGCCATCCCCTTTCCCCATTCCCCCCCTTAGAAAACCCCTATCCCATGCCCCCTTTTCCTTTTTGCATTTATACATTTTTTTAAAAAATGTTAATCATAGGCTTTATAAGTTTGGTATTGTTCAGTCAGAGGTGTAACCCACTACCCAACCTAGATATATCAACTATCTTTGACTGGTGGAGATACATGAACATCTGCCTCCCTGTCTCCCCCCTCTTTCTCTCTTTCATCACCTAGCTTCTCCTCTCCTTCTTCTTCTCCTCTTCTTACTCCTTTTCTTCCTCTCAGTATTCCTCCCACCTTAGCTCCTAGTACACATCACCCTTCCTGTTAAAATGAAATTTTTCTCTCAGAATACAATTAGAGCATAGTTATGCCAATTTGTACCAGTGAGGTACAAGATAGTCCTAATACCCAGTCCATCCTTTTGTTGCCTAACCAGCACCTCTGTCATCTATCCTAACTAAAACATTTAGTTCTGAACCTGGCTTTAGGATGAATGTCAGCTGCCGACCATCCACTCAAATCTTTTCTCTCAAGGTAAATAGCTATACGTTTTCAACCCTGTCAGAAATCCAGAATGACTGAGTTAACTATAATTGTGGGACGCACAAAGCATAGCTTCTAAAATTTAGCCAATTTATAGAGACCTCTTAACACCTGGACACTCGCTCTACTTCAAAACGTTGGAGCATCTGTTCTTCTGCCTACTGGCCCAGGATCATCTGACAGACCTTAGTGCTGCAGAATTATTAAGGGCTGATTACTCTGTCTAGGCAGATATAATCAATTGACTATTCTGCAAGTGTGTCCTTTTCTGGACAGTAATTTGTCTGTAGAAGGAAAGAGGCAATTCTTGCCTAGTGGCTGTCTCACCACAACTGAAGTAACTCCAAGGATGCTCAATTTCTTAGAATTCAATATAGGAAGCTGTCCGGAGCAGACAGGTCTCTAATGAAAATGAACATTAATACTGAAATGTTTGTCATGTCAATTCTAAGGATTTCTGATGTTTTGAAAACCAGCTATCCATGTAAGGTAATCTGGACTGTTGCCTGTTAACTCCACTCAGCTATTTCTAAATAAAACATAGAGAACACCCTTATAATAAACTCCAAGTCATGAATTTGCTATAGTCCCTTAACTCACAGGCTGATCATCTCAAATCAGTTAAAAAAGTTAAAGGAGGACTGGGTCTAAGCTTTGTATTCCTAAATGTGTTATACTGGTACAATGCCTATGAGAGTAACAATATTCATCTCACTCTTATATCACTAAGAAGCTCATGCCAATGAAAACCTTAAAATTTGTAAAGAAAGTAAATTGGTGCCATTTAGGAATTTATATCTTCATCTTGATATTAATTATACAGATTTCTACTAATAGGTTATGGCTATGCAATAAACCCTAGTTAATCCTCTCTATTCCGACAAAACCACTACTTTTCCCTAGAGAGACAGCCCAACATTTACCACCTTAGTCCCCATGCCCAGGGAATAGGGGCGCTGACTCATCATTAGCTTCTTCAAGCTGATTATGGGCATTGAGATATTAGAAGAGGGGGGGGGTGAGAGCAAATTGACAAGCCTCTGATGCTGTGTCTTCCCTGCCTCCAGATGGAATTCCCAGACCTCAGAGGTTTGAGCAGGTCTGCCCAGCTTGCTTGTTGAGTAGATAAACCAAGGCTGATCACTCTGCAATATACAATTCTCAAAACAAATTTTAGTATCAAGATAGTTTTTTTTTTTAAAGAGGGCTGACATTTTATTAAGAATGTTGGTTCTAACTGCTTTTCTATTTTTTCCCCTCTTTTATTGGATATAATATTTACATTTCAAATTGTATCCCCTTACCATATTTCCCCCACCACCCAGGAACCCCTTATCCCATCCCCCCTCCTCCTGCCTCTATGAAGGTGTTTACCCACCTACCCCCAGCCCCCCTCCCCACCCTCAGATTCCCCCCCCCCTCAGTGCTCAGCCTTCAGGGTACCAATGATCTTGTCTCCTACCTATGCCCAACAAGGCCATCCTCCCCTACATATACAGCTGGAGTCATGTGTCTCTCCCTAAGTGCTCCTAGGCTGGTGGTTTAGACCCTGGAGAGCTCTGCCTGGTTGGTATTGTTGTTCTCCTCACGGGGCCACCAGCCCTTACAGTTCCTTCAATTTACTCTCTAACTCCTCCGTTGGGAACCTTTGATCAGATTAATACTTACCTGTGAGTATCTGCCTCTGGGTATGTCCGACTCTGGGGGACCTCTAAGGAGACAGCCTTATCAGGCTGCTGTCAGCTTTCCCATCCTGACATCCCTATCAGCGTCTATTTTTGGTGACTGCCCATGGAATGAATACCCAGATGGAATGGTCTCCCTACAACCCCCCCTTCAGATTCTGTCCCACACTTTGTCTCCATATTTGCTCGCTTGGGTATTTAGTTACTCCTTCTAAGAAAGACCTAGGCATCCTCACTTGTTCTTTCTTCTTCATGAGCTTCATGTCGTCTGGTAGTTGAATCTTTGTTGTTTCAGATTTTTGGGCTAATCTCCGCTTATCAGTGAGTAAATACCATGTGTGTTCTTTTGTGATTGGGTTACCTCACTCAGGATGATATTTTCTAGTTCCATCCATTTACCTAAGAATTTCCCAAATTCCTTATTTTTAATAGCTGAGTAATATTCCATTGTGTAAATGTACCACATTTTTTGTATCCATTCCTCTGTTGAAGGGTATCTGGGTTCTTTCCAGCTTCTGGCTATTATAAATAAGGCTGCTATGAACATAGTGGAGCGTATGTCTTTGTTATTTGTTGGGGCATTTTCTGGGTATATGCCCAGGAGTGGTATAGCTGGGTCCTCAGGTAGTGCTATATCCAATTTTCTGAGGAACCGCCAGACTGACTTCCAAAGTGGTTGTACCAGCTTGCAACCCCACCAATAATGCAGGAGTGTTCCTCTTTCTTCACATCCTCACCAGCATCTACAATCATCTGAGTTTTTGATCTTAGCCATTCTGACTGGTGTGAGGTGGTATCTCAGTGTTGTTTTGATTTGCATTTCCCTGATGACTAAGGATGTTGAGCATTTCTTAAGGTGCTTCTCGGCCATTCGAGTTTCCTCAGTTGAGAATTCTTTGTTTAGCTCTGTACCCCATTTTTAATGGGGTTATTTTGTTGTTTGGCGTCTAATTTCTTGAGTTCTTTGTAAATATTCGATATTAGCCCCCTATTGGATGTAGGATTGGTAATGATCTTTTCCCAATCTGTTGGTTGCCGTTTTGTCATGTTGACAGTGTCCTTTGCCTTACAGAAGCTTTGCAATTTGATGAGGTCCCATTTGTTGATTCTTGATCTTAGAGCATAAGCCATTGGTGTTCTGTTCAGGAACTTTTCCCCTGTGCCTACGTATTCGAGGGTCTTCCCCAACTTCTCTTCTAATAGTTTCACTGTATCTGGCTTTATGTGAAGGTCCTTTATCCACTTGGAGTTGAGCTTTGTGCAAGGGGATAAGAATGGATTAATTTGCATTCTTCTACATGTTGACCTCCAGTTGAGCCAGCACCACTTGTTGAAAATGCTGTCCTTTTTCCACTAGATGGATTTAGCTCCCTTGTCAAAGATCAAGTGACCATAGGTGTGCGGGTTCATTTCTGGGTCTTCAATTCTATTCCATTGATCATCCTGTCTGTCTCTGTACCAATACCATGCAGTTTTTATCCCTACTGCTCTGTAGTACAGTTTGAGGTCCGGAATGGTGATTCCCCCAGAGGTTCCTTTATTGTTGAGAATAGTTCTCGCTATCCTAGGTTTTTTGTTATTCCAAATGAATTTGTAAATTGCTCTTTCTATCTCTATGAAGAATTGATTTGGAATTTTGATGGGTATTGCATTGAATCTGTAGATTGCTTTTGGCAGGATAGCCATTTTTACTAAGTTAATCCTGCCAACCCAGGAGCATGGGAGATCTTTCCATCTTCTGAGATCTTCTTCGATTTCTTTCTTCAGAGACTTGAATTGAAGTTCTTGTCATACAGATCTTTCACTTGCTTGGTTAGATTCACTCCAAGATAATTCATTTTATTTGTGGCTATTGTGAAGGGTGTCATTTCCCTAATTTCTTTCTCTGCCTGTTGATCCTTTGAATAGAGGAAGGCTACTGATTTGTTTGAGTTGATTTTATATCCAGCCACATTGCTAAAGTTGTTTATCAGGTTTAGGAGTTCTCTGGTGGAAGTTTTAGGTTCACTTAAGTATACTATCATATCATCTGCAAATAGTGAAATTTTGACTTCTTCCTTTCCTATCTGTATCCCTTTGACTTCCTTTTGTTGTCTAATTGCTCTGGCTAAGACTTCCAGTACTATATTGAATAGGTAAGGTGAGAGTGGGCAGCCTTGCCTAGTCCCTGATCTTAGTGGGATTGCTTCAAGTTTCTCTCCATTTAGTTTGATGTTGGCTACTGGCTTGCTGTATATTGCTTTTACTATGTTTAGATATGGGCCTTGAATTCCTGATCTTTCCAAGACTTTTAACATGAAGGGATGTTGAATTTTGTCAAATTCGTTCTCAGCATCTAGTGAGATGACCATGTGGTTTTCTCTTTGAGTTTATTTCTGTAGTGGATTACATTGATGGATTTCCGAATATTGAACCATTCCTGCATTCCTGGGATAAAGCCTACTTGATCTTGATGGATAATTGTTTTGATGTGTTGTTGGATTCGGTTTGCAGGAATTTTATTGAGTATTTTTGCATTAATATTCATAAGAGAGATTGGTCTGTAGTTCTCTTTCTTCATTGGGTCTTTCTGTGGTTTAGGTATGAATTGGGTAGTGTTCCTTCTGTTTCTATTCGATGGAATAGCTTGAAGAGGATTGGTATTAGGTCTTCCTTGAAGGTCTGAAAAAATTCTGCACTGAAACCATCTGGCCCCGGACATTTTTTTGGTGGGAAGATTTTTAATGACTGTGTCTATTTCTTTAGGCGTTATGGGACTGTTTAGGTGGTTTATCTGCTCCTCGTTTAACTTTGGTACCTGGTATCTATCTAGAAAATTGTCCATTTCCTCCAGATTTTCCAATTTTGTTGAGTATAGGGCTTTGTAGTAGGATCTGATAATTTTTTTAATTTCCTCTGTTTCTGTTGTTATGTCTCCCTTTTCAGTTCTGATTTTATTAATTTGAATGCTGCCTCTGCGCCCTTTGGTTAGTCTGGCTAAGGGTTTGTCTATCTTGTTGATTTCCTCAAAGAACCAGCTCCTGGTTTTGTTGATATTTTGTATAGTTCTTTTTGTTTCAACTTGGTTGATTTCAGCCCTGAGTTTGATTATTTCCTGCAGTCTACTCCTCTTGGGTATACTAGCTTCTTTTTGTTCTAATGCTTTCAGGTTTGCTGTCAAGTTGTTAATGTGTGCTCTTTCCACTTTCTTTTTGTGAGCACTTAGAGCTATGATTTTTTCCTCTTAGTACTGCTTTCAATGAGTCCCACATGTTTTGATATGATGTGTCCTCATTTTCATTTAAATCTAAAGTCTTTCATTTCTTTCTTAATTTCTTCCTTGACCAAGTTATCATTGAGTAGAACATTGTTCAGTTGCCAAGTGTATGTGGGCTTTCTGTTGTTTTTGTCTATGTCAAAGACAAGTCTTAATCCATGGTGGTCTGATAAGGTACTAGGGATTATTTCAATCTTTTTGTACCTGTTGAGGCCTGTTTTGTGACCAATTATATGGTCTATTTTGGAGAAGGTACCATGAGGTGCTGAGAAGAAGGTATATTCTTTTTTTTTAGGATGAAATGTTCTATAGATGTCAGTTAGGTCCAACTGGTTCATAACTTCTGTTAGTTTCATTGTGTCTCGATTTAGTTTCTGTTTCCATGATCTGTCCATAGCTGAGAGTGGGGTGTTGAAATCTCCCACTATTATTGTGTAGGGTGCAATGTATGCTTTAAGCTTTAGTAAAGTGTCTTTTATGTATGTGGGTGCCCTTACATTTGGGGCATAGATGTTGAGAATTGCGAGTTTCTCTTGGTACATTTTTCCTTTTATGAATATGAAGTGTCCTTCTTTATCTTTTTTGATTATTTCTGGTTGAAAACTGATTTTATTTGATATTAGAATCGCTACTCCTGCTTGTTTCTTGGGACCATTTGCTTGGAAGATTGTTTTCCAACCTTTTACTCTGAGGTAGTGTCTGTCCTTTCCACAGAGGTGCGTTTCCTGAATGCAGCCAAATGTTGGGTCCTGTTTATGTATCCAGTCTGATAGTCTATGTCTTTTTACTGGAGAATTGAGGCCATTGATATTAAGAGATATTAAGGAAAAATGAGTGTTGTTTCCTGTTATTTTTGTTATTGTCAGTGGAGATATGTTTGTGTAGCTACCTTCTTTTACGGTTTTTGGAAGATTACTTTCCTGCTTTTTCTAGGTTGTAGTTTCCCTCCTTGTGATGGAGTTTTCCACCAATTATCCTTTGAAGCTGGGTTTGTGTTGAGATACTGTGTAAATTTGGATTTGTCATGGAATATTTTGGTTTCTCCATCAATAATGATTGACAGTTTTGCTGGGTATAGTAGTCTGGACTGACATTTATGTTCTTTTAGGGTCTGTATGATATCGGTCCAGGATCTTCTGGCTTTTATGGTTTCTGGTGAGAAGTCTGGTGTAATTCTTATAGGGCTGCCTTTAAATGTTACTTTGCCTTTTTCCCTTACTGCTTTTAGTATTTTTTCTTTGTTTTGTACATTTGTTGTTTTGACTATTATGTGGCGGGAAGTATTTCTTTTCTGGTCTAAACTATTTGGAGTTCTGTAGGCTTCTTGTATATTTATGGACAGCTCTTTCTTTAGGTTAGGGAAGTTTTCCTCTATAATTTTGTTGAGGATATTTACTGGTCCTTTAAGTTGGGAGTCTTCCCCCTCATCTATTCCTATTATCCTTAGGTTTGGCCTTCTCATTGTGTCTTGGATTTCTTGTATATTTTGGGTTAGTAGCTTTTTGTATTTTGCATTTTCTTTGACAGTTGTGTCAATGTTTTCCATGGTATCTTCTGCACATGAGATTCTCTCTTCCATCTCCTGTATTCTGTTGGTAATACTTGTGTCTATGACTCCTGATCGTTTGTTTAAGTTTTCTATCTCCATTGTATTCTCCCTTTGTGATTTCTTTATTGTTTCTACTTCCATTTTTAGATTCTGCATGGTTTTGTTTAATTCCTTCTCCCGTTTGGTTGCATTTTCTTGCAATTCCTTAAGGAATTTTTGTGTTTCCTCTTTAAGGGTTTCTATCTGTTCTTTGAGAGTGTTATTTATGTCTTTCTTAAAGTCCTCTATCATCATCATGAGAAGTGATTTTAATTCTGAATCCTGCTTTTCTGGTGTGATGGGGTGTTCAGGGCTTTCTATGATGGGGGAACTGGGTTCTGATGATGCCATGTAACTTTGGTTTCTGTTGCTTACGTTCTTGCACCTGCCTTTTGCCATCTGGTTAATTCTACTGCTACCTGTACTTCTGTCTCTGATTGAAGCCTGTCTTTCCAGTTATCTCGCTTGTGTCTGGTCTTCTAGGGGTCCAGATGTCTCTGTGAATTTTTCCAGCTGCACTGATTACAGTGGTATCTCTAGGATGCCTCAGGATATGGTGCCTCCAAGGTGGCAGTCCAGCTAGGTGTTTGCTGTTCTGTGTGCAGTGTCTCCTCTTGGATATCTCAGGATATGTTGTTTGACGCTCTCAGTTCAGTTGTTCCTCTGTGGCTCTGGGTTGAGTGGACCTTCCAGTATGTCTCAGGCAGAATCCGGGGTCCACACAACAGCAGACCTGGCAGAGGTCTGGTCCAGGCCTCAGATCCGGGAGATGGGGAGAAGGGGGGTGCTAGCTAACGCTGGCTGTGGGATCTGTGGAGCCTCCAGAATGTCTCCGGCGGGATCCAAGGTGCACACACCAGCAGGCTGGCCGTGGAGTCTAATGAGACTTTTAAACCATGTAGCATAAAATTTTTCATTGGTTATACTGAATAGCATTATAACTTTGAGTTTGACTTGCTATTTCATATCTACTTTAAAGACTGACTTGAATTCACTAAAAATAAAAAATGAAAAAGAATTGCAAGGAACCATAGAGTTGGCCTTGCCTACCCACCTTGAAAGGTATACATCATAGGGTCTATGTCTGTCTGTCTGTCCGTCTGTCTGTCTACCTCTGTATGTCCCCTTGATGCTTGACAGGATAATTGATTTTAGACATTACTCTTATATATCCTGTATAATTTACAAACCTAATTATATACTGGCAACTAAAACTGTATTGATCCTAGCAATTACCATATTTTTTTCTGTTTCTGATAAAAGTATATAAAGTCTTATCACTCTCAGTAAGATTGCCACAGCCTTATTTGTGCTGTGGCCCCTCCAACCTAACACAAAAGACCAACCACCTAGGAATGAAACTAACCAAGGTCAACTGGGCCCTCCCAAGTTAATCATGGATCAAGAAAATTCCTCAAATTGAAACAGTCCTCTGTCCTCTGTAAAGTCTGTAATTGGGTCCCAATGAGATGACTGCTTCCAGTAAGCAAGTCTGCTTCACTGCTTACAAGCTGTCACTGGGTCAAAAACTGTGGATTGTGAATACTTGATTAATTGCAAAATAGAGACTCCTAGTATATGGAAGAAGACAAAAGGATAGATCTTTAACACTGGGTGATTACTGAATAGCAAGAATGAGATGCTATACAATGGGAAAAGATGCCAAGTTGAAATGGCCACTGTAGAACCTACAATCTGGTAAAAGGCCTGATTCCCCAAGTTGCCAATGTGAGAAGTAGGAGAATAATAATGTGTGTGGCTGAGAAGCCATGAAATCTAGGGAGCTGGCCTGGAGCAAGAGTGAGATCAAGGCATATCCTGCCCCCAAAAATCACATCCTGAGACCGACTGGAGTAGGACCACTCAGCCCCTGCCCTGTGCTTGCATGTCTCAGTGCATGTACCCTTAGAGTCCCCCCATTTGCCATTCTTGAAGGGTTGCATAGCCTGGCAGCCAGGTTACAGCTTAAACTTCCTCTCTCCTTATAAGGTCATGTCCAGAAAGCACCTAGAGTTCCTCTTTATGTAAATAAGGCATTGCAATTACCTTAGCCCCAACCAATTATATATACTAATCCCTAAAAGCCTCTACCTACTCCTCTAAGGTTAAAATAGCTTTTGTTCCCCCCAAATTAAATAAGCTGCTCAATGAACCCTGCCTCCCAGGAAGTCTGTTTCTTGTCCTGCTCACAAATCACCTGAGGTTTGATCACACCCAGCTGTTCTGGCCTCAATTTCCTTCTAGGCTACCAGTCTGATCATGGAAGATCATGCTTTTAAGGAAGGGAGGAAAAGAAAAGACAGCTGACACTGAAGACCCCCATACTCGGGAGAGAGACCCTTCCTCAAGTCTCATGAAATCACGACCACCCAAAGATCACAAGAAACCATACCTGGAAGCAATCAGCAGAGGCTTTATTAGGGAAATTGGCCGGTGGTCAAACCACAAGCTCTCTCTCTCTGAAGAGCAAGGTTTGGCCTCGAGTGATGGGTTAAGGGGTCTTTTAAAGAGCAAAACCACAAACTAGGGGAGTGGGGAGGGGGTGAGGGGTTGCCAAGGATACATAACATAAGAATAGCGAAACATTCCAGAGAAACCCACCCTGAAAGGTTAATATCCATGTCACTGTGTCCCACCCGGTCATTTACCAACTATTTCAGATTAACTATTTTCACTTCTTCTGGCTATAGCCCCACCTAGGTGGTAGCATCTTTATCTGTGGTCAGGAATGTGTCTTCCTGCCTTGGGCCTCTCCCACCCATAGGTGGGCCTACTGCCTGAGGCTTGAGGAATGTAATTCGTCCAGCAAGTGTCCTGGGGGGCCTGAAATCTTATTTTCAGTTCCGAGTTCTGGAATCTGCACTTTTCCTGCTCAGGTCTAAGGCAAAAAATCTACACATATTTCATAAAATGGCCTTTATAATTTTTCACTCTACAGCACCACAACATGGGGCTCAAGGAGACCATCAGTATGCACAGAAGGAAGGAGAATGGTAAACAACACCCCAATGCCTGAGAAAAGACAGGTAAGCCCAGCCTGATCTTTCTTGCCTCTTTGCTAAAAAGCTCTCTCTCTCTCTCTCTCTCTCTCTCTCTCTCTCTCTCTCTCTCTCTCTCTCTCTCTCTCCCTGAGTTTATTTAAGTTTATGCCATCACAGGAGATCAAAAATACATGAAGTGGCAATTGAAACTCTCTGGTTCTCTGGCCAGGGCAAATTCCTAGTGTGAATGGAAGGCTTCTAGCCTTCCACTGAAATTTGTGGTCAGGCTTCAGTTTGGGGACTTTGGGGAATTCCCGCTGAGATGCACAGCCTCAAGGTCAGGCATATCACAGACTCTGGACCCAGCCCCACTCTGCCCTGGAGGCAGTAAATCACAAGTTTTTTTTTTTTTTTTTCCTCTTGCACTGCTGCCACCATAGATGAGGGAAGAAGATAACATGACTGGTATAGTCCAAACACAGTTTCTGCTGAGGGAGCCAAGCTGCCCTGGTAATGGGAAGGGAAATTCAGCAATGGAGATTTCTTCCTCAACCTCTCTACTGTCATTAAAGTGTACCACAGGAGACCCTGAAGTAGCAGTGGCCAAAAGCTATACTATAAAGTTAGGACAGAGATACTGGTTTGTTTTTAAACTCTGCCTCTGATTCCTCCAGTTTATAAAACCCGATCTCCAGAAGACAGAGGATGTTCTCTCTGGTTTTATTCTTAAAACTAAAACAAGCTTAAAAAATTCCTGACCCTTTAGCCAGAGATCTACTTATTAAACTTGTCAATTGGGAGTGTATGACTTCTAAATGTAAGCGCCCCTGCCCTCTTCAATCAATCAGTCTTCTGAAATGTACTGAGCAGGTACCAGAGACTGAGTGGCTTCAGGTATTGGATGTTGCAGCTCTTTCAGAACTTGGAATTTTCTTACTTCTTTGCTCATTTTTTGTACGTGTTTTTCTTGTTTTTTTTTTTTTTTTTTTTTTTTTCCCTAATATTGGAAATAACTCATGGCTAAAGGTCACTTCATAGGAGGTGGAATTTTTTTTTTTTTTTTGGTTGTTCTCATTGCTGTTTTTGTTCCAGATGGCAGAGAAAACTCATTACCAATGGTTTCTCATGAGAAAACAATAATGATAAACTAAACCAGAAGGTATAGATCAAAATATTTTGTTTATACATTCTTGTTAATGCTCAAATTTTGCTGGGAGATATTAACTGACTATGGACCACTGCTGGATTTACTAATCAAAAGCTAAGTTGTTTATTTCAAACCTTACAAAGTGATTCATACTTAAATAGTACAAGAAAATTATCAGCTGAGTCCAAAAAATGCCTTTATTAAAACAAATGATTATACTACGAAAGGGGGAATTATGAAGTCCCCCAGAAATAGATTAAATGATGCAATACTAATTACATTTTTAAATGCTAATGAAACAGAACCAACATCTGCTAAAAGCCATTGTACTGCAAAAACAAAACAAAACAAAAACTCCAACAACAACAAAAGTTAGATTGAGTTAGATTATGTACTACAAGGGTGTTTTAACATCAAAATAAAAACCAAGGAACTTGTTAATAAGGGGCTGAAGGGTTGTTTCTAGAGGAGACCAAACATTATGGATCCCATCAAGAATGCTACAACTTTTGTTCCTTGCTATGCTGTTTGTGGCAACTGTACAGGTGTTGGGGATCAGTCATACATGCTGGGCCTATATTCCTAATCCTCCAATTAACAAAAGAATAAACTGGGGCAATATAAATATTCATGTGATGGTTAATGAATTTTCTTGGTTACCTGGTCCTTATCAACACCATTGACCTGCTAAACATATGGATGTGGGTAAGAAAATTATAATTTGGAATTGCAATAAATTCATATTTGTATGAGTAATATGACTCAACACATAAATGTAACTTTTCAAATTTGGATCTATGATTAATTATTATTATTCAAGATTTTTATAAGTTTTATATGCTTCATGCAGCTAGTTTTAACAGACAGAAATTAATGCTATTAGTCCCATAAATCTGCCATTTTGTAAGCTGTGAGTTACTAACAAGGACCGACTGGACACATTGGCAAAAATATAAAAGAAAAACCCTTGTGTGCTTGTTAAATTTTATCCATATGGAAGTCATTGATTAGAGCCCTATAGCTCCCCTCAAAAAGAAATATTCTCATTCACAATTGAGATATCAAAGGTAAATTTTAAATGAAACTTTGGAAATTAATTCTACTATTAATAAACCTATTCAATGGCATGGAAATAGGATATCAAGTGATCTCTTAAAATTTGTCAATTCAATTCAAACTCATTTGTGGAAAATAACAAATGAACTACAACCTCTTAAAACATAAGGAAAGGTTAAATATTAATGATGGCAAGTATACTTTGTCTTTTCGATTAAATCAGAGTCAATCCTTTTGTAGCATGTGTACCTTACTTATTGCTTAAAGGAATTCACACAAGTCTCCCCACATCCCTCTTGCTCAGTGTCAGATGATAGTAAAAACATGCTTTTTGTGTGGATTCCTGATTGCTACTCTAGCTTTATAAACTAGGATCACTAAACCCTAAGGTCTCAAATCTAAAGTCCTCTCCCAAATTAATGTCTTTCCCATTCCCCAATTCTGCTAATATCCTCCTCCCTCTGTCCACTGATACACACCAAAAGAGGAATAACTCCTCCCATCCTGATAAGATGGAATGGATCCACCTCTCTTTGAAGCATAGCAAGGAATGAGCCAGGAAATAGGAGGCAGGATGCCAACAGAAAAAGAGAGGATTCTGGGAAATAGTAAAAAAATAAAAGAAAAGAGATGCAGGGAGAGATTCAAGAAGAACAGCAGGAAGACAGACTAAAACAACAGGTAGATAACCTCAGCAAGCCACTGAGAAAACATGAAGAAAGAAGCAAGCCAGAACTGAAGGAGAGGTAACTAACCACATGGTAGACATAGAAGAACTTCAATGGATTAAATAAGTTACGAGCTACTCAGGAATAAGAAAAAAATGTATAGCCTAGCATTTATAAATGAATGATTAGTACAAGAGTCATCATTTCCAGGAGCTGGGGCTGGAAAGGAAAAGTGGATTTAAAAAATTATTTTAACAAGGGTTTTTTGTTTTTGTTTTTGTGTTTTTATGTCTTTCTAAACTACCTGCACAGGCCTATTTGTGTCATACCCAGAAATGTCTGGTAATATTACCATTACCCCAGCAATCAAGAAGATCTCCCATCTCTTACTGATGTGTCAAGAACTGAGGAAACAAGAGAGACACCATCCCTGAACTGGAAGGACATCAATGACAAAGGTCACTGCTTAGACCATGTGCCCTCTATAGACCTCACTCTCCTCCATTCTTCTGGTTGTCTTTGTTATTGTAACTTCACTACTGCCCAGCCCTTCCCTATCCTTCCACTACCCACCACTAAAGACTTTTTGTTAGCAAAGTCATAGAAACAGGAGACATCCTTCCAAAATGGTGTCAGGAGTCTTTGAGAATCCAAATCCATACTGGATATTGGTACTTTCCTCCTACTAGACCCCTGTTTTGACCAATTTCTAAGATAACAAATAAGCAATGTTGACAGAGTCACTACCAACCTGGTTCTGATTAATTACCAAACCATTGCCAATCAAGAGACTGACAACTATGACATTACCTTTCCCTTTTAAAGCAAAATGGGAAAAATGGGGGTCAAGGCTCGCTGCAATCAGTACAGTCAAGTCTAGAGCAAGAAGGAGTTCAAGGTGTACCCAAATCCTAAAAATCTTGTTCTGATAGCAGCAGGAGTAGGACTGATCAGTCCCTGGTCTGGAGCAGCATGTCCCAACACATGTAACCTTACTGGCCCCAACTCTGCCAACCCTGAGGTGGTCATGTTGCCTGGTGGCCAGGTTACAGGTTAAACTTTCTTTCTTCTTATAAGATCATATCCAGCAAGCATGCAATTCCTCTTTATGCAAATAAGACATTCCAAGAATTTTAGTCATGGCCAGTGATAGGGTAGACATGAAAAATATTAATGTAAATGTAAGGAGTGAATCAATACACTGGTTGGTTTTCTTTGTCTTAGTTAGTTCCCCAATAATAACATAAGTAAACCAAGATTAATTTAATCACATTTTACTGCAATACCTGGTCAATTGTTGATCTATTTTAGTCCTCTAGACTAATCTGGCTTCCTCTCAGCTAAAATCCCCATAATACTTGAATTTAGGGCCTTCCATGTTCCACCTAAATTCCCATGATGTATCCTTTCCTGCCTCTTGGCTGAATCTCTATTTCTCTCTCCCTAGTCCTGCTTCTCCTCAGTGATAGAGCAGGAATAAATTTAATTGACAATGTAGGGAATAAATTATAAGCATTGTTTACACAAATTTGAGACAGGACATTCTTGACATAAGCATTACAATGCCAAGTCCAGATGGAACCAAGATATGAGGGTAGAGAAATTAGCATATGAATAACACAATGATAATCTACATGGTACACAAAACTACAAAGAGAAGACTATTATAAGCATTTAACAATATCTAACATGTCCATAGATTGTTAAATGATACCTATAATGTACTTGGGACTCTATCATTTTTAAATAGTTGGTAAGCTTGTTATATTGTTCCATCTTGTGATCAGATCTTTACTAAGAATAATTTTAGTGACTTATGAAAGAAAATAAATGCAGATCATGAATTTAGTGAATTTCTCATTTGAAGAAAGGAGACAGAAAAAGAGTTGGAAAGAGAAGAGATGAGTGAGAATATAGTTGAAATACTCCTTTATAAGATTAAATTTTCTTTTAATAAACACTTTTAGTCTATTCCTTGGAAAATTCTTTAAAAAAAATCAGATTTGAAGCAACCAAAAAAAAATGTAAAAGCAAAAAGAATATGTCAGAAAGAAAAGAGATATAAATTTGACTACAGGATTGGTAAGGTTAAATAAAATTTACTTTTTATTAAAAAAGATTTTTTTGTGGTAAAATAATATTTATTCCTTGGAAAGAGTGAGTTGATTTTTTTCAAAATAAAAATAAAAGCATACAGCAAAGTAAGAAATACATAACAAATACATTACAAGTAGTACAGAAAGAAAAAAGAAAAATCACAGGTTTGTAGCAGATAAACCTTTTTCCCCTCTAATCTTACTTTTAAAAAAATATTTTTATTTTATTTTATTTATTTGAACACATTGTAGCTGTCTTCAGACACACCAGAAGAGGGCATCAGATCCCATTAAAGATGGTTGTGAGCCACCATGTGGTTGCTGAGAATTGAACTCAGGACCTCTGGAAGAGCAGTCAGTGCTCCTAACCACTGAACCATCTCTTCATCCCTGGCAGCAGAAAAATCTTAGACATAGTACATAAATGGTGATGCTCTCAGCTAACCATTGAACTGATCAAGGAGTTCCCAATGAAGTAGTTAGAGAGAAGACTGAAGGAGCTAAAGGGGTTTGCAGCCCCATGGGGAGAGCAATAATACCAACCAACCAGAGCTCCCAGGATCTAAGTCACCAGCCTGGGAGTACACAGGGAGGAGCCCATGGCTCCCGCTGTATATGTAAGGGAGGATGGCCTTGTTGGGCACAGGTGGGAGAGGAGGTCCTTGGACCTGTGAAGGCTGGATGCCCCAGTGTGGGGGAATTCGAGGACAGGGAGGTGGGAGTGGTTGGGTGGGTGGGGGTATACCCTCATAGAAGCAGGAGGAGGGGAGATGGGGTAAGGGGTGTCTGAGGAGGGGAAATGGGGAAAGGGGATAACATCTGAAATGTAAATAAATAAAATATCCAATAAAAAAAGATTGTGAAAATGTAATATCTTCCTAAAATGGAATCGTTTATCTACTTGAAAGTATAAGGTTTTCTTAGGAATTTGATCTGTTCTTGGAAGAATTTGTGATGACTGGCTTTGTAACCAAAAATTTTATTTTTTTTAATGAAGATAATTACCTATCTTTCTTACTGTATATTTTAGGCTTTTTAAAATATTTGGAAAACCAGAATTTTTAAATTATTTTGTCCAAACTTTGTCCGAACATTACATAACTTCAATACACTATTTCCTCTTCAAAACTGATGAAACTCTCCTGAAAACCCAGAACATGGAAACCAGAACCACAAAGATGAGAGGTTCTAGCTCCCTTGTAGGCTTTTCAATAGGATCCCGGAAAGAAATACTCGATAAAGGAGACTGATTTCATCCTAATTAAAATTGTTTCAGTATTCCATGAGTCTGACACCAATGGTATAGATCTTCATCAAATGTCTTAAGACTCCACAACATAGAACATGTTGTGTTGTTTCCATTTTTCTTGAACAGACTACTCCCTTCTGTCTCTGGAACATGTCTTCTGCCTTATTTTGTTACAGAAATTTCCACTAGCATTGTCAATGACTCTCTGATGAATCACTTTCTGGAAGAAGACATAAATCGAGGAAAGCCTTTTCCTTCTTATAAACATCAGCACAAAAGGCCAAAGAAGACATGAATATATTCTATGACAATTAGTTATAAAAAGAATGTAAAAATAAGAGGAGCACACACAGAGAATCGTAAGTGTGACAATGGGAGTCAGAAAACAATAAAACTGTGCCATAAAAATCCCATGTGGAAGTTCATTTCAATCTTGAACTTCTTTGTCAGTTGGTTTGTAAATCTAGCATGAGTCTAAATTAAATTCAGGTTTAAACACAGGGGATCCTGAAATAATTTTGTCACATTTATTTTTGAAGAATGATTAAATATGTAGCTTCAAGTTTTAAAAAACAGTAAATAAAATATCAATTCACAATGTATATCATCTCACCTACTTAAAATAAAATCCACTTCCTAGATGGCCCACAGTGGGAGAAGATATATTTAGATCTAGAATAACTAGATGTTCCAGAGTCAGATGATACCTAAAGGAGACTTCCCCTTCTCTGAAGAATGTAATAGGGGTGGGAGTTGTAAGGGCAGGACTAGGAAAAGAGGAGAAAAGAGAGCAGATATTGGAATACAATGTAAATTTATAAAAAATGAGATGAAATATAATTTTCCAAATTGAGGAAAATTGTATGAAAGGTACTAAATGATATTTGGGTATTGTTTTGTGGTAAGTACGTTTAAAGAGAACCAACTATGTTAAGGAAAAACAAAAATATTAACAATTTGCCAAGTATTTTGCAAGAAAAAATCACCATCATCGGGTATTTGGATTAGGTGCATGGCAGTGTGTATCTCCTGAATTTCCTGTATGTTTTGGGTTAGGAACTTTATGCATTTTGCATTTTCTTTGACTGTTGTGTCAATGTTTTCTATGGTATCTTCTGCACCTGAGATTCTCTCTTCTATCTCTTGTATTCTGTTGGTGATGCTTGTGTCTATAACTAACTCCTGATTTCTTTCATAGGTTTTTCATCTCCAGTGTTGTCTCCCTTTGTGATTTCTTTATTGATTCTATTTCCATTTTTAAATCCTGGATAGTTTTGTTCAATTCCTTCACCTATTTGTTTGTGTTTTCCTGTAATTCTTTAAGGAATTTTTGTGTTTCCTCTTTAAGGGTTTCTACCTGTTTACCTGTGTCCTCCTGTATTTTTTAAGGGAGTTATTTATGCCCTTCTTAATGTCCTCAGTCATCATCATGAAATGTGACTTTAAAACAGAGTCTTGATTTTCTGGTGTGTTGGGGGTATCCAGGACTCACTGTGCTGGGAAAACTGGGTTCTGATGATGCCAAGTAGCCTTGGTTTCTGTTACTTATGTTCTTACCCTTGCCTCTCTCCATCTGGATATCTCTGGTGTTAGATGGACTTGATGTCTCTGACTGTGACTTGTCCCTCATAAAAACGTGTTTTTCAGTACAACTGGAAGACCAGTTCTCTTCGGGATGAATTTGGGTATGGAGAGCTTTAGCACAGGATCAGCTCTGGGGTATAGGCAGAAACCTGAAAGGTTCTGTCCCTGGCTGTTCCTGGTCCCTTTGTCCTGTTGACTCTGGGATGGCCCATCTTGGGCCAGGAATTTTGAGAAGAAGTGGTGGTGTTACTTGTGCTCACAGATGTGTCACCTCTCTTGGGAGACCAGTTTTCTCCTGAAAGAATTTGTGTATAGAACACTGTTGCACAGGATCAGCTCCTGGAGCAGATAGAAACTGGAAGGATCCTGTACCAGGATGCTCCTCAGTTCTTGTGTCCTAAAGTCTCAGGGAGGGTCCCTCAAAGCAGAAGTGGTAGTCTTACCTTGGCTCATATGTGTGCCAGCACTCCTGGTAGTCCAGCTCTCTCCTGGCAGTATTTGGGTATGGAGCACATTTGCACAGGTTCAGCTCCAGACTCAGACAGAAATTGCTTCATCTCAACTTTATCCCTGTATATGTTGTAGGCAGGACAAGTTTGAGGTTGAAGGTTTTGTGGGTGAGTTGAGGTCCCCCTCATTCCACTGGAAGTCCTGTCAAAAAATGCCCCACTAATCCACCAGGTCACTTGCTGAAATATGTTCATAGCAGTTTTATTCATAATAGTCTAAAACTGAAAATGACCTAGATGTCCCACAACTGAAGAATGGATAAAAAAAAATAGTGATACATCTACACAATGGAATGCTATTCAGCTATTTAAAAACAAAGACACCCTGAAATTTTCAGGCAACTAGTTGAAACTAAAAAAAAAATATTCTGCATGAGGTAACCTAGACCAGAAAGACAAACATGTTATATAGTCACTTGTAATTTTGCATTAGCCATTAAGTACAGAATAAATGTGCGACTACCTATGGACCCAACGAAACTAAATAATTAGGAGAGTCTAAATAAGAAAGTGTGAATCTCACACAGAAGGGGAAATAAAAACAGAGTATTGGTGAGTAGAGGGAGATAACTGGGTAGGAGAGTAGTTAAGGAGATTAAGGAGAATGGGGATCAGGTGTGGGGATGGGGTCAGAAGAGGTGAGAAGGCAAACAGAAGTGGTTTGCACATCTGAGACTAGCTGAAGACCAGGGAAAGGGGAGGCTCCCAGAAGTCTATGGGGTGACCCTAGCTAAGACTCCTAGCACTGGTGATATGGAGACTGTTCTTAATTTTTTTTTTTAGGTTTTTCAAGACAGGGTTTCTCTGTGTAGTCTTGGCTGTCCTGGAACTCACTCTGTAGACCAGGCTGGCCTCGAACTCAGAAATCCACCTGCCTCTGCCTCCCAAGTGCTGGGATTAAAGGCATGCGCCACCACTGCTCGGCTTGTTCTTAATTTTTAAATTCAGTATAAAAGGGGTGTGTTTCCGAAATGTCTTTTTTGTGACCTTAGAATGGGAATATTCTTTTCCTGTGCTAGTTAGTGGACCACTCAGTGTCTGTTGAGCTTTTCCTTAGAAAACATAAATTACTCAATTGATTAGCTACCTCTTTTCACCCCAAACCTTTTTGAAAGTTGTATGGTGCTGGCAAGTCCCATTTAAACACACCCCATCCCCTGCACTTCACTATTTTTAAGTCCACAACTTTGCCTGCTTTCCTGAAGGCCACTCTGGCACCAAGGACCCAAGGACACACTGGTACTAGCGACTACTAAGGCAAAGTTAAGTCACAAATCCCAGAAGTCAAGCAGGCTACAAAAATCTCTAATAAAAACTTCCAACTGAACCTGAAGACCCAGAATACCAGGACACTAAGACCAAAAGATGGAGAAAAATCAGATGGAGGAAAAATGTAAAACAAACAAACAAAACAACACCCATCTAACATATATAAACATAGAAATCAACATCTAATCTTATAAAACCCAGATGGCTAAAGGCCAGAGTACGAACATAATCAAAAACAGTCAGAATAATAAGATACCACCAGAGTCCAGCTACCTTATTACAGCAAGTCCAAGATATTCTAACACAGCTGAAGCACAAGAAAATGAACTTAAATCCAATCTTAAGAAGATGTTAGAGGTCTTTAAAGAGGAAATGAATAAATCTCTTTAAAGAAATACAGGAAAATACAATCAAACAGTTGAAGGAAATGAATAGAGCTGTTCAACACCTGAAAAATAAAAATGGAAGCAATTAAAGAAATGATGGGTCAATTTGGAATATCTATGCTCCAAGTGTAAAGGCACACACATTTGTAAAGGAAACAGTACTGAAGCATAAATCCCACAGGAATCCCTACACATTAATAGTAGGAGTGTTCAGTACCCAACTTCCACCAATAGAAAAGTCATCCAGACAGAAATTAAACAAAGAAATAATGGAATTAACAGACATTATGATTCAAATGGACTTAACATATATCTACACAATTCAACACACACACACACACACACACACACACACACACACACACACACACACATCTGAGCACCTCACAGAACCTTCTGCAAATTTGACCATACACTCTATTTGTCACAAAGCAAGTCTCAACAGATACAAGAAACTTGAAATTACCCCCTGTGTATTATCAGACTGTATATTAAAGCTGAATTCCACAACAACCATCACAACCTACAAACTTATGGAAACTGAGTAACACTCTACTCAGTGGCCAAAAGGTCATGAAAGAAATAAAAAAAAAAAAAAAAACATTAAAGACTTTCCAGATTCCTTGAAAATCAATACACAGCATATACAAACTTATGAAACATGGTGAAAGCAAGGCTAAGAGGAAAGTCCATAGCACTAAGAGCTTTCATTAAGAAATTAAGGAGATTTCATACTAGAGACTTGAAACCATACCTGAAAGTTCTAGAACAAAAACGAACAAACAAACAGACAGACACAAGAGGAGTAGAAGGCAGGAAGTTGTCAGGGCTGAAATCAATCAACTAGAAACAAACAGAACAATGAAATAATCAACAAATCCAAGAGCTGGTGCTTTGAGAAAAACAACAAGATAGGCAAACCTTTAGCCAAAGTGACTAAAAGGCAGATACATGGTGTCCAAATTAACAAAATCAGTAATGAAAACAGAGACATAACATTTCAAAAAACATTTCATGTTACCTCAAAAACCTGCACTCTAAATAATTGGGAAATTTAAATGAAATTGATAATGTTTTAGACAGATACCACATATGAAATGATCCTACACCCTTTAACAAAAAAGAAGAAGTCTGCCAACCAAAAAAATAAAGGGGCAGGAGGTGGGTGCGGTGTCAGGTTCAGGTAGTTTAAGCTAAGCACAGAATTACAGAATTCAATTAGACTTTCAAAGAAGAGCTAACACCAATACTCCTCAATCTATTCTACAAAACAGAAACAGAAGGAACACTACCTGATTTAGTCTATGACAACAAAGTTACCTGATATCTAAACCACACAAAGAATCAACAAAGAAAAAATTTCCAAACAGCTTTTCTTATGAACAGTGATGCAAAAATACTCAATAAAATTCTCACAAACTGAATCCAAAGTTACATCAAGAACATCATTCACCATGATAATGTATGCTTCCCAGGGATGCAAGAATACTTCAGTATAAGAAAACCCACCGATGTAATCCACCATATAAACTAACTTAAAGGAAAACAAATCATATTAAAGGCTTTGACAAAATCCAACAACCTTTCATGCTGAAATACTTGGGAAGATCATGGATAAAAGTCACATAACTATATATAATAATAGCAATATATACCCTATCAATAATCAAAATCAAAGTATATGAAGATAAAATTAAGACAATTGCACTAAAATCAGGGACAAGATAAGGCTTCCCACTCTCTCCATACCTATTCAAATTAGCATTTGAAATTCTAGCTAGAAAAATATGATAACAAATGAAGATCAAGCAGTTACAAATTGGAAAGAAAAAAGTGAAAGATGACTATTCACAGATATAATAATATACAAAATCAATCCCCCAAAATTCTACCAAAGAACTACTACAGCCAACAAACACCTCCAGCAAAGTGGTTGAAAACAAAATTAACTCAAAGAAGGCAGTAGCCCTCCTTTATTCAAATGATGAGCAGATGGAGAAAGAAATATACAAACAACACCCTTCACAATATCCACAAACAATATAAAAATATGTTGTTGTAAGTCTAACCAAACAAGTGAAATACATGTATGACAAGAACTTCAAATCCCTGAAGAAAGAAATTGAAGAGGATATAAGGAGATGAAAAGATTTTCTGTGCTCATGAATTGGAAGGTTTAACAAGTGAAAATGACCATCTTAACAAAATCAATCTGCCAATACCCTGCATTTCACATTTAAATTCTAACACAGTTTTATACAGACCTTAAAAAAGCAATTCTCAACTTCAAATGTAAAAACAAAAAGCCAAGAAAAGCAGAAATAATCCTGAAAAATAAAAGAACTTCTAGATCTCAAGGTGTACTAAAGAAAAATAGTGACAAAAACTGCATGGTATTGGGACAAAAAGAGGCAGGTTGATCAATGAAATCATATTAAAGTCCCAGAAATGATCCCATACACCTACAGACACTTGATTTTTCACAAAGAAGTCAAAACCATTAAACGGAACAAAGAAACCATCTTCAACAAATAGTGTTAGTCTAACTGGATGTCTGCATTTAGAAAAGTAAAAATATATCCATATTTATCAGCCTGCACAAAACTCAAGTACAAGTGGATCAAACACCTCAACTTAAAACATGATACACTAAATCTAATAGAAGAAAAAGTGGAAAATAAATTGAACACGTTGGTACAGGAGACAATTTTCTGAACAGAACACCAGTGGCTCAGGTTCTGACCTCAACAATCAAAAATGTGATGTCATGAAACTGAAAATCTTCTGTAAGTTAAAGAACACTGCCAATAGGATATAACACCAACCTAAAAATTGAGAAAAGATCTTTACTAACCCTAAATCTGACAGAGAACTAATATCCCCAATATGTAACAAACTCACAAAGTTAGAAACCATTTTTTGATTGGGTTGTTTGGTTTTCTGGTAGTTATCTTCTTGAGTTCTTTATATATTTTGGATATTAGTCCTCTATCAGATATGGAGTTAGCAAAGATTTTTCCAAATCTGTAGGTTGCCAATTTGTCTGTTTGACTATGTACTTTGCCTTACAGAATCTTTTTGGTTTCAGGAGGTCCCATTTATCAATTCTTTTTTTCCCCCACTGTATGTTTATTTAAAACATCTTTGGAATTACCAATGAACAAATACAATATGTACATATTAAACACACAAACATCTTAAAGACATAAAAATATACTTCTCAACATTATTATTAATACTCAGCAAACAGGTGACTTAAGTTCACAGTGTCTATTTATACTGAGCTTCTTTCTTCTCCCTTCAAGGATTGCCTGCCTTATCATTCTGTCTAATATCTTTTTCCCCTATGAGTGTGAGAAAATTCTGCCTGTTTTCTTTTTCTTTTTTCTTTTCTTTTCTTTTTTTTTTTTTTTTAGATTTTTCCCAATCTGCTTTTATACCATTTTAATTACATGCAAGTATTAAGGGCTGTTCTAGGTTGAGGAACTAGCAATAAAATAGAGGCAAATAGTCAAGGAACAAGCAAGACAATAAACACAAATAGTCAAAGAATAAGCAAGGCAAAAAAAAAAAAAAAGTCCCAGGATTACTCTCATGATCACAATTTCTAAGGGCTTATCAGAATGACCAAAATATCTGAGCCAAATTCCCTGTCCAAACCCAAAGTCATTTTCATGCCTGCAGGCTATTTCTTTGTTTTAGCCTAATATTTAGATTCCTGCCTGAAATTACCTATTTGTTCTAGCCTAATGTCAGATTCCTGCCAAACAGCCCCCAAAACTACTCATTAATCCCTCTTTTTTTTTATTATTTTAGAAACAAGACTAAGCCTGTCTTAAGTCATTCTGACAAGAATGCCTTTCTTGCCCATCATGGAACATGCATTATCAAAAGCAATGCACTTCTATCTTAGGTTGGTAAGACTCTGTGGAGAATCTTACACATCCTTGGCTTATCAGCCTGTTAAATTAATAATTCTGCCTGGGGGTCCATTTTCAGTTTGAAGCCATGTACGTTGGCTGTCAAATAGAGACTGAGTTCAGAATCTCTTAGGGAAGAGTTGGGAGAAGGATTGAAGTACCTGAAAGGAATAGGAATTCAACAGAGTCAACTAATCTGGAACCCTTGGGGGCTCTCAGAGACTGAGCCACCAACCAAATTCCATACACAAGCTGTATCTAGGCCCCTGACGCATATGTAGCAGACATAATGTTTAGTCTTCATGTGGGTCCCTCAACAACTGGAGATAGGTTTGTCCCTAAAGCTATAACCTGACTGTGGATGCCATTCCTCAATAGGGCTACCATGTTTAGCTTCAGTGAGACAGGATGTGCCTAATCTTTAGGGGTGGGGGGTTTCCAGTGGGTCCAACATCTTAGAAGAGGAGGGGGAGAGGGCTGACCAGGAGTGGGCTATCATTTAGAATGTGAATAAATAAATAAACAACAAATAAATGGTATACTAGCAGACTTTCTAGTGAACACTTAAGGTTTATTTGAAAGACAAAGTCTTGTGTGTCCTTGTCTTTTATATTCTTGAATAAATGCATGCAATAAATCAAGTTTTAAAAAAGAAAAGAAAGAAATTGTCTCATAAATAAAATGTTACACTAAAGGGGAGTTACTGAAGGATGTTAATTGTACCCTAAAAGTAGTGTTTCATTCTATGAGGTCATTATAAGTTCAAAGCAACAGTTTTACATGGCCTTGCTTTATCATTTTGCACATCTTGGGGTTCAACCTTGGACCTGACTTAAAATGAATGTTTTTCCTTGATCACAACTCTATACCAAATATATTTATCTTGTTAGTGCAATTTATAAGAACTCATTTTATTCCATATTATGGGGCCTTTATTTAATACTCTATGAGGAGGGCATGCATTCTATTCTTGATTCTAAATTTATATATCTTTCTGGCAAAACAACTAAATCCATTTCCTTAAAATTTCTTCCTAAAATTATTTGAGTAAAATCAGGAATGCTATAAAGTCATTAATTCATCAAAACAAATTAATTCATGAAAGTTCATCTTCATGTTTATCTGCAGGAAATTTGACCAATAGGGCAGGCAGTCATCCAGAGAGCAATCATACCAGGCAGGGTATGGGCAATGAGGATCTCCTGCTGTCTACTCATCTCATGCCGAATAAATGAGGAGTATGGCAATGATAAACATGAGAAAGTATCCCAGTAGCAAGAAGCAATCCTGGGACAAAGTGTCTGGGTCCATGTCTCATCAGAGCATATCCATCATAGTTGAGCAAGATGGTCTTCTCCAAAGAGCTCACTGGCCCATTATAGCTCTTCCTGCATGTTACCTGCCAATAAACAAAGGGAGGAAGTCCTTCTGCCAAAGATAACTGCAATCAGCTCTAGGCGGAGTGGTATGTTTAAATCTAATATTTCCTTGTCAGGGGAACATGGCAATACACCATAATTATGATTGAAAGGCTGCAGTAGTGGTAAGAATCACTCATCAAAGAGATGGGGACACCTGGTCCCATATCTTGTGTATTTTGGAAGACAGAACTGCTAATATCCTTAAATTGAACCATGGAATAATGACTATCCTGGGCTCTCACTGAAAACTAGAATCCAAATTTTCACTAAAGGCTCCTGTCTGTGCCTTTGGTCTACACTATTCTTATGAACTTTTGCTTATTTCTTACTCTTTCATACCTGTGATCAATTCTGATAACTCAATGAACAGTTTCTCTTCACTTTGATGACTTAGAACTTCCCTCTCAGGGGTTCATGAGGCAAAGGTCTCACGTCAGACCCTGTGTAAGGTGGAGCAGAGTGAGCAAAGTCATCTGAGATTTGGCCTCTGCTGCCCAGAATTCTTCACTTGATCTGCTGAAGACTGTTTGCTCCCTCTTGACAGGATAATTCATCATTTCCTTTTGCTCCCACTGCTTTTGTGTGCAGGTTACTGACTTGGGACATGAAAAGCATTCAGTTCCAAAAATGGTTCTGTTTGGAAGAACACTTCACTTCTTAGCTGAATGTACAATGTCTGTTTGGAAGAACACTTCTTTTCCTAGCTGAATGTACAATGGCATGGAGAGAGAAAGAGATGGAGGGAAGGAGAGAATAGGTCAATGCAAGAGAGAGGAGAAAGAAGAACACGGCAGATTTAATTATATATGGCTTTAATCCCAAATCTCAGCAAGATCACAGCTTGACCTATATGTAGGGATTTCCAGATCAACCAGGACTTGGTAGTGAGACAAAACAAACAAACAAAAAATAGAAAACAGAGAGACAAGCACTTTAGTCTTGAAAAGGTCTGAAACTTGTTAGAAGGACTGAATTTCTGGATCCTCCTGTTGGGAGAAAATGTCCTCTTGTTTTGATGACTCCAAATTAGGCCACAACAGGTTATTAGCACTTCAGAAATAATGAAAAATTATCTCTAAGCTTGTAATGCTGCAATATATTGTGTAGGAACCTCCTCATATGTGGATATTATTCCTCTATCCAGAAGCAAGAAATTCTCACACCCTAATTAACTGCACAGACACTGTTCAATTTTGTGCTACCTCTCACCAGGGCTTAATTTACTGGCTGCTGCTCAAAGGCACTCCCATTCCTGCTTGCACACAGTTATAGTGGGGACAACATTTCCAAAAGTATGTTTTTAAGAGGTCAGAAATCATTCTTCATGTTTTAAGACTTATAAGAATCCACTGGACTGCAAAGAACACAGAATCTACCCCTCCCCCCCCAAAAAAAAACCTCATGAAACAAACCTGACTCAACTTGGAAACCATGATTCTTAACAAAACTATCCTAGACTCAGGATATAGTAAAACAAGGATGTTTCTATCAAGGACAATGGACAGCAATGTCTGAGAGGAGAAGAGTAGCAGAAGTTTTTCTCCTGACCCTCAATGATGGCAGTGCTCTCACCTTGTCCAGTAATGTGTGATCTAAAATTTTAAGCACAGGTGAAGAAATAGGCCATTGAGAAGAATGCCATGGCCTAGGGATCTAGCCCTCTGCTTGCCTAGCACACACTAGGTCCATTCCCTTGGCACTACATAGTGTTGCATACCTATCACTTTATCACTAGGGTGTAGAGTCAAAAAGATCAGAAATTCATGCCTTATTCAGTTACACAGTGACATAACTCCAGTATGGTCTCAATGATATCCTATCTCAAATGCAACTAATGGTTGCATTAATGGATCCTTTTTGAGCAGAGAAAAAAGGTTAGCAAAGTTAGTATCTCATGTCTTTTTTTACTAGAGATTGATCCTAGTTTTCCATGCAATAATGGGGAGGTGGATATTTATTGCCTAAAAGAGGATGATATCCATGCTGTCTTTTAGGAAGGGAAGAGCCCTGGTTCTATACATCTTGATGGGATATAACTTGTAGGTTTTCAGGAGGAAGGAAAAATTCCACTTGTGCTCCTTCTGGCAATGGTTGCTTCTATGAATTATCCTGTTTATTCCCATCATCAGCACTGGCTCTGATATTGGATTCTAGCTACTTTCTTTGGGATCTGAATGAGTAAGTCCAGAAGATATGAGCACATTGGCTAAAAACTATTCTTATACAATACTTTCTTTTAGAACCTGACTTTCAGTTTACAACTCTTTCCTCCATACAGCCTACATCTTGGCTTTCTTATCCTACATCTCAATGATACATAAGGAATTGTATGTATGTTCCTGAGACAAGTATGTGTTTGTACATCTGGCAAACAATACAATTTGAGGATTCTGATTCAATGCATGGAATATGTTCAAATGCAAAGGGCAGTAACTCATAGGAATGCATTAACATCAGGAGGGTTGCCAATTGTGCTTCAGGACACTGTATGAACTCCTTACCTCTGCTATAGTTTTTAGTCTGGGTTTCTGAGCCCTAAAATGAAATTTGAGTTAGTTATTCAATATTTTACATCTCTGCATTGAAGCCAGAAGAGAATAACAAAGATGGTCTTTATCAAATGTATTAAATTCCTGGAGAAAAATTGTTATCCCAGTTTAAATCAGAGAAAGTATATTCACTTTTTCCTAAGGCAAAACAATTATGATTAGGTGACACAGTGAAACAGACAATTAAATACCATGCAAGGATAATGGGTAAGACTTTTTGTTCTACAGTAATGGAAGCCTTTTCATTGATGACCTAAAGAAATAAAGTGTGAGATAAAGTGAAATTTCATTTCACAATCTTTAGGAGTCTACAAATGTCTCCTGTATCCAAACTTTGTATTGTCATAATAGGTCTTAATGTCATGAAAGTCATCCAAAGGCAATGGCAATACCTTATACTGTTTGGGGGTGTCCTGAACTAAGAAAATTAAGGGAAGTTTCCAAAACTTGGCACCAATTTATTTGTTAGATAGTATATACCTCTTTGGGGAACTAGAAGATTAATATAAGCTATTGCCATTGTCATTTGTTGCCTCCCAGAACATGAAAGTAAGACCCTACTAGAAATGTCACTATACACTTAAGACATAGATCTTAGAGGAATCAAGATTGGACCACTCTGAGAAACTCCACCTTGTTGACAAGCTCTCATACCATTCAAAGGTGCTGAGAAGTTGACAACGAAAAAAGCAGTCAACAGTCTTCCTAGAGCAGTATGCACTACTGCCACATCCTTTAACAAGTATGATTTCTAGGTATATTCTATATACTTGAAACTTTGTACCTGCAGATAGTATAGCTCTCCACCTTTATCCAAAGTGCTCTTTTTACAGAAAACAGGAAGAAATGAATATTATAGAAATATGCTACTGGTCAAAGGCCGGGTAGCAACTGACCGTGAGGTCCCCAAACACAGTTTATACTTCTACAACACAACCCACATATATACACTATAGATTCAGGAATTATTCCTGCATTTTGCTTTCTAATGAAATTGCTAGTGTTATAGTTCCTACATTATCTTAGGTCTGAATTTTGAACACATGATATTGGTTCCAGTGAGTCCTTTTGGGGAAAGTAGTCTAATGGTGTTTTTCTCTAATGCTGTTTGATTCTTATATCTAGCCTTTTCCTGTTCAGTTATTCCCTGGTAGTTCAAATTAGTAATGACATCAGCTGACTGTACCTTGCATACTCTGCATAGAACTGTTCAGTGTTAAATGTAGTACAGACTGATGATAATGTGAGTGATGGATGCAATGCATCTAGGGCCTTGTGGGTGGAAATCTCCCTCAATCACTGTAGATTACTGAGTCTTTTACTTGCTTATGAAAGTCTAAAGGTATAGAGATTTTACAGGAATGTCCCTAACAACTCTGTAGCCACAGATGATGCAGACCTTAAAAAATCAACAATGATAATACAGTTTTCCCCACTCTGTAATGAGTGTGTGTTCAGATGCTAGAATTTGACAAATCTACCCCAGTTCTAAGAAGCTTTACAGTACTCCCTAGACTTAAAGGATTTAAGGGACACAGAAAAAGTGCTCAGTCCAGGCAGCTCTATCTCTTTGATACCATGACACTGTTTTGTTTCTCCATATACTAACTGGAAAGTAAGAATAGTTTGAGGGGTCTCCAGTAGGTGGTTAGATATACCATAGAGTGAGAAAAGTTAAGAGAAACAGACAAAGAACCAGGCAAATTTTTACACGTGTGCTACTATAAGTAAACATTCAATTGAAAGCCATCCTGGCCCCTGGCTTACTGTGTTCGGTACCAAAGGGTTAAATTCTGCCAAATGTTACTAAGATTAGATCATTTGCCTGTCATTCTTCAGTGTAAGCAATAACTGAAGAGGCTAGTACAACATGAAAAACTAACACTCTCTATAATCAATTGACACAAGAAAATCAGATTGTAGAAGAGGTGACAAATAAAGCTACCAGAGAGGAAGATGGCAATGAAGAAGCAGACTGGTGACAGCTTGACATGATACAACATCCACATTATTGTTTTGTTTTAATTTTATAATATTTAACACAACTTTTTATTTATGCACTGTTTAGTTTTTATTTTTTGAGAAGTTCCTACATATATATTACAGCGTTTGATCAAATCCACTATTTTGCTTCCCTCTAAATCCCATAAAATCCACTCTACTGGCATACTTTTTTCTTAGTTTCTTAGTCCTCTTTTTTAAACATACTGAGTCCAACTGAATTGAAGATTGAACTAGATTTTTAGTGTAATATGATGATGTCTTGCTCTATATTTTTTCATGAAAAATAACATACTTTTATCCTTTTTTTCTTATGCTTTTAATTAGCATTTTTGTTATCATACAAAATAATGGCTTTTGTTGTTATATATTCTTACATATCTATCGTTGTAATTTTCTTATATGCATCTCTAATATTACCTTCCTTCATTCTTCCCCTAAATGAATCTACTTCTACTTGCATGCTTTTGTAAGTGTGTGTGTGCTGAATATTTAGCCAAAATAAGGAATTTTAAGACCCACAAGGGAAAGAATGGAGTTTATTTTTTGTTTAATTTAAACAAACCTAGATGACTTTTGGATAGCACACACATAGGCCTTTACATCTTCTACCTATTCCATATCTTAGAAACTATTTTATGACCTTACTTATGATAGTATGGGTTATACTTAGAATTCATCTTTTCATGAAGAATAGCTGTAACATCTAAAGGGAAATAAATGATAACTATACATATTCCTGTGTTTCATTTCCTACAAGACATCAACAAAGTCTCTTCTGACTCACTCTCAGATAAGGCCAAACTCATTGTCCATCAACTGTCTTCTTTCCTTCACACATTCCTTGATTTTCTTAGTTCATCTTAGTACCATGTCCTCAAAGAAATGGACAAGTATTAGCTGCATACAAAAGGCAGAGGTCAATGCAACTTTAATGCTGGAAACAATGAGTAGGGCCACCAAATGCAGTAACAAACAAATGTGAATTTGAGGGAAAAGGAAGTTGCTGTCCATCTTCCAGAAGTGCTGTTGTAAGGGAGACCCATGCAAACATCTATAATGCTTGCCCCTTATTTTGACAGGAAAGATGACTTGGTTTCCTCCTTCTTTAGTGCTCTTCTCCACAGCTTCAGAGACATCAATGTAGAAATGTGGGTCTGTGCTCATTTTCTCATGGTTTCCACCCATCTTTGTCCCTTATTTGATGAACAGGACCTTCCCTAGCAGTGAGGCACAAGAAATGTGTACAGAGACAAATGTTATTGTGTTTGAAGACAGAAACTGCCCCTACCTAAGATGTCACCAGTTTCATCCAAAATGCTGAAGGGCACTGTCTCAACATCTAAAGAGAACACTGGAAATGTGGACAAGTATAGTTACTATCTGTGAAAAAAAAAAAAAAAAAAAGCAGGCTTTCCTGCAGGAAGCTACAATTTGATGGGTAAGAAACATCTATCCAGGCATCCTTAAACCACACTCTCCATTAAAAGAAGTCATGTGCTTTACCATTCATTTTAGAGGTTGACCTAAGTTCTATGGTATGGTTAAGGTCGGTGGTAGAATCATTGTCTGGGTCATCCTTTGCTAATTGTTCATAGATATGTTTAGTAGGTCAGTGATTGAATTCTGTCCTTTTTCTTTGAATGAGTTTAGTAGATCAGCAGTTGAATTTTATAGATCTTTGATGGTTAAATATAGTAGTTCTTCACTGGTTGAATCTAGTAATTTGTCACTTGGGAGGGTCTGGTGACTCATGATTCATTGTTCCTGGAGGGGAGTTGGTTGATTATACTTGGATATAACTAGTTAAATCTAGTAGATAATTAGTTGTTTCTAGTAGTTATATACTACTAGATTCTAAAAAGTCAGTATTAGACTCAAAACAAGCCCAATAGAAAAAAGTAGCTCCAGTCTTTCCAGTGAGCATGTCTCTGTGATCCCCACCTATTCCTGTTCTAAGCCACTTGGTTAAGGGAAGGAATAAAGTAGCTTTTGGTAGCATGATCTCATCAAACCCTTTCAGTAGCTAAAGTCTTTGGTCTAGAAGCTTTTCAGAGCACATGTGCTTGAGCCTACTCCCCCCTTCTTTGAGGGGTCAGTTGAGGAAAGAACATCTGTGTTATACCATTATCTGTGTGCTGGTGAGATTAGAGCAGAAGAAAAATTCATGACTCACCTCTATAATCCTTTCAGATTTCTGAAAGCCACAAACAAAATTACCAGTGACTAAATTTGAAGAAACCACTTGCCCCTTGTTTAAGCAAGAATGCAATCAACCTCAACATGTTCCATTCCATCTACTTTTCATTTACCAGCCTGTGTCCTGAACTCATTTTAGGACATCCAAAACTCCCCAGCCATAATGCCATAGGTCAGATTATTTCCTAAACATGCACAACTGTGTGGTCTATAGAGAATAAGTCAGGTGTCACAAGGACAGATGGGACTCACTGTGGCAGGAACTATCACTAGCTGAGTCACCAGCATTACTGTCTCTATCTCTCTCTTTACTCCTCATTTTGCTTCATCTCACATGCATGTGTATTGAGTCTAGCCAGCATCCCAGAAAGTGTCACCTGACAGCAGCAGGTAAGTGGGACAGGTCACTCTCTCAAGGTTGAATGAGGAACTCTCCTGAGAAACTGAGTTCAGAAAGAAATAGAGAAGAAATCATTGTGGGTAGAAGTTCCTTTTTTTTCTGAATCTCTAGGAAAATATTTTTCTTGACCAACAGGTTATTGTTTCTATACCAGCCCAGCCCAGATTCAAAATCTGTAACCAAGTTGGCTGCTCATACTCTCTGGCATGACTGAAGCCTACCTTGATGAAGGGCTCCCAAATCCTTACCCTAAATAAACAAAATTTTATGACCCCTTTGGCATCTAGTGAGGATGAGACCACCAGAAATATCTTATCCATTCTGCCCTGATAATGTAAGATCTGGCTTGCTACCTATATATGGTTAATTCAAACTTAAAATGAAATCAGAGCTCAGTCACTCAACTGCCATCATTGCCTAAAACCATAATGATAGAATTATCCTATTTTTACTTAAAACTTTTACCACAGATCAAACTCTCCCACACCTGTTCTGTATTCACTGAAACATACTGACAAACTTCAATTACTATCTCCTAAGGGTTTCAATTGTTTGTGTACCTATGTCCAAACTGGTGAAAGCCACAGCAAGAACACAGAAGATAGAGATTTATTGAACTTTGCAGTGCATCATACTTTAGTCAGAGTTTCAGAATTTAGTGAGTAGAAGGAAGAAATTAGCTCAGGAAGTACTCTTCTTGGCTGTTATATATTCTTCTACTCCATCCCTGAGGGTGGCTATTGATAGTTGGCTAGAGCAAAAATGGAGGTAATGGGATGAATGGAGGACCATCCATGAACCATTGAAGAATGCCCAATGACAGAAGTTAAGAAAAAAGTTAGGGACAACAGGCTATAGCAGGAGGAAGTGACTGATGAGGTCCTTGGTGATATCAGGTGCACAACTCATTGGGATTAGCTCTATTTTACTTTGATGGCCAGGGGGTGCATTTCTGCTATACAATAAGTACCCCTCCAAGATCATGGATGTTCTCTGTTTTTACAAATATTAGCTAGTGCCATATGTCTTTTCTGAGATGGCTTTGTGTCAAAAAATGGGCTGATGGCTATAAGGAAAATCCTCTTGTATACAATACAGATCACACAAGGCAGATCCCTGCAGAGGAATACTGGAGAACTACAAATCGAAATAGTACCATAGCAGAACTGTCTAATAGTGTGTTATGTGGTTCCATAGAAGTGTGAGACAGTGTAATTCTCAACAGGAGCCTAGAAATAGCCCTGTCACCCACCCTTACTCAGGAGTCTGAAGGATTAGTGTTGAAATACCTCCAGATTTTTCAAGGATGCTAGCTTTCTACATGGATGCCAAGAACATGGATTGTGGTTTGGCTGCTGAACAAGACTCCTGTTAGACATTCTTAATAATCTATGACCAGTGTCATTTAAGACAAGTCTGTGCTTTTAGCAGTGATGTAATCCAGAGAAGAGATCAAAAATAGGCAGAAAATTATACTGGGGTTATCTTGTATAAAGCAGCTGCCTAGCTCAGTTCAAATTGCCTCCATGCTATAAGACAGGTCTCCATCACATTCACAAAAGACATCACATCCATTCTTAGAAATTCTAACACCATAAAGACCTGCTCTGTGAATTTTTTAAATTACTTTTCAGGTTTCTATGCTTACAAGTCCACAGGTGATTTTAGAAACCACAATATCACCAATGAATATTGAGAATAATCTCTGTGTAGCACTAGTAAAAACAGCTAACTACTACTGGGTGCATAGATGCAAATCATAGGTATACTCACATAATCCTAACTGAGATCCTAAGATGATCTCATTTTTCTATTCAGGAACAAACAAAACGAAGACTTAGGAAAACTACACTGACCAATATCATGAATCAAGTGACTTGCACTATGGAGGCACAGAGCCAATTCTCAACCACTCTACTTTTGTTCTCCCACATCCCTACCTTCTCAGCATATTGCTTCAATAAATGTGTAACTCTGGATATCAGTTTAATATGATAATTACATTTGCTTTGCTATATATCCAGCAATAGGAAAATAACATTACAGGACAGTACAGTTTAGATTCAGTGCCATACTAAAAAAAAAAATAAGACAGAAAGTTGAGATTGGCTGAGTAGGTAGAGAATGAATCTGAGAGGAGTTCTGGGAAAAATGGGGGCTGAAAATATGATCAAACAGCCAGTTTAAAATTCTCAAAGGCTTAATTAAACAGCATATTATAACTGTATTTAAGACAGTATAAACCTTTAGTACCAGATTGGATTATTAAATATTTCATGCATTATGATGGTTTGGATAAGTTTGGTACCCACAGACTCATGATACTGAATGTTTCTCTTCTATTAGGAGGTAGGTTTGTGACAAGGCCAGGCTGTGGGATTCTCAGATTTTAGACAACCAGGCACAGTTGTGAGTCATGGAAGAGCAGATAGCAGAGGGTTAGGGGGTGGGGGTGCGATTCAGGCTGGGGACAGCATCTCGCCCAGGGCAGAGGCAGGCAGTGTAGGAGGGAAGGGGAATTCCAGATTGTCCTAGCAGGGATTATTGTCCTTGGCTTGGCAGAGGCAGGCTTGGTAGAAGTTGTGGCTTGGAGCACAGAGAGGAGGCCTTCCATGGGTGAATAAAGTTGCTATTGCTCTGTAGACAAAAGCCTTCCCCCATCTTCCTAATGTCAGATCTTGATGAAAGAGTTTATCATTGGAGTAGAAAATGGATGAATAAAATCATACCCAACTTCTCAGGGTCGACTTGAAATTAAATGCCTTTTGCAGTGAGGAATGTTTGTGAAAGGAAACTTATTGGCTAAGCCCTCTGGGCCTCTAGGTACCTCATTAGCATGGAGAACTCTGTTTTGAGCCTACATGACCATAAGTTACATTTCTTTTATGTGAGAAGCACGGCATGTGTTCCAAGTCAGGGGTCTGGCAGGGAGTTGGGAGACACCTAAACCTCAGTTGTGTGCCTATCAAGTCTCTGGGTCTCTACCTGCTCTACCTTACCAAAATTCCTGGCCTTGTTTTACTTCTCACAATTCTTCCTTTTTCTTTTTATAAAAGAGAGGCCTCACTGGAGTGACTGTGTCATTTGTAGTGAAAAATTGGGGTGGGGTAGAATTATAAAAAAAAAAAATACACACACACACAGGCCAGAGGGGTAGAACAACATAAACCAGAGGGGTAACAAGGATGTTGGGGTTTGGACAACAAGAACTTATTGAACCAATTAATTGTTCCATGAGTTGTACAATTTGTGAGGGTATTTACATTAGTTTTAAACAACATTTGATTAATGTATATAGAAATCGTGTTTTCCTTACTATCATGTACATTTTCCCAAGTTCAGTAGCCATTTGACTTTGACAGTAGAGTTCATCTGCAGATGGAAGGCATCATATCTGCCCTCTGTGGGTCTCAGTTGTCATCTGTGGATCTCAGCATGTTTGCCTAGGGAGATTACTGCCAGATGAGGTGTCTGGACAAAGGCAGCTTCATTGTTGCAGCAGGTCCAGGGAGATGGTGGATCTGTGGCAGCAGCACTGTCTTTTTGTTTTGGAGAGATAAACATGTAGGGCAATCACAACAAAGGAGCAGAACCCCAGCAGCGGGTGTCTGCATAGGGTGGGTGGTGTGCATTAAGCCTGTAATAGTTTGTTTGGGAGCACATCAAGATCTGTTGTTATGATCCTACAAAAACAAAGGTATTTAAGAAATTTAGTCCTGGAAGGTATCCTTTACATCTGCTTTGGATGACTGAGGAAGAAAATGTCATGTTAATTATGTATCTGAGATAGGCAGTAACAGCTTGTCTGTAAAAGGAAATTGGTTATTAATTAAGAATTAAATAACGGTTATTAGCATCACTGATTTGATCTGTGGGAGTAGATTAAAAATGACTTTTGAGTCTTAAGAGAAATTTTATTTAGTTTTTTGTCCTACACTTTCATTTTATTTATAGCATAATACTATAAAATAATTTGATATATGAGTTTTAGATTTAACATGGAAAGGTCCTTTCTAGAGATATTAAAGTAAAACAAGGGTCTAGGGAAGTGACTCTGCAATTAAGAGCATTTTCTGCTCTTAAGAGAAATTTTAAATGAATTGAAATGTTTTAGGACAATTTTATGTTAGAGGGCACAAATGCTAGGGAGAAAAATAAGCATTTAGATAAAGAAGCATGGAAATTTTGGCTTAAAAGGCACGAACATTGTTTTAGGTGTTCCTGTTAGGGAGAAGAACAAGCATTTTAGCATTAAAAAACATTAACATTGTTCTGCTTTTTGAATTCTCAGCAACAAGATCTTATCCATTGTCTTTGCCTTTTGGGCCTAGGTGCCTGAGGGGGTATTGAGGAGGGATCTGCTCTGCTTGGCCTCTGCTGTGTGCTGTAGCAGACAGGTACATTTCCTTGTTTTCCCCATGTAATTTCTCTTGGCTGTTATATCCTAAAAGTAGAAAGGAAAGAGAAGAAGCATAGAGGCTTGGTAGCACAGTATCAGAAGGGCCAGAGAAAATGAGAGGCAGAGCCCATACCTGTCCTGCTTCTGTGTCTCTAGCCACAGCAGCTAGCTGCAGTAGCAGCAGCAACAGCAGCAGCCTGCTGGGTGGTGTGAGAGGGCTAGCAGGGTCTGGCTTTTCTGCCCACAGGGGAACACAGGCTGGGAGGTTGCCAGGCAGGGGGAGACAGAGAATGAAGGTTAGTGATGATGGTAACAGGTGATTACATCCAAAATAAGATTCAGAGAATGTAGCCAAGAGTCAACAGGGTGGGAGGAAGGCTGTCCAGGAACAAGAGAGAGAGAGAGAGAGAGAGAGAGAGAGAGAGAGAGAGAGAGAGAGAAAGGAAGGAGGAAGAGGAGGAGGAGGAGGATGAGGATGATAAAAGACACAGGTCAGGGGTTACAATCCTTGAGTTATCTGAAGTTTTGATGTAGGTCTGTATGATTTACCAGAGGGGTGTATGCTTCAACTGGGTATGCTCACATGTACCCACCAAGTCTCCAGGTCTCAACCTGCTCTACCTTACAAAACTTCCTGACATGGTTTTATGTCCCATACCTCTCCTCTCACTATATCTACTTCTCCTTTTTCACTTCAGAAAAAAATGCAGCCTTCTAAAGGATATCAACCTAGAATGGAATAACATGTTATAATAAAACTAAGCACAAAACCTTTATCAAGACTGAAAACACACCGGCTGATCAGGACTGGGGAATCAGTAAAGCCAACTAAAAATCTACATCTCTTCCTCTTCCCTCTCCAAATACAACTCCCTAGTCTCATCCACAGCTTTACAATAAAATACCTTCTGTAGCCTCCTTCTCCCTCTGACCACATTTTCTGTAAAATCTCACAGATCTTCCCTCCTACACTTAGCCCCCAACTCTAGCATGTACTCTTCAACAATTCATAGACCAGTCCTGCTGAGAAACCAGGTAGGCTGTCTATAGACCATTCCATTTCCTCCTGTTCCTCCAGATTCAATTCCCAATCTCATACCCCTTGTTCAAGCAGACTCTCTGTGATGACCTCACTTCATTGTTTCCCTGCATTCCAAGAAGAGAAAATAAGCATAGCCTTGGTGAATACTCTCTCTCCTCTTCCTGTGTGCTCCCTCAGACACTTAGCCTATCCCCATTTCTAAGTGTTAGTCCCTAATATACAGAAACACATTTTACCTGAAACCACTGGGGGCCACAACTATCAGATTCAAAAAAAATTTTTTTATGCCAAGCAGCATTCATGTACCACACTCTTCAAAACACCTACCAAATGAACACAAGTACAGAAATCAGCACCTAGGTCTAAAATCAACCCAATACCAGAGGTCTAGAAGATCAGTTTAAAAACACAATCAATAATAGTCACGGCAATATGTCTCCCAGCTATCCTACCACAGTGGGCCATGAATATTCTAACAGACTGAAGCATAAGAAAAAAAAAACTTTAAAATTGGCTATATGAAGAAGATAGAGTTCCTTAAAGAGGATATTAATAAATCTTTTAAAGAAATCTAGGAAAACACATACAGTTGAAGCGAACAAATAAAAATGTTCCTGAAAAGAAAAAGGAAATAGAATCAGTAAAGAAAACCAAAATGGAGGGAAATATGGAAAAGAAAATTTTAAGAATTGAAATAAGAACTACAGTGGCAAATATCAGAAGATGTGATGACAGAATTTCAGGCACTGACAATAGGATAGAAGAAAAAGATATATTGGGCAAAGGGGGGAAAAGTACTTGTTAAATATAAAGAAATTCTCACAAGAAACATCCAGGAAATCTGGGACACTATAAAAAGAACAAACCTAAAAATAATAACAATAGAGGAAGACAAAGCACAGCTAGAAACCCCAGAAATGTTTTCAATAAAACCATAGAGGAAATGTTCTATAACTGATGAAAGGATATGTCTATAAAGATATAATAATATGTAAGATACCTAATCGATACTGGGATAATTTTTAACAACAACAAAAAAAATCCCCATCACCACATTATAAAAAAAACATGCACACAAAAGAAAGAAAGAATATTAAAATTGATAAGAGTAAAGAGCCAAATAATATGCTTGCTTGAGCACACCAGAATTTCAGGATCCCAGAAACAATCTGACTCCCAAGAGCTATCACAACCAGGACCTCAGGATCACAGAATTACAGAGACAGCTGGAATCTGAGGAGTTCTGACACAACCAAGATAACAGGACAGACAGGCTCCAGTCAGAGACAGTGAGTGAAGGTAGCAATAGACATATACCAGATGTTGAAAGGCAAGCACAAGAACATAAGCAACAGAAACCAAGGTTTCTTGGTATCATCAGAACCTAGTTCTCCCACCATAGCAAGTCCTGAATACCCTATGACACCAGAAAAGCAAGATTCAGATTTAAAATCTCTTCTTATGATGATGATAGAAGACTTTAAGAAGAATATAAATAATTCCCTCAAAGAAATACAGGAGAACACAAGTAAACAGGTAGAAGCCCTTAAAGAGGAAACACAAAAATCCCTTAATGAATTATGAGAAAACACAACTAAGCAGGTGAAAGAATTGAACAAAACAATTCAGGACATAAAAATGGAAGTAGAAACAATTTTTAAAAATCACAAAGGAGACTACCCAGGAGATAGAAAACCTAGGAAAGAGATCAGGAGTCATGGATAAAGTCATAGAAGAAAACAAAGATTCCCAACTTAAAGGGCCCATAAATATCTTCAACAAAATTATAGAATGTGCAGTCACCAAAGGCAGACCCTGATGTGGATGCCAAGAAGTGCATACTGACAAGAGCCTGATATAACTGTCTCCTTAGAGGCCTGCCAGAGCCTGAAATATACAGAGGCAGATGCTCACAGCTAACCATTGAAGTAATCTTGGGGTTCCCAATGAAGAAGTTAGAAAGAAGACTGAAGGAGCTGAAAGGGTTTGTGGCCCCATGGGGAGAGCAACAATACCAACCAACCTGAGCTCCCAGGGTCTAAACCACCAGCCTGGGAGCACATAAAGAGGGACCCATGGCTCCAGCTGCATATGTAGGGGAGGATGAACTTCTTAGGAATAGGTGGGAGAGGAGGTCCTTGGTCCTGTGAAGGCTGGATGACCCAGTGTGGGGGACTTTGAGGGCTGGGAAGTGAGATTGGGTAGGAGAGTGGGGTTACATCCTCATAGAATCAGGAGAAGGGGGAAAGGATAGGGGGTTTCTGGGTGAGCAGGGAATGGGGAAAGGAGATAACATCTGAAATGTAAATAAAATATCCAATAAAAAAATACCTTTCTACTAATTCATCTCTATAGAGGATGCTCAACTGAAAACTCTAACAAGAGGGAGGTAACTACATTCAAGAAAACATAAGAAATCAATCTCTCACAAACAGTACCACCTCCAACATCAAAATAACAGGAAATAACAATAATGAATCACAAATATCTCTCAACATCAATGAAGTCAATTCACCAATAAAGAGACACAGGTTAACAGAATGGATGCATAAGCACAATCTATTATTCTGTTGCATACAAGAAACTCATGTCAGCAACAATGATAGTCACTACCTCAGAGTAAAAAACTAAAAAAAAAAAAAAAAAAAAAAAAAAAAAAAAAAAAAAAAATGATTTTCAATCAAGGGACCCAAGAAACAAGTTGTGGTAGCCATTCTAATATCTAATAAAGTAAATAATTAACCAAAAATAAACACAAAAGACACTTCAATAAGCAATGAAGGAAACATTATACTCATCAAGAAAAAAAAATCCACCAAGATACCATCTGAATTCTGGACAACTATGCCCTAAATGCAAGGACACCCACATTTGTAAAATAAACTTTACTAAAGATCAAATCAGCCATTGAATCCCACACAATAATAGTGGAAGACTGTAACACTCTACTCTCACTGACAGACAAGTCATCAAAATGGAAAACAAAGAAACAATAAAACTAACAGAATTGTGAAGAGATTTAACAAATATCTACACAACTTTTCATCTAAAAACAAAATAATATACCTTCTTCTCAGCACTTCATGGAACTTTCTCCAAAATTGACTATACAATCATAATCTGTCACAAAAAAAAAAGCCTCAACATATATAAGAAAATTGAAATATCCCTTTGCATTCTATCAAATCACCACAAATGAAGGCTGAACTTCCACAGCAACAGAAATAAGAGAAAGCCCACATGTTCATCGAAACTGAATAACTCTTTATTCAAACATTAATTGGTCAGAAAAGAAATAAAAGTATTAAAGGCTTTCTAGAACTCAAAGAAAGTGAAGGTACATTATGCACAAACTTTTGAGACACAAGGAAAGCAGTAATAAAAAGAAAATCTAGATCACTAGCTCATTTCATAAGAAATTGGAGAGATCTTATACTAGCAACTTTGACCAACATACCTAGAAGCTCTAGAACAAAAACAAGCAAATACATCCAGGAGTAGACTGCAGGAAATAATAATACACAGGGCTGAGATCAATCATTTAAAACAAAGAGAACAAGAAGAAGAATTAACAAAAACCAAGAGTTACTTCAGTGAGAAAATCAGGAAGAAAACTAAAACCTTAGCCAAACTAACTAAAAGGTACAAAGACATTATCCAAACTAACAAAATCAGAAATAAAAAGGGAGTCCTCATTTAAACAAATAATAAATTGGCTGAGAAAGAAAATAGGAAAACAAAACTCTTCAAAATTGCCACAAATAATATAAAATATCTTGGTGTAACTATCCAAGCAAGTGAAACATCAGTATGACAATAACCTCAAGTCCCTACAGAAAGAAATCGAAGAAAATATTAGAAAATAGAAAGATCTCCCATGCTCATGGTAGGATTAACATAGTGAAAATGGCATCTTATAACAGCTCTCTACAGATTCAATGCAATTCCCATCAAAATTCCAACACAATTTATTATAGACCTTGAAAGAACAATTCTCAACTTCATATGAAAAAACAAAAAAACTAAGGATACTCAAAACAATCCTGAACAACAAAAGAACCTCTAGAGGAATCACTATCCCTGTGGGGAGCCGACAGAAGGCTGCTATCATCCTTGCAGCCATCTTGAGCCATATACCCTGACAGGAGACTTGTTTACAACAGCCTACAACAGCTGAGCACACTCTGATAACATCTTGTTTTAGATGCCCAGGATCTTCCTTTGGGTGTGTGAGACTTAAAGGTGTGAGACTTAAAGGCATGACTTAGAAATAAGACATATAAAAGGCAAGAGCCAGACAGAAGAGGCACTTGGAAGGTAACTTGTAACTCAGAACTTAGGACTTGGAACTGGGAGAGTAGCAACAATGAACTAGGATTAGGACCTGAGACTTAGACTGGGAAGGGATTTGGAGAGAAGAAGAGAGACTGAAAAATAAATGGGATTGGATCAACTCTGTCTGGTCTCCATTCTTCTCATTCACCCTCAATCTCTCTCTTGCTGAACCCCGACCCACGAACTGGAGCAGCTTGGGGCAGTGCGGGCTCTAACAACTTAGACCCCAAGGCTTCTGGCAGTGCAAGTTCCAACACTGATAGAGTGGCTCCCAACATTTTGGCCCCCAAGTGTGGGGCAGAGTGGTTCTTGACATATCCCTGTACTAAAGCTGTATTACAGAACAATAGTGATAAAAACTGGATAGTATTGATACAAAAACACACAGGTTGATAAATGGAATAAAGTCAAAGACCCAGAAATAAATCCACTCACCTATGGACACTTGTTTATTGACAAAGAAGCCAAACTATGTAATGGAAAAATTAGAACATCTTCAACAAATGTTGCTGGTCTAAAAGGATGACTGTATATAGCAAAATGCAAACAGATTCATATTTTTCACCCTACACTAAACTCAAGTCAAAGTGATCAAGGACCACAATATAAAACTGTATACACCAAATCTATTTTTAAAAAAGTTAGAAATAGCCTTGAGTGCATTTGCACAGAAGACAATTTTCTGAAAAGAACACCAATGGCTCAGGCCTTCATATCAATAATTGATAAAAGGGACCCCAGAAAACTGAAAATCTTCTATAAGGTAAAAGATACTGTCAATACAACAAAACATCTTCCCAGAGATTGGGAAAAGACCTTCAGTAACCCTAGATCTGACAGAGAGCTAATATCCAAAATATACAAAGAACTCAAGAATTTAGACTCCAACAAACCAAATACTGTCATTTTAAAAATGGGTTTCAAAGCTAAACAGAGAATTCTCAACAGAGGAATCTGTAATGGCCAAGAAGTACTTAAATATTCAACATCCTTAGTTATCAGGGAAATTCAAATCAAAACATCCCTGAGATTGCACCTTCCACCAATCAGAATTGTTGAAATTACAGACTCAAGTAATAGTGAAAACTGGCAAGAATGTGGAGGAAGAGGAACACTCCCCCATTGCTGGTGGTATTTCAAACTTGTACAATCACCATGGAAATCAACTTGGTGGTTTCTCAGAAAATTGGAAATAGTTTTACCTCAAGACTCAGCTATACTGCTCCTGAGCATACACCCAAAAGATGCTCCATCATACCACAAAGACATGTGCTCTACTACGTTCTTAACAGCTTTATTTATAATACCCAGAAACTGGAAACAACCTAGATGTCCCGCAACTGAAGAATGAATATGAAAAATGTGCTTCATTTAAACAATGGACTACCATGTAGCTTTTAAGAACAAGAATATCATAAATTTCACAGGCAAATGGATGGAACTAGAAAATGCCATCCTGAGTGGGGTAACCCAGACTCAAAAAGTACAAACATTGTATGTACTCATGCATAATGTGATACAACTTGAAATAGAGTATTACTCTTCCATTAAAAAAAAAAAAACTGAAATCATGAAATTCACAGGTAAGTAGATAGAACAAGAAAAGGAAATCACCCTAAATGACATATCCCAAACTTATAAAGAAAACTTACATGTGGATATTAGCTGTTCAGTCAATGGCAACCAACTTACAATCAATCAGTACAACCAGAGAGGTAAAGTATAGAATAAGGAACTTTGGGGATATGCAGATAAATTTCCCTAAAGAAAATAAAATAAATAGCTATGAATGAATGGGTTAGGACTAACCCTTCTATAGAAGGATCAAGTGGAAGAGAGACAATAAAGGGAAAATGCTAAGAGATACTCAAAATCAAGGACCATTTGAGGGGTACTATGGAATCCTAATATGATAGAAGCTTCCTAAAGTATAAATATATAAAATATAAATGAAATTGCCAAATAATGGGAGTGACAGAGCCCTAACTAGCCATCTCTTGTCAGTAAATATAAGCTTCCAACTCTGGGATTATGTTGACCAAACAGGTCCTATGGGGACACTAAAACAACCCAGGCCGGTATCAATACTAGTTGTTCTCCACAAACTGACAGCAAAGCTCCATTGCTAAATACAACACCTAGACATCTCCGTAAACATGAAGAAGACTGTGCCTACATAGAGCCTTAACACTTATATACTAGCATCTTTGGTATGTGAAGGTAATAGGCAAGCTATCAAAGAAAAGTCAATACCAAGCTAGCCATGAATCCTTTGATCTACAATGATGTCTTATATACAACATATGATAGGGCAATGGTGGCATAAATTTTGTGGGAGTAACTAAACAATATCTGATTTGACTAAGACCAGATATCCCAGGGACCCATAGTAAAACCAATTTATGCTGTTCTAAAAAAATAACAATAAAAATGGCTTGGCATTCAGAATCAATGAACTGATACATAGAACAGTGCCTTTCTCAGTCTTCATCAGAGAAGCATTCACCTGTATCTGATGGGAACAAATACACAGATCCACAGACAGATAATATATACAAACTGAGTGCCCTTGGAGCACTCAGCCCTAAAAGGGATGCCTCTATCAAATTTCTCTCCACAGGGTTAGGGAAGCCAGAGGAAGAGGAGATGAAAAGAGTGTAAGAGCCAGAGAGAATGAATGATAAAAAAAATTCCAGTAAATCAACATGATTGACACACAAATAAATTCACAGAAACTATCAGTATGCACAAAGCATGCATTGGTCTGCTCCCAATCAGTCCTGGAACTGAAAGAAATGGAAACCTGTCCCTAACACAAATTGTGTCCCTAACACAAAAGCAATATTCAAAATAGGAGTACAGACCTCAGGCCATGGGTAATTTTATCAGCAGTATGTACTGCATCAATGCTCAGCAGAGCAGCATTCTTGAAATTCATAAGCTAATTTTATAAAGTTAAAACATCCAGAGAGATGTTAGAATTACAAGAATGGCATATATAGCTTAATTATGCGAGCCCTTTTTGTCTTTGGAATATTTTTATTCCTGCCCATCGTGTCAAAGCTTGTCTTTAACAGTATCAACATGTTGGCAGCCAACGTACATGGCTTGAACCTGAAAATGGGCCCCCAGATATAGGTATTAAGTTAACAGGCTGGCAAACCAAGGATGGGTAAGATTCTGCAGAGAGCCTTACCAATCTAAAACAGAACTGCATTGCTTTGGATAATGCATATTCCATGACAGGTAAAAAAGGCATTCTTGTCAGAATGACCTAAGACAGGCTGAGTCTTGTCAATGAAATAAAAAAGGAGGGAGGTGGAGAGCCTTTGGGGCTGCTTGGCAAGAATCTGGCATGGGCCAAGGACAAGGAAGTGGGTTTCAGGCGGAAATCTGACATTAGGCTAGAACAAAGAAGAAATTACAGGCAGGAATCTTAATCTTAGGCTAGAACAAAAAAGTACTTTCAGACAGGATCTATATTTTAGGCCAGAACAAGAAAGTAGGCTTCAGACATAAAAATGACTTTGGGCTAGGACAGGAAATTTGGCTCAGATAATTTGCTCATCCTGATAAGCCCTTAGAAACAGTGATCACAGGAGTGCTCATGGAATTTTGTTGATTGCCTTGCTTGTTCTTTGACTAATTGTGTTTATTGTCTTACTTGTTCCTTGACTACTTGCATCTATTGTATTGCTAGTTCCTCAACCTAGAACTGATCTGAATACTTGCATGCAGTTAAAATGGCATAAAAGCCAAAAGGAGGAGAGGGGTGGGATTGGGAGTCCTAGGGAGGGGAAATGGGGAAAATGGATGACATCTAAAATGTAAATAAATATAACATCCAATAAAAGAGCAATATCCAATTGAAATCCACTTGCAATTGAAAATTAATATTTTTCAGGTGTTCTTCACTGGGGGGAAGACTACTCTTCAATGTAGGCTTCCTGCCCAACAGTAGAGAGGCAATAGTAAAGGACTTCAGAGGGATATTTGGAGGTTCCATTTCTCATAACATTGTGCCAGAGCACTTCCTTTATATATACTGTATTTCATTTGTTTGTGTTTCATTCCTTTTTTTTTTCTGTTCTCATTTTGTCCTACAATTCCTTTGTATATATATTATGTCTTCCAGATTAGTGTTTTTATGGGATTCTGGAGTGTGTGAACAAGTGTATCTCTATTTCTTATGCTTTTTTATTGGGTACTTTTCCTTCTGTTTCTGCAGTTTGTCCAACTCCAAAGTGCTTGTTTTTGTCTTGTCATATTCTAATCTATTCTATTATATCATATCATATTATACTTCTTAGAGCCTGTTTGTTCACTAATGAGAGACAAAAGGAGTAGATCTGGGTAGGGGAGTAGGAGAGAAGGAAATGAAAGGAGGAGTAGAAATGGAAAAGGTATTCAAGTTATATTATGTGAGAAAAAAATTATTAAAAGGGAAAAAACCTTATGCTATCACAAACTTCAGAAATTTACAGACGTGAAAGTTCTGTATGTAAAATGCTTTGGATTCAACAAGCAATTTTCTAATAAAATTCATGACATTAAAATTTTTACTGAACAAGATGCTTAAAGATTAAATGAAATAAGTATTACATTCATTTTGGTTTTATTATGTTGTTTTAGTAGTCATCTGTGTGGACTGAGATTGTTCAACACTGACGTAGAAACATGTGTTCTTAGTCACTGAGGGAAATCCTGTTACATTTATTACTGTCATAAGTGTAAGAGCTCATTAAATGGACTGTGAGCATGTGTATGTTTGTGTGCATGTGTGTACACACATATATAAACCTACCCAAACACACACATAGACACATACACATACCTATATAATTTGATGAAATACTAGAATTAGAAGAAATTGATTATTCAGTCAAGAGTAATAAAACAACATAGTGAAACTCTAGCATGCCGAAATTACAATAAAAGTGAAACAGAATTTTAAACAAATCTGGGTGTTGTGTTCAATAAATAAATGAAAAAAGACGAATTAAATTAAGTAACAAAGAAACCATGAAAGATAAAATACATCACAATTTGTAGGTCTGCTAAATGCTACCAATGCTAAATAAAGAAAGTCAGTAATAGAATGTACAGTAATGAAATCAGGTCTCAAACATATTGTGTACATAAAAAGAACAATATTCCTTCTTAATGTTTTGTATCTCTCATCCCCCCTCCTCCTCTCCCTGTCTCCCTTTCTCTCTCCTCTCCTTCTCTCTCTCTCTCTCTCTCTCTCTCTCTCTCTCTCTCTCTCTCTCTCTCTCTCTGTCTCTCTCTCTGTCTCTCTCTCTCTCTCTCTCTCTCTCTCTCTCTCTCTCTCTCTCTCTCTCTCTGTGTGTGTGTGTGTGTGTGTATACATGTGCATGCAAGTGCCTGTACAGGAGAAGAGAGGATCAGATCGTATAATATTGCAGTGGTGAACTGCCCACCTTTCATTCTAGGAGCCAAACTCTAATCCTGTGGAAAAGTAGTAAGCAGCTCATGAGACATCTCTATAGCCCTCCAAATTTTAGTTGTTATTTTATTATTAATTACATTTGTATCTATCTTAAAGTTTTATTTAATTTGTATACATTTGTATATATGAGTATGTATGTGTGTATGTGTGTGTGAGATGTGTTTGCATGTGGAGTGCAGTCTGTGTGTGGTGGGGGGTGAGGATTTGAGGTGTGCGTAGTATGCACATGTGTGGTGTGTGTGTGGGTGTGTGGGTGTGTGTGTGTGATGTATGTGTATATGTGCAGTGTATGTGTGTGGGGTATGGGAGAACGGAGCTGTAGTGTGTACGTGTGGTGTGGGAGTTGTAGTGTTGAGGGTATATGTAACGTGTATGTGTGTGAGAGTGAAGTATATGTGTATGTGAATGTGTGTGTATGTGTGGTATGTGCATAGATGTGTAAACGGTTATGTGTGTGTGTGTTGTGTTATAATGTGTGTATATTTGATTGTGTATGGGTTGGTGGTGGTGGTGATGGTGGTGGTGATGTGTGTGTGCGTGTGTGTGCGTGCGTGCGTGTGTGTGTGTGTGTGTGTGTGTGTGTGTGTGTGTTTGTGTACCTGTTCCTGCTACAATGCACAGGAGGTGGCTGGTGGACAGCTTGCACAAATCAGTTGTCTTCTTGAAGCATGTGAGTCCCATGGAACAAGCTCAAGTTATCAAGTGTGGCGAATCAGTTGTATGAGACAAAAACCACCAGTAAGTTTATTTTGTGTTTATCATCTATCCACTTCAAAGCTGGGGTTTTCTATAATAAAAGGTTAATGAACTCACTCGAGAAAGATGAAATTTTTCTTTGCAACTGGGATCAAGTTGCTACTAGCTCCTTGGTTAGGGATGGGAGGCAGTGTGCACTTCTCCTCAATTCTGTGATACCATCTGGTGGACGCTTTGTAGGCCCTGTGCATGCAGACACAGTATCTGTGAGTTTTTATGTGTATCAGTGAGTTGTGGAAAGCTTCTGCTGCGCCCTAAAGATGGTGCCTACTGCCTTAGCCCTCTTGGGGGAAGAAGTCCTTATTTGGTGAGGAGGTTGCACTTTGCCGGTAGCCTGATCTCTCGTCATGAGTGTGAACCTATGGTGGAGCAAAACGTAGTATGGGCTGATGGGCAGTCCACTGGAGGCTACTTAAGCTGCACTCACGGGAGGCACGGGGGCACACCCCTTGATCTTGTAACTGAAAGGCAATTCCTGAGTAAAACTGTCTCTGGAAGGAACTGGTGTGCTAGTCTTTCTTCCCTGCTGGTCAGGGTGGTCGGCGCGGCACAGTGAGTGACACTCTTTCCTTGTGTCATTCATCATCTCTGGCTCTAACAATCCTTCTGCCTCTTCTTACACATAGATCCTGGAGCCCTAATGGAAGAAGGTTTCAAAAACACATCCCATAGAGGACTGAATACTTCATTATCTCTCACTCTTTCACAATATCCAGTTGTGTAAACCAATATTGTTGAATGTAAACCTATAATTTTTAAAAACATGTGTGATTTAAATTATGTTTCTAAATCTTCAAAACATTGGAAGTTACTACTTTAAATATTGTTTTTAACAGAATAATACAGGAAAGTTTTATTATTTCAATAATGCTATCTTTATTCTGACATAATACTTGTTACAAACAGTATATACTCATAATCATAATAAGAAGAAAATAAAAATATATACATATGTTTTCCATGAGGATTTTTAGCAATGAAAATTTTAAAATAGCCATAATACTTTTCTGACTTTTTAATATTAGTTGTCACTATTCATGAAATTTCTTAAATAGTACCAAATTTAACAAGTATGTAGGTCTTTTCACAAATTCTCTAAAGTTATAGAACTAAGTTTTTGAGTAATATGCTTTACTAATTTAGTTTTTATTTTGAGGCAGAAACATAATGGTCTCTAGAAAGGAAATATGTCTCCAAGCAATCAGCTTAGCAGGCCCTGTCCCCTCACCACAGTGTTGTGAATGCTCACTATGCTGAGTCAAGAGGGTGAGAACTGAGGCTCTGCGGACAGGTCTCTTTTTAGGAATGAAGAGGTACAAATTCTATGGTTCACCAAGTTCATCACATCACAACAAACAATAAAGGAAGAATGTGACAGAAACTGCTCTGGGATGTAGGCCTTGATCTCAGATAAAGACTCAGCATCTTTGATAAGTAAGTGACATCTCAGCACAGCTGCTTCTCTTGTTCTGGCCTCAGCAGTCAGTCAACCTCTACCACTCATTTAGAGGACATTCTGGTCATCATCTCAGTTCTCTCAAGGTGAAAGTTCAGACACAGGGGCTGCCTACTTGACTCCCAGAATTCAAATGAACATACTCCAAAACCCAGGGAACTTTTCATCTTGTTGGCTCAAAGAATCTACTTCCTTATGGTACTTCTAAAAGAAAGAAATGAGGCTCCATCAGGGCTAAGCCTTCAATCCCTAGGACCCACACTGTAAAAGGGGAAAACTAACATTTGCCAGTTGTCCTATTACTTCCACACAGGGGCTATGGCACTTGAACAAATAAAAATAAATATAGAGAATGAATCAATACTACTTCTGGAAATTAACAGTAAATATTTAACAGAGAAATTAAATATTTAAAGGGAATTCATAAATGTGGGGAGCTGGCAGCAATGACACAGAGAAGAGAGAATGAATGTTGAGTGGGAACCGTTCTGTCTTTCCAGAATTGAGTAATCCAACTCACACTGCAGTAAGATAAGGACAGAAGGGGCAATGTCATGCTGCTTTGAACCTTTGTATAATCAACTTTCAGCTTCCTCTCCTGAAACTTAGCATGCGTTTGTAACCAGGTAAAAATGATCAAATCAGTGTTTCCTGCCCTAAATCCTGAGAAGTAGAATAGCATTTAGATACATAAAATTACTAGTTCAAAGGTTGTAATTTTTCAGAAAATGATCATCAGTATATTGTAAAGTTATTATAAATTAATATGTGATCAGTAAACAGAATTAGTATGGAAATTTGTAAGTCTGTGCTACTTTTGGCATAGTAGACTATGAAGAACAATCACAAGGTACTGAAAAACACAATTACTAACACCCTTGTTAAGACATGGGTGTTATAAAAGACTTGAGAAGAGACTGGAACACTTGACAGATATTACTGTAGAGATTAATTTTTTAATGTTCTACAGGAAGATATCTGTAAGGCAATACTTTAAGCCTTCTAGGTAAATTCTGTGGTTATTATTATAGAAATTTTATATAAAATGGTTCAGACTAGTTGCCTAGTTATATTGCAGAATTGAAGACAAAAGCTTCTTTAATCCCTGGAGGCTTGGGCATGCTGTCTACAAATTGGTTTAAGATAAACAGAGGGAGGAAATCCTTTGGCCAATGACAACAGCTGTCAACTTGAAGACAGAATGCTATGTTTAATAATGATATTTCCTGGTCAAGAAAACATGACATTTGACCATAGTTATTGAAAGGCTGCAGATGTGACTGGAATCCAAGTCAAAGAGAAGAAGATGCCTGGTCCCAAATATTGTGGGCCATGCCACTGCTAATGTCCTCAAACTAAACCATGAAATAACAGCTGTCATGAACTTTACTGAAAACTAGAACAAAATTTTCACTAAAACATCCTGCCTGTGCATCTAGCCTCTACTTTTCTCATGAACTTTTACTATTTGTTCCTCTTCGCCAACGTGTTACTAATTCTGATAATTTATTGAGCAAATTCTCTTCACTATGATGCCCTAAGGATTTCCTTTCACGTGTTCATGTGGCAAAGATCTCATTTCAGACCCTGTTCCGGGTGGAATTTGGAATAATCAAAGTCTGCTGAGGTTAAGCCTCTGCTACCATTGGTGCTCCACAACAATAAGGACTGGTCGTTCATATTCACAGTCCATTCCATCATTCCCTGTTGCTTGCACTACTTTTTGTGCAAAGCTGGGAACACACTGGGTTTCTGATTCCTAGCTGTTGGATGATATTCTTTGCATTCAGGTTAATGGTAGCATGTAGTTTTATGTAGCATGTTCCCAGGGCTTTCTGGGTTTGTTGTGTACTTAGTCAGTATTAGGTGATATTTTTAAATACTCACATAATAAGCTTCAGTTGCCAATGCCTTTCCAGAATCTCATTACAATTAAAAAATCACATCACTGTAGTTTATGTTTTACCTGATTTTAACTAAATGAAAATGAATTTTATTTAATCTTCAGTTACACAATTTATACAACCGAACAAAAATCATTATTTCTGATGATAATAGAGTTTTTCTCAGAGTAGTGAAGATTTTAGGAGACAAAAACAAAATCAAAAATCAAATGTTGGAAACTTAGATATATAATGTGTTTGTATGTAACCTTTATTCAAATTCTTTAATAGTAATTTTAAATGAATAAAATTAACTAGCGTTCAGCAGAATTAAAAGTGTAAAAGCATGTAGTCTTGTGTTAATCAAGGTGTGTATCCTTATCATTTGACATTTGAACATGGGAAAGTTAAAGAATATTTATATACAGAATGATGTAAAGAATGACATAGAACTAGAAATGACAGTAAAAAAGAAAGATGCATGAGATCATCCAAAGATGTAAAGCTGTATGTATCAAACACCATAATTCTGAACTAGACAAAATAAGAAGTTGGAAGCAACAGTAAACATATAATACATTTTGAAAGATTGTCACTAATTTGTGGGATGAAAGTCATTTATTTCAAAGAATAGTTCTATTTGGAAAGAGACTTATTTTCTTATGTAAAGGTTAAAAGGAAGGGAGAATGTCAGACTTAGAAGTGCATGAGTGTAATCCCAGTACCTGTCAAGATCACAGTTTGATCTACTTGTGGGCATTCCAGGTCAACTAGGGATATGTAGTGAGACTGACTCAGACAAACAAACTGAGAGAAGGACATGTTAGTCCTAATTACCTCTGAAACTTGTTAGAGAATCTGACTGTGTAGATATTCATGCTCATTTGTGTAGTTTGGTGAAAATGTCCTTTTGTTCTGATAAAAACAAATTGGTGATAGCAGGTTACTGGATCTTGGAAAATGATGCCAAATGACCTCTAAGCATATAATGTTGCAATCTATTCTATTACTATTTCCTCATGTTTGGTTACTATTCCTCTATCCAGAATCAAATATCAGAGTGAAATATTCACTCCATAATTAATTCAACAAGCCTATTCATGTCTAAATTACTTTCTTCTCACTGAGGCTTAATCTGCTGCTGACTGGTGAAGGCTCTTCTTCTACTGGCTTCACACAGTTATGCTGGGGTCATCTTTCCCAAAAGTGCTGTTTCCAAGAGATCAGAAGTTTTCCCTCATGTTTTCAACCTCTTAATAAATCATAGAACTAATGAGAAAATAGAATCAAACCCCTAACAGAAAACTCATTCAACAACCTAAATTTCAATGTGAAGAATAATGATTCCAGAAAAAAAAATGCATCCCAGGATCCATAACACAATAAAATGTGGATGTTGCCATGAAGGGACATGTAAAGCGTTGTCTGAGAGATAAAGATTAGTAGATATTTTCCTCCTGTTTCTCATTGGATGACAGTGTAAGTTGATGAGGATGGTCGTGCTTAGAGCTTAGCACTTAACAATTTTCATGGAAAGAAAGATTAAATCCCGTAAGTATCAGAAAAAGAGCAGAACCAAAGACAGCAAGAACAACAAGAATCAGCAGAAGAGTATAGCAAACAGAATGACTTACTACTCGTTTTTGAGACAAAAATAAAACAAGGCCACAGAATTACAGAACATCAATAGGGATGGGCACTCACATCTATATTCTTAATACTTAAGACCTGCAGTGAGAGGACAGAAGACAACATCCTGGGGGTCCTGTGTAGTAGTTTGAATATGCTTGACTCAGGGAGTACCACTATTATGAGGTGTTTTCTTGTTGGTGTAGGTGGGTCCTTGATAGGAAGTGTGTAACTATGGGGAAGGGCTTAGAGACACCCCCACCAGCTGCCTGGGTGAAAGTCTCTTCCTGTTACCTTTGGATAAAGATGTAGAACTCTTGGCTCCTTCTCTAGCATCATGTCTGCATGCATGTTGCCTTGCTTCATGCTAGATGACAATGAATTAAACTTGTGAAACTGTCAGCCAGCCCCAATCAAATGTTTGCCTTTACAACCTGTGCAAGTCTAAACCATATGACATCACAGCAGAGATTTTTTTTTTAATATTGAAAAATGTGAGGTAGAAATCAGTTGCCCAAAATACCCAGTGTCAACCTCAGACTTGCATATGAATAAGGTCAAACATCCATGCACACACACACACACACACACACACACACACACTTAAATTAATAAGTTCCTTTTGCTTGTCAATTTCAATTTTCCACAAAATGTCTGGGTTTGGTATAACCTAGGAGGAAGTTGCAATAGAAAATTGTCTGGATTAGGTTTTTTAACATACCTGTGAGTTATTTGTTCATTTGGGTTAACTGATGTGGGAAGACCCAGTTTATTTCACTTATTTATTGATTTTACTTTTACTGCCATGTGTGTGTGTATGTGTCTGTGTGTGTGTGTGTGTACACCTCTATGTGTCTGTGTATGTGAGGGGTTATGTGGGTGTGGGGGTGTTCCACATGTATTTGGATGCTCTATGAGACCAGAAGTGGATGCTGGATCACTTTTAACTTAAGTTACAGGCTATTGTTAGTTGCTTGACATGGTGCTGGAAATCAAACTCTGGTCCTCTGGAAGAACACTTAACATTTTTACCTGCTGAGAGATCTATCGGCATGGTTGACCCATTCTAAATATTGAGGCTCAATTTTACATGCAGACGCATAATCTGAATTAACAGGAGAGGGAAGACTGAACATTCACTGCCTTTTCTAAAAAGCATTCACTGCCTTTTCTAAAAATTAAAATTACAAATTTGTGTGTGTGTGTGTGTGTGTGTGTCTGTGTCTGTGTCTGTGTCTGTGTGTCTGTGTGTCTGTGTGTTTGTGTGTGTGTTCAATGTGTGTGTTGGAGATGTGGAGGTCTTAGAAGAACATGGAATGATTAGTCCTGTCCTTCTACTTTCACACAGGTTCCTGGAATCTAACTCAGGTATTCATGTTTGCATGGTAGATGCTTCTATCCACTAGCCTACTCTCCACTTCTTGTCTATGAATACAGAAAGACCTGCTTCTGACTCCTGCTGACCCATGCTCTTGTGTCTGTGATTTTCCCAGAGTCTTGGATTGTGAGCTGCAATTGTGAGCTATGATAAATTTACTGATTTGTTTTCAAACTAGTTGAGAGAGACAAAGTGACAGAGAAAGAGAGAAAGTGAGAGTGAAAGTGAGTGAGACTAAGAAAGACAAAGAAATGATGGAATAGGAAAGAGGGAGACAAGAGTTGGGGAAAGGGATAAGGAAAGAGAAACAGAGAGATCATAAAAGCTAAAAGGCCTATGAAGGATTTATGAAGGCAAAAGAGAATCTCGAGAGATGAGTTCCAACTTCCTTCACTAAGCTTCGTTGCTTTAGACATAGGATTTATACCATTCAGAGTGATTACCATCCTTACCTATCTTTATAGCTTATAAAAATAATAGTTAAATGTAACGCCCGAGCTGCCCCACGTTGAGCGGCCAAACTGTAATGGCCCGCTCTGTTCCGCAGGTCCGGGTCTAGCAAGAGAGAGTGTGGGGCAAGCGACTCAAAGAATGGAGACAAGACAGAGGGTCTGATCAAGTCTAAAGTCTTTTTATTGTGTCTCTCTCTCCTTTATTGTCTCTCTCATTGTCTCTTCTTGATGTCTCCTCTATTGAAGGGAAATCTGGGGTATTTATAGGCTTTTGCCACGTGCCTTGTAAGTGCGTGGATAACATGTGCCTTGCAGGTGTGGATATGACATAAGCCTTAAAGGCGTCTATAGCGTGGATAGCACGTGCACCGAGTGCCTTGCAGGCATGGATACTATGTGCGCCTTGCAGCTGGGGGCAGTAAATAGCAAAACAAAATATGTGGGATATCAGAGTGTGCTTCAGCTGTTGTAGGCTGTTGAAAAACAAGTCTCATGTCAGGGTATATTGCTTGAGATGGCTGCAAAGCTGATAGTCACTTTCTGCTAAAAGTCAGCTCCCAAAAGTTAAACACAGGATTGTGTATCATTTTCATTGCAGGAAGTGTAGAGTTTCTAAAAAAAAATCCAAAGGAGAGGGGAAGTATTTGGGCTGGGCTCCTGATGCAAGCAAGCATTTAGCTCTGGGAGTTTCAATGGAGTTTGCCAGGTAGTGGTGGCGCACGTCTTTAATCCCAGCACTTGGGAGGCGGAGGCAGGCAGATTTCTGAGTCCGAGGCCAGCCTGGTCTACAGAGTCAATGGAGTTCAATGTCTAATAAATTCAAAAAATCTGAAATTTTTTTCTCCCACTATTCCTCAGGTAAATTTCCAGGACTGGCCTGGAAAATAATTTCTAGAAAGAAAGCAAAAAAATCTTAAAACAACTCAAGGTAGAGGCTTCCAATATTCTATGCCTATTTGTTACTGAATATGCCATGAGCTGAGCTTGGACTCTAAAATGTAGAGAGGAAACGAGCTGCATATATAAGACTCTTTGTCAGCAACTGTATAGGTTGTATATTGCAACCTGTGTCTGAAAGGGCACTAAAGATCTGAGAAGTTATCAGTAGTGGCAGAGAATAAAGGTACAAGGACACCTTGAGTCACTCTGCCTAGAATGCAGTTTCTGGTATACTAGGAATTTCAGTAAAGATATGGATTTACTTCACCTCTAAATGTCTAGGACACTGTGAAAAGCCTCATGTGAACCAAGTAAACAGATGGTTGTAAAAGATCTGTGGCAACAGCCTTTCCTCCTAACTGTGGCCTGCCTAATCATTCAGAGGAGGAAACGCCCACAAAGGATCTCCATATGGAGGATTTGATGATAATTTGTTCTCAACACACATTATACTCTCAGTTGGAGCACTTGAGAGAGACAAGGTGTTCTCTGTCCTACAAAATGGTTTTGTTTAATTAGCATGTTAACTGAACAATAAGCTTACACAACAAGTCAAGAAACCCATTTTTGTGCCTGTCCTGAAAATCTTCCTAAAGAAAGATTTTTTTCAAAGGCCAAATATACATAAGAGATACTATCATCTTCACTCATATCTTTTCTTTCAATCATGACCTCTCTGGACTAGACATCACTGATATGATGTTTCTTTACAAAAATAAAGCATTGACTAAGACACTATGTGTCAGGTTTTATTGGGAGCCATTAGCAGATGCCATGTTATACAAACATTCTGGAAAAAGAATTTTGTTTCCAACAAAACTGAAATTAGCTTTGTTAAAAATGTATTATACATTAAGATCAAAGCAGTAAATATCTCCCAAACACTTAACACAGGATAACCTTTATATAGATGGGAAAATTAGCATGTGTTGAAATGAAAAACCCTACCTGAGATTTCACTTGTTTCAAATAAATAAATAAATAAATAAATAACTAGTGGTGGTTGTCTGCAATTAAATTGAGGACACTTGAAAAACAGCAAGTAAGACAGGTATTAATACAAGTTGATGATGGAACCAAGCACTGGAAAAGAACAAGTTTTATTGCCAGAAAGAAAAAAGAGGGTTCATAAATGCTTCTTTCAACCACTTTATCATTTCCCAGATGTTCTTCTGGTTCTTGTTTTTGCTTGGCATTGTAGAAGCAATAACTCAATTGCTCCATTGTAAAAGCAGAAGCTCACCAGAAACTTCTTTATTAATGGTACACTTATCAGTGGTGTATGTTTCTAGTAGGTCAGTGTTAGATTTTTGCTGGCTGTCTCTGGCTGATTTAAGCAAGTGATGAATAGATGCTTGAGTGGACAAGAGTGGATATTTGTAGCTCCTCAGTAGATGCTTATAACTCATAAGTAGATGGATATAGGTCAATAGTGGATGCTTTCATCTCAGGAGTAGATGCTTGTTGGTCAAGAGTGGATGTTTGTAGGTCATGAGTAGATGTCTTTGAGACAATAGTAAATTCTTATAGCTCATGAATAAAAGCTTATAAGTCAAGAGTGAATATGTCACTTGTATATTCTAGTGAATATATATGTATATATGATATATATATTAATATCATATAAACATATATGATAGATATAGATATATACATATATATGTATATATACATATATATGTATATATGATATATATTATATACATATAATATATATCATATATACATATATATATAATATGATGTGATATACATATATATGTATATATGTGATATACATATATATGTTATATATCATATATACATATATGTATATATACATATATATATTCTTTTCCAGTGATTATGTTTTTGTCATCTCTTCATAAAAAAAGCAAGCAGGAGCATCCACAGCTCCTGAACTAGTGGGGTCTCATGGCAGTCACCCTTCTCTTTATCACTATTTTGAGTATGCAAGCTACTATAATGGAGCATACTCATGAACCACACTAGCCTTCTCTGGGGAATAAGTTTGGGAAAGAGTTATATTATTATGTTTATTTTTAATCTTAACTTGTTTGTCATTCATAATAGAACAGAACATAAAATCCTACCTAGATAACATTTCTAAGTCTCTGAAAACTGCCAAAAAAATTACCGTTGGTTAAAGAACAAGGAAAATGGTTGCTCTTACGCATAAGCAATGATGGATTCAACACCAAAAATTCTCAATGGATTTCATTACTGAAGAGCCAAAATTATAAAACAGAGTTTTAACACACCCTATAGAATACCCATCTCTCATGTTCTAGGGTATCTTACCATCATAAGCCTCACATGCATGAGTTTCCTCTCAAATAAAGGCCAGATATCCTGGAGCTATGCAGGGGAGATTCAGAGTTGTTCAGGCAGGAGTGACCACCCTGTGAAAGAGGCTACAATAACTATCACTCTCTGGTCTTTGGGGTGCTTCACCATTCATTCTCATTAAGGAAGGAAGTCTAGCCAGAACTGAAAGCCACCAAAGGAAGAATTGACAGAATCAGCCAAAAAGAAGGGCGATTTTTATACTTCAATGAGCCATTCTCCTCCTTGAAATCTAGACTGAGTTCAGAAAGAACTAGAAGAGAACACTTTGGGGTTAGGAGTTTGTTTTTCTCTCTGGCTCAGGAGGGTACTTCCCTTCCTCAGTATGATTTAAGTTTCCCTTCCAGCTCCACTGGCATTCACAGTCCATGAATCGTATAAGTTACTGCTAATGTTGTATGACAGGGATCATGTTCCACTCTAAATCAGATGCCTAAACTTGACACAGTGTATTAAATTGAAGTGTATGGTCTCTTTCACGTCCAGTGAGAATAAGCACTCAGGAAAATCTCAGCAATTCTGCTCTGAGCCCATCTGCTTTAGCTTATTTGTTAAATGAAGTCAACTGAAATGTAGCACCAAATTTCGCTGCTTTCCTCATTTTTATCACATTAATAAAATTAGCTAATTTTTATAGTTTTCACCTATAACTTTCACCAGTCTCTCTCTGTCTCTTATTTCTCTTTCTGTCATTTTGGTCTCTCTGTTTCTCTCTGTGTGTGTCTTCCCCCCCGCCCCCAACTTCACACATCATAATGTCTTAAACCTTTTTCCTCAAAATGCCTCAACCATCTACATACCTGAAGTTGGACTGGAAAATACACTGCTGTGGATCACAATGCAGAGAATATCAGGACCTTGGAGAACATGCTGTCATTGCCACTGTTCCTGGAAGGACCTTGTACTTTGTGAGGAAGCACAAGTCATAAGGCCAGAGAGAACTTTGCTGTTCTTTTTATACACTCCAGTACTCACTCTATGAGTACTGGAGAAATGAAAAACACTAAGTTCCTCATGGAATTTAAAGAATGTCCTAGGAGAGATCAAGATCAAAGAGGTGAATAACAGCAAGAGAATGCTAGGAATAAAAGTCAGATACGGTTCTTTGTGAAATGTGAACTCTGAACTCTTGTGTACCACCCATTATAAGTGGCACCATAATCAGCAGCACTGAATGGTACACTAGAAGAGAAACAACTCTAAACTTTGCCAACTTAGCTTCTCTAAAATTTCAAAGTGGTTTTGTGTCATAAAGCAGGACCATGTCTTAAAGTACACATATACAAGTATATGGATTCTAAGAGAACATCTACTAGTTAGAGAATCCTCACCCTACCAGGTCTCTGGAGGGTAGAGGAATTTATGTGACATCTAACATTGTGTTATGTGATTCTATAGCATATTGGCCATGTGATTCTCAACTATAGTTTAGTGACGGTTAACACATGACTTTCCCAGTGAGGAACATGGAGGGAGGAAGATTAATTCTGGATTCACCAATGATACTCATTTTCTGAAAGTTGAGGAGAACATAGACTACAGCTTAGTCATGGTAGGCATGACTAGTACTCATGATGACCTTTATCCTCTTTGGACAAAATCAAGTTAAAAGGAGTTGCAGCACTCAGAAGAGGTGGGACAAAGTCAGGAGAAAAATACCAGGCAAGAGGGTATTCTGAATAAATCAGCATTCCTGTTCTATTAAGTAAGCTCTGTATCTAGAGATTAGACCTTGGTTTTATTTGGTTTACACAAGATCCATCAAAGGGATCAACTTTTATTTTTAGATAGCTACTTAGATAGTTGCAGGCTCATGGGTAATTGAGTGTGTAATTATCCCTCAAAGTCAGCACTTTGAAAACCAAGAATTGGAATCCAGGACCCTGATTATTCCCAAACCCTGTAGTTCCACTGATGCCATCAAAGAGATCAACTGAAAATAGCAGGAGACAGAGATTAGAGCAGCAGATAATTTGATTATGCCCCAACTGGCAAAAGTGGGGCAAACTGGCCTTTCTCAAATATTTTTCCTTCACTTTACAAAGGGCTTGAGAATTCCTTTTATTGGTATGGATTGGAGTGGGTGTTTGAAATGGATCATTCCACTGCTTAAGAGAGATTGTTATCTGTAATATGTTTTTTAATGTATAGATACTGAAGGCTGAGGCTTGCTCTGTGACTTCATTAGATATCAGACACATCAGGCAATGTCTTGGCTAACATTAATTATATAAAGGGAAAACAGTTACAGTGGTAGAAAAGGGAAGCATATAGTGGCCTTGTCTTAGAGTTCTAAACATCATATGAATTCCTCTTTAAAATTTATTCTTCATTAAAATTTAAAATGCAACCTGACACTAAGCCACCAACCAGGCAGCGTACACCAGCTGATATGAAGCTCCCAACCTATATACAGCAGAAGACTGCCTGGTCTGGCCTCAGTGGGAGAAGAAACACCTAACACTCAAGGGATTTGTGGCACCAGAGAGTGGAGAAGTCTGATGAGGGTAGGAGGGTAGGAATATAACTCTTGAAGATATGAGAGGAGGTAAAAAATAAGGAACAGTCAGAGGTTTGACCAGGAGGGGGAAAAACGACTGGGCTATGCAAGACTAAAAAATAATAATCTTTTAAAAAAGAAAAAAATACAGTCTGAAAGAATGGAAGAATGGTTATGAAGTAGACCCAATGGAGGACAATAGAGGTAGCAGAGCTCTACCAAAACCCTTCAAAGGCTCTTTTCTCCAGATAAAGCATATCTATTTTAAAATTTCACTTTTACATTCTCTCTCCCTCTTCCTCTCCCTCTCCCTTCTCCTTCTTTCTCTCCCTCTCCTCTCCTTTTCCTTCTCCCTCTCCCTTTGCCTCTCCTTCTCCCTTTCCCTCTCCTTCTCCTTTTCCCTCTCCTTCTCCCTTTCCTTCTCCCTCTCCCTCCCCTTTTCCTTCTCCCTCCCCCCTCTTTTTCCCTCCCCCTCTCCTCCCCTTCCCTCTTCCTCTTCCTCATCCCCCCTCACTCTCTGTCTTTCTCTGTCTCTCTGCCTCTCTGTCTCTCTGTCTCTCTCTCTCTCTGTATGTGTTTGTGGGGGGGGGAGGGTAATGTGTTCTGTTATATGATGATTGTTCAGAAGAAAGGGAATTAATCCATCTCTGGTGATGAACACAGACATGATATTCTAAAGTGCCCAATGGTCATCAGGCTACTTAGATGATACCTTGAAAAGATCAAGGACACACAATGATACTTTCCCTTTAGATTTAACCCAAGGCTTTTCTCAGTCACTTGGACAGAAATTGCCTATCAGGAATGCCACATAAACTTCAGAAATATCAAGACTATGTGTAAGTTGGCACAAGGCTCATTTTTTTCTTCCATCCCCTCGTAGTGTTTTGTTCTGCAGTGATATTTTGGTCATTGTATACACTAACCCTGGAGAGTGTCCCAATTTATATAATAAACTTCTCTACTATGCTGTGAGCTGCTTGTCTGAATTCATTTGACAAAGGTCACAAGTTGCCAAGCAGGGCTGAAAGTATAAGACTCCATTACTACTGTCAGGATATCCTGATACTTTGGGTTTCTATACCTATAACTTTACAGGAGATCCATAATTCTTAGTAACCTTAGGGTTGACAATATTATTAAATTGTTCCCAAACCAACTTTCCCATAAATACCCCTGAAATAAACAGTGACTTTCTCAAGAGCAGACACAACAAATAGAGCTCCACACACTTCTTTTTCATTGAACTCAACTTCTTTCGTTATGTTCTATGATACATCTTTGAGTTTATAGAAATTATATGCCTAAAAGTTAGTTAAAAGAAAATAATTTTTCAGCATCTATCAGAAGAGAATTTAACTAATGTAAAATTAAAATAGCAATATATGAGAGCATATAAGTTGGATAATGCATTATATATTAACCAAAATTTGTCTCACATAATTTTCATGTATTGATTTGATAAATCATATGTATATGTATATATTTATAAAAATACAAAGAATTAACATAATATTTTTGCATGTGAATACATATGTATTTATTTCCTTAAAGAAGTTTAAGTATTTTATGCTTAAAATTAAACTTACCCATGAGAATAAATATGTTGATTATTAAGTTGAAACTTTGGTTCAAAATTTAAAACACACTATATAAAAAAAAAATGATATCTTTTTAAAATATGGCATTTTTAGTAATTATTTTTTATGTAAGACATCCCTGGTACTATTTAGAGAAAACAATCAAGTACCAATTAAAATTATCTGTCATTGAAAAGATAATTAATAGAAGTAAATATTAATGTGTATGTCTATTTGCTGATTTTTCATCATTCAAAGATAAAGATAGAGGACAGAAATCATGAGTAATTTGGGTCACACTTTATAAAGGTCTCTTAGTACTGTAACTATTATAGACAACTATATGGATTAATGATTTAAATTCATTTAAAATGTATATTAAAAACAAGTACAACTGAGAAAAAATTTCATGGGATATGAAATAAACAGAATTATGTAATCCTACAATAACAAAACACCTTTAAATAATGAGAAAATCAAATAAAACAGATAAATTCTCAAAAAAGAAAAAAGGACTTTTCATGTAAACACATATATACTATGTATGGTGGGTTAACAATAGATAAATTATCAACATTTATGTCAATCTTGCAACCATAGAGAACAATCAAGTTAGTAAAATACAAGCTAAAGCACAGAAAAATGGGGACTAGAGAGAAAGCACAGAAGTTAAGAGTACTGGTTGCTCTTCCAGAGGTTTTGACTTCAATTCCCAGAAACCATATGATGTTTCACAACCATTTGGAATGGGATCCGATGCCCTCTTCTGGTGTGTCTGAAGATAGCAACAGTGGTCTCATATACATAAAATAACTATAAATTTTTAAAATAAAAAAATGTAAATAAATACATAAATATATTGCCAGCCTAATTTGCAAAGTGAAACCTACCACTGATTAAAAGCACCAAGTGATCATCAAATCACACACACACACACACACACACACTCACAGAGAAAGAGATAAACATTGTAAGCACACCCACACAAAGCAGAATCAATTTTAAAACGTAAATAATTTAAAAAGATGAATGTTATATCTTGTAATATGTAAAAAATAGAAAGAGGATAATGCATGCATCCTAAGTACTACAGCACTTTTTATCCTAAAGCTCTTATTCACCAGTACATTTCATGAAGGTTAGTTTCTGCATTACTTTCAATAGTTTTTTCCCATGATCTTCATTTTTTTCAACATTTTTTCTTTTATTGGACATTTTATTTACATTTCAAATGTTATTCCCTTTCCTGGTTTCCCTTCCAAAAACCCCCTACTGATCCCCTTTACCACTGATTTTATGAGGGTGCTCCCCCACCCACTCCTGCCTCCCTGCCCTTGAATTCCCCTACACTGAGGCATCCAGCCTTAACAGGACCAAGGGCCTCTCCTCCCATTGATGACTGACAAGGCCATTCTCTGCTACATAGGCAGCTGGAGCCATGTTTACTCTATGTGTACTCTTTGGTTGGTGATTTAATCCCTGGGAGCTCTGGGAGGTCTGGGTGGTTGATATTGTTATTCTTCCTATGGGGTCTGTCTTTGTCACTGTGGTGGGTATCCTGTATGCAGTAAAATGCTGGATCCTGTTTACATATCCAGTCTATTAGCCTATGTCTTTTAATTGAGGAACTGAGTCCATTAATGTTAAGAGATACTAAGGAACAGTGATTGTTGCTTCGTGTTATTTTGTTATTCGGGGTGGAATTTTCTTTGTGTGGCTATCTTCTTTTTGGTTTTGTTAGAAGAGGATTACTTTCTTGTATTTCTAGGGTATAATTTCTCTCCTTGTATTGGAGTTTTCCTGCTATTATCCTATGTAATGCTGGGTTTGTGGAAAGATACTGCGTAAATTTTGGTTTTGTCATGGAATATCTTGGTTTCTCCGTCTATGGTAATTGAGAGTTTTGCTGGGTATAGTAGTCTTGGCTGGCATTTGTGTTCTTTTAGGGTCTGTATGACGTCTGTCCAGCATCTTCTAGCTTTTATAGTACCTGGTGAAAAGTCTGGTGTAATTCTGATAGCTCTGCCTTTATATGTTACTTGACCTTTTTCCCTTACTGCATTTAATATTCTTTTTTTTTTGTGCACTTGGTGTTTTGAATATTATATGATGGGAGGTATTTCTTTTCTGGTCTAATCTATTTGGCATTCTATAGGCTTTTTGTATGTTTATGGGCATCTCGTTCTTTAGATTAGGGAAGTTTTCTTCTATAATTTTGTTGAAGATATTTATTGGTCCTTTAAGTTGGGAATCTTCACTCTCATCTATACCTATTATCCTTAGGTTTGGTCTCCTCATTGTGTCCTGGATTTCCTGGATGTTTTGTTAAGAACTTTTTGCATCTTGCATTTTCTTTGAGAGTTGTGTCAATATTTTCCATGCTATCTTCTGCACCTGAGATTCTGTCTTCTATCTCTTGTATTCTGTTGGTGATACTTACATCTATAACTCCTGATTTCTTTTCCTAGGTTTTCTATCTCCAGGGTAGTCTCCCTTTGTGATTTCCTTATGGTTTCTATTTCCATTTTTATGTCCTGGATGGTTTTGTTCAATTTGTTCAATTCCTTCATCTGTTTGGTTGTGTTTTCTTGTAATTCTTTAAGGGATTTTTATGTTGCCTCTTTAAGGGCTGCTACCTGTTTACCTGTGTTCTTCTCAAAATCTTTGAGAGTATTATTTATGTCCTTCTTAAAGTCCTCTATCATAATCATTAGAAATGATTTTAAATCTGAATCTTGCTTTCCTAGTGATATGGGGAATTAAGGACTTTCTTGTGTGGGAGAGCTAGATTCTAATGATGCCAAGTACCCTGGGTTGCTGGTGCTTATGTTCTTGCACTTGCCTTTTGCCATCTGTATCTCCTTAGTGCTACCTGACCTGTCTCTGACTGAAGCCTGTCTTTCCTATTATTTTGGTTGTATCAGAACTGTGTGGGGTGGGTGTTGCTACTGGGTTTAGAGCCGGGGCCCAAGATCTGCTCAGTGCTCTGGCCCAGACTGGAAGGAACCAGTGCTCTTGGACAGCAGTGACTTTCTGGGTCCTAGTGGGTCCCAGCTACTCCTTGTTTGGGGCTGGTGTTGCTTTCCCCTTACCTATGATACAGCCCAAGTTAGAGCTCCTGAAAAGCCCACTTCCTCTGGGTATGTGACATTGGGGGCAGAGCTGCTGCCCAGGATCTGCTCAGTGCTCAGGCCCAGACCAGAAAAAAAAAAAAAAAAAAAAAGGATTCATCTTTGAAGTATGTAGAATAGGCTTTTCAATTTGCAAACACCTATAGTGACAAAAACCTCTCCATTTATCAAAGTCTATGCCCTGGAAAAAAAAATCTTTCCAGTGGCCATAGATCTTGACATGTAGAAAATCAAACCCCTCATTATAAGATTGCCTGAATTGCAGCAAAAAATCAAGTCCTAGTCTTGGAGGATGTCAGTTGTTAATATGAGAGCATTAATTGGTAAATAATGGGTGCCTGTAACTTTGGAAGGGGACATGTGAGAGGATACTTTTGAAACTGAGAACTTTGAACATTCTAATTTTCAATGTGTTATCTACCTGAGAAAGTAGTCTCTTGACCCTCAACCACATGCCTTGAAATACTGTCCTTTGAATCTATGACTGTAGAGATTAATCCATTATTTGATAAGCCAGCAATGACTTTCTGTGGCATCAATGCTAGATGAGACAATATTGATTTCTGTCATGAGCTAACCAATTGTTGTCTCTAAACCTACATCCAGACTGAAGGCAAAGTGCTTGCTAAAGGGCAGGTAGAGACTATAGTCCTTGAGAAGGTTTTCTATACTACCAAAAATCTTACTGTGTTTCTTAACTAATTCAAGAAGTCTGGGGCATATGTGTGGGAATAAATTTTAAATATGTGTAATGTATGTTGGATGAAACATAAAATTGGATCAGGTTAGGTTTATTTATATAAGTCCCTCTAAAGATAGGTTCAAGGTTTAGTACAGATGCTTGAAGAGTTAAAGATGTCAAAAGTTTGTTTGAATGGTTGGATGATAAATCATGTGTTGAAAGATAGCCTGCTGAAAATGGAGTTGGAGATGCATAATTACCTTGACATATTGTTGATGAAGGGATTTTAAGACTCAGGAAAATTGTAATGCCACAGTGGAAATGCTGTATAAAACCTACTCCTCTTCAATAGAACAGCCCAGAAGATATTACCTTCACTACTCCTGTAAGATTACTGGAGAGGAAGCTTAAGTACATTTGAAGAGCTTTGTTATTGCCATTTTCCTTGTGCCAAACCTTAGTGTTAGAGATGTTCCTGTTCAATTGAGTTAAATGCAATGGTATTTGGGCCCAGAGATAGTAGGCAGTCTGGTAGCAGCAGTGAAACAAAAAGACAAAGTGATTTTAGTTCCTATAATTGGCAGCACAGACAAATAAACTTCCACAATTGCATGACCTGTAATGGGCAGTATAGGCAAACTGAATTTATGGTGGCATGACTAAACTAGATCTTTAATACTGACTAATCAATCATAGTGTTACAATACATAAGAATATTCCTATACTATCTTTGATATGTATAAGCAAAAAATAATTTAAACAAATGAAAGAAAGTCTACATCAAATCATGGCAAAAGATAATCTCATCCCATGAAATTATTTCTAAACGTGACTCAGTTTGTAGACCTAGATTCTCTTGAATGAGGGGATAGCCAGTTTCCCTTGAAGAAGAATCTTGAGAAATTTTCTGAAATTTTTACTGTTAGCTTTTTCCCAGTTCCTCCCCATGAACTTTTACAAGGCTAACTGTATACTGGGTTAAAGAAAACACTCAGAGTCTATTTGATACTGGCCCTGAATTAACACTGACTGTAAGAGATTACAAGAAACACTGTAGTCCTACAGCTAAAGTAGAGGGTCATGAAGGTCAGGTGATTAGTACAGTTTTGACTGAAGTCCAACTCACAGTAAATCCAGTAAGTCCTATCCCATGTTTATTTTGTCAGTTCCAGAATATATAAATAAGATAGATGTCACAAACCTTACATTGTGACTTCGGTAATAAGGTCTTTTATGATTGGAAAGTCTTAATGGAAGCCTTTAGAGTTGCTGCTGCCAAAGAAAATAATGAATAAAAAACAGTATTGCATCCCTGAAGAAACTGCAGAAATTATTGCCACCATCAAAAACTTGAAAGATTCAGAGATGTGGTTTCCGCCACATCTTCCTTTAACTCTCTTATCAGGCCAGTAATGAATACAGGTGAATCATGGAAAATGATAATTGACTATTAAAAACTTAAGTAATGACTCCAACTCCAGTTACAGCTACATCTCTTGTATGGGATATAGTATCCTTCATTGAGCAGATTAACGCATTTCCCGATACATGGTATGCAGCTATTTATCTAGCTAATGTCCTTTTCACAGTAATACAATGACTACCAGAAGCAAATTGCATTCAGTTGGCAGGGCCAGCAGTATACATTTACAGTTTTACCTCAAGTGTATATTAACACTCCAGGCCTGTGTCATAACTTAGTTAGAAAGGATCTTGATTATTTGTCTCTTCCATAAAATATCATCACACTGGTGCACCATATTAATGACATATTTATTGTACCAAATTACCATAAGATACCAACAATTCTGGACTGATTGTTAATACATATGCAAATCAGGGAATGGGAAACGAATCTACTCAAAATTCAAGAAATGTCTATGTCAGTGAAGTGCTTAGGAGTTAAATGTTGTGGGACATGTATCGATAATCCTTCCAAGGTAAACTATAAATTGATGCATTTGTCTCTGCCTACAAGCAAAAAATAGCACAGAGTTCAGTGGCACTATTCATATTCTGCAGACAACACATTTCTCACTTGGATATGCTGTGTCATCTGACTCAGAAAGCTTTTACCTTTGTGTGGGGACTGGAGCAGAAGAAGGCTCTCCAAAGGGTCCAGGCCTCTTTGTAGACTATTATACCACTTGGGCCTAATGACCCAGCAGCTTTGATGGTACTTCAGTTGATAAAGGCAGATAGGTATGTTGTTTGCAGATTTAACATGCCACTATAGGTGAGTCACAGAAGAGACCTTTGAAGCTAGGGTCTCCCTTCATCAACTATTCTCCCCTTGAAAGACAACTCCTGGCCTGCTATAAAACCTTAGTGGAAACTGAAGGTTTGACAGTAGTCCATCAAGTTATAAGGTATCCTAAGCTAGCAATCATGAGTTATGTGTTATTTGACATACCAAGTAATAATGCAGGAAATGCACAGTAGTAATCTATTTTCAAATGGACATAAAATGTAAGTGATTGATCCTGAATAAGTCCTGAAGGCACAACCAAGATATATAAAGTTGACAAAATACCTATGGTTTCTACTCTTTATACCATACTGCCTTGCTGCCAAGCATAAACTTATACCCTTATGTGGTATGTCCTATAATCATTTGAGTAAGAAAGAGAAAATTAGGGCCTGGTTTACAGATGGTTCTCTATGTTATGTGGCACCAACCAGATGTGTACAGCTGCAGCATTACAACTATTTTCGGGAATAACCTTAAAAGTCACTGGTAAAAGAAAATATGTACAGTGGACAGAACTTCAGGCAGTACGTATTGTCATGCATATTAATTGAAAGGAGAAGAGTCAGACATGTCATTTTTCACTGATTCATGGTATGTAGCCAGTTGTCTAGATGATCAAGGATTTGGAAAGAACATGATTGGAAAATTGATGAGAAAAACACTGGGGTAAGAAAGGTATAGTTGATCTTTTCCAATGGGCAAAAGATGTGAAGAGACCTGTGTCCCATTTAAACTTTTATCAAAAGGTGACTTTATTTGAGGAGGAATTTAAATAATCAAATATATATGGTGATCCATTGTATGGACATCAGCCTCTTTCTCCTGATAGTCTTGTCATTGCCCAGTGGACCCATGAACAAAGTGACTATGGTAGAAGAGATGGAGAGTATGCATAGATTCAATACCATGGACTTCTACTCACCAAGGCTGTCTTTGCTATAGTTGCTTCTAGGTTCCACATCTTCTAACAGCAAAAATCAACACTGATCCCCAACTATGGCACCACTCCTCAGGGTGATCAACCAGAGACCTGTTGGCAGGCTGACTCCATTGAACCACTTCCTCCAAAGAATAACACATTGTCCTTAATGTAATAAATATTTATTTTGGTTATGAATTCTCTTTTCCTGCATATAGTGCTTCAGCAAAAACCATCTTCTGTAGGCATAAATAATGTTTCATCCTTGCCATGGTATTTTATGCAATACTGCTTCTGAACAAGGCATTCACTTCACAGACAGAGAAATGTGACAGTGGGCCCACAGTCATCAAATGCTCTGGTCTTACCTTTTCCCTCACTATCTGATTGCAGCCAGTATGATAAAAGATGGAATGACCTTTTAAGGCATAGTTACAGAATTAATTAGGTAGCAGCAGGCCAGTGACATGGGAGAAGATTCTCCAAAAAATAATACATACTTTAAATCAGTGTCAAATATATGATATGCTTTCCCCCAAAGCCCTGATTCACAAATCCAGAAATCAAGGGATAGAAAGGAATATTTTCACTCATCACCATAAGTGACCAACTAGAAATTATTCTTTCCTGATAGTCGCTTTCTGCTAAAAGACAGTTATTAGAAACTAGTACATAATTACAAGCAGAATTAGTGTGGAAAATCAAACATCTCTGCTATTTTGGGCAGAGTAGATAGTGCAAGACAATCAAAAAGGACTGAAAAGTTCAATCTGTATCAAGCTTATGTAAACAAGTATATTATTAAACACTTAAGAATGGACAAAGACTTGAGATGAATTACTTAGAAAATTAATTTTTTAAAAAAATATTTTCCAGTAAAGCATCAATAAGAAGAGTGTAGGTGACAATGCTTTAAGCCTCTTATCTCACTTCTACACAAATCATTGTAGAAATTTTATATTAACTGGCTCACACTGACCAATTTTGCTACAGAACTGAAACACTGAAACAAACTTCTTTAATTCCTTAAAGTGTGGGCTTGTCATCTGAAATTAGGTTTAAAGTAAGCAGATGGAGGAAAAAAAGAAAATCTTTCTGCCAATGAAAACTGCAACCAATTCTGTATTTAAGATGTTTCCTTGACACACCATCACAATACTGACAAATAATATGAAATATATTAGTGTGAGTTTAACCAAGCAAGTGAAAGATCTGTATGACAAGAATTTCAAGTCTCTGAAGGAATAAATCAAAGAAGACCTCAGAAGATGGAAAGATCTCCCATGCTCGTGGATTGATTGGCAGGATGACCATAGTAAAAATGGCCATCTTACTGAAACTAAAATACACATTAAATACAATGTCCATCAAAATTCCAACTGAATTCTTCACAAAGATAAAAAGAGCAATTCTCAAATTCATCTGAAATGACAAAAAAAACTAAAATTGTGAAAACAAGTCTCAAGAATAAGAGAACTTCTAAGGAATCACCATCCCTGGCCTCAAACTGTACTACAGAGATAGTGATAAAAACAGCATAGATTGGTACAGAGACAGACAAGTAGATCAGTAGAATAGAATTGAAGACCTACAATTAAACCCACATATCTATGGTTACCTGATCTTTGACAAAGAAACCAAACCATCCAGTAGAAAAAAAGACAGCATATTCAACAAATGATGCTGGCTAAAGCAGCAGACTGCATGTAGAAGAATGAAAATTGATCCATTCTTTTCTTGTTGTACAAAGCTCAAGTCCAAGTGGATCAAGGACCTCCACATAAAACCACATATGCTTAATCTAATAGAAAAGAAAGTGGAAAGAGTCACACACATCAGCATAGGTGAAAATTTCCTAAACAGAACACCAATGGCTCAGGCCCTACAATCAACTATAGACAAATGGGATCTCATAAAATTGAAAAGCTTTTGTAAGGCAAAGGACACTGTCAACAATACAACCTACGGATTGGGAAAAGATCTTTATCAACCCTAAATCCAATATAGAAATAATATACAAAATTTACAAAGAACTCAAGAAGTTAGATGTCAGAGAACCAAGTAACCCAATTAAAAATGAAGTGCAGAGCTAAACAGAATTCTCAACTGAGGAATCTAGAATAGCAGTAAAGCACATAAAGAAATGTTCAATGTCCTTAGTTATCAGGGAAATGCAAATCAAAATGATTCTGAGATTCCACCTCATACCAGTTAGAATAGCTAAGATAAAAACTCAGGTAACAACAGATGCTGGTGAGGACATGGAGAAAGAGGAACACTCCTCCATTGCTGGTGAGATTGCAAGCTGATATAACCATTTTGGATATCAGTCTGGTAGTTCCTCAGAAAATTGGACATAGTACTAACTAAGTGCTCAGCTATACCACCCCTGCCCATATACCCAGAAGATGCTCCTATATATAACAAGGACACATGTTCCACTATGTTCATAGCAGCCTTATTTATAATAGCCAGAAGCTGGAAAGAATACAGATGTCCTATAACAGAGGAATGGATACAGAAAATGCGGTACATTTACACAATGGAGTACTACTCCGCTATTAAAAACAATGACTTAGTGAAATTTACAGGAAAATGGATGGAACTAGAAAATACCATCCTGATTGTGGTAACACAATCACAAAAGAACACACAGGTATGTACTCATTGATAAGTGTCTATTAAGAAAAAAGCTTGAAATACCTACAATACAACTCACACACCATATGAACCTCAAGAGGAAGAAAGACCAAAGTGTGGCTGTTTCTGTCCTACTTAGAATGGGAATCAAAAATAGCATGGCAGGTTGAGAGAGGGAGAAGCCTGGGAGGAAAGAGAGAACAGAGAGAAAAAATGGGGGCAGGATCAGGTGTGGGAAGAGACAGTGTGGGCGAGTAGTACAGAGGGTCAGGAAATTAAATGGATGTGTGTAGCAATGGGATCTGGGGAACTGAGAGTAGCCACTAGAAAATCCCAAATGACAGGAAAGCAGGACACTCCCAGGACCCAAGGGGATGAAATTAGCTGAAATACCCAACAAACTGAAGAGTGAATCTGGAGAGACCATATCCAGAGGTTAAGCACAGCCCCCAGTTGAGGGATGGAGCCATCCAACAGTCTCAAAAATTAACACAGAATTGCTCCTGTCAAAACTAAATACATTGACAAAGAGTGGTGCAGAGACTGAAAGAAAGACCATCCAGAGACTGTCCCACCTAGGGATTCATCTCATCTGCAGATGCCAAACCTAGACACTGTTGGTAATGTCAAGAAGCACCTGCTGACAGAAGCCTGGTATGGCTGTCCCCTGAGAGACTCTGCCAGAGCCTGACCAATACATATATGGATGATTGCAGCAAACCATCAAACTGAGCACAGGGACCCCATTGGAGGAAGTAGGGGGAAAGACTGAAGGACCTGAAAGGGTTTGCAACCCCATAGGAAGAACAATATCAACCAATCAGATCCCTCAGAACTTCCAGGAACTAATCGAACAACCAGAGTACACATGGAGGGACCCAGTACTCCAGCTGCATATGTAGCAGAGGATTGCCTTATCTAGCATCAATAGGAGGGGAGGCCCTTGGTCCTGTAGAATCTCAATGCTCTAGTGTAGGGGAATTCTAGGGTGGTGTGGTAGGAATGGGTAGGTGGGTGATGGAGCTCCCTCATGAAAGAATAGGGAGGGAATATGGAACAGGGGTTTGCAGAGGGGATGATAAAAAATTAAATAATTTAAAAAAAGAAATTAGGGAAACAACACCATTCATAGTAGTCACAAATAATATAAAATATCTTGCCGTAACTCTAACCAAACAAGTTAAAGATTTGTATGACAAGAACTTCAAGTCTCTCAAGAAAAAAATTTAAGAAGACCTCAGAAAATGTAGAGATCTCCAATGCTTATAGATTCATAGTATTAATATAGTAAACAAGGCTGATCAATATGGAAATATTAAGTATTCCTCAGGAATTCACTGCCTCATATTTACATCTTCCTAATTTCCTTTAGCCTAAAGAAAAGAGTTCCAATGAGAGAGAGGAAAATCACATTGTAAGGAATAAATTTGGGGCACAGAGTCCAAGAAGAAGCATGGGATTTGGAGGCATACAATGCTTTCATTTGCTTGCTGCATATAAAAAAAAAGATAGGTTTTCCCAGTGTTCACTCTGTTTTTCTAGATATTTGTATGTTGGAGCCACAACTCTCATTTATGTCCCTCCCATACTAAGAAAGACAAATAATACTCAGAAATTGAATGCTGCATATTTTATTGGTATCATGTAGACAATCAATGCTGGTTAACTGGCATGTTTCTGAAAGACATAATATTCTCAAGAACTTTCTAAAACAGAAAAGGAAGAAGGAAGTTGCTGAAAAAATTGGGACATGCTACAGTTTCCAAGACAGATACTGGCACTACAGTTGTGACAGAGATGAGAACAAATAACGTCTTCCTTTGACTTCTTCCTCTCTTTCCTTTCTCATTTTCTTAGGTTTTATCTTGTCAGGCACAGAGCAGACAATGAAGCTAATCTATTTCTTACAAGATAAAAATAAATAAAAATGAATGGTGAATCTCAGCTTTAGTTCAGATTTTTAAATGATACAGGAGATATTTCCAAAAGTGTCTCATGCATTGCACCCTGACTGAGTGAAAAACTGAACCAAGCCTAGATGTCTATTAACAGAACAAAGGGTAAGGAGACTATGGCAGAGCAGGCAATGTGGTAGCATACAATGTTAACATCTGAAAATTCCTGAATACATTAACAGCAAAATAAAAACAAGAACATCAGCAAAATATGTTATTGTGAAATCTATAAATCATACAATGAGACAATGTATTTTTTAAGAAATGTGGTTTTTGAAATAAATGCCTTAAAATAACACATAAAATATTATTTATGTAAACTGGTTTATATTATATAAATCAACATACACACAAAGTAATAATTGTAAAAGGATTAATGAAGGATTAAAAGTAGTGTCATTCAATAACAAGAATGGGCACTTAAGATAATACATGATCATAATATTCAGCCTTGTATTCTCCTAGGATGGTAGATTCAGAGGAACTTGACATACACAAATTATAAGCAGGCATCTCTAAGGTATCACTTAGGGTCAGTGGACCTGAGCATACTAGGTTTGAGTTGGGAAGAGTTTGAGTCTTGAGATGAAAGGTCAGTGAGGTTGAACACAGAAGAGCAAAAGGAAGTTGCTTCTGTACTTCCATAAACCAACCCAATTCAATGGTAATATTAAAAACAAAAAAACAGACAAAAGAGCTGTGGAGCTATGTTCCTCAAAAGCAGAAAAGTCTTGGAGAACTTGTTCAAGGTTGTCCTATGCAATCACAGATATATCACAATGTACTAACTGAGTGTAACAATTTGAAATGGACCTGGGGACAATGTTACTTCCTTCTACTTCTAGTTAACTAATTTTTCAAACTATGATTTAAGAAATACAGAAAAAAAAGGGCTTTAATAAATTTGACTCATTTTTCCATTGATATATCGATTTCTTGGGATACTTCCTTGAAATTTTCATCAATAAATTTAAAATATCTGTAAAAAACAGGGTCTGACAAATTTAGCAGATTATGAATTTGTTCTCTATGGAAATTATGAGCAGATCTTTTTCTGACTGCAGAAGGATGATATGCTTGCAGGCTCTCAGGAGGAGAGGAGTCTTGATGCTGACCTTCTATCTGGGGCGGTCCTTGTAGACTTTCAGAGAATGGAAAATGTTGCTCTTGAACCCCCTTTGGTAATTGTACCTGTTCTGAGTTATCTACTTCATAAATATCAGCAGCCAAGGACACTGAGATTGAGCTCTTGTGAAGTTCCTTGGGATCTGTATAAATAGGACCAGAAATTAGTAACACATCAATAAAAGAGTTTCTTCTTTTCTTTCCCTGACCTGGTCACACAATTCTTTCTCTCAGAACTTGTCTGCCAACTGCTAACTCCCATATAAACACATTGTCATTCTTGGCTTTCTTATTCCACATTCTAAGGATGAAGAACATTTTGCATGAATATTCCTGTAAAAATATGTACCCTTACATACAAACAAGAATGTTTGGAGAGCTTTATGTATCATATAAGATGAGTCCAAAGATAGAAAGGAAGCAATGCAAAATAAGAATGCATAAATATCAGGAAGGCTACCCGTTGTGCATGACACTATATTAACTCTCTATGTATGGAAGGAGTTCTAGTGAGGATTTCTGAGCCCTAAGAAGAAATTTGACTTAGCTGTTCAATACCTTATATCTACACACTGAAACCCTAAAACAATGAATAACAAAGTTGATCTCCACCAAATACCTGGAGAGAATTGGTTATTTAGTTTTTAAATGAATGACAGTTACATAATAATTAGGAAGACAAAGAGAAAGGGGGAAAGCCAAGTATTTCTCCTTCTTGTTCTTGAAGTTGTGTAATTTTAGACAGGTATACCAAATATGAAAGAAATCATAGATCCTTCTACTATCAGAAAAATCAGAATTAAGGTATATTTGGTTTCTGCCACATCTCACAGTGGTCATGTCTAGACAGAAAACAGGCAAATTTCTTCAACTGTTATGGAAGCTTGGTATCACCATCATTCGCTTTGCTGAACTTAATCATGGTCTCCAGCATAAAGGTTAGAGGATATTTGTTTATAACTTTAAAGAAGTAATATTCATTCATTCCAATGACAAAAAAATGTGATAAAATGCCACACTGAAACATAAAGAATGTGGAAAGATGATGAATTGGGTCTTATCTACTGGGACAGAGAAGGCTCATTACTCATAACCTCTAGAATTAAACAAGAGATAAACTGAAAAATTAAATCAGAATCTTTCACGCCTGACAGATGTCCTACATGAAAATGTGACTTCCAGACTCACATTTTTTTAGCACAAGTGAACTCCTCAGTCAGTCTCCAAGATGCTTCTGCAAAGGGTTGGGGATGAAAAAGTATTTGAGGTGTCCCTGTGCTGATACCTTCTTGCTCTACATATTAAAAAAAAATATTTTTTAATCTTCTCTGCATATCCATATCATTTACTGGTCTCTTTTTCTAAATATTCTTCACATTTCAATTACATGTTGAGAATATGTCTAACTAATTTGCTTCTTCATTAGTTCTTAGTACTCTTAATTTATTGGTTTATACTTTCATTTGGCCTCAAAGCTGAGCTCACAGCTAGCAAAGACTCTGTGAACAGGACCACCAACATCTTGGATGAAGTCTGGATGTTCTCCAAAGTGTATACTGGGATATGCAAGGCATTTTATAAAGACATCCCTTTATAAAATGGAGCCAAACAATTGCAATTTTGAGCTACAATTTTCTGACCTTCATTGTTGTCTTTGGAATTTTAACCCAATAGGATGAAGTATGGGAGATTGTCAATGTGTCCTATCAAGAAGAAATAAGACATAATATATTAAGCTTGTTAAGGGACAATTGTCTCCGCACAACATATTCCATTATTTATGTGCCACAGTGTTTTAATCAATTCTGTAGATTGTTTTTACTTCCTAGCTATTTTGAAAAGAATGGCAATGGACATACCTGAGCTAGCATCTGTGGTGCTGGATGTCAAGTAGTTTGGGCATGTGCCAAGTAGTGGTATAGCTGGGTCATATGACAAACACACTTTTGGCTTTTTTGATATATCAGTACTTATTTCCAACCAACTTCACTTGTTTACAATTCCATAAACAGTGAATGAAGATTCTCTTTCCTCACATTAACTCCAGCACTTGGTGTCAACACTTTTCTTAATTTTGAGCATTCTGACTAGAATAACATGAAATCTCAAAGAACTCTTACTTTAAACTTCTCTAACTTCTAAGAATGGTAAACACCTTAAAATTTTTTATTATAATACAATACATATTTTAATAATTTTTATAAATATTATACATTTAAAAATATATTACAAATATATATATATAATATAATATAAAGACAAGCCTAGCAGAATTACACCAGACTTCTTAACAGAGACAATAAAAGCCAAAAGATCCTGGACAGAGATCATGCAGACCCTAAGAGATTAAAATGCCAGCCCAGGCTACAATATCCAGCAAAACTCTCAATCAATATAGATGGAGAAACCAAAATATTCCAGCTGAAAACAAATCCAAACAATATCTATCTACCAATCTAGCATTACAAAGGATTCTAGAAGGAAAACTCCAATACAAGGAGGCTACCTACACCAAAGAAAAAACAAGATATTAATCATCTTACAACAAAGCCAAAAGGAAAGAAACACCTGTGCATAATGCCACTTAAAACAACAAACATAACAGGAACTAACAATCATCTGTCTTTAATATCTCTCAATATTAATCTACTCAATTTCCCAATAAAAAGACATAAGCTAGCAAAGATGGATGTGCAAAGAGAATCCAGCATTCTGCTGCATTCAGGAAACTCACCTCAATAACAAAGACAGACATTACCTCAGAGTAAAAAGCTGGGGAAAGTCTATAAAGGAAATGGTCCCAAGAAACAAGCTGGAGTTGCCTTCCTAATATTCAATAAAATAGTCTTTCAACACAAAAGTTACCAAGTGAGATGGGAAAGGACACTTTGTATTCATCAAAGGAAAAATCCACCAAGAGAAAGTCTTAATTTTGAACATCTATGCTCCAAATGCAAGGGCACCTACATTCATAAAAGAAACTTCCCTAGAGCTCAAAACACACATTGATCCTTACACAATAATAGTGGGAGACTTCAACACCCCACTCTCGCTAATTAACAGGTAATTGAAACAGAAACTAAACAGAGACACATTAAAACTAACAGAGGTTATGAACTAAATGGATTTCACACACACACACACACACACACACACACACACACACACAAAACCAGAATATAACTTCTTCTGAAAACCTCATGGTACCTTCTCCAAAACTGACCATATAATCAGTTACAAAATGAGCCTCAAACAATACAAGAGAATTGAAATAATCTCATGCATCCTATTGAAGATCCCCAAACTCGGGAGACCCTTACTCAAGTCTCAGGAAATCACGGCCACCCAAAAATCGCAAGACACCGTACCTGGAAGCAATCAGCAGAGGTTTATTAGGGAGAGTTGGCTAGCCAAGGTCAATTCGGTTCACTCATGCAGGAGTTGAACTGACAAAAGACCAGCAAGCTGAGGGGCTTTTTATAGCACGGGGTGGGGAAAGGAAGGAATTTTTGCACAGTTACACATGATTGGTTGCTTTACAAATTTTGAACATCAGCAGGCTGTAACATTGGGAAGACCTCAAGTGGAGAAAGGGGTAGGCAAGGAAACATAACATAACACTCTGTATTCTCAAAATGTGGTCTTGCCCTGTCACTAGCTCAACTATTTCTCAGTCTCACCTAGATGACTTGCATTTCTCTTTGTGGTCAGGAATATGTCTTCCTGCTTTGGGCCTTCCTCACCCACAGGTGGGTTCTCTTCCCTGAGGCTTGAGGAATGTTCCTTTGACTCAGGGATAATGTCCTCCTCCCAGAATGTATCCCTGGTCAGTGAACGCCTGAAATCTTACATTCAGTTGCACTTTCTGGAACCTGCATTATCTTGCTCAGGTTTAGGGATAAAGAAAAAGCCTGTATATATTTTATAAAATGGTCTTTATAATTTTTCACTCTACACTATCAGATTACCACAGACTACAGCTGGCTCCAATAACAACAAAAACAACAGAAAACCCACATACCCATGGAAATTAAACAACTCTATACTCAATGATAACTTAAGTCAGGGGAGAAATAAAGAAAGAAATTAGAGACTTCCTGGAATTAATAAAAATGATAACACAGCATATCCAAACTTATGGGACACAATGAAAGCAGTGCCAAGAGTGAAAATTCATCAGACTAAGTTTCCTGGTAAAGAAATTGGAGAGATCCTACTCTAGCAACTTAACAACAACCTGAGAGCTCTAGAACAAGCAAATACATCCAAGAGGATCCCTGATCTCAAGCTATACTACAGAGCAATAGTGATTTTTAAAAAACTGTATGGTATTATTACACAAAGAAAAGTCAATGAAGTAGAATTTAAGACCCAGAAATAAAACCACACAATTACAGACACTTGATCTTTGACAAAGAAGCCAAAGATATACAATGAAAAACAGAAAGAAAAGGTGCTAATCTAACTGGCAGTCTGTATGCAGAAAAATGAAAATAGATCCATATTTGTTACCTTACACAAAGCTCACATACAAGGGGGTCAAGGACTACAACATAAAACAAGATACATTGAATCTAATAGAAGAGAAAGTGAGAAAGAGCCTTGAGCCCATTTACACAGCAGGGAGGAATTTCCTAAACAGAACTCCAATGACTCAGGCTCTAAGATCAAGAATTGATAAATGGGACCTCATGAAACTGGAAGGCTTCTGTAAGGCAAAAGACATAGTCAATAGAATGAATCTCTGCAACCTACAGAGAGGAAAATATCTTCATTATCTTCACATTTGATAGAGGCAGAATATCCAAAATATATAAAGAACTCAAGAAGCTAAGCACCAAAACACCAAGCCAACAACCCAATAAAAATGGGCTATAGAACTAAACAGAGAATTCACAACAGAGGAGATTGAAGGAGGGGCCTTACAGAGACTGTTCCACCTGGGTATTCACCCCATGTGCAGTCACCAAAGGCAGATGCTGATGTGGATGCCAGGAAGTACATGCTGACAGAAGCATGATATAGCTGAATCCTTAGAAGTCTGCCAGAGTCTGACATATACAAAGGTAGATGCTCACAGCTAACCATTGAATGAATCACTGAGTTCCCAATGGAGGAGTTAGAGAGTAGACTGAAGGGGCTATACCAGTTTGCAGCCCCATGAGGAAAACAACAATACCAACCAAGCAGAGCTCCTAGTGTCTAAGCCACCAGCCTGGGAGCACATAGGGAGGAACCCATGGCTCTAACTGTATATGTAGGGGAGGATGGTCTTATCTGGCATAGGTGGGAGAGGAGGTCCTTGGTCCCATGAAGGCTGGATGACACAGTGTGGGGGAATTCAAGAGCAGGAAGGTGGGAATGGGTGGGTGGGTGAGGGCATAACCTCATAGAAGCAGGAGGAGGGGGATAGAATAGGAGGTTTCTGGGTGGGGGGGGGGATAGGGAAAGGGGATAATGTATAAATAAGTGCAAATAAAATATCAAATAAAAAATTAAGTAAAAAAAAAAAAACAAGATACTAAAGTTAATTCAGGATCATCAGGATCAGATAAGCCTTCTAAACAGTCCCTTAACCCCTAAAGAAATGTAAGCAGTTACTAAAAGTCTCCCAACCAAGAAAAGCTCAGCACCAGATGGGTTTAGAACATAATTCTATCCGACCTTCAAAGAAGACCTAATATCAATACTCTTCAAACTATTCCACAAAATATAAACAGAAAGACACTACCCAATTCATTCTATGAAACTACAGATATGCTGATACCAAAACCACACAAAGACCCAACAAAGAAACAGAACTTCAGACCAATCTCCCTTATGAATATGGATGCAAAAACACTCAATAAAATTCTCCCAAACCTAATCCAAGAACACATAAAATGATCACTCACCCAGAGATGCTCGGATGGTTCAATATACAGAAATCCATCGATGTAATCCACTACATAAAAAAATCAATAGAAAAAAAAAACGCACGATCATTTCATTAGATGCTGGAAAAAGCATTTGACAAAATTCAACAGCCCTTCATGTTAAAAGTCTTGGAAAGATCAGAAATTCAATGTCCATACCTAAACATAGTAAAATCAATACACAGCAAACCAGTAGCCAACATCAAACTAAATGGAGAGAAACTTGAAGCGATCCTACTAAAATTGGAGACTAGATGAGGCTGCCCACTCTTTCCCTACCTATACAATATAGTACTTGAAGTTCTAGCTAGAGCAATTAGACAACAAAAGGAGGTCAAAAGGATACAAATTGAAAAAGGAAGAAGTCAAAATATCACTATTCGCAAATGATATGACAGTATATTTCAGTGACCTCAAAATACCACCATAGAATTCCTAAACCTGATGAACAACTTCAGTGAAGTGACTGGATATAAAAATGCTGGAAGCCAAACTCAGGAAATCACCTGCTGTTCTAAGAGAACCTCAGGAAATTACCTGCTGTTCTGGAAAGCCTAGTTAAGAAGCAAGGTTAAGAAAGGACAGAATGTTCAGACATTCAAGGGTCTCAAGTCCCAGGAACTCAAAGAATGTCTGGTATTTCCTGGGAGCCAGTTATGACAGTGGGATGGTCTTGGGCAATGAAGATATGACAGTGGGAGGGTCTTAGACAATGAGGATTCAATAGTGGGATAGCCCTAAGCAATGACCCTTGCCTAAACTTCCAGTTTTGCAGTGTCTTTATAACCTGTTACTGAAATTAAAGTTAGAGAGCTTAATCAGAACCCCAGACTTGCTCTCTTCCTTTGTGTCTCTTGGCCCTTCATTCTTTTGTCCCCTTACCTAGGGTCTCATTGAATACCTCTCCCCCCCACCCCCCGGGGCCAGGGCATAAAATTAAGTCAAATAAATCAGTAACCTTTCTATACTCAAAGTTAAACAGGCTGGGAATGAAATTAGGGAAATGTCACCCTTCACAATAGTCAGAAATAATATAAAATACCTTGGTGTGAATCTAATCAAGCAAGTGACAGATCTGTATGAAAAGAACTTCAAGTCTCTGAAGAAAGAAATCAAAGAAGACATCAGAAGTTGGAAAGCTCTCCCACACTGGTGGATTGGCAGGATTAATATAGTAAAAAATGGCTATCTTGTAAAAAGCAATCTATAGATTCAATGCAATTCCCACCAAAATTCCAACTCAATTCTCCATATGAAGACCCCCATACTCGGGAGACCCTTCCTCAAGCCTCCGGAATCGCGACCACCCAAAAATCACAAGAAACCATACCTGGATGCAATCAGCAGAGGTTTATTAGGGGAGGAGCCGGCGGTCAAAAACGACAAGCTCTTTAGCTCCAAGAGCAGGGTTTTTGGCCTCATGTGGTGGGTTAAAGGGTCTTTTATAGCATGGGGTGGGGGGAGGAAGGCATTTTCGCGCGCTTACACATGATTGGTTGTTTTACAAATTTTGAACATAGCACTGGGAAGACCAAGGGAGGGGTAACCAAGAACAGTGGAACATTTCAGAGAATCTAGCCCAAATGATCTAGAGTCATGTGAGATCACTCTGCACACTCATTCTTCTCAAAAATGTGGTTTTCACCATGCTATTGTGTCCTATTCTGCCATTTCAGATTACTATCTTTACTTTTTCCGGCTATAGGGCTATGGCCCCACCTAGGTGATAGCATCTTTATCTGTAGTCAGGAATGCCTTCCTGCCTTGGGCGAGGCTTGGGGAATGTAATCCAGCAAGTGTCCTTCACCTGGAATGTGAAGGCCTGAAATCTTATTTTCAGTTCCGAGTTCTGTAAGGCAGAAAAATCTACACATATTTCATAAAATGGCCTTTATAATTTTTCACTCTACACATAGAATTAGAAAGAGCAATTCTCAAATTCATTTGGAATAACAAAAATCCCAGGAAAGAAGAAACAATTCTCAGCCATAAAAGAACTTCTGGAGAAATCACCATCCCTGACCTTAAGCTGTACTACAAAGCAATAGTGAAAAAAAAAAAAAAAAAAAAACAACAACAACAACAAAAAAAAACCCACATGGCCCTGATATAGAAACTGTTAGTATTCTGTCTAAACTCCACCTCCACAGTTACCTGGCAACAGCCAGGTATGCTCCTCCCCACAGTTACCTGGCAACCGCCAGGTAGGCCGATCCACTATAAAAGGGGCTGCTTGCCCCCTCCTCCCTCTCTTGATCTCTTACTCTCTTACTCCCCGCTCTTACACCCTCTCTCTCTCTGTCCCCTCCCCCCTTCCTCTCTCTCCACGTGGTCATGGCTGGCCTCTACTCCTCTTCTCTCTTCTCTTTCCACCGAGTGATCTATTCTCAACGGCAATCAGGTATTTCTTACAGAAACAGTCAGGTAAATCAGTGGAATAGAAGAATAGAATTGAAGACCCAGAAATGAATTTGCACATCTATGGTCACTTGATATTTGACAAAGGACTTAAAACCATCCAGTGGGGGGAGGGGGGGGGAAGACAGTATTTTCAGCAGTTGGTGCTGGTTCAACTGGCAGTCAACATGAAGAACGATACAAATTGATCTGTTCTTATCTCCCTGTACAAACCTCAAGTCCAAATGGATCAAGGACATCCACATGAAACCAGATACAATGAATCTAATAGAAGAGAAAGTGGGGGGAAGCCTCAAATACATAGGCATAGGGCAAATTTTCCTGAAAAGTATACCAATGGCTTATGCTCTAAGATCAAGAATCAGACAACTGGGACCTCATAAAGTTGCCAAGCTTCTGTAAAGCAAAGGACACTGTCAATGAGACAAAATGGCAAGCAACAGATTGAAACAAAATCTTTACCAACCCTATAACCGATGGAGGGCTAATATGTAATATATATATATATATATATATATATATATATATATATATATATATATATATATCAAGATGTTAGACACCAGAGAACTAAATAACCCTATTAGAAATTGGGGAACAGAGCTAAACAGAGAATTCTCAACTGAGGAAACTTGAATCACCAAGAAGTACATGAAGAAATGTTCAACATCCTTAGTCATCAGGGAAATGCAAATTTAAACAAACCTGAGATTCTACCTCACACCAGTCAGAATGACTAAGATCAAAAACTCAGATGACAGCAGATACTGGTGAAGATGTGGAGAAAGAGGAACACTCCTCCATTGCTGGTGGGTTTGCAATGTGGTACAACCACTCCAAAAATCAGTCTGGAAGTTTTTCAGAAAATTGTACATACTACTACCTGAGGACCCTGCTATACTATTTCTGGACATATACCCAGATGTTCCACTATGTTCATAGCAGCCTTATTTAAAATAGCCAGAAGCTGGAAACAACCCAGATGTCCCTCAACAGAGGAATGGATACAGAAACTGTGATACATTTGCACAATGGAACACTACTCAGCTATTAAAACAATCACTTTATGAAATTCACAGGCAAACGAATGGAACTAGAAAATATCATCCTGAGTGAGGTAACTCAGTCACAAAAGAACACGCACTATGTGCACTGACTGAGAAGTGGGTATTAGTCCAAAAATTTGGAATTCACCAAAGATTGACAGAACATATGAAACCCAAGAAGTAGGAAGACCAAAGTTTGGATGTTTCAGTGCTTCTTAGAAGGGGGAACTAAATACTCACAGGACGAAATATGGAGAAAAATTGTGGAGCAGAGACTGAAAAAAAAAAAGCCATCCAGAGACTGCCCCACCTGGGGATCTGTGCCACATAGTCACCAAACCTGGACCTAGACACTATTGTGAATGCTGGGAAGAGCTTGCTGATGGGAGCCTGATATGTCTGTCTCCTGAGAGGCTCTGCTAGAGCCTCACAAATACAGAGGTGGAATCTTGCAGTCAACCATTAGACTGAGGGCAGGGTCCCCAGTTGAGGAATTGGATAAAGGACTGAAGGAGCTGAGAGGGTTTGCAGCCCCATAGGGGGAGCAACAGTGTCAATTGGCCAGACCCTCCAGAGCTCTCAGGGACTGGACTACCAACCAAAGACTACACATTGAGGGACCCATGGGTCAGGCCACATATGTGGCAGAGGATGGCCTTGTTGGACATCAGTGAGAGGAGTGGCCCTTGGGCCTGAGGGTGTTCCATACCTCAATGTAGGATAATTCTAGGACAGAAAGAAGAGAGTGTTGTGGAAGCACCCTCATAGAGGCAGGGGCAAGGCAGATGGGATAACGAGTTGCTGAAGGGGAGAACTAGAAAGGGGGAAATCTTGAAATGTAAATAAAGAAAATATCCAATTAAAAAAAAGAAGTCAGCACAAGAAGAAGAAAAAAAGAAAAGGTAAAAGAAGAACAAAACAAATGAAATGAAATAAAATCTCTAAAGATATATATCATTTTTCCACTAGGTAATTAGAGAGTAGTTCTTTTGTGTCTGAATTACCTCACTCAGAACGATACTTTCTAGTTCCATCCATTTGCCTGAGAATTTCATGAAGTCATTTTTAATAGCTGCATAGAACTTCATTGTGTACATGTACCATATTTTCTGTATCTATTCTTCTGTTGAGAGACATCTGTGTTGTTTACAACTTTCTGCCTTTAAATAATACTGCTATGAACATGGTAGAGCATGTGTCCTTGTTATATATTGGAGAAACTTTTGGGAATATGCCCAGGAGTGGTATAGCTGGGTCCACAGATAATACTATGTCCAGTTTTCTGAGGAACCACCAGACTGACTAACCCAAAAGATCACAGTGCATGTGATACAACCTATGGACAATCTGGAGCATAGAAGGAAGGACGATCAGGACTTGGATGCTCCAGTCCTGCACTGCCAGGAACCAAACCCAGGAAATTACCTGCTGTTCTAGAAAGCCTAGTCAGTACAAGGTTAAGAAAGGACGTTCACGGGTCTTAGGTCTCAGGAACTTAAAAAACATCTGGCATTTCCTGGGAGCCGGTTACTACAGTGGGATGGTCTAGGGCAATAAGGATATGACAGTGGACTGGTCTTAGACAATGAGGACTCAATAGTAGGATAGCCCTAAGCAATGACCCTCGCCCAAACTTCCTGTTTTGCTGTGTCCTTATAACCTGCCCCGAAAATTAAAGTTTCAGAGCTTGATCAGAACCTTAGACTAGCTCTCATTCTTTGTGTCTCTTGTCTTTTCATTCTTCAGCCCCCTTCCCTAGGGTCTCATTGAATCCCCATGGGCCGGGGCACTGCACTGAGAGGGAAAGAGGTCAATTGTGGGAGAAAGAATGAGAAGAGGACAAGGGAGGGAGAAAGAAGGAGGAGGAAATAAGGGTGGCAGTATCAGAATCTGGAGGAGTCTTGACAGATGTACAGAAGGTCAGGAAATTGAATGAAAATAGGTAGCAAGAGGGATGAGGAACTGGTTATAGACACTGGTGGGTCCCAGACACCAGAGAAATGTGGGTTTCCCAGGATCCAATGGGATTGACTTTAGCTATAATGCTGCAGAGAAGGGGGAGATAGAACCTGTGAAGACCACCTCCAGTGGATAGGTGTGGCCCCTGATCAAGGGATGGAGCCACCCACCCATCTCAAAGTTTTTTTTTTAACCCAGAACTGTTTCTGTCCAAAAGAAGAATAGGGACAAAAAATGGAACTAAGACTGATGGAAGAGCCAACTATGGAACAGCCCCACCTGAGGATACATCGTGTCTGCAGATACCAAACCCAACACTATTGATTGCCGTAGTCCAGAGCTGCTTGCAGACAGAAACCAAGTGTGGCAGTTCCTGGGGAGGTCTGGCCAAGAACTGACCAAACCAGAGGCGGATGCTTGGAGCCAATCATCAGGCAAAACTTAGGGAAGCTGTTGGGAGAGCTGGCAGAAGGACTGAAGGAGCAGAGGGGGACTGCAACCCCACTGGAAGAACAACATAAATTGGCCTAACCATCCAGTTCTCCCAGAGAATAGACAACAAACCAAGGACTGTACCTAAAAGGATCTTTGGCTCCAGATACATATGTAGCAGATGCCCAACAGCAACGGGAGGGGAGGCCTTTGGCCCTGGGGAGGTTTGATGCCCCAGAGTAGGGGGATGTTGGAGAGGTGTGGCAAGAGAGTGTGGGTGGGGAGCACTCTCATAAAAGCAAAGGGGGGCACATGTGGAATGAGAGGTGGTGGAGGGGTAACCAGGAAGTAGGATATCATGAGACGGGTGTTAGTGGAGGGGGTAACTGGGATATCATTTGAGATGTAAACAAATGGAATGATTAATAATTTTTTTTAAAAGAAGACAGTGGTCAAGTAGGGTAGGGTAGGGTAGGGAAGGGAAATAAAGGAAATCTTACAGTATAGATGATGCATAGAGTAAGAATAATAAGGAAGGACACTTAGTGAGGAGATGTTGGAGTGGTTTGTGTCTAACAAAGAGATACATGAAGAGTTTATAAATATTAAAAGGAGAGAAATCTTCTGTCCTATCATGAGTGTACCTGAAGCAACAGACCCTTTTTAGAAAAGTTTTTTGGGGAAGATACAGTTTATTTTTATATTTTATTTTATTTATTTTGAGCCAAGGTTTTACTACATAGCCTTTGCTGGTCTGCAGCTCACTGTGTAGAACAGATAGCCTAGAACTCAGAGGTTCAGCTATATCACACTCTAAAAAGCTCAGATTTAACATTTATGTCACCACTTTTGTTCATGCCTGTAATTTATCTAAGCTTTTGGGAAGTATTATATTTGGATTCCTTTCCAAGGTGACTAAAATTATCATCAAATAAAATATCAAATCTTTAGAAAATTTATCAGGGTTAAAGAGAACAAACATAGATTGTCAGTAGAGATGTGGGTCTGGTCTGCAATGCGATATAAAAATGAGCATCAAGCCACCATGATTTGTTGTTGATGCTAAGATTTTAGAAGAAGAAAATGAATACACATGATGACATTTTCACTAAGTAATAGCTACAAAGATGTAAAAATATGGAGGGCATTGAGGCATAAACCTTTAATACCAGTACTTAGGAAGCAGAGGCAAGCAGATTTCTGTGAGTTCCAGACTAGTATGTCTACATATCAATTTCCTGGGTTAGGGATATAAAGAGAGACCCTGCCTCAAAATAAATGAATGAATGAATAAACATACATATAAAAATAAAGAGATAGAGAGATGATAATAGATGATAGATAGATGAAAAATAGATAGATAGATAGATAGATAGATAGATAGATAGATGATAATAGTAGATAGATAGATAGATGAAAGAAAGAAAGAAAGAAAGATAGATAGATAGATAGATAGATAGATAGATAGATAGATGATAATAGTAGATAGATAGATAGATAGATAGATAGATAGATAGATAGATAGATACATAGATACATAGATACATAGATATATAGATACATAGATACATAGATACATAGATACATAGATACATAGATAGATATGGAGAGCTTTAAAAAGGAGTTGGCAAAGAAAGTCCCTGGTAAACTCATGAAGCTTTAATTTCCCCTGAATACATATTCTTCAAAAACAGATCAAAATCATTACACAAAAGGAAGGTACAATAGTATGATTGATAGTGTATGTCTCTTTTGGAACTCATACCTAACTAAACATTTCCCATATGTCTTTCCACAAATTCATCAGAACTCCAAACAATAATTCTTTTGTCATAGATTAACAAAGTTTAAGCAAGCCAGTCTATAGTATCAAGATATTTTTCTATGCTTAGCTGGGGACAATTTATATTTACCAAAAAATAGGTCATCACTTATCCTACATCTTATTTTGACATCTTTTTTGCTTAAACTGGCTACTTATCTACTCTCTATTCTTATACTCAGGACTATTTATGTTTATTCATAACCGTACTTTTTCCTGGTGTACATCAAAACCTGTGGGTACATCCCTAGATCACAAGATCTAGGAACTCAGACCCAAACTAGAATGAAATGTTTTCTTTAATCATTAACTTATCTCCGGCCTCTTTTTCTCTTCTAAATATAATCACATTCTTGTAATTCATGAAAACACACTGTACTTCTTTCTAACCTATGCAGTCATCACCATTCTACAATGGTGGCAGGGGGCACATTCTACTCTTAATTCTAACTCTATTATATCTTTCTGGCAAAACAACTTAAATCATCTGATTAACTTTCTATCAACTACTACAACTTTCTAAAAACTATTTAAATCAAATCAGGAATTTTGTAAAGATCATTAGTTCATCTAAATAATATTATTTCTTCATATTGATAGGAACATTTCCCAATAGTGTGTGCTCTTTCCCAAGAGGCAATCACACCAGATTATACATAGTAAATGTATTCCCATTCTCATTCACATCATTCCAGATTCAGAAGGAATGTAGCAATGACAAACATAAGAAGGAACAGCAGTAACATGAAACAATCAGGAGATGAAGCCCCTGCATCTGTGTCTCTCCAAGGTACATCAATCACAACCGTACTAAATGGTGGACCATCTCCAGGAATCCTACTTGCCCAGTGAAGTTCCTCCTTCATGGCATCTGTCAGCAAGGCAATCTCACCCATACTCATCTCCACACAAGCACACACAATCTACAACTCCCTTTCCAATGTATGCAAAGTACAGGTACCTATGAACAAATTGGGGAAAGCCACAGTCAGAGTACAGAAGGTAGAAATCACCAGGTCCTTGTAGAACACCATGCTTCAGTAGAGTTAAGGCAACCAGTCAGCAGAAGAAAGGAATTAACACAGGAAGTATTCTTTTGGGTTTTTATATGTTCCGTTCCTCTGCCCCTGAAGATGGCTTTCCACAGTTGGCTGGAGAAAACCTGTTGGGGACGGGATTGGGGAGGACCATGATGAGTCATTAAAGATTGTCCTAGGAAGTTAAGAAAAACTAATTGGACAAGTGAGATAAAAAGAAGCCAGTCTATGCTAGGGGGAAGTGTATGATAAAGTCCTTTGCAAAACAAGATGCACCACCCATTGATATTAGATTTATTATTTTCTGAGACCAAGTGGAAAATTCCTGCTCCACCAGATGCCCTTGTACAAACATGATGGCTCTTTGTCTTTTATTCTATAGCTAGATGTCTTTTTTTTTTTTTTTTTTTTTTTTTGCCTCAAAATGGCTTTATGTCAGAAAATTGACTGACTCTAAAGAAAAACCTCCTGGACACATTAGAGTGTGCACCCTGACAGATCCTTGGAGAAGAATTCTTGATTGCTGCTCATTGTAGTAGCAGAAATAACTAACACCATTTTATGTGAAGTGCTGGACCATGTGATTCTCAACAGGAGCCCATAGTCATCCCACCCATCTTTTCTCAGAAGAAGCCTGAAGGCTGAGAGTTGAATTAAGATTTTTTTTCTTGGATTATGTAGATTTTCTTACAGGGCAAAAAAAATTATGGATTATGTTTTGGCTGCTGAAACTTTTTCCTGTTAGACTTCATGAGCCAGGAACACAGTACTGTGAAGAAAAAATCTTTGTTTTCATCTGTGATCTTATACTCATAGGAGATGAGAACTAGACAAGAGAAAATCTCATGGTGGAAGCAGCTTGTGTGTGGTAGCTGCCTGGCTTGGTTCAAATTGCCTCTGTGCCTAGAAGGTAGGTCTACAGGAAGCATGTAAGAGTCCTGCCACCAATGAGACCAACTGTTGTGTGTGTGTATGTGTGTGTCTGTGTTTTAGTCTTTAGTTTTTCTCTGCTTACACGTTCACAGGTGTTTTTTGACTTTCAGAAAACACAAACTCACTAGTATCATATGTAGAGAAACCTCTGAGTAGCATTAGTAATAATGACTAATGCCTGAGTACTTCAACATTGCTAAAACACGAGGAAAGACTCTAAAGCATCTTTCATGAATACAATAGGAATTCATAAACAGAATATGAATAAATACCTTAAAAATTATAAAAACAAAGTAATTGAAAGAAAGAAATAAAACAGATAAAGACCAAAAAGTAAAAACAGAATCAATAGAGAAAACTGAAACTGAAGAGAATCTGGAGATAAAATATTTAGAAACACTAATAATAAGATGAGCCTCACCAACCAAATATTACAGATGAAAGCCAAAATCTCTGGCATTGATGACATGATAGAAGAAATGGATTCCTCAGTCAGAAAAAAAATATTAAATTTAAAATTCTTCTGGCAGAAAACATCCAGATAACCTGGGACACTCTGAAGAGACCAAAACTATGAATAATAAAAATATTAGAAAGAGAATAAATGCAGAACAAAAACACAGAAAATATTTTTAACAAAAACACACAAGAAAAATTTTCTAATTAAAAAATGAGATGCCAATCAAGGTATACAATGTATACAGAACACCACATGGAATTAGCCATCCCCTTGGCATGAAATAATAAAAGTACTAAAATTACAGAACAAAGAAAGATTATTAAGGGGAAAATTAACAAGTAACATATAAAGTCAGACCTATGAGAATTAAACCTGAATTCTAAAAGCCTTTACCCTTTATTTTATTAAAAGATTGTACTACTTTGTTTGATTTTTTAATATGTTGGATCAACTTTAAATCACTAAGATAAATATCCCTTTATTATGATAATCCTTTTCATGGGTTGTTGGAGTCAGTTGGTGGATTTTAATTTTTTTTTTCTTTGAGACCACATCTTATTCTGTTGGGCTAGATGATTTAAAACTCGCTGTATAACAAAAACTAGCTTCAAACTGACAGTATTGCTTTGGACTCCCCAGTGCTAACATGATAAGTATAAACCATCATGCCAAGGAATTTGATGTCTTTTATTTAAAGAAATATACAAGTATAAAGGATGATGGTCATAGAAGATATATAAACAAACAGTTCAGTCATTTTCAAAGTTTAATTTGCTGCTATTGTTTCTTGATTTTTAACGCCAGTGTTTGCTTAATCTATAAAATTTTTGAGAATTTATATGCTCTTTGGTTAGTGGTTCAGTCTCTGAGAACCCCACAAGGGTCCAGGTTAGTTGACTCTGTTGGTCCTCCTGTTGGGTTCTTATACCTCCAGGGCCCCTGATCATTCCTTCAACTCTTCCATAGTACTTTCCAAACTCCATTCCATGTTTGGCTGTATGGCAGTTATTTGTTGGCCATTCCCTAAGTCTCTTCTCCATCTTTGTCCCTGCATTTCTTGTAGACAGGACAAGGAAAGTTTTATGGATGTTTTTGTTTTTGTTTTTTTATTGCAAGAGCCAAGAGCGTTTTATTCTACAGAAGTCCAGCATTTGGAGATCTACCTTTACCAAGATGAAGATGCCCAGGTAAGCTCACAGGCCCAATTTAAAGCTCATTAGGGGAAATCTAGGGAAAGGTGTATTACCATTATCTTAATTGGTTGGCTTGATCTCTAGGGGTATGGGAGTCTTTGAGGTTGGCTAGAACTCTGGGGTCATTCCAGAACCATTGTTGGGGGGGGGGGGGGGATGTGGCTGAAAACTCTGTTGTTAAGGAAGCCTGGAAACTGTTGCTGATTAATTATTCTTGCCTCAGGCCAGGTGGCAGGACAGCTTCTGATGGCAGTGCAGTTTCTGATTGGCTGTTTGAGGCCTGGGGTTTTTCCAGTAACTGAGTTGCCAAGTTCTGGGAAACAGAGATCTAGAGCTACTCTCCTGAACTGCCTGTTGGAAGCCTCTCATGAAGTCAGCATGTCTCAGCCCTCTCACTTGGTTGTCTAAGTTTTTTCCAAGTGACTTGACTTAAAGAATTTTGTTTTCAATTTTATATTATTTTTATAAATATGTGTTTCCATATTTTTATTACACTATATATTTTTCTTTTTCTTTTTGATTTTAAGATACTTCATTTTAAACAATTTCACAATACTGAAATTTTGGCCCATTCTGCCATTACACAAGCCATAAATTCTCACTGAACAACCATGGGGCTCCCTTTAGTAGCATATTTGAAAAGCATACTCATTATATTTGCTATTTATAAAGGTAGTATAATTTCATTTTATAAAAACAAAGTTTTTATTTTAAAGGTTTTATAGGTGTTCATTAGAGAAACTAGAATTTTAGAAAAAATGGAAAATTACATATTTTTAAAAAATAATTTTAACTTTAATTAATTTTCCAGACTTCCAAATGAAGACCGCTCATAATCGGGAGACCCTTCCTCAAGTCTCAGGAAATCATGACCACCCAAAGATCACAAGAAACCATACCTGGATGCAACCAGCAGAGGCTTTATTAGGGAAATTGGCCAGCCAAGGTCAAACCACAAGCTCTCTCTCAAGAGCAAGGTTTGGCCTCGAGTGGCAGGCTAAGGGGTCTTTTTAAAGAGGAAAACTGCAAACCAGGGGAGTGAGGAGAGGGTGAGGGGTTGCCAAGGATACATAACATAAGAATAGCGAAACATTCCAGAGAAACCCACCCTGAATGGTTAATAGCCATGGAAATCACTCAGTACACTCATTCTTCTCAAAAATGTGGTTTTACCATATCACTGCCCTATCCTGTCAACTATCTATTAACTATTTCTCACTAGCTCCAGCCATAGAGCCACAGCCCTGTCATTGTGTTTTTACCACCTGAATGATTTTCATTCTTTACAGCCAGTTCCTGAAACTGGCCTGGCTTGTTTCAGAGAAAAGTTTCCATGTTCCTAAACGAACTTAAAAAGCATCTATATATGTATATATTCTATAAAAATAATTTTTATAATTTTTCATTCTTTACAACCATACTTGATATTGCATTTTAGCATCTTCTATTTGTTTCTTAAATATCCCTGAAATGTTATTGCATAAATATGTTACAATTTATTTGTTTATCCACCTATTCTTGGACATTTAGGTCATTTCCAATTTTCACAAATATATATATAACTAATGTTCATTAACCTTTGCATCTATAAAACTTCTGTCACAGAAATTATAATTTCTAAGATAAAACTAAGAGGACTGATAATATGAGCCAGTTAATAAAGTGCTTGCCATGCAAGCAAAAGGACTGAGCTTGTATCTCTATTACTTACATAAAAACCTAAACTGACCAGTGCATACCTATAACCACAGCACTGGGAATGCAGAGGCAAGCAGATCCCTGGAGCTCTCTGGTCAGTCAACCAATAAATGCTTACTTCAGGATTTAATGAAAGGCCTTGTCTCAACAAGTACAGTGGAGAGAAATCTGACATCAACTTTTGGCTGCAACACCCATGTGCCCCTGAATGCACCAGGGTACACACCTACGTGAACATATACACATACCAAAAACAAACATACATGCTGTAAGGAGCAGGCCCTTAACAGAGCTGACTCCATTTTTGTAATAGGAAAGAAAACAAGTCTGGACAAGTCCAGAAAACAAGTTTGGACATGTTTTAAAGTGCTATGATCATCAAAACTTCACCTGCAATGAAGTCATAGCCCAGAGATAACCAGAAGCATCTGGTTTTCTGTTGTGCATGTCAGCAGTAACCCCAATTCAAACATAAAAGAGAAGCCCCTGGCCAGAGCACTCTATCACACTGGTAGCCATGGACTGCCTCATATGATCTTATGCCTCCTCTGCACCGACCATCAAAGCAACAGCCAGAGACCGTGGTCAAGCATTCTCTGGACCTGAGCTGCTGGAAGCCACAGAATGCTCCTATCTCCCTGGTCAAGCACTCTCCGGACCTGAGTTTCTGGAAACTGCAGTCATAAAGACTGAGGTCGTATAACTCATAAATAATGATGTACTTATTGCTATGCTTATTTCAATTTATTATTTGTGTTTATTGTACTGATATTGTTAGAGACAATGCATAGGAAATGTGGCAATACCTCAGTGTGGGAATAGCTTTAGCATTGGTAATAATATATTGTTTGCTATGCATTATTAAAGAACAATTAAATATAAAACCTCCATCTCTGGTGTACTCTCTCCCCTCTCATGGAACTGACAATCACACAGTCAATCCTGTGTACGATTCCTGAGTGGAGAGGACCTGTCATTCCTCTCCCTGCAGGGATACTAAAGCCTTATCACAACCTGCTCACAACAGATAAGATACTGGGCTCCAGACACCTGTAAAATAAATACAATTTTAAATTTTTTTCTTTTTTAATGAGTGTGAGTATGTGTGTGTATTTGTGTGGTGGATACGTGTGTGTGTGTGTGTGTGTGTGTGTGGTCATACACTTTTTTATTGGTTATTTTATTTATTTACATTTTAAAGGTCCCCCTTTGTGGTTTCCTCTCTGTAAATCTGCCCATCCCATTGTCCATCACCCCTGCCTCTATGAGAGTGTGCCCACACCCACACACCCACACCTACCTCACTGCCCTAGCATCACCCTACACTGTGGAATTGAGCCTGCACAGGACCAAGGGCCTCCCTTCCCACTGATGTCAGATAAGGCAACCCTTTGCTACATATGTAGCTGGAGCTATTTGTCCCTCTATGTATACTCTTTGGTTGATTGTTTAGTCCCTGGGAGATCTGGGAAGTCTGGCCAATTGATATTGTTATTCTTCTGGAGTTGCAGTTTCCTCCTCAGCTCCTTCAGACCTTCCCCTAACTCTTCCCATGGCGTGTTTGTGAAATAGCTCTTAAGGCAGAGTGAGGTAGGGTCAAACAGGATGCTAGAATAAATGTTTCTGAATATCTCAACATCTTCCTCAGCATCCTCAAGGGTGAATTTGTCAGGGTTGCTTTTCTGGTTTTCAATTTCCTATGAACATATAAACTTTCATGGATAATATATATGTCTGCAATAACAAGTATGTAATAGGCAGAGGGCAGAAGTCAGTCAAAGATGATTTTCTGCTCTATATTTGAGAAGATGAAATGCATCTGTCTTTCTTTATAAGTTAGTTTGGGCTGTATAAAAAAACTCTGACATATATTTGCATCCATACCATATGAAAAAATGCATGTAAATTATAAGTCATGAGGACTTTGGAGCCAACCAAATATATTTGCTATGCCTAGACATTCAAGATATGCAGATGGATCAGCAATACTTAGCTGTTTTGTTGGTCTTCCTGATTTCTTTCTTGTCTGTACTCAGGATCTTCAGGTGTTCTGCCCTATCATGTCTTATTTTTAACAGCTTGGAAGGAATTCGGTACTTTTATTATTGAAACAAAAGGAAATTCATTTTTCTTTTTTTTTAATTAGATATTTTATTTATTTACATTTCAGATGTCATCCCCTTTTCCCATTCCTCCTCCAGAAACTCCCTATCCCATCCCCACTCTTCCTTTTGTTTTTGTATCATTTTAATTACAAGCAAGTATTAAGGTCAGTTTTAGGTTGAGGAACTAGCAATACAGTAGATGCAAATAGTCAAGAAACAAACAAGACAATAAACACAAATAATCAAAGAACAAGCAAGGCAATAAACAAAGTTCCATGATCACTCCCTTGATCACTGTTTTTAAGGGCTTACCAGGATGACCAAAATATCTGAGCCTATCTCTTATGCTAACCCAAAGTCATTTTCATGCCTGAAGGCTACTTCTTTGTTCTAGCCTAAGATTTAGATTCCTGCCTAAAATTCCAAGCAGCAGGGGCTGCTTGGCAGGAAATACCATTTTCTGAACCCAACATTTTTCCAGTCTTCCATTCTAAAGTATATATTTATGATGATCTAATATAGTAGTCCTTTCTATAATTCAGTTTAGTTTAGCAGCAGTTATGTTATCTCTCTAATTGACATTTCAAAATTTGAAGTCATTAAAACATTATTTAAAATATCTTTGGAAAGTCAATTCCCCCTTTGTTCTGTGAACATTTTCTTTAAAGTACTATTAGATAACTCTAGAATTGCTTTGTAAGACTCTTGGGAGCCTTAGCTTTCCAGGGACCCCTGAGTAAACCACATGCAGTCATGATACACTGCAAAAAGCTAGAGGAATTTTATTGTTCCAACATGTTGGGGTCATCCTTCACACAAAGGAGAAGTGGTGACCCAGGTTAGCCCATTTGGCCAGATTTTTTTTATTTGATATTTTATTTATTTACATTTCAGATGCCAATCCCCTTCCCCATTCACCCACCCACCCATTAATCTCCTATCCTACTCCTCCTCCTTCTTTTTTGCCTTTATACTATTTAAATTACATGCAAGTATTAAGGTCAGTTCTAGGTTGAGGAACTAGCAATACAATACATGGAAATAGTCAAGGACCAAGCAAGACGATAAAACCAGATAATTAAAGAACATGTACAACAATAAACAGAGTCCCATGATGACTCCTGTGATCACTATTTCTAAGGGATGATCAAAGTATATGAACATACTTCCCTGTCCTAGTCCAAAGTCATTTTTATGCCTGAAACCTACTTCTTTGTTCTAGATTAAGATTTAGATTTCTGGGAGCTGGAGAGATGGCTCAGTGGATAAGAGCACTGACTGCTCTTCCAGAGGTCCTGAGTTCAATTCCCAGCAACCACATGGTGGCTCACAACCTTATCTGTAATGGGATCTGATGCCCTCTTCTGGTGTGTCTGAAGACAACAACTACAGTGTACTCACATACATAAAATAAATCTTTAAAAAAAAAATTTAGATTTCTGCCTGAAATTACTTCTTTGTTTCAGCCCAATGTCAGATTCCTGCCTGCAGTCCATTTCCTTGGCCTTGGCCTATGTCAGATTCCTTCCAAGCAGCCCATTTCCTTGTCCTTGGTCAGTTGGCCAGTTTTTATAGTTTTTAAGGCAGCAGCCATTAGGCACAATGTGATTAGCAGAACAGTGTGACTTTTTAAACTGATTGATCTTTAGGGAATGAGGTGGCAAGGACTTCCCTTGTCTGTAGGTGGCAAGGGTTGGTCTGTCATGTGGAATGTGTCTACATGCTCTGGGCTTTCCCCACCTGCAGGTGGGTTCCCTCCCCTGTGGTCTGAGGAATGTTAATTAGCTTCTCCCATCAGGTAAGTGTTCCATGACCTTCCCAAAGTTCCTAAGCTGACCTCTTCATTCCCCCCCCCTTTTTTATTAGATATTTTATTTACACTTCAGATGCCATCCCCTTTCCCCACTCCCCACCCTTAGAAAACTCCTATCCTAAGCCACCTTTTCCTTTTTGCATTTATACATTTTTTTTAAAATAATGTTAATCATAAGCGTTATAAGTTTGGAATTGTTCATTCAGAGGTGTAACCCACTGACCAACCTAGATGTAACAACTATCTTTGACTGGTGGAGATACATGAACATCTGCCTCCCTGTCTCCCCCCTCTTTCTCTCTTTCATCACATAGCTTCTCCTCTCCTTCTTCTTCTCCTCTTCTTACACCCTTTCTTCCTCTCAGTACTCCTCCTACCTTAGCTCCTCCTACCCATCACCCTTCCTGTTAAAATGAAACTTTTCTCTCAAAATACAATTAGAGCATAATTATGCCAATTTGTACCAGTGAGGTACAAGATAGTCCTAATACCCCATCCATCCTTTTGTTGACTAACCAGCACCTCTGTCATCTATCCTAACTAAAACATTTAGTTCTGAACCTGGCTTTAGGATGAATGTCAGCTGACGACCATCCACTCAAATCTTTTCTCTTACGGTAAATAGCTATAAGTTTTCAACCACGTCAGAAATCCAGAATGACTGAGTTAACTATAATTGTGGGAAGCACAAAGCATAGCTTCTAAAACTTAGTCAATTTATAGAGACCTCTGAACACCTGAAAAGCCCCTATACTACCGAACATTGGAGCATCAAATCTTCAGCCTTCTGGCCCAGAATCATCTGACAGACCTTGGTGATGCAGGATTATTAAGGACTGATTACTCTGTCTAGGCAGATATAATCAGTCGACTATTCTGCATGTGTGTCCTTTTCTGGACAGTAATTTGTCTGTAGATGGAAAGAGGCAATTCTTGCCTAGTGGCTGTTACCACACAACTGGAGTAACTCCAAGGATGCTCAATTTCTTCTTAGAATCCATGACAGGAAGCTGTCAGGAGCAGACAGGTCTCTAATCAATATGAACATTAATATATAAATATTTGTAGCGTCAGTTCTATGGACTTCTGATGTTTTGAAAACCAACTATCCATGTAAGGTAACCTGGACTGTTGTCTGTTCACTCCTCTCAGCTATTTCTAAATAAAATATGGAAAACACCCTAATAATAAACTCAAAAATATGAATTTGCTATAGTCCCTTAACTCATAGGTTAACCGTCCCAAATCAGTTAAAAAAGTTTAAAAAGGGGCTTGGTCTAGGCATTGTATTCCTAAATGTGTTATACAGGCACAATGCCCGTGAGCGTATCAATATTCATCTCATTTTTATATTAATAAGAGGCTCGTACCAATGAAAACCTTAAATTTGAGATCAAAGTAAATTTTGTACCATTTAAGAAATTATAACTTCATCTTGATAATAATTATACAGATTTCTACCAATAGGTTATGGCTATGCAATAAGTCCTAACTAATCCCCCCTGTTCCAACAAAACCACTACTTGTCCCTAGAAAGACAGACCATTATTAATCACATTAGTCCCCAAGCTCAGGGAATAGGGGTGCTGACTCTTCTTTAACTTCTTTGTAACACGCGCTTTTTGCAACTGTGCAGTTAGTTGTTTACAAGTGGGAGGACAGGATGTCCACACCATCTTGGAATGGCAAATCACTGCGGCTCCCAACATCTATCCCTGTTTAAATTATTAATATGAAACAGCCTTTTGCCTATTAAACGCAGTACCAATCAAGATTCGAACTCAAACCCGATCAAGCAAACTCCATCATGGGGGAATAAGCGATCAAGAGCTTATAGCCCAAAGATTTTCCCTTACCCTACCAGGTGCGATGGAAACAAGTCCTCTGGGTGCAAGGGCTAAGGGGATGTAAAGAGGAATTGACACCCATCCCTGTGCAATGGAGTATAGCTCCCAGGAGTGCAAGGGCTGTCAACCTACTATTCAGGTACCACAGCTATTTAGGCAAGGGCTGGCTGGACTTAGACCTCTCATCGACCCAGTGCAATGGGCTGAACCCTTGGGGTGTATCGACTGAGGGTCTCAGTCATCGGCTACTTTCTTAGCCTAGATAGTCAAATTTCAGGGGGAGATGCTTGCTCCAAGACTGCGAGTGCTTGGGCGCTAGTGGCCTAGTCACGTTTTTGTTGGGCTCTGAGCTTACAGACCAACCATACATGAACACTAATCCACAACATAGGGCAGCACCAAACAGGCCTATTCCCACCCATTTAAAAAAGAAAGAAAGAAAAGGCAGAAGAAATTCAAGAAGTAAAATCTCCAGGGGTAACGGGGTCCATCTGTGCTCCATCAAGGCTCAAGATCCGGATCTGCAATTGGTGTTGCACCTGGTCCAACTCCCCATTCCACTTTCCTTTTAAATAAGCAGAAAGATTATGGCTTTAAATAAATGTATCATTCACAAATCTCAGAGGTGTAATACCTGGATGTGGGGTTGCTGACACACAGCTTATTTGAACCACATCCGTGAGCTGCTCCACATGGGCTTGGAGCCAATCAACTCTCTGATTGACCAAAGTCTCTTTTAAGTCTCAATAATGATGTACTGGGATGGGCAAAAAGGTAGGCCCGTGCACAACCAAGGCTAGGTCTAGTGAATCATTCCAGCATTGTGCTAAAAAGCATGTAACATTCTTACAATCCAAGATATCAGAATTATTCTGAAAGTTGGATAACATAAAGAAAAATGGAGGGTCCACACACACCAACACCGGTTGTGCAGATGCATTCTTAAACACCTTATTAATTTTAATGTTATTCAAATGGCTAAAGATATTAGATCTTGTAGCCAAAACATACTGTACTTCATGAAATATATCATTCAACAAGACAAAAGGCAGATATATCCTTTTTTAACATTCTAAACAGTGGCTGCAACACATAATTTAATTGCGTTGAAGCAGGATAAACTCAAGAAAATACACATATGATTTAATTTAGGACTTGCATCCCTTTGAAAACATCAAACAGAGGTTTAAATCCTCCTATGGTAAGCTTAAAATGAGGTTTTAGCCAAATAATATCTCTTAACAACGTTTAAAAATCACTAAGAGCAAATCAAGATTAAAAGTAAACCATTTTCTTTTGTATGTACACTCACAAGCCAAAAGATGGCGTTAGATCCCCACCACAAATGGTTGCGAGCTACCATGTGGTTGCTGGGAGTTCAGCTTTTATATTTTATATTAAGTCCAGCCTTTAATGGCTGAGCCATTTCTCTAGCCCAACCTGTCTCAAATATTGAAAGACACTGTCTTTGAATCCTTTTTTGGAGTAACAAGTACTCTAAAAAATTTTTAAAGCTCGTTATATTGGAGCAATAGCTTGCAGAAAAAATTTCTTTTGGAGAAATCCACTAATAAAGTATCACACAATGAATAATACACACCAAAAGATTTAACCTCTTACTTTGTTGTATTAAAACAGCAACAATATTTATATATATAAAATGTAAAACAATTAACCATTTTCTGAAGCAATTATTTCTAACAAATATCGCTTCATGGGCTCTTAAACATTATGAATAAATTTACTACCTGTAAACCTTTCACCTTTACCAGAAATGTAAAGGGATAATATAAAAACATCTTTTATATCTATAAAATTCTATAAGCATTTATTAAAATGGCAGCCGGAGTAGGCAACTTATGTTGTATAAATCTTAAATTTGAACTTTATTTTGGATTAATTTAATAACCAATCTTTTTGTCCCATGAGAATATTGGATAAAAGCCAACCTTAATCTCCAGTAATTGTTACAAACATTAGAGGAATCCAAAGCATCCCACCTTCAACAACTCTGAATATAAAGGAACCAAAATCATAACTTTTAACCCACAGACTGTTGTAAAGTCTTTGAGTCTTAGATTTATCTCTCTTCTCACAAGAAACACAGAAATCCCGGTAAGCACATTTCTAGGATCTGGTCTGAAGACTCAGAACAAAAGGGAATGCTTTGCACCTGGGCTTCTGTAGTTCAGTCTGCATGTCTTAATTCAAATGTAAATGCACTTAACCTCCCTCAGGCCTGTTCTCTGAGGCTTGGCTAAGCCGAATTGTGCATTTTTGGCTTTAGCTTAAAACCTTAAATTTAAACTGTAAACCTTAAAAGACACGTGTTGTATCCTCTACCAACTGTAGCCAAAGGAATATTGGCAGTTTAACTATGTTGTAAAACCTCTTTTGTAAGTAACACTCAAATAGCTGTAATCAAAAGGTAGTACTTCAGCATTTGAATGCACTGGCAAGAGAACAGTTCAAGATCTGACTATGGCCCACAGCTGTATACTTATCACCAAATGGAACTTCAGTATCAGGAGACTCAGAGCTGTAATCTTGCAACCTAGCTTCATTCTTCACAATCTGCACCAGCCACGTAGGGACCCAAATTAAATTGTTTTCACCTGTGGAATAAGCACAAACAGCCCCCCTCCCTGGGCCACAGCAAGCCCTTAGCCAATCTTGTAGCCTCTTGTTCTTACGAGGGACAATGGCTGCACGACATTCAGCTGTGGCATTTTCAAAGATCATCTGTTCTATCAGTGGCATTGCTTGCCCAGAGCTCCTGGGGCACTCCCTGTGTGCCCACTGCGCTTTCCAGGGCAGACTATCTCCCTCCTCTGTCTGCCTTTCGCGCCATGCTCCCTTGTTCTGGCTCTGCCTTGTTGCAAGCCGCCACAGGTAGCAGAGTGCAGACGCTTCCCCAAAGATTCTGTCATAAAGGAGGATCTTTTTTTCCTCCAACCTCTCTCCACCCACCGATGGAGGTTTCTCAAGCTTAATGGACTCTGCAGCAGTCCTTGTTCCCTTTGGATATCCTATCCTATGACCAGGCCTTTTTCCCTGTTGCCGGCTAACACACCCTGGTTCTGGTATGCTAGAGTGGCCCCTTTTCTCACAACACACATAAGTTAAAAACAAATGCAATGCAAGCAAGAGGCTAGCTAGTGGAGCGGCAGCGGTGAGTTTAAATCTGCTTGCCACAAACGCCACCCCAGGCATATCTTCCAAAAGTGTACCTCGAAACCTGCAGTCTTTTAACCCTCCTCGAGTCTCAGGGGCCTTCCGCAACGCCTTGAAATTCCCGGGATCTCGGCGCCAGATATAACTGGTGCCTTTTGCAACTGCGCAATCAGTTGTTTACAAGTGGGAGGACAGGATGTCCACGCCATCTTGGAATGGCAAATCACTGCGGCTCCCAACACTTCTTCAAGCTGATTAAGGGCGTTGAGATTTTAGAAGAGGGGTGGGGGAAAGAGTAAGTTGATAAGCCTCTGATGCTGTGTCTTCACTGAATCCAGATGGAATTCCAGGACATCAGAGGTTTGGGCAGGTCTGCTCAGTATGCTTGATGAGTAGATACACCAAGGCTGTGTATTCTGCAATATACAATTCTCAGAACAAGTTTTAGTATCAAGAGTAAAAAAAATTTCCCACCCCCAGGGGGCTTACATTTTTATTTAAAGATGTTGGTTCTGAAGACTTTTTTTTCCCCAGCTTGTTAAAATTGGTTGTAGTATTTACGTTTCAGATTTTATCCCCTTAGCCTACTTCCTCCCACCACCCAGAAACCTCCTATCCCATCCCCCTCCTCATGCTTCTATGAGGCAGTGACCACACCTACCCCCCTCACTATCCCCTCCCCGCCCTCACATTCCCCCCCCCACTGTGTGTTCATTTTTTTTTTTTTTATGGGACCAAGAAACTCCTCTCCCACCTATGTCAGACAAGGCCATCCTCCCCTACATATACCTCTGGAGTCTTGGGTCCCTCCCTATGTGTTCCCAGGCTGGTGGTTTAGACCCTGGGGGGCTCTGGTCATTTGGTATTGTTGCTTTCCACCTGGGGTCAATAACCCTTTCTGCTCCTTCAGTCCTCTCACTAAGTTCTCCATTGGGAAACCCCTGATCATATCAGTGGTTAACTGAGAGCATTGTCCTCTGAGTGTGTTAGTCTTTGGCAGACCTCTAAGGAGACAGCTATATCATGTTCCTCACATTATGCACTTCCAGCCATCCACAACAGTGTTTAGATTAGGTGGCTGTACATGGGGTGAATATCCAGGTGGAATGGTCTCCTGATGGCCCCTCCTTCAGTTTCTGTTTCATGTTTTGTTTCCCTATTTGCTCCCTTGAGCATTTTTGTTTCTCATTCTAAGTAGAACTGAGGCATCCCCTCTTGGTCTTCCTTCTTCATGAGCTTCATGTGGTCTGTGGGTTGAGTCTTCGCTAATCCAAGCTTTTGGGCTAACATCCATGGAGATATGTTTGTGTAACTATCTTCTTTTGGGGATTTTGGAAGATTACTTTCTTGCTTTTTCTAGGTTGTAGTTTCCCTCCTTGTATTGGAGTTTTCCACCAATTATTCTTTGAAGTGCTGGATTTGTGTTGAGATACTGTGTAAGTTTGGATTTGTCATGGAATATTTTGGTTTCTCCATCAATAATGATTGAGAGTTTTGCTAGGTATAGTAGTCTGGGCTGGCATTTGTGTTCTCTTAGGGTCTGTATGATATCGGTCCAGGATCTTCTGGCTTCTATGGTCTCTGGCGAGAAGTCTGGTGTAATTCTTATAGGTCTGCCTTTATATGTTACTTTGCCTTTTTCCCTTACTGCTTTTAGTATTTTTCCTTTGTTTTGTACATTTGATGTTTTGACTATTATATGGTGGGAAGTATTTCTTTTCTGGTCTAAACTATTTGGAGTTCTGTAAGCTTCTTGTATATTTATGGACATCTCTTTCTTTAGGTTAGGGAAGTTTTCCTCTATAATTTTGTTGAGGATATTTACTGGTCCTTTTAGTTGGGAGTCTTCCCCCTCATCTATACCTATTATCCTTAGGTTTGGCCTTCTCATTGTGTCTTGGATTTCTTGTATATTTTGGGTTAGTAGCTTTTTGTATTTTGCATTTTCTTTGACAGTTGTGTCAATGTTTTCCATGGTATCTTCTGCACATGAGATTCTCTCTTCCATCTCTTGTATTCTGTTGGTGATACTTGTGTCTATGACTCCTGATCTTTTTAGGTTTTCTATCTCCAGGGTATTGTTCCTTTGTGATTTCTTTATTGTTTCTACTTCCATTTTTAGATCCTGCATGGTTCTGTTTAATTCCTTTTCCCGTTTGGTTGCATTTTCTTGCAATTCCTTAAGGGATTTTTGTGTTTCCTCTTTAAGGGTTTCTATCTGTCTACCAGTGCTCTCCTTAAGTTCTTTGAGAGTGTTATTTATGTCTTTCTTAAAGCCCTCTATCATCATCATGAGAAGTGATTTTAATTCTGCTTCCTGCTTTTCTGGTGTGATAGGGTGTTCAGGGCTTGTTCTGATGGGGAAGCTGGGTTCTGATGATGCCATGTAACTTTGGTTTCTGTTGCTTACGTTCTTGCTCTTGCCTTTTGCCATCTGGTTAACTCTAGTGCTGCCTGTACTTGCTGTCTCTGACTGAAGCCTGTCTTTCTAGTTATCTAGCTTGTGTCTGATCTCCTAGGGGTCCAGATGTCTCTGTGATCTTTTCCAGCTGCACTGATTACAGTGGTACCTCTAGGATGCCTCAGGATATGGTGCCTCCAAGGTAGTAGTCCAGCTACCTTGACTGCTGTTCTGGGTGTCTGCTGTTCTGGGTGCAGTGTGTCCTCTAGAATATCTCAGGATATGTTGTCTGAAGCTCTGAGTTCATTTGTTCTTCTGTGGCTCTGGATTGAGTGGACCTTCCAGTATGTCTCAGGTGGAATCTGGGGTCCACACAACAGCAGACCTGGCAGAGGTCTGATCCAGGCCTCAGATCTGAGAACTAGTTTCTAAGACACTGTCCAAGTTAGAGCGCCTGGGATCCCTGCTTCCTCTGGGTTCTTGGAGGTTGGGGGCAGAGCTGCCACCCAAGATCTGCTCAGTGCTCTGGCCCAGACTGGAAGGAACCAGTGTTCCGGGCCGGGAGTGACTTCCTGGGTCCTTTTGGTTCCCAGTTACTCCCTGTTTAGGGTGGGCCCTGCTGTCTGCTTACCTAAGATACTGCCTGAGTTCGAGCGCCTGGGATCCCTGCTTCCTCTGGTTTCTTGGAGGTTGGGGACAGAGCTACCACCCAAGATCTGCTCAGTGATCTGGCCCAGACCGGAAGGAACCAGTCCATTCCCCCCTTTTCTTTGTGCATGATTCAATCTTGGAGTTATTGGGGATGGTTATGTAACTCATATCTCTGGTCCTCTGTACTTAGCTCTTGATATCTTTGTCTCAGGACCATCAACTGTACAGTACCTATGCAATCTTTAATACAAGCAACTAAGTGGATTTAAAAGGCAAGGGCCAAAAGTCAGAGGCAGGAACAAAATTATCAGGGGTTCTAACAATGTACAAAACAAGGTAGTAAACCAAGGGAAGTTAGTTGTTAAACCAAGACTCAAACCATCTTTGGGCTTGCTCCCTCTCTCTTTTGGCTAGTCCCTCCTGTACCTTTTCCACTGAATCTTTAACTATCTTCCTCCCACCCCCTGAATGGTTTCCAGTATGTGCTTCTCAATTTTCTACACCCTTAGGTAGCACAGAAAAAGTAGCTGCCCCCCCCCCACACACACACACACATACACTGATGGGCCTCCAGCCAGCTTCTCTCATCTCAGGGGCACACAAATATGGGGTTTCTCAAAGGACACTTCTCAACTTTGGATATGCACACCCTAAGCTCCATCCTCTAAGGTTGCTTCTGGGACATGGTTTAGATTCAAAAGTCCCTCATCCCTGTAATTTGGGCAATCCCTGCCCCTATGTCTCTAGGGTGGGAATATCTCAGGAGTCAAGGCCAGCCGCTGACAGAGATCAAAGACAAGGTCTGGCCACCAGGCACAAGGCAGGCATTCCACCATAGTGGACCAAGCCACATTTCCAGTGGCTGAGAACACTTGCCAAGTCACTTTGGTAGGGTTGTGGGAGGTACTGAGCCTCAGTGCTGGATGGAAGATACACCATAGCCATCTAATGGTTTCTTTGGCCTTGCAGAGCAGCAGGTGATCTTGAACTTGAGGAGGTTGCTTAGGTGTCTGGCTGCTCTCCAGTCAGCATCAGGTGCAAGTGCTGGTCTGAGTTATGTGAACTCAGGCAGTTACTCCATCCACTTGTACCGAGGTTGGAATGGTCAACAGCACTTTTCCACTTTGCTTGCTCATATGGAACCTCTGGGGTACCTGTAATATATAGGGCACTAAGTTTAGGCCACAATTTTTGGTGGCTGATCTGGAAAGCTTACAATCGAGCCATAAGATCCTTATCAGCCTGAAAAGTCACTTATGGGGTGCATTAGCTTACTGGGAATCTCCTGAGTGAACCACATGGAGTCATGAAGCAATGCAAAAAGCAAGAGGAATTTTATTGTTCCAAAGTGTTAAGGCCATCCTGCACCCAAAAGAGAGGCACTGATCCCAGGCAGCCCATTTGGCCAGTTTTTATAGAGTTTTTAAGGCAGCAGCCATTATGCACAATGTGGTTGGCAGAACAGTGTGACTTTTTAATCTGATTGGTCTTTAGGTAATGAGGTGGCAAGGACTTCCCTTGTCTGTAGCTGGCAAGAGTTGGCCTGTCCTATGGAATGTGTCTACATGCTCTGGGCCTTCCCTACCCACAGGTGGGTTTCCTCCCCTGTGCTCTGAGGAAAGTGATTCAGCCTTTCCCTTCCTAGGGAGCAAGTGTCCTCTGATGGAGGAATGTTAATTAGCCTCTCCCATCCAGCAAGTGTCCCATGACCTTTCCAAAGTTCCTGAGCTGACCTCTCAGTTTCTCTTGTAGGATTACAAGGTGTGTCCTGTAATGTTGCAAGCCATAGTGCCTTAAATATATTGCATTATAATGGATGCATGTGCCTGAGCATTATCAGCTATAATCTTCAAAGATATTTCCAAAATAGCCATTATTTCCAATACATGTTCAATCTCAGAATCAACATCAGAATTCATGGCTAAACCCCACTGAAATTCTGAATATGCATCAATAGCATGGTGTATCGACATAGATACATATCTCAATTACCCAAACTCTACAAACGAAACATAATTTATTGCATGACATTAGTCTAAGGTATCATCACTACGTAGAATCTGTGTTTTTAACATAGTATGTTGTATCTCTATAGGCTGCCATTCAAATTCTATTCTGTGACCTGTAACCTAGCATCTAAATTCTCAGTCTCCTCTTTATCCAAGTCAGCCCTATTCTGATCTCTCATACAGAGTATGTAAAATGTAGGGATCACTATGGAAAAAAAAGCAATCATTTGTACCTTGACAAACAAAACAAAATAATATGGAGTCCAAATGCATTCTGTCACTGGGTTTCCACTTTTTAATATAGAAAATATTTTTCTATTAATCACTAATTTTCTCAGGGTCTTTACCAATTTAAAAGTGTGTGTGTGTGTGTGTGTGTGTGTGTGTGTGTGTGTGTGTAAATTTTTATATTTAGTCTCTTTCAGATTTTATTGTTTTTAAACATAATACCTTACTAGTTTAGAAGTTGAAAGCTGTTCAGTCTTATGCCTTCTTTGAAAAAAAGCTTGTTTTGCCCTTTTTTGTGCATTTGTAGGCTCCTTAGACCAGCACATGTCTATGGCAGTTAATTTTGCCTCCTTAGACTGTGTTAAGCACACTGCCTTTGCTGCTTTGGGGCAAAGAGATTATTTGCCCTCTGACTTCCACTAGCTCCAGGCTGAAACATGCTTCTCTAGCACAGACCTCAATTGGGCTGTGGTCTTCTCATAGGCCTCCTAGCTCCCTCTAAAATGAATTTAGCCCCCTACCAGTTAGGCTCTAGGATGTGCTCTCCTGCACATTCTATCCACTGCTCATAGGCATCTGCTCTCTCTTAAAGAGACCAGACGTCCTGTGTGGCTTCTGTGTTGCTGCCTAACTTTTCGGCCATTTACTCAGGACTTCTCAGGCATTAAGGCTGGATTCTAGCCTTATGGTGGATGCCATTTGTTTATGGAGTTTTCTGTGTGTGTTTTCCTCCTGGCCCCAAACTCCCAGAAATAATGACTCTGAGACGCAAATATATTTACAAGTACGTAGGCCATATAGGTGTGCTCCTTTAATACCTTATAATTTAATGTCCTGTTATTATATAATCAATTCTGCCATGAGGTTTGTAATTTCTCAGCCAAGGTCAGAAATTGGGAGACCTTGGAACACTCAGCCCTAAAAGGGATGTCTCCATCAAATCCCTCTTTTGTGGGATCAGGAAACTCTGAAGAAGATGAGGTGAAAAGAGTGTAAGAGCCAGACAGTATTAAAGACATTAAGAAAACAATGGCCTCCAAATCAACATGATTGATGCTCATATGAACTCACAGACACTGAAACAGCTTACACAAGTCTTATAAAGATCTGCTCCAAATGGAGTCCTACAGCTGAAAGAATTAGATATATGCCCCCACCTCTAACTCAGAAGCAATCTAAAATTGCTAACAACTTGTACTTGAAAATTTGGTTTTCATAAATGTATTCTTACTGAGAAAACAAACTATTCTTAAGGCTAGACTGCATGAACAGCAGGAGATGGTCTACAGAAAATTAAATCAAGGGCATCTTTCTTGTTTCATAATGTTGCGTCAGTACTCTTCCTTTAAAAAAATATCTTATTGTATTTTGTTTCATTTTGTTACTCTTTTTGTTTTAAAAGTCCTTGGCATATATAATGGCTTCCAGTTAATGTTTATATGAAAATCCTGAGTATGTGAACAGTGGGTTACTGGTTTTTGTAGAGTTCTTTTGGGGGAAAAGTTTTTTTTTTTCTCCTATTTCTTTGTTTTGTTCATTTACATGTTTGGCTTTGTTTTTGAATATATTATATTATATTATATTATATTATATTATATTATATTATATATTTCCCTTAGAAGTCTGTTTTTCTTTCTAATAAAAGGCAGAAATGTGGTGGATTCAGATGGAATGGAAGGTAGGGGGAACGTGAGAGGAGGTGAGTGATGGAAAACAAATATCAGGCTATATAATGTGCAAAAAAATCAATTTTCACTAAAATTAAAAAATCACATCACAGACCAGAAATTTACAAAAGTCAAATTTGTATATATGAAACACTGTGCATTCGGCAAATAACTTATTTGTAAAATTTATAAGGTTAAATGTTTTGCTAAATTAGATATTTAAAATAAATAAAGTGAACATCATGTTTATTCAGACTTCATTGTGTTCTTTAATAAGCATGTCATTTGTCTAGACTAAGAGTGGTCTATGCTGAACTACATTGACTGTAGGAGCTTGTGTTCTTAACTAAGGTATGGAATGTATTTGCCTATTGTGGTAGTTTAAAAAGGCTTGGCCCATGGGAAACTGCAATATCAGGAGTTAGAAGTGTCTCACTGGATGAAGAGTGTGTGGTCTCATATATATGGCCAACTTTGGCCAGTGGATCCAGAGCCTCATTCTGGCTGCACTTAGACTAAGACGTAGAATATTTGGCTCCTCCAGCACCACTTTTGCCTTCATATTGGCATGTTTCATCCTATGATACTGGACTGAACCTCTGAAACTGTAAGCTACCTTGTCTGGGTCCCCTGACATTCAGCTACTGTGCACAGTCAGAGGACCACAGGCTAATGACCTCTGGCCATTAACTCTTATTGTTCTGGGGGCCAGAGCTACTGGCTACTGGCAATTGACCCTCTCCTACCTTTCAGCAGCCATAGCTGATGGCTTCTGACAATTGACTCCTGTTTATAACAGGAGGACATTAGGAAAAGAAATTTAATTATTTGGGTTCTTTACTCTTTAACTCAGGTGCCTCTCACTGGTGAGAGATTCCTAGCACACTAAGTCTATTTGAGCCTGAGAGAAATAAAAAGGTTAAAAAGAAAGTAATTCATACACACACACACACACTCAGCTGGGCCCAACCATTAATTTCATCAACTTCACAAGTACACATGAATACTTACATACATACACATCTAGCTATGTATGAATGTATGTATGTATGTATGTACAGATAAACATATATACACATATGCACGTTTGGTGAATAGAGCAGAGCCCCAACAGCTATTCTTGAGTGTTCTTACAGGTTTTTAGACAAAAATTTCTTTACAAAATTATCTCCAAGATAAAAATGTTATACAAAATGCATCAACAGATGCTGATGCATTCAAAACAATGTTCCATCTATAATTTAATATAATATAATTTTAATTTTTAATTTCATTTAAAAAAAAGTTCAAAGAAACAATTTCACATGGCCTTATTATATCATAGTGCATACCTATGGCTTCATTCTTGGACCTCTCCTAAACAGAATGTTTTTTCTTCCTTCAACACAAATCTCTCCCAAGCCTATTTCTATTCTTACTAAACTTAATGAAAGCTCTTGGTACTCCTTATTATGCACCCTTTGTTTATAAATCTATTTATAAATAAGGTGGCATACTCTATTCTTTTTTATTTTATTTACATTATATTTACATTTCAGATTTTATCCCCTTACCCCATTCCCCACTCCACCCAGGAACCCCTTATCCCATCCCCCCTCCTCCTGCTTCTATGAGGTGTGCCCCCACCTGCCCCCCACTCCCACCTCCACACCCTCAAATTCCTCCCCGATTGGTGTTCAGCCTTCATGGGACCAAGGATCTCCTCACCCACCTATGCTCGACAAGGCCTTCCTCCCTTACATATATAGCTGGAGTCATGGGTCCCTTCCTATGTGCTCCCAGGCTGGTGGTTTAGATCTTGGGGAGCTCTGGTTGGTTGGTATTGTTGCTCTCCCCTTGGTGCCACCAACCCTTTAAGCTCCTTCAGTCTTTGATCAGATCAATGGTTAGCTGTGAGCATCTGCCTCTGGATATGTCAGACTCTGGTAGACCTCTGAGGAGATAGCTATACCAGGCACCTGTCAGCATGCACTTTCTGACATCCATATCAGCATCTATCTTTGGTGACTGCACCTGGGATGGATACCAAGGTAGAATGGTATCCAGATGGCCCCTACTTGAGTTTCTGTCCCACACTTTGTCTTCATATTTGCTCGCTTGAGTATTTTGTAAATCCTTCTAAGTATGACCAATGCATCCACACTTGGTCTTCCTTCTTCATGAGCTTCATGTGGTCTGTCAGTTGAAACTTGGCTATTTCAAGCTTTTGGGGTAATATCCGATTATCAGTGAGTAAATACCATGTGTGTTCTTTTGTGATTGGGTTATCTCACTCAGGATAATATTTTCTAGTTCCATCCATTTACCTAAGAATTTCTCAAATTCATTGTTTTGAATAGCTGAGCAATACACCATTGTGTAAATGTACCACGATTTTTGTATCTATTCCTCTGTTGAAGGACATCTGGGTACTTTCCAGTTTCTGGCTATTATAAATAAGGCTGCTATGAACATAGTGGAGCATATGTCCTTGTTATATGTTGGAGCATCTTCTGGGTATATGCCCAGGAGTGGTATAGCTGAAACCTCAGGTAATGCTATGTCCAATTTTCTGAAGAACCCCCATACTGCTTTCTAGAGTGGTTGTACAAGCTTGCAATCCCACCAACAATGAAGGAGGGCTCCTCTTTCTCCACATCCTCACCAGCATCTACTATCACCTGAATTTTTGATCTTAGCCATTCTTACTAATGTGAGGTGGTATCTCAGGGTTGTTTTAATTTGCATTTCCCTGATGACTAAGGATGTTGAGCATTTCTTAAGGTGCTTCTCGGCCATTCAAGTTTCCTCAGTTGAGAATTCTTCGTTTAGCTCTGTACCCCATTTTTAATAGGGTTATTTGGTTGTCTGGAGTCTAATTTCTTCAGTTCTTTGTATAAATTGGATATTAGCCTTCTATCAGATGTAGGATTGATAAAGATATTTTCTCAACCTGTTGGTTGCCGTTTTATCTTATTGACAATGTCCTTTGCCTTACAGAAGCTTTGCAATTTGATGAGGTCCCATTTGTCAGTTCTTGATCTTAGAGCATATGCCACTGGTGTTCTGTTCAGGAACTTTTCCCCTGTGCCTACGTATTCGAGGGTCTTCCCCAACTTCTCTTCTATTAGTTTCAGTGTATCTGGCTTTATATGAAGGTCCTTTATCCACTTGGACTTGAGCTTTGTACAAGGGGATAAGAATGGATTGATTTGCATCCTTCTACAGGCTGACTTCCAGTTGAACCAGCACCATTTGCTGAAAATGCTGTCCTTTTTCCACTGGATGGTTTTAGCTCCTTTGTCAAAGATCAAGTGACCATAGGTGTGTGGATTCATTTCTGGATCTTCAATTCTATTCCATTGATCTCCCTGTCTGTCTCTGTACCAATACCATGCAGTTTTTATCACTATTGCTCTATAGTACTGTTTCAGGTCAGGGATGGTGATTCCCACAGAAGTTCTTCTATTGTTGAGTACAGTTCTCCCTATTCTGGATTTTTTGTTATTCCAAATGAATTTGCAAATTGATCTTTCTATCTCTATGAAGAATTGATTTGGAATTTTGATGGGGATTCCATTGAATCTGTAGATTGCTTTTGACAAGATGGCCATTTTTACTAAGTTAATCCTGCCAATCCAGGAGCATGGGAGATCTTTCCATCTTCTGAGATCTTCTTCTATTTCTTTCTTCGGAGACTTGAAGTTCTTGTTTGTTGAGAACCGCACTAGCCCAATGTTGGGGTGGCCAAAAAATGTCACGGCCTGAGCAAAATATTGAGGCCCCGGGCTGCCCCGCGTTTGTCGGCCACTGTATCCCGGCCCAAGCTGCCTCTCCGGTCCTAGGGTAGGGGTTCAGCAAGAGAGAGAGAGTGAGGACTGACTCGAAGAATGGAAACCAGACAGAATGTGTTTCAATCCCGTTTATTCTTCAGTCTCTCTTCTTCTCTCCAAGTCCCAAGTCTTGAGTTCCTAGTCCCTAGTTCCTAGTCCCTAGTACCTCCAAGTTCCAAGTTTCTTCTTCCAAGTGCCAAGTGCCTAATGTCTAATAACTAACTCCAAGTTGTTCTCTCTCAAGTGTCTTCTAAAGGTGTCAAGTATTTCTCTGTCTGCCTCTATCCTTTTATATATCTCACTTCTAAGCCACAACTTCAGGTTAAAAATATATAAAACTTTAATCATGCCCTTAGGTCTTGTCTCTAAATCTGGTCTCTACACTTCTAAGTCACACTCTTAAATTACACACCTTTAATCTCACACACCTTTAATCTCACACACCCAAGGTATCTAAACCAAGATTATCAAAATGTGCTCTGCTGTTGTAGGCTATTGTAATCCAAGTCTCATGTCAGGGTATATGGCTCAAGATGACTGCAAAGCTGATAGCCACTTTCTGCTAAAAGTCAGCCCCCAACACTTGTCATACAGATCTTTCACTTGCTAGGTTAGGTTCACTCCAAGGTATTTTATATTATTTGTAACTATTGTGAAGAGTGTCATTTCCATAATTTCTTTCTCAGCCTGTTTATCTTTTGAGTATAGGAAGGCTACTGATTTGTTTGAGTTGATTTTATATCCAGCCACTTTACTGAAGTTGTTTATCAGTTTTAGGAGTTCTCTGGTAGAAGTTTTAGGGTCACTTAAGTATACTATCATATCATCTGCAAATAGTGAAATTTTGACTTCTTCCTTTCCTATTTGTATCCCTTTTGACTTCCTTTTGCTGTCTAATCGCTCTAGCTAGGACTTCCAGTACTATATTGAATAGGTAAGGTGAGAGTGGGCAGCCTTGTCTAGTCCCTGATCTTAGTGGGATTGCTTCAAGTTTCTCTCCATTTAGTTTGATGTTGGCTACTGGCTTGCTGTATATTGCTTTTACTATGTTTAGGTATGGGCCTTGAATTCCTGATCTTTCCAAGACTTTTAACATGAAGGGATGTTGAATTTTGTCAAATGCTTTCTCAGCATCTAGTGAGATGATCATGTGGTGTGTTTCTTTGAGTTTATTTATGTAGTGGATTACATTGATGGATTTCCTAATATTGAACCATCCCTACATTCCTGGGATAAAGCCTACTTGATCATGATGGATGTTTTGATGTGTTGTTGGATTCGGTTTGCAAGAATTTCATAGAGTATTTTTGCATCAATATTCGTAAGAGAGATTGGTCTGACTTTCTCTTTCATTGTTGGGTCTTTGTGAGGCTTAGGTATGAGCATAATTGTAACTTCATAAAACAAATTGGGTAGTGCTCCTTCTGTTTCTATTCTGTTGAATAATTTGAAGAGAATTGATATTAGGTCTTCCTGGAAAGACTGATAGAATTTTGCACTAAAACCATCTGGTCCTGGGCTTGCTTTTTTTTTTTTTTTTTTTTTTTTTTTTTTTTTTTTTTTTTTTTTTTTTTTTTTTGGTAGGGAGACTTTTAATGACTGCTTCTATTTCTTTAGGGGTTATGGGACTGTTTAGATGATTTATCTGCTTCTGATTTAATTTGGTACCTGGTATCTGTCTAGAAAATTGTCCATTTCATCCAGATTATCCAATTTTGTTGAGTATAGGCCTTTGTAGTAGGATCTGATGATTTTTTAAAATTTCCTCAGTTTCTGTTGTTATGTCTCCCTTTTTAGTTCAGATTTTATTCATTTGAGACTATCTCTGTGCCCTTTGGTTAGTCAGGCTAAGGGTTTATCTATCTTGTTGATTTTTTCAAAGAACCAACTCCTGGTTTTGTTGATATTTTGTATAGGTTTTTCTGTTTCTACTTGGTTGATTTCAGTCCTGAGTTTGATTATTTCCTGCCATCTACTCCTCTTGGGTGTATTTGCTTCTTTTTGTTCTAACACTTTCAGTTGTGCTGTCAAGTTGTTAATGTATGTTCTTTCCAGTTTCATTTTTTAGGCACTTAGAGCTATGAGTTTTCCTCTTAGTACTGCTTTCATGGAGTCCCACAAGTTTTGGTACGATGTGTCCTCCTTTTCATTAAATTCTAAAAAGTCTTTAATTTCTTTCTTTATTTAGTCCTTGACAAAGTCATCAGTGGGTAGAATATTGTTCAGTTTCCACTTGTATGTGGGCTTTCCATTGTATTTGTCATTATTAAAGACCAGCCTTAGTCCATGGTGGTCTGATAGGGTACAAGAGATTATTTCAGTCTTTTTGTATCTGTTGAGGCCTGTTTTGTGACCACTTATATAGTCTATTTTGGAGAAGGTACCATGAGGTGCTGAGAAAAAGGTATATTCTTTTGTTTTAGGATGAAATGTTCTATAGATATCAATTAAATCCAATTGGTTCATAACTTCTGTTAGTTTCATTGTGTCTTGGTTTAGTTTTTGTTTCCATGATTTGTCCATTCCTGAGAGTGGGGTGTTGAAATTCCCCACTATTATTGTGTGAGGTGCAATGTATGCTTTCAGCTTTAGTAAAGTTTCTTTTATGTATTTGGGTGTCCTTGCATTTGGGGCATAGATGTTCAGAATTGCGAGTTCCTCTTGGTACATTTTTTCCTTTGATGAATATGAAATGTCCTTCCTTATCTTTTTTTATTATGTTTGGATGAAAAACAATTTTATTTGATATTAGAATCGCTACTCTAGCTTGTTTCTTGGGACCATTTGCTTGGAAGATTGTTTTCCATCCTTTTACTCTGAGCTAGTGTCTGTCTTTGTCACAGAGGTGTGTTTCCTGTATGCAGCAAAATGCTGGGTCATGTTTATGTATCCAGTCTGATAGTCTATGTCTTTTTATTGGAGAGTTGAGTCCATTGATACTAAGAGATATTAAGGAAAAATGAATATTGCCTCCCATTATTTTTGTTATTAGAGGTGGAATTATGTTTGTGTAGCTATCTTCTTTTTGGGTTGTTGAAAAATTACTTTCTTGCTTTTTCTAGGTTGTAGTTTCCCTCCTTGTATTGAAGTTTTCTATCAAATATCCTTTGAAGTGCTGGATTTGTGGGAAGATATTGTGTAAATTTGGTTTTGTCATAGAATATCTTGGTTTCTCCATCAATAGTGATTGAGAGTTTTGCTGGGTATAGTAGTCTGGGCTGGAATTTGTGTTCTCTTAGCGTCTGTATCATATCAATTCAGGATCTTCTGGCTTTTATAGTCTCTGGTGAGAAGTCTGGTGTAATTCCAATAGGTCTGCCTTTACATGTTACTTTACCTTTTTCCCTTACTGCTTTTAGTATTTTTTCTTTGTTTTGTACATTTGATGTTTTGATTATTATGTGACAGGGGTATTTCTTTTCTGGTCTAGACTATTTGGAGTTCTGTAGGCTTCTTGTATATTTATGGAAATCTCTTTCTGTAAGTTAGGAAAGTTTTCCTCTATAACTTTGTTTAAGATATTTACTGGTCCTTTAAGTTGGGAGTCTTCACCCTCATTTATATTTATTATCCTTAGATTTGGCCTTCTCATTGTGTCCTGGATTTCCTGGATGCTTTGGGTTTGTAGCTTTTTGTATTTTGCATTTTCTTTGACAGTTGTGTCAATGTTTTCCATGGTATCTTCTGCACATGAAATTCTCTCTTCTATCTCTTGTATTCTGTTGGTGATAGTTGTTTCTATGACTCCTGATCTTTTTCCTACATTTTCTATCTCCAGGGTAGTCTCCCTTTGTGTTTTCTTTTTTGTTTTTACTTCCACTTTTAGATTCTGGATAGTTGTGTTTTTTAATTCCTTCACTTGTTTGGTTGTGTTTTCTTGCAATTCTTTAAGGGATTTTTGTGTTTCCTGTTTAAGGGATTCTAACTGTCTACCTGTGTTCTCCTTGAATTCTTTGAGAGTGTTATTTATATCCTTCTTAAAGTCCTTTGTCATTGTCATGAGAAGTGATTTTAATTCTGAATCCTGCTTTTTGGGTGTGAGGGGGTGTTCAGGGTTTGCTATGATTGGAGAGCTGGGTTCTGATGATGCCAAGTAACTTTGGATTCTGTTGCTTAAGTTCTTGCACTTGCCTTTCGCCATCTGGTTAACTCTAGTGCTACCTGCACTCACTGTCTCTGACTGGAGCCTGCCTTTCAGGTTATCTTGCTTGTGTCTGAACTTGTCAGGGTCCAGATGTCCCTGTGATCTTGTAATCCTGAGCTCCAGCTTCTCTGAGTACAGTGGCTCCTCTCAGATGTTTCAGGATATGGTGTCTCCACTGTAGCAGACCAGTTAGGTGTCTGCTGCTCTGGGTACAGTGTCTCCTTTAGGATGTCTCAGGATAAGGTGTCTACTGCAGATGCCCACTGCTTTGAGTTCAGTGGCTCCTCAAGGATATCTTGGGATATGTTGTCCACTGCTCTGGGTTCAGTTGATCCTCTAGGATGTCTTGGGGTATGGTGTCTGTTGCTCTGAGTTCAGTAGCCCCTCTAGGACATCTTGGAATAAGAAGTCCACACAGGAGCACACCAGCCGGGTGTCTGCTCCAGGCACCAGGCCCAGGTGAAGGGTGGAAGGGGAGTGGTATTCCGCAGGGGTGGGTTTTGGGTATCTGCTGGGTACTGAGCGCTCCCTGCACACCCAGTTATAGCTCTGGGGTGGGTGTAGGGCAGTGGGTGAGTGTTCTTACCTGCCGCTCTGAGTTCAGTGGCCCCTCTAGGATGTCTTGGGATAAGGTCATCACTTGAGTTTTTGATCTTAGCCATTCTGATTGATGTAAGGTGGAACCTCAGGGTCATTTTGATTTATATCTCACTGATGAATAAAGATGTTGTACATTTCTTTAAGTGTTTCTCAGCCATTCATGAGTCCTCTGTTGAGAATTCTTGTTTAGCTCAATACTCCATTTTTAAATTGATTTATTTGGTTTTTTTTTGGAGTCTAACATCTTGAGTTCTTTATATATTTTGGACACTATCCCTATATTTAGATGTAGGGTTAGTGAATATCTTTTCTCAATCTGTAGGTTGCCATTTGTCCTATTGACAGTGTCCTTTGCATTACAAAAGGTTTTCAGTTTCATGAGATTCCATTTATCAATTATTCATCTTAGTAACTGATGCTGGTTGGTCATTGGTTTGGTTCATAAGATCAATGATTGAATCCTGTCGTTCATTAAATAGTCTCATGGGTCAATAGTTGAATTTGATAGTTCTTTGATAGTTAAACCTGGTAGTTCTTCACTGGAAGGGTCATTATTGACTGGTTTTGGAAGGTAGTTTGTTGAGTCTACTTGGATATATATGGTTAGGGCTAGTGGATAATTAGTTGATTCCCATGGGTATTTACTAGTGGATCCTAATAAGTCAATGACAGATTCTAAGGAAGGCTAACAGGAAAAAACACCTCACATCCTTTCCAGTGAGCATGTCTTTGTCATGTTCACCCATTCCTATTCACTGCCCACTGTTCAAAGTAAAGTAAAAAGTAACTTCATATTCCTCTGAGGTCCAGGGGGGAATATCCTGTTTCACAATATGACACAGCTACCCCATCTTCCACCATGGTTGCTCTTTGTCTTCTAGGATAGTGTCATCTCAGCTGTCTTTCTAAAAACAAAAGATGGATTTGTTTCAGAAACAAATGGCTCAATAGAGAAGCTTTTCCTATGCATACAGTCTTCCCCCAGATAGATTCCCTGCAAGAAACTATTAAAGAAGTGCTTATTGCCCTAGCAGAACTGTCTAATATTGTGTTACATGATTCAACAGAAGTAGCAGCCAGTGCCACTTCTTAACAGGAGCCTAGCAGTAAACATTTCATTCACCATTGCCTAAGAAAAGCCTGAAGGTAGTATTACCTGAGAACCCAGCTATATCACTCCTGGGCATATACCCAAAAGATGTTTCAACATACAACAGGGACACATACTATGAACATAGCAGCCTTATTTATAATAGCCAGAAGTTGGAAAGAACCCAGATGTCCTTCAGCAGAGGAATGGATACAGAAAATGTGGTATATTTACACAATGGAGTACTACTCAGCTATTAAAAACAAGGAGTTCATGAAATTCTTAGGCAAATGGATGGAGCTTGAGAATATCATCCTGAGTGAGGTAACCCAATCACAAAAGAACATACATGGCATGCACTCACTGATAAGTGGATATTAGCCCAAAAGCTCACAATACCTAAGACACAATGCATAGACACATGTGGGTGCTTTGGTTTTATTTTAGAAGGAGTAGCAAAATACTCAACCAGAGCTCCCAGGGGCTAAAACTCCAGCCTGAGAACAGAAAGGGAGGGACTCATGGCTCCACTTGTATAGGCAACTGAGGGTGGCCTCGTTAGGCAACAGTGGAAGTGGAGGGCCAGGGTCCCCGAAAGTTTGGACCCCTAGTGTTGGGGAATGTGAGAGCAGGGAGACGGGATTGGGAGAATGATGGAAGCACACCCTCATAAAAATTGGAAGAGGGGATATGAGATAAAGAGTTTTGGGGGGAGAAAGGAACAGGAGATAACAGAGAAAGGTAAATACGTAAAATAAATATCCGATATTAAAAAAAAAACAGATAATGGGTCTGGCAAAAAAAAAAAAGATAGTTTCAAACGATTTTCAAAAGTTTCTAGGAGATGCTTATTGGCTAAGATCTTATTTTAAGCTCTTCACAAAAGAATTTATGTCTCTGTTTAATATTCTTAAGAGAGATGCAAATCCTAATTTCCCTCAACAATTAATTGACAAAAGAGGAGTCATTTTACAAAAAGTAGAAGAAGCTTTCATTAATTGATATATAGATTGATTAATTGTTGGCTGTTTTATAATAGTCCTTTGATAACAGAGATTATTAATAAAGAATTATATTTCTTTAAATAGTGTCTCCATGACTCTCTGAGGGTGGAAGGAGCATGCCTTGTTTACTCTTAACTTTCTAAAACTGAAAGCTCACAGCAAATCTGCCGCTGATTGCCTCAGACATTGCTGAGACCAATAAAAACTATGCCACAACTGTGTGGAAGGACACTCTTACCCTTAAATGGAATGGTCAGGATATATGGGGCCGAGTATTGATATGACTGTTTGATACCACAGAAGGCACAACTAAATGGCTGCCAAAAAGATTAATGAATTAAATAGATACCTCCACAAAGCAGGCCCAATTATAAATAAGATGAATAACAATTGACATCCAGGGAAGAGAAATTTCCCTGAGAATTCCCTTCTTTTTCCTTTCCAGGTAAAAATGAATCACCCACCATGTCTGCTGTTGGAAGTTCTAATCTTGATGCTGGCTTCTGGACTTATACTACTCAGACCTTCCATGGGCCATTGACAAGGACATCAAATAGCTAGAGATTGCCATTACTAATCTGAAGAAATCCCTTGTTTCATTGTCTGAAGTGATCTCCAAAAATTGCAAAGGACTTTATTGGACTTGATTTACTCTTTTACAATTGAAAAGACTGTATACAGCTTTAGACTGTGTACAGCCTTTAAAGAAGAATGTTGCTTTTACATAGACAAAACAGGGATGGTTAAAGAGAGCATGAAAAAGGCCAGAGAAGGTCTTGAGAGAAGACAGAGAGAGAAAGAGAAAGATGAGAGCTGGTACAAGAATTGGTTTTCAACCTCTCCATGACTGTCAACCCTACTTCCTTCCATTTTGGGAACATTAATTGGGTTATTTTTGCTTATTTCTTTTGGTCCCTGGGCCTTAAATAGGCTAAGTAACTTTGTGAAACAAAAGATAGATAATCTGATAGCAAAATCTATTCAGATACATTGTCATAAGTTAGCTATGAAGGACCACGAGACTCAAGATGAGGTTGTTACTCTATCCAGGCTGTTCCCAAATCCCATCTCCACCCAATCTAAATGAGGGGACTTCCACCCCTAGACCAAGCAGAGAGAAGCCACCCAGGACCACCTCTGTCTGGCCATCTGAATTCTTGCTTAGGCTGCGAGGCTAAGCACTGCAAGGGAATATAAATAAAAGTTAAAAATATGTTTCTGGGTTCCCTGAGGGACAAGCCTGACTGCATAGGGATTGATGTCAAAAGTATCCCCTCAGCAGGAAAAACACATCGGGACGGGTATGGCCCTCATGCCTCACTGAACAATGACAGGAGGACTGGAGCCATTACAAGGTCCCCTTTAATTACTGGAGGTCAGGCCTCTATCCCCGCCTTGGCAAGATTAGAATCGCCATAGCCCTTCTATACTTGGAGAAGGGAGGAGATGTCAGGGGCAGCCCTGCTTATACACTGAAGGCCTAAAATCAGCCATAAGCCTAAAATCAGCAATAGGCTTGACTTACATGCCTGCTAACACAAAGTCTTGGGTCTCTATGGAAAAAGCACTGAAACAGAGGGCTATAAACTGTTGTAAACAGGCAGCTTTTGTTGAAATCTACCAGCCTGAGTTGTCATAGACCTTGTAAATAGGCAGCCTTTGGCAGATAGTACCAAATTAGATAAGGACAATTGAATCATAGGCAGAGTCATAGTGACCTGACCCCTGAACCTTCACCCAGCTGATACCCTGTTCTGAAAGATATCTGTACTTCCCCTGAACACCTATGCTCCTGTGTCATCCCCTTTCCCACATCTTGTATTTTTGTGTTTATAACCCCCATGTTAAAAAGTAAAAATTATGATTTGATAAAACACACACACACACAAACACACACACACACAGAGTGTTCCCCTGGTTCTGCTGACTTAGCTCTTGACAATCTATTTTCTTGTTCTCAGAAATACTTTGAATTATAAAATGTTATTGTGGGTTTTGTTAGTATGCTGGGTAAAATAGTTTTTATTGATCTCATTTTAAACTTCAAAGTTTGTAGTGAGTTAAAATGTCCTTTAACATAATTATAGGTCATATTTATTTTCATATTGTAAAATGCTAGTTAATCTGTTGAATATTTTAAAAAACTGGATTCCTTTTTGAGAATTTCATATATGAACACTGTATTTACATTATTTTCCCCTTTCTCTCCTTCCTCCTACTTTTCCCAACCCCCCATACTTTTTAAATACATCTCATTATTTAATTATTGTTTATATATGTATACGTGTATAAGTATATATGTTTATACAATTATTGATAAATAAAGCGTTTTTAAAAAATATTAAGGCATTTGAGTGCCAATAGTATCAGGAAACCTATTTACATGTTTTCAGAATGCCCAGCTATGATAATGGCTGAAGCAGGAGACATACTAGGGGTGACGTTTAAACTGCAGACTCTGAGGTCCAGTGCCACAACAGTTCTAACAGTGATAGAATAGAGGATCTTAAGCACATTACTTATTTCATATCACCTAAGGATCAGTATTTTTCTTCTTTAAAATAGAGACAAAATATTTCTCTTTATTGGATTATTGTCAGAGTTTAAATAATATGTTCTAATGAAGCATCTAAAACAGAGAAGTTCACAATAAACACTAGCTATTATTTTTAGATACCACAGATGAAACGTACTCAGATCCCCTATAATTTGATATTTTATGGAAAGAAAAAAATATTACCCAGAAACTTCCAGGGGGAAGATGGAATAATGTCAGCAGAAGAAACAGAGGGTCACATGAATTCACTAACTCTGTGACTAGGTTCACAGAGAGACAGAAGAGGCATCTAGGAAGAAATAACTAACAATTAACAGGGGAAACAAAAACATGTATAAGGAGTCATGTTCCCTTTATATAGACAGAAATCATCCTGTGGTTATTTTACCAGTCTCAGAATACATAATTGGGATAGATATACTTTAAAGTTTGAAGAATTCTCACATTGGTTCTCTGACGTGAAGAGTGAAGGCTATTATAGTTGGAAAAGTGAAATGGAAACCTCTAGAGTTGTCTTTGTCAAAGAAATGGTGTATTATAAGAAGTATTACATCCCTTGAGAAATTGCAAAACTAATGCCACTATTGAGGACTTGAAAAATGCATGGGTGGTGGTTCCTATTGTGTATCACTTAAACTCTCCTATTTTGACAGTGCAGACGACAGATGTATCATAGAGAATGATGTTCTGTAAAAAGCTCAATCAGGGAGTGACTCTGATTGCCATTGATTTACCAGATGTGGGGTTCTTCCTTGAGAAAATTAACATATCTTATGGTACATGGTATGCAGATACTGAAAAAAACACACACACATACACATTTTTCCCAGTGCTTATCAAAAAGGACCACCCGAAAAAAAATGCTTTCAGTTGACAAAGCCAGCAGAAGTTTATAGTTCTACCTCAAAGACACATTAACACCCCAGGCCATTATTATTGTTTTATTGAAAATTTTATTTATTTACAATACAAATGTCATCCCCTTTCCCCATTTCCCCTCCGTAGAACTCGCTATCCTATACCCCCTCTTCCTTTATGCTTTTATACCATTTTGATTACATGCATGTATGAAGGTCAGTTCTAGGTTGAGGGTCCAGCAATACAATAGATGCAAATATTCAAGGAACAAGCAATACAATAAACACAAATAGTCAAAGAAAAAGCAAGGCATTAAACCCAGTTACATGAACACTCCTGTGAACATTGTTTCTAAAGGCTTATCAGGATGACCAAAGTATCTGAGCCTACTTCCCTGTCCTAACCCAAGGTTATTTTCATGCCTGAAGTCTACTTTCTTGTTCTAGCCTACAATTTAAATTCTCGTCTGAAATTACTTCTTTGTTCTAGCCTAATATTTAGATTCCTGTCAGGCCATTATTATAACATGGTTAGAAGGCATCCTGTTGTCTAGTGCTTCCAAAACTCATATGGATGTACTATAGTGATGACATTTTACTGATCAGAACAAATGAGCAAGAAGTATCAACCCTTAGCATTCATTGGTAACACACACACACACACACACACATGAAAAATGGGAAATAAATTCAACCAAAATTTAAGTGCTCCTTTCTCAGTGAAATTCTTAGGATCTCAGTGGTCTGGGGAATACAGAGATATGTCTTCTAAAGTCAAGGAAAGTCATTGCAACTGACTCCTCCTACCCATAAGAATGAGGGACAATGTTTTGTGTACCTAATTTGAATTCTGAAGACAATACACTCCTTACTTGGTTGTGTTACTCTGACCTGTGTACCATGCGCCTAGGAGATCTGATATTTTGTTTGAGGCCTGGAATAGGCAAAGGCCCAGGCTGCTGTGCAGATAGCTCTAGAACTTGGATTATATGATCCTCCAGAAACAGTGTGTCTTGAAGTGTCAATGGCAGATAAGAATGCTGTTGGGAGCTTTTGGCTGCAGACATTGAGAATTCAGAAATGTTCTGTTGGTGAAAGCCCAGAGAACAACTGATCAGAGGGTGCTCAACCCCAGTTTATATTTCTACAACACAAGCTTTCATACTTGTGAATCCCATAGATTCAGAACCATGCCTGTATTTTGCTTTCTAATGCAATCACTAAATTACGGTAATACCTTATTTTGGTTCTTAATTTTGAACACAGGGTATTCTGTATGGAATGAATCCTCTTGGGGTACATAGAATGATGGCTCTTTTCTCTTAAATTGTTTGTTTGTTAAACCTAGCCATCTTTTCTTTACCTTTTCTTGGATAATCCAAATTAGCAATGACATCAGCTGACTGGATCTCTCATACTCTGTGGATAACTGCATTGTTTTAAGTTTACTGCAGGGTGGTGATAATTGAGTAATGAAGGTAATATATCTAAGGTCTTGTGGGTGAAATTGTGTTGAAGTTCAGCTTTGAAAACCACAGGGTAAACTGAAGAGGGTAGCAAGTGCAAAGTCAACAATTGACGTTAGTGCTGATAGCCACAGATGGGGGCCCCACCAACAGTGGCAGGTAATTTACTGAGTCAGCATTTATAGTGCTGACCAGAGCAAAATGTTATTTTCTGAGGCCAGTAATCTCTGTGACCTATGAGAAACTCTGAACTCTTTAAACTCTTAGGGGGCTGGTACAAAAGAAAAAGAAATACAGAAAATTATACACAGACACACAGATACATACATACATACATACATACACACACACACACACACACACACACATATACATACATACACACTAGATGAAGCAAAGCAGACTCCAACAAGCAAGTTTAGTTTCAACAATAAAACTCCAACAATTTCACACAGACAGACAGACAGACAGACAGACACAAATTTATACATTAGGTGGATGGAGCAAAGCTCCAATCACCATATATATGTACTCACTAATGGGTAGATATGAGCCAAAAAGTACAGAACCCCCATAATACCACTCACAAATCTTTTGAAGTTTAACAAGAAGGAAAGCCAAAGTGATGATGCTTCAATCCCAGTTTGAAATGATAAATGATTAGTCATGGGAGGCAGAGGGAGGAAGGGACCTGGAGGAAGAGGTGAGGGGAGAGGGGGCAGGACCAGGTATGGGGAGAGACAGGAGAGAAGCTCAGAGGGCCAGTAGAATGAATAGAAATATGCAGATGTGGGGGAAGAGCAATGGAGAACCACTAATAAGTCCCAGACACTGAGGATGGCAGAGACTCTCAGGACTCAGTGGGGATGACCTTAGCCAAAATGGCCAAAAGTGAGGAAATGGTACTTAAAGAGACCACCTCCAGTAGATAGGTGGGGCCCACAGTGGAGGGATGGGACTACCCACCTACCTTCAAAATATTTGACTCAGAATTGTTCCTGTCTAAAGGAAGTGTAGGGACAAAAATGGAGCAGAGACTGAAGGAAAGGCCATCCAGTGACTGGTCCAAATTGGAATCCATCTCATGTGCTGACACCAAACCCTGACACTATTACCTGCCAGGAGCCAACAAGGAGAAGCTAAAAAGCTAATAGGGGATCTTCTCATTGCAGTTTTGACTATCAGAAAGGTACATAATAGCAGTCCCACTATAAAAGAACTTAATAATCACAGATATAATTTTAGGAATTCTTATAGGATCATTATTAAGACTTAAGAAGTCATCTATTTGTCTATATAGCATCACTACATGACAGTACCTCTTTGTGGATCTGCAGAGATCTGCTTCAAAGGGGTGTGCTATTGCTTAGTGATTGTTATGTATGTTTAACAATAACAGAAAAAGCAAATAAATAGCAGTAATTTTTCCTAAAATGAATCTCCTTGCTTAATAAGCAAACCTGTCACAGATTATATAATAATTTGAAGCAGGCCATCTCAGAAAGATCACCTGCTACTTATTATGGCTCCTGACAGGAGCCCTGTCCTTATGAGAGGCAGTCCTTCCTGCCTCCCAGTAGGCCTGCTATAACCCAGATCACAGAGCTCTACCTACCTCCAAGGGGGCTGGCTCTACTCAGAGACATGCCCCCAATCCAGTTAACACCAGAGGTATTCAGATGGTAAGTGAGCACAAGAACATAAATAACAGAAGCCAATGTAATTTGGCATCATCATATCACAGTTCTCCTGTCAAAACAAGCACTGAAAAGCAAGATCTTGACCAAAAATCCCATCTCATGAAGAGAATAGAAGCCTTTTTGTTTTGTTTTGTTTTGGAGACAGGGTTTCTCTGTGTAGCCCTGGCTGTCCTGGAACTCACTCTGTAGACCAGGCTGGCCTCGAACTCAGAAATCCACCTGCCTTTGCCTCCCAAGTGCTGGGATTAAAGGTGTGTGTCACCACTGCCTGGCTAGAAGCCTTTTTTATTGGTAATTTTATTTATTTACATTTCAAATGTTATCCCCCTTCCCAGTTTCCCCTCTGCAAACCAACTATTGCCTCCTCCATCCTCCTGCCTCTATGAGGGTGCTCCCCAACCCTCCCACCCACTTTTGCCTCAGCAGCCTAGCATTTCCCTATCCTGAGTCATCAAGCCTCTACAGGAACAAGGACTCCCCTCCCAGTAATACCAGATAAGACATCCTCTGCTACATATTCAGCTGGAGCCACAGGAACCCCCTGTATATTATTTGGTTGGTGGTTTAATCACTGGGAGCTTTGAGGTAAGGGGTTTGGTTGGCTAATATTATTGTTCTTCCTATGAACAAACCACTTCAGATCCTACAGTTTTTGCCTTAACTTTCCCATTGGGGCCCCCATGCTCAGTTCAATGTTTGGCTGTGTACATCCACATCTGTATTGGTCTGGCTCTGGCAGAGCCTTTCTGGGGACAGCTATACTGGGCTCATATCAGTAAGCACTTCTTGGCATCAGCAATAGTGTCTGGGTTTGGTGTCTGGAGATGGGATGGATGCCTAGGTGGGGCAGTCTCTGGATAACCTTTACTTCATTTCTGCTTCACTCTTTGTCCCTGCATTTCCTTTTGTCAGGAATAATTCTGGATTAATATTTTTGAGGTGGGTGGGTGGCCGTATCCCTCTACTGGGGGCCATGTGTATCCACTGGATATGGTCTTTAAAGGTTCTGTCTCCCCTTTGTTAAGTATTTTGGCTAAAGCTCTCCCTGTTGGGTCTTGGGAACCTGAATAGAGGCCTTTTAAAGAGGATATAAATAACGCCCTTAAAGAAATATAGGAAAATACAGGCAAACAGGTAGAAGTCCTTAAAAGGGAAACACATAAATCCCTTCAAGAAATACAGGAAAATACAATCAAGCAAGTGAAAGGAATTGAACAAAATGGTCAAAGACCAAAATATGTAAATAGAAACAATAAAGAAGCCACAAATAGAGGCAACCCTGGAGATAGAAAACCTAGGAAAGTTTTCAGGAGCTACAGGAGCAAGCATCACCAACAGAATGCAATAGATAGACAAGAGAATTTTATGCCTAGAAGATACCATAGAAGATATTCACACACTAGTCAAAGAAAATATAAAGTGTAAAAAGCTCTTAACCTAAAATATCCAAGAAATTCGGGACACAATCAATAGGCCAAAACTAAGAATAATAGAAATAAAAGAAGGTAAAGATTCCCAGTTCAAAGAGCCAGAAAGAATTTTCAACAAAATCATAGAAGAAAAATTCCCTAACTTAAAGAAAGAGATGGCCATACACATACAAGAAACCTGAAGAATACCAAATACATTGAACCAGAACATAATAATCAAAACACTAAATGCAGAGAACACAGAAAGAATATTAAAAGCTGTAAGGGAAAAAGGCCAAGTAACATATAAAGACAAACCTTTCAGAATTACACCAACCTTTTCAACAGAGACTCTAAAAGCCAGAAGATCCTGGACAGATGTCATACAGACCCTAAGAGAATAAAATGCCAGCCCAGTTTACTGTACCCAGAAAAATCCCCAATCACCATAAATGGAGAAAGTAAGATATTCCATGAAAAAAATATTTAAACACTATCTTTCTACTAATCCAGCCATACAGATGATATTACAAGAACAACTCTAACACAAGGAGGGTAACTACAACTAAGGAAACAGAAGAAATTAATCATCTCACAACAAGCACACAAGAAGAGAATCACACATACATAATACCACATCCAACAAGAAAAATTACAGGAACTAACAATTATTGGTCTTTAATATCTCTCAACATCAATGGGCCCAATTCTCCAATAAAAAGACACAGGCTAACAGACTGGATACTTAAACAAGATACAGCATTTTGTTGTATACAAGAAGTATACCTTGGTGTTGAAGACAGAACCTATCCTGAGTAAAGTCCTAAAATAAAGGTTTCCAAGCAAATAGTCCCAAGAAACAAGCTTGAATACCTATTATAATATATAATAAATGCACTTACAAACAAAGTTATCAAAAGAGATAGGAAAGGACACTTCATACTCATCAAAGGGGCAACCCACCAGAGGAAGTCTCAATTTTGTACATTTATACCTAAAATGCAAGAGCACCTACATTTGTAAAAGAAACTTTACTGAAGCTCAAAAAACACATTGAAACTTACACAAAATAGTGTGAGATTTCAGCACCCCACTGTCACAAATGGACATATCTTTGAAATAGAAATTAAACACATGCACACTGAGACTATCAAAAGTTATGAACCAAATAAATTTATCAGATATTTACAGAACATTTCAAACCCCCCCCCAAAAGAAATAACTTTTTTTGAGCACCTCTTGGAGCCTTCTCTAAAACTGACCATATAATCGAACACAAAACAACCTTCAATGGATACAAAAAAATTGAAACAATCCCATACAATCTATCAGATCACCTCAGACTAAGGCTTGGACTTAAATAACAAAAGAACAACAAAAGGGCTACATGCTCATAAATACTGAACAACTCCCGAGTCAGTGATAACTTGGTCAGGGAAGAACTAAAGAAAGAAATTAAAGACTTTCTAGAATTCAAAAAAAAAAAAAAAATGAAGGGATAACATACCCAGACTTATGGGACACAATGAAACCAGTGTAAGATGAAAATTCATGGCATTAGTGCCTTAATAAAGAAATTGGAGAGATAATATACTAATGTCTTAACAGCACACTTGAAAGCTACAGCAAATAGAAACAAACACAGCCAAGAAGAATAAATGGCAGGAAATAGCCAAAATCAGGGCTGCAATCACCCTATTTTTAAAAAAAAAGAGAGAGAGAGAGAGAGAATAATGCAAAGAAACAGCATAACCAAGAGCTGGTTCTTTGAGAAAATCAACAAGATAGATATACCCTTAGCCAAAGTAAATAAATGTCCCAGAGATGGTATCCAAATTAATAAAATGAGAAATGATAAGGGAGACATAACAACAGAAACTGAGGAAATTAAGAGAATCATCAGATCTTACTACAAATGCCTATGCTCAAGAAAACTGGATATTCTAGATAAAATAGATGATGTTCTAGACAGATACTGCATACTAAAGTTAAATCAAGATCAGAGAAACTTTCAAAACCAGCCCTTAGAAAATACCCTTAGAAAAAAACCTTAGAAAAAAACCCCTTAGAAAATAAAAGAAGTCATTAAAAACTTCCCAACCAAAAAAAGCCCAGGACAAGTTATTTTTAATGCAGAATTTTACCCGACCTTCAAAGAAGAGCTAATACCAATACTCCTCAAATTATTCCACAAAATTAAAACAGAAGGAACACTACCTAATTCATTCTATGAAGCCACAGTTACTCTACTACCTAAACCGCACAAAGACAGAGAAAAAAAAAAAAAGAACTTCAAATCAATTTCACTTATGAATATCTATCCAAAAATTCTCAATAAAATTCTCACAAACTGAATCCATCAACACATCAAAACCATTATTCTCCTCAATCAAGTAGACTTCATCCCAGGGATGCAGGGATGATACATTATATGAATATTCATCAATATAATCCACTATGTAAACAATGCCAAAGAAAAAAAAATCACATGATCATCTCCTTGGATGGTGAAAAAGCCTTTGTCAAAATACAACACTGTGGGACAGAGGACCATGCCAGCACACTTGGTAAAGTTAGTGAGTTGAAGACCCCAGCACCCACATAACACACTTGAGATGGTAGGCATCTCCCTGCTCCCTACTAGATTCCTGACCCAACAAGTGACCATACTCCCACATTGGTCATATAGCCCGTAACTGAATTTTCCATGCAAATGAGGTATCTACAGGCCTTGAGTGTTTAGCCAATAAACTTTTGTTCCCAGACATTTCTTCCTGCATAAAGTATTTAATCTCTGGTCCACCCTGAGGATGTGGTTGCACCCATTTTCCATGATGAACAATTAATAAACAGTTTGGAACCAAGGACTATCTCTTTCAAGAATCTTCATAGGGTGCAGGAAGAAGGCTTCCTCTACAGAGCCCTGCCATGTAAGCCTCCAACAGAACATCCCTCTGAACTCCCAGACAACCACCTTTAGGCTGAAGACAATCGCTGATGAGCTAAGCCCAGGTTTCCCCTCACCTGGTCCCAGGCTCCTCTTTGCAGGCACCCCAACCTTCAACTCCACTCCCAAAAGATTGAGAGCACCCTGCCCTGGGCTGCTCATCACAGGCTCAGGAACCTCAAACCCTCTATTGCTGACTCCACTCTGCCGTTTTTTAGCAGTGACTGAATGCCCAGGAGTCAGAAAACCCCAGCTTTGGCCTTCCACAACTTAGACTGTGTTTTCCCATGCCCTGAGGGGTGTGTCACTGCTTCATTCAAACTCACCACTCAACAGTGGTGGCACAAGGTAAAAGCAGTCTAGCATTCCACATTTTGCCTGCCCAAGCAGTCATTCCCACATCCCGATGGCAGAGCAAAACTCGAAACCACACAACAAACCTTCATATTAAAAGTATTAGACATATTAGAATTCATGGCACATACATACACATAATAAAAGCAATATACAACAAACCTACAGCCGACATCAAATTAAATAGAGAGAAATTTGAAGTCAGGGAAAAGACAAAGCTGCCCAATCTCTCCTATCTAGTCAATATAATATTTAGTGTTTTAACTAGAACAATTAGACAACAAAGGAAGATCAAAGGGGTTACAAATTGGAAAGGAAGTAGTCAAAGTATCACTATTTGCAGCTGATATGATAGTATACATAAACAACCCCAAAAATTCTACCAGAGAACTCCTAAAACTAATAAACAATTTCAGCAAAGTGGCTGGATATAAAATTAACTCAAACAAATTAGTACCCTTCATTTATACAAATGATGAATGTGATGAGAAGAAAATTAGGAAAACAACAACTTCACAATAGCCACAAGTAACATAAACTATCTTGGTGTAATTCTAACTATGCAACAGAAAGATCTCAATGGAATTACTGAATATCTTCATTTGAGATTAAATTAACTGTGCAACAAACAATCAATTAGTTTTTAGAACATCTTCTGGTATACGAACAACTTGAGTGCACACATTTCCATCTCTCACCAGAAATTTAATGCAATTACATGCAATTGTTCAGTCCCTAGAGTCAGGCAGAAATAGAAATTATGCAGGAATTTAAACTGGGCTCCAATCCCAAAGAGAATTAAGATGCACAGAACATCTTGTGTGATAGAGGCAGAAGATGTCAGAACACTCAGGGTTCAAAAGTACCATCCTTATGTTACTTTTTATTGAGGAAGCTGCTTTGCTTCCTACAACATAGCCTTGAGAAAAGCTTCAGATCCTCTTCAAAGGTGGTGTTTGTTCTGCTCATAGCAAATGTAATAAACCTGAGCTCAAAACGGCCCTAAAGACAGTATGAAAACATGGAGGGGAGAATGGAAGGCAACAATGAAACGAAACACTTTCTTGTTGAGGTCATACCACAGAGTAAGATGAGTTAGGTCATTGCTTCATATGAAGACCTTATTAAAACATGTTGAAAACATGGTAAAGTGGGTGTGATGGTGCATGTGTTAAATCCCAGAACCATGAAGGAAGAGGCAGGTGAATCTCTGTGAGTTTTAAGTCACCCTGGTATACAAAACAAGATATATGAAAGCAGGGATGATGTACAGATAAAGCTGGCCCCAAAAATTAAAACAAATATGAGATGAAAATGGTAAGTTTTAATTTGCAGATATCTCTCTACCCTATCAGGATGCCTGAGCAAATAGCAGTGTGGCTGGAAGGAGATATGCTGTGAAACTATGTGTTATGATTAGAGCAGACAATAAAATGATTGGTAATCTTGATGAGCAGTGGATACAGATCAGATGAAGGAGAGCACATCACAGGGGCTTTGGGGGCTGAGAATCACATAAGAAATCTTACCCTCTCTAGAGAGTTACCAGAATGCAATTTACAAATTTCCCCCAAAGAAAACAAAAGTTTAGTTGCTACAATTTATGTATTATTATTATACAATATTATGACATTATAATTATACATAATTATACAATATTATGACATTGCAGAAAGAAAATTGAAATGGGAGCATGCTCATGAATCTGAAAGATTAATAAAGTAAAAATGGTCATACTACCAAAAACAATCTATAGATTAAATGGAATCCCTGTTAAAATTCCAACATAAATTTTCATACATCTTGAAAAAACAATCTTCAGTTTCATATGGAAACACATACACACAAAACAAAAGCAAAAAAATCCAAAACAATAACAACAACAAAAATTGTGGTGGTTTCTCAGAAACCTGGGAATAGAGCTACCTCAAGATATAGCTAGCTATACCATGATTGTGCACATACCCAAAGGTCAACTCACTCTACTTCAAAGACACTTGCTCTACTATGTTCATTACTCATCTACTCACAGTATACAGAAGTTGAAAATGACCTAGATACCACTCACCAGAAGAATAAATAAAGAAATTGTGTTAGATTTGCACAATAGAGTATTAATCTGCCATTAAAAGTGAAATCATAACAATCACAGATAAATAGATGTAACTAAAAAAAAAATCATCCTAAATAAGGAATATCAGACAGAGAAAGAAAAGTATGCCATGTATTTGATTATATGAAGATATTAGCTGTTAAATCCATGACAGCCGAGCTACAATCCATAGAACCACAAAAGTAAGATATAGAGTACCAGACAAGAAGGAATAAATAGATCTACTAAAGAAACAGACATAAAATAGGTATGGATGAATTGTGTAGAGCAGAAACTGAAATGGGAGCATCAAGTAGAAAAGAGGAACTGGAATAAGTAAGGGAATACAGAGAGATAATCCTAAAATAAAAGGCCATTAAAGGGCTAATATGGAAACCCAACATAATAAAAATCTTCTCAAAATATATACATGTATAAAGGTGATATAAATGAAATTACCAAACAACAGAAATTACAAAGCTGTAACTCCCCATCTCTTATCACTAAATATAATTTCCAGTACTGGGTTACGTTATATCCAATTGAGTTCTTGATCAAATGGGTCCCACAGACACATGGTAATGCTAAAAGAATCCAAGCTGTTGCCAAGACTACAGGTTGCTCTTCACAAACTGACACCAAGACCCTGTAGGCTTAGGTTTCTCAAAAACTACTTTAGTTAGGGATTTTACTGCATCTACCTTCCTTCTAGCTCACCACCCACCTGAGGGAGGAGGACAGAAATGTTAACGTGAGGCAGGGGTTGTGGAAATAGTTTAAAGATAGTTATATAAGACAATTCAAATCTTTGTCAGGAGACCAGTCCAACAGAGAGACACCACAAAAACAAGAATCAGCAGCAGCAGTCTGCTCCTGCCAACAAACACCAAACACAAATCAGTAGAAGCAGCTCCACCCAAAAGAAACTACAAGGCTCCACCAATTGGCAAGAGTCCTTGGAAGCAGCAAAAACAGCAGGGATACCACCAAGAGTTCTTTGGTGCATTGATCTCTATGAAGTCACAACAAACAAGGATCATCAAAGAAAGCAACGTGAACCAATGCACAAACATCATCAGCAAAGGTCAGCCTCAGAGAAGCCCAATAAAGACCAGCAAAGAGTTGCAAGGTGAACCAATGCAAGAGTGTTGTCCACTGTAAATTGAGTTATACTTGTACATTTTCCAAACATCACACATGCTTTCAAGTGTCCAGTCTGATTACAGAACATGCATTAGAGCAGTTTATAACATTAACATACAAAATGCCTGAGTACAATCAGAAAAATAAAAACAAGAACATGATATTGAAAGATCCATCTACTTGTATGAAGCAATATAGAATTCTAAGAAATGTGGATCTTTCAAATACTGTAAAGTTCAAAGTAGAATAGATTCATGTACATTTAAAGTTTATGTTAATACACACATACCACAAATTAGGAAATATGCAAGAAAGGGGCTTTGGCAAGGAAAAAGCCAGCTTCAGAACTAAGTGTTTTAGTTAGGATAGATGACAGAGGTTCTGGTTAGTCAACAAAATGATGGACTGGGTATTAGGACTATCTTGTACCTCACTGGTACAAATTGGCATAATTATGCTTTAATTGTATTTTGAGAGAAAAGTTTCATTTTAACAGGAAGGGTGATATGTAGGAGGAACTAAGGTGGGAGGAGTACTGAGAGGAACAGAAGGAGTAAGAAGAGGAGGAGAAGAAGGAGAGGAGAAGCTAGGTGATGAGAGAGAGAAAGAGGGGGGAGACAGGGAGGCAGATGTTCATGTATCTCCACCAGTCAAAGATAGTTGTTATATCTAGGTTGGGTAGTGGGTTACACTTCTGATTGAGCAATACCAAACTTATAAAGCCTTTGATTAACATTTTTAAAAAGATGTATAAGTGCAAAAAGGAAAAGGGGGCATGAGATAGGGGTTTTCTAAGGGGGGAATGGGGAAAGGGGATGGCATCTGAAGTGTAAATAAAATAGCCAATAAAAAATGGAAAAAAAAAGAAAGGGGCTTTGGGTTTATTAAATTTTACTCATACCTGTCATTGATATTTGAATTGATTGGATAAATACACACATAGTAATTTTCTTTAGACTACAAGGGGTCCCTTTTGAACAGTAAATGAAGGTTAACAAAGCTACTGCCTCTTGCATTACACTAGAGGTTGATCTGAGTTTTCCATGGCCAAGTTTGGGACATGAGCATTTGTTGCTGACAAAAGAATCGTCTCTTTCCTAGATTTCAAGAAAAGAAAATTCCAGCTGCTAGCCTGCTGGATTGGGTGTTTCTTGTAGGTTTCCAGAGGGAGAGGCAGACTGCACTTGTACCAGTAGTAGTGGTAGTTGCTGCTGGGTGAGACTGGGTAATGTCTACTTTCCACAGGATTTGTATTAGAAGACCCAGAAGATATGAGCACATTAATGAAAAACTTTCCTCTTGTTTTTTTTTTTTTTTTTTTTCATCTGATCTGGTCACATAATCTATGCTTTCAGAACCTGTCTGACACCTGGTAACTCCTCTTCCACACATGCATATTTTTAACATTCATTATCAATATCCCAATGATCCAGAGGGTTTTGCATGTACCTTCATGGGACAATTATGTGCCTTTACATCTGACAAACAAGAAGCTTACTTTTAATCCACACATGAGATGTGTCTGAATGCAAAAAGAAAGTAATACAAAAGAAGAATATACAAACATCATGAGAGTTGCCAATTGTGGTTCAGGACACTTTTCTCTGCCTGTGCAACAAGTTCAAGTCTTGGTTTCTCAGCAGTAAGGAAATTTGAGTCAGTTATTCAATACCATAATTTTCTGCACCAAAACACTGAGAAAATAGAATAACAAAGTTGGACTCCTCTAAACATACTAAATTCTTGGGAACATTTGTGATTTCAGTTTAAATCAAAGGCAGTTGTGAGAGAAATGGGGAGGTGCAGAGAAAATGAGAAAGCCAGGTATTTCCCCCTCTTATTCATAAATCTGTGTAATCATGAACATGAATAGTGAGGAAGAAGGAAACAGTGGACCCTCACTACCCCACTACCACAGGAGTCAGCGTTAAGGAGCTTTTGGTTTCTGCCTCATCTCACAGTGGTCATTTTGGGTGGGAAGAAGACAAATTTCTTCTGCTGTTATGGAAGCTTGGTCTCTCCTTTCACTTTATTGAATTCAATCGTAATACTCAACATCAAGGTTAGGCAATAAGTAAGTGTTTATATCTTTAGAGGAAGTAATATTCATTTAATCCTAAGACAAAAATGATATCAAGATGATAGATGGATACACAAGCAAGTTAAAATTTTAGAAATATGACTGATTAAGCTTTACCTGCTGTGACAGCAAGAGGCTCATCACTGGTGACTACTAGAATAAAGCATGGGATGAAGTGAAATTTCAGAACAAAATCTTTCAGAGCTTACAGATATTCTAAAAGAAAATATGACATCCAGACTTAAAATTACAGGTGTAAATGAGAACAAGAGTCAGTCTCTGAGATGCTTCTAGAATGCAAGACCATGCAGGTTTTCTATGGGCTATTCCCACCAGCTCAGACTATAAAACCCTTTTATCTTCCCTGCAGAGCTACAAAACTCACTGCTTCCTTCTACTAATTGTACTGCATATTTCAAAGTCACATTGATGATATGCCTCACCAAGTTGTTTCTTCATTAATCCTTTGAGCTTTCAAGAGAAAACCCAAGATAAGCTTAATGTCTCTTGTACTGCTTGAAGTGTATTAATATTATGAAGATGGGTTAAGCAAAATATATAATTAGGACTGTGATCCTTGTATTTCAATGTCTAGAGCATTTAATGTATTCTGTAATTCCCTGCATCTGAAATAAAACTGACGAATGTGTCTGTATCATGTGTCAGTCATCAACTCTACAGCAAGGCTGACTGTACCCAACAGTCACTCCGAGTATGATAATGTGCTCAAATTATGGCCATTTTTCCTGTGTCATTACAGTATGAAGAACTTTCTTAAACACAAAATTTTCTTCCTCTATTCAAGCATTTTATAGCTTTCAGATTAAATATTAAATAAAATGGCTACGTTGCATGCTAAGGACATAGTCATTTTTGTCCTAGTCACAGAAGTTCTGTAGGCCTTTTTTCTTTTCACCGGATTTCAGGATTCCATTTTTTTTCTCCCTCTTTATCCCCTCATTTCTCTTGATATCTAGCTCCAACCCTGTATTGGTGTATACCTTCATCTGTGATCTGAGCTGAGCTCAAAGACAGGAAGACAATTGTGAACAGGACCACCAGCATCTTGGATGAGGCTCATGAGTCTCTCCTGATTGTGTGCTTGGACATGCAAGGACATTTCCTTTATATATATAGATATAGATATAGATATAGATATAGATATATAGATATAAATATATATATAAATATAAATATATACATATATATATTTATATCTATAAATATATATATATATATATATATATATATATATATATATATAGAGAGAGAGAGAGAGAGAGAGAGAGAGAGAGCCAAACAATGGGGTCTTTGAGCACCAATTGTTGATACTGTTCCACTCTGTCTTTGGAATTCGAACACAGCAACTAGATTGTAGAGGGAGTTATTAACATGTCCTATATTGAAAAAATAATACACAATGGGGCAGTGAGTGGGGTTGAAAAACCCTGTGTTGGGAGCTGACTTTAAGCAGAAAGCGGCTACATCAACTTTGCAACCATCTGGAACCATATACCCTGATGAAAGACTTGGTTTTCAAAAGCCTATAACAGCTGAAGCACACTCTGATAAGTATATTGTTTATCCCACATAGCTTGTTTTGCTGTTTAGTGACCCCAGCTGTATGCTGCACGTGGTAAAATGTTTTCACCTGTGTTCTCCTATTTGTGCTTATAAATACCCAGGATTTCCTTGTAAAGGTGTGGTGTAGTAGTGGAGTAGGGTGCTATAGTGTGTGGTGTAGTGGTGGTATAGTAGAGTAGGAATTGTGTGTGTTGAAGACAGTAAAGGAGACTTGACTACAGATCCTCTGGTTTGTTTTCCATTCTTCGAGTTTCTCCCCCTTCTTCCCCCCACTCTCTCTCTTGCTAGACCCCGATCTGTGGACAGAGCAGGCTGCAACAACCCTGCAAACAGGAACTACTCTGTACCAAGAGTGAAGTCAATACATGTCCAAACTTGAAAACCCTTTTTCAAGACCAGCATGAATAGCACAGCTTCCTCCTTGAACTGTGCAGGCATGTCCCAGCACAAGTAAGCCTTATGATTCCACACCTCTGCCACCATATAGATGGTCATGTAGCCTGGTGGCCAGAATTCAGGTTGAACTACCTCTCTCCATTTAAGGATATGTCTAGCTAGCACCTGGAATTCCTCTTCCTGGAAATGAACCATTCCCAGCACTTCAGCCCTAGACAATAATGTACAAAAATCTCTACCCGCTCCCCAAGGTTCATACAGGCCTTTTCGTGCCCCACAGAAGAGAGCTTTTTCACTGAAAGCCATCTCCAAAGGAGGCTACTTATCCCTTATACACACTGACTGAGACCCTTTCTAACCCACCCAGCCAGCTACACATCATGCCTTCTAGTCCAGCCTGGTACAAACAAAATGGTGCCCGGATACCCTCAGAGGAGAAGCAGTCCCAGGTGTCAGCAGTGCTGTTAGGAAACCATTGTCTCATCACAGCCAAGTATCATTCAGTTGTGTGCGTGCACGACATTTTCAAACCACTCAACAGTTGTAGGGCATTGAGGTTGATTCCACCCCCTGGGTGTTTTGAACAGTTTGAAAAAGAACATAACTGAGTAAGTATCTGTGCGATCTGATGTTGAGCCATTTGGGCATACGCTGAGGAGCGCTGTGGCTGGGTCATAAGAAAAATGTACTTTTAGGTCTTGAGAGTTCTCCTTTATATTTCCAGACTCACTGTACCAGCTTGTAATCCCACCAACAATAAATGAAGGTTTTCCTGTACCTGCCAAGGTCCTGCCTCAGTGTGAGGAGGATCATTCAATCATGACACAGTATAGTAAGTGTTTTAGAAAATGCTCCTCCAAGACTTGCTTCCAATCCTTATTATTTTATCTCTGCTAAGTCTGATCTGTGGAAATTTGCATCCTTTGTTCTAGTGCCTTCTCCAACTCCTGTCTCCAATCTTCATTTTTCTATCTTTGTTATCTCGACCTATAAAAACCTGTAGTTTAATTCTAGTGTTTCCTCTAGACCACATTTCTAAGTCTTAATTTTCTCTCTCTGTTATTCATTCTGTTCTATAAATTCTTGTAACTTTTGTTCTAGGCCCTGCTTCCATAATTTTAATTTTTCTTTATGTTGTAATTCTGATATTGTGGCATTACCTTATTTTGATTTATTAACTTTATAAAATTATCCTCTAGGCTCTTCTTCTAAATTTTTTACAGTATTCTTTCTGTAGTTCAGTCTGGTCAATAAAATTCTGCGTCTGTTGTCCTAGTGTCTTTTCCAGCTCTAGTCTCCCACTTCCATTTTCCTTTCTCTGCTGTTTATCATAACTTATAAAACCCTTTCTCTTTAGTTACAATGTTTCTTCTAGGCTGTGTTGCCAAGTCTTAAATTTCTCTCTCTGTTGTTCAGTCTGCATTTTTTGTTCTAAGGTCTTTTCCAGGTCCTCTCTCCAATTTTTAGACCTTTTCTCATTCAGTCTCCCAGCCATCTGAACCATCTCTATACTCTGATTTATAATTTTCTCTATTTTCCCCTCTAGTGTCTTGGCATAGTTCTCGTTCTGTTTTAGAAAATCCTTTAATCCATTTTCTAAGGCTCGTGAATTTTTTCTAGGGTCCTATTTTTTGAAAATGCATAGTAAATCAAGATGCTTACTAGGGTATAACTGAAACTTAACGTAATAATGATAGCTAGCAAGGTGTCCATTTCCTTTAAATCCACCACTTTTAAAACATTTCAAATAGCATCATATAAAACCCAAAATGTATTTATTGTGTTTCTTGTCTTTAGGTATCTAATTTTCTTATTATCATTATCCATTTATAAGTCGTATTATTTAATCCGGACCTTCTCGTACTTTTGTCTCCCTATGGTGTTCAATCCAAGACATTGCAGTCCTTTTAATTGTTTCCTTCCCAGGGAAGAACTGACTGTAGAAAGACCCATGGCTTCTGTGCTTCTGAGGGATGGAGCCTACATACTGTGCATCGATCTCAGGCAGCCTTCAGTGGAAGCAGTCAGGAGAGTGGATCTGGCTGTGCCGTGTACTGTTTAGACGTGGGAGATACGGAAAAGCTAGCACAGAAAGGTTGGCTCAGGGTGGAGATGCCCTGTGCCTTTAGGGTTTTTGGAACATTAGCTGCCGATTTTTTTAGCTGTTGATCCTCAGCTCTGAAGTCTATGTCTCAGGCAGCTGTGCCTCAGGGTCCTTGGTCCTTCTCTCAAGCTCAGGTAACCTCAATTGTGTTGTGGCACTGGCACAGCCTTATGTTCTGGCTGGGTTAGGGAGCTGGGATGCTGCCTCTGGTGCCCTGGATTGCTTGGGCCTTTGGAAAGAAGCTTCTCAGTTAGCTCTCTGTAGACCCTTTAGACCTATTCTGCGTTTAATTTCCAGCCTGTTGTAGCTGTAGAATACAGCCCTAGTTGTTTATTTTCAGGGGAATGGGCTTTTATCTCAGGTCAGTTTGGTTCTAAGCCCAACATAGGGTACGCCATTTGTTGCTGGGATTTCCAACCTTAGTAAACCCATGTAAAAGACGTACAATCTAGATATTTTAATTTTAAGTCATATACATATATTAGGTAGATCTAGTACTATACTAACTTACTCACCAGCTGTAAGATCTCTTGTTCCTTGCAGTTTCTCCTGGCTACATGGTTCTGGTCCTTCCTCTTCCTCTGTTCTTTCCCCTTCTTCCTCTACTGCCACCCCTCTTGAGCCTCCAGTCCCACCTTTCCACTCCACTTCTCAATCACAGGCTCTATCCTTTTATTGACCAGTTGAAATGGGCAGAAGGTTCACATGGCATCACCTGAGTAAGTGATGGTCTGCTCCTGGCTGGTAATCCCTCTTGAGAAACCATAACATATTAACATTAGAATACATACAGCATCAGACCAAACAACAATTAAATTTTTCCTTTGCAGAGAGATCTCTCTATGTTGTCGAGATGACTGGGAAAATGGTAAGGCGGGTAAAAAGAGACCTCTTGAGAAAATTGACCTATTATCAGAACAGAACAGAAGTATGAATAACATTGAAAAGTGGTGGATGAAGGGCATGTTTGTATTTGGAAACAAATCACATAAGTTTCAGAAGTGGCAAAACAGTTTTATGCCTTGCTGGGAGAAAAATCATGGTTCAATTTACACATTTTTGCCACAAATATATTTTGAATTTTAATATGCTACAAATCGTGTATATGATATTATACAAGTCTTTTACTCTTAGACTGGCCTCTTGAGAAAGTTTATGGAACACTGTGGGGCAGTGGACTGTGAGAGGAAGCCTGGTTTTCAGTCAGTCTAAAAGCTTGAACTCCCAGAGACCCTGACAAGATGGTAGAAGCTTTGTCTGCTCCTAGTACCAGGCCCCTGTCACATAGCTGCAGCTCCCCTTAGATTTGTGGCCATCAGTCATGTAAGGGCAATGTCCCAAGCCTTTCCACACGTAGATGCGGCATTCCTAACATCTCAAACCAAGGCAATAGGAAAAAAAGATGTGACCTATAATCACTTAAGCTCAAGACAGAGATCTCCATGCTAATAAAATACCTAGAAGCCTAGAGGGTGTTGCCAAGAAGATTCCCTTCCCAGACATTCCTCCCTGAAAAGGGCATTTAATCTCAGACCCACCCTGAGCAATGAGATATGGATTTACACATCCACTTTCCACCATGATAATAAATATCTCAGAACCATGGACTGTCTTTTTCATTGAGATCTGCCTTGGGGAGCCATGGAGAAGGCCTTTGTCTACAGAGCCATTCTCTAATCTTCTAGTAAAAGGCCTCTCTGTACTCCCAACCACAACCACCACCAAGCTTGCCACCTATCAAGCCAAGGACGCTCCCCATGAGATGAGCTAGAGCTCCCCTTTTTCATCCCATCCCTGGGCTAGACACAGCCCTCGGAGCCCCACTCTGTTCTCTGCTCTTCTGCAACTCTTAGTGGCTCCTGGGTGTCTGAGGGTCTGAGAACCCCACTGCCCCAGTCTTGTTCCAGGCCTGGAGACCCCCAAACCTGCTCTGGCTTTCCCATGCCTCAAACTTTGCTTTCCCACCTTCGTGCAGTGCCTCAGTGCTTCCCTACAGCCAAACACCCTCCCTACAAATCCTGGGATAAGCACAGTCAAACTCCCCTCATTCTGCCACCCCCAAGTGGCTGTGCCCTGTGACAGAGCAGATGTGGGACACACAACCCAACAGAACACAAAGGACTGAATGAAAGCAAACTATAAATGGATATATAAAATATATTTAGCTATGTAGGATGATTAGATTATTTGTGACCTTGATATTTAGATTTAGTTTGTTCCTTGTATATTCTACAGATTAACCCTCTGAAAATGTATAGCTAATAATCATGGTTTTTTTAACTTTTCTGCACAGGAGCTGTTTAGCTTTGTGAGGCTCTGTTCATTAATTTTTCACCCTAAGAACAACTCTACTGTGGTTCTATTCAGAAAGTCATTTCTGGAGCCAATGAGGTCAAGTTTACTTTTTATTTGCTTTTCTATCAGATTCAGGATATCATTATCACATCCAAACTGTCATGCCTTCATTTGGGATAAGCCCAGGAGTAACAAAGTCACCCTAAACAGGATAATAAACTCTTGTAGTAGGCTCTTGAGTTTTTCTCAACCCTATGGTGGAGGAAACGCGGTAGTATCTTATGTCTATGTCCTTTATCTATTTGGGGTTTAGCTCTGAGCAGTGTGGAAAAAGTATCCAGTTTCACTCTTCTACATTTAACTATTTATTGCCAACATCGTGTTTTGAAGATGCTGTATTTTAACCAATGTATATTTTTGGCTTCTTTGTCGGAGATAAGGAATCTTTAAGAATAAGGAGTAATATGTGGATCCTAATTTCTATTCCACTGATTAGTGTACCTATTTTTTTTTTTTTTTGGTTGCTACTTTGCTGTTTTTCTTCCTATAACTCTCCAGTACATCTTCAAATATGGAATGATGATACCTCTCACAGACATTTATTGTTTAGGATTATTTTGGCTATCCGAGGTCTTTCAGTTTCCAGATAAAACTTAAGATTGTTTTTTCAATTTCAATGATAAGTTTTATTGAAAAATGGTATTCAACAATGGCCCTTAGAATTGGTGGTTCTATTGGTTTTCATATTTTTTGGCAATCTTCTATTTGGAGACATTCTCCCTCCTCTCTACTAATATTATATTTAAATCTAGGAGATCCCTACCCAGGAGATTTGTGGTCATGTCGGCCACAAGGGATCTAATTATCTTGTTTGTTCCATCTAAGTCCTCCTATTTATAAAAGTCCTGAGTAATAAGTGGTCAGAAGAGACCACCTATTCTCATTGGTTGAGGACCTAGTAGGAGGGTGCAATATGGAGGAACCTCAGATGATCTTAGAATAGTCTGATCTGCTCATCTGACTATTAAACATTTAAAATTTTTATTGTCAGCTTTTATTGAAAGTTTAGGGTGGATTTTTCTACTATGCTAGTGACCCAGTGGGCTTGTGAGTTTTTCTGTTTTAGTGATGGGGCTGAGGGTTGCCCTTCAAGAAATTTAAAGATGCCAGTGACTTGTTGTCTTTGTCTTATTTGTATTTACAGTCCATTTTTCCAATAAAAGCCTTTCATGCATAAGGGGCAGAAGGATTTGAGAGATTTGGGGTCACTTGAGTCATTATTGGGAGGGGGAGGCAATCTCCTTTCTAATGTCCAATTTTCCTACATTTAAAATACTTTGAATTAGATCATTGTTATGGCTGCAAAAGCCTGGGCAACAGAGTAGGCCTGGAACCAGCTTGTCCCCGCATTGTAGATAGCCATGATCCATTTGGCATAATTTAGTCCCTGACATGCCCGCCTGGGTTTCAGGGTCATTTCTTCCTAAATAAGATTATTTACAAGCATTTGGCTGCAGGGTCTGTTATTTTTCTGTCTAAACCGGCTTGTACCCTTACTATAAAATCCAGGAGCATGCCAGGCGGTGGTGGCGCACGCCTTTAATTCCAGTGCTTGGGAGGCAGAGGCAGGCGGGTTTCTGAGTTCAAGGCCAGCCTGGTCTACAGAGTGAGTTCCAGAACAGCCAGGGCTACACAGAGAAACCCTGTCTCGAAAACAAAACAAAACAAAACAAAACAAACAAAAAAAAATCCAGGAGCATCTCAGTTGGTTTTGCTTCAGAACAGCCAGTGAAGAGGCCTCCCCAGGGCCTGTAGACAAGGTTGTTAAATGGCCCTAGGCCTGGAGTGCACATAAGCAAACCTGCTCAAAGCACCCAACAGGGACTAAGCCCTGTTGAATCCCTGTGAAGAAATTACCCTGGCCATACAGTTGGTCATAGGTCAAATCAATGAACTTAACAGGGGTATTTTGTCCTTGTTATGGTTCTATTTCTTGATTACGTATTTTATTTTTTCTAATCTACATTTGACATTCATCTCAAAACAGGGTTTTCTCTGCATTATACAAGCCGAAAACTAAGGAAAGTAGACTGGCATATATTTCTCCAGTCGTGGTTGGTTAAAAGGTGCTATTGAAACTCTGTACAATACATTTGGCCCATAGGGCATGAATTCTGTCCTTAAGGATAGCTTGGCATAATTTTTTTAGTTGTGCTGCCAGGAGGGGATAGCAAGCCGGTGGATATTATCTGAATACACATAGGTTAATGGGAAAGTCCCTATAGGTGAAGGTTCTGGATCCCTGAGCCATTGTTGCTGAGGGGCCTGGGGATAAATGTTTGCAACATCTCTGAGATTATAGAGTGGCTCAATAGCCGTGGAGGAGGATGTGATTCTACTGATAGTGCTACTGAGGGTGCAGGAGAACTCATCTGCGTGTTTCTAGGAGCCTTGGTCTTAACTTCCAGGGTTTTGTCCTCTGTAGCCAATAAGGGCTTGTAGGGAGTAAATGAGGAAGGATGCTGTAGATTACAAAGAAATTTTTGTCTAATTAAAACAACTGCCTTTTCTAGAAGGTCTAAATCAGCCACTCGATAATCCTCAGGATCTTTCTCCTTTGAGTCTTCCCCTTTATCTTCCTGTGTTTTTTCCTCTAACAGGTGATCCTTAGGCTTGGCTGTTTTCCCTATACATGGACTGATGGCAAGATAGAGACTTGCAAAAGATAGCTTTCCTGGATTTTCTATGAGGCAGGTAAGCAAAACAGGTCCACATGTCAGAGTCAGAAATGTCTACTGGCCGAACCCATGGTGTGAATTGAAGCACTTCATCCCAGAATGCTAGGCCTTCTTTTGGGAGATTTTATTTCCTCTTGATTTAAATGAGGCCCTAACAGAACAAATTTTGAAATCCCTCTAATGTGACATTGAGTTCCCCAACTCAAAAGAATTGAGAGGAAGCATGGCCAGTAGAGTTCAATGTTCTGGAGGCAAATTCACCACTGGGGAATTGAGTACACTCCAAGGATTACAAACCTGCCTGCAGATTTAAGAGACTTTTAATTGGTTGCTGAATGACCATTGTTTCCCCCAGTGGGTGATGCAAAGTTTATAGCCTACACTCAGTTAAGATGTTGAGATCTAGAAGGATGGTTAGGGGACCTTAGGCCAATGTCAGGGAATCACCCTGACTGAGAGGGTTCAGTTGTTCTACAAACTATATCCAGACCCGAAACCAAGTCACAAACTGAAGTTAAAGCAAAGAAAGGCACAGAACTGACATCTCCTCAGGTAGGATGGTCAGGCAAAAATGCTGCTAAAGTAGGGGGATCCACACGAACTCTGTGCATTCCAAGGGTCCCTGTTCTTGAGTCATCTGTAAGTCCCCATTCTCCTGGGGGTTGAGGGACAGCAGCATTGTTGACTAGTGACCAGGCCCATGAATGTGGAGAGAGCAGAAGAAATGAACATGGTTTGGTGGACTGTCAATGTGATGGCAGGAATTTCAGAGCTTCAATGAGACAGCTCATTTTATTGTTGGAAGAGTAGGGTGAATAAGGACTCTTAGGGTGTTGGTAGAAATGGCTGATTGGTTATAATACAATACTTAATTATTATATGGATGGGAAGCTAAAGCTAGACTTATGGACTGAGTCTGCAGCATTTGCAAAGAGCTCTGCCCAGGGCCATACTCCAAAAATGTCAGGCATCTGTACTCAGAGACAGTCTCCAAGTTAGGGGGAGAACGGGCAGCCCAGTGAGAAAGAGAGTCCTCCATTTTGCAACAAGCTCAGGGAGCTCTCCAGACATGAAACATAGTAGCAGGGTTCTGCAAAATTACACTGTTTCTCACTACTCTCTTGTGTCCAGTTTCACCTCTCTTCTTTCTCATTTCTCCAGCACATACTTGGTCATCTTGGTGGTGCCTGCCAGCCCACCAGAATTGTAAGGCCCCACATGGGTCTCTCAAAATCTTACTATGGATTTTCTTTCAGGTAATTTTCATTAGTTGCCACTACTATGGAATTTGTAAGTTTTGGAGAAAATATGATATTTTGGTTATTTTGGGGGGAAAGTGGTTTGTTTTCTTGGTTGGTTGGTTTTTGTTATTGTTTTTCTAAACTGGAATTTGAACATCTATAGTTTATTGGTAATCATTTTCTTTTCTATTGTTGACATCACCTTCCTTTGTTCCATGAAGGTGCTTACAGTGTAGGGGTGGGAGGGTGCTAATTCATAATAGGTTAAGAATCTGGAATTTCCTCTGTTCATCTGCTGATTGGAACGATTCTCTTCATCCTAGGTCTTCTGCTTGTTTGCTACAGTCTGGTAACTTCAATAGCTTAGTGAATAAATAAATAAATAAATAAATAAACCATGAAACAAGTTTTCATGGAAAAGTGGATTGATGTTGGCCTTCAAGGTTACATACAGCAATTGAGGGGACCCATGGACCCATTCAGGAAATTGTTGGGATATTTGTATTTATTCTTCCATTTATGTGTGGTGGCTTGAGGGTCCTAATGAAGAACAGGCTAGCAGCAGGTTCAAAAAAAAAGGGAGCTATGCATGAAGAGGTAGCAGTCACTAGCAAAGAGTCAGGTGTCCTTGGAGACCTTAACGAAAACCAGATGGAAGAGAGACAGCAGTAAGCCGACCTTATTATTTCACACGTGCTGTGGATTGACTGTTGATGACAGTTGAGTTTCCAGAATCTTAACCATGAGTAATGGATGACTAAGCTAAGAAGCACTCAAGCTGTGGAAGTGGGGGGGGGAGGGGGGGCTACGTCATTAATTCTCTGGAAGCTTCTACAATAAAACACATTTTTAAAAGAAATTTTTTTAAACATATCCCAGACTACAATCTACCTTGACTCTGTATCCCTTCAAACATACAGCCAAATGAAGAATGAATGAATGAATGAATGAATGAATATGTAAATAAAAAATAATAAATTCCCACAAGTAACTCAGCCTGGGTAGGCAGAACACTCCAAAATAATCCCTGCCTGGTGTCACTGGGCCCAGGCAGGCAGACCATACAAGAGATGACCCACAGTCCAGACATGTGGCCCAGAGAGGCAGAATAAGCATGAGATACCCCCCTCTTGTTCAGTGTCATGAAGTCTAGGCAGTAAACAATGCCAGAAAAAAAAACCCTGCCCAGTACATGACACAAGTGGGGCATAGCACTCCTGAGGCTCCAGACACCCAGAGGCTCCAGGTGCCACCTGTGATAAGCAAGAAAATGTTGGAGAAATGAAAGATAAAGAGAAGCAGAAGGATGTGTGCACAAAGAAGAGAGACAGAACTGGATACTTTGGGGTCATGAAGAACAACAGCCTGACATAAATACCCTGCAATGCAACAATGCATTGGTCAACAATGATGAGGTCCTGGCTCATGCTTCAGCCAAGGGTCATGTCTGGGTCTGAGGCCCTATAGCAGAGGGGTTGTCTTGCTGATCTGGAGTTCCACTTGAATACATGTTGATGCCTGAGGGCTATATAGAACTAGCCCTCTCTCTCAACTAGTCATCATGGGAAAGCTGGCCCAAAAGCTTGAGACCAGAAAAGCTGTCTCTATACCCTTACCAGCTACAGTACTCTGGAGAGAATGCCATCTATCTCCCTTGGGCAGAAGAGTAGATAGGACCACTGGGGGTGGAGTGCAGTTGAGCCATCCCTGAGGATGAGTGTGGGATAGCTGTCTCTACCACTTGCCTGCAGCGTGGTGGCATAGGCAATAGAGAGATGTCCTTTCTCCTTGCCCCTTGCCACCTACAGCAAGAAGAAGAGCTGGTTGTCATCCTCACCTGGGCAGCACAATAGAGTTGTTGGTTCCTGCTGACAAGAGAGTGAGTGAGCTGTCTCAGAGGGCATGACAGTGAAAACACCAGTACTGCTTCTTACCAGCTACAGCATTGGGTGATCTAATCAGACCAGTAATGGGGAGCTCACTCTAGTGGTGTAGATGACCAGCTCAGCTACCACCTAGGCCCAGATCCAGGGCTTTGAGATGTCCCGCATAAACATTTACCTCATCTATAAACTGCTGGAGCATATGAAAAAAAAAAAAATCCTATAGATCCAAAGCTGCAGGACCTCCATGATACAGGGGCTACAAGATATCTAAGAGGAGTCTCAGGGATAATCCAGTATTGATAGTATACCAGAAGCCAGAGGCCTGGAACTAGACCAGTGACTCATTGAAATGATAATTTGCAAGAAAAGATGTATGGTCAAAAGAATATATCACTGGCGAATTGCAGCTTCCACACCAAAAAAAAAAAAAAAGGAGAGTTGCAAGGGCAGAAGGTAGATATAAAGAAACAAGGAAATGTGTAGGATGAGAGTGCAGGATGTAAAATTCACAAAGAATCAATTAAAATTAAATAAAATCTAAGATTATAAGAAAAAACACATTAAATCTCAAAAGATAAAATACAGTTAAAAAAAATCCCCAAAGCACACAAGGCCAAATATACAAATAAGTATTTGCATTGATCAGTGAAGAGACAACTTCCAGAATGTAAAAAAAAAAGAAAGAAAGAAAGAAAGAAAGAAAGAAAGAAAGAAAAAGAGATTAATATTCAGAATATTAAAAAAATCTCCTCTTGTGGAGAAGAAGGAGAGGAGAAGCTAGGTGATGAAAGAGAGAAAGAGGGGGGAGACAGGGAGGCAGATATTCATGTATCTCCACCATCAAAGATAGTTGTTATATCTAGGTTGGTCAGTGGGTTACACCTCTGATTGAACAATTCCAAACTTATAACGCTTATGATTAACATTATTTTAAAACAATGTATAAATGAAAAAAGGAAAAGGGGGCATGGGATAGGGGTTTTCTAAGGGGGGGATGGGGAAAGGGGATGGAATCTGAAGTGTAAATAAAATATCTAATAAAAAAATAAAAAATAAAAAATAAATCTCCTCTTGTAACAATTATGTTATAAAATTGAGTGTACCAGAGTTTGTTGCATATATATTTAGGGCTGCAATATCTTCTTGATGGATCAGTCCATTGATCAATATGAAGGGACCTTCTTTATTTCTTTTGATTATTTTTTTATTTAGAGTCTATTTTGTTAGGTTGGTTAGAAATAACCAACCCTTGCTTATTTCTTGGTTTCATTTTCTTGGATTACTTTTTTCCATTCTTTTACCCAAGTGTAATATCTATTTTTGGTGGTGAGGTATGTTTCTGGGAGGCAGCAACATGTAAAGCTTGTCTCTAACTACATCAACAGGCTGGCAGTCAAAGTACATAACTTGAAACTGAAAATGGACCCCCAGACAGAGTTATTAATTTAACAGGCTAGCAAACCAAGGATAGGTAAGAATCTGCACAGAGCCTTACCCACCTAAGCAGTGCATTGCTTTTGATAATGCATATTCCATGATAGGTAAGGAAGGCTTTGTTGTCAGAATGACCTAAGATAGGCTCCATCTGGTTTATGCAATAAAAAGTATACTTGAAAAGTGTGTTTTCCATTATTTTCCTTGTCCTGTTACTATAATAAGTCTTAAATTGGTCTTTTCCCAAGAACGTGTTATTTAGGGAGACCTAAATCTTTGTTCCCAGACCACAGTCACTCATGCTTGGTCCAGAATAAACCACCAGGTTATTCCTTTGATGTAAGAGCTCTTTCTTTTGCTCTCAACAGTTTTCTCCTTATCCTCTCCTCTCTGTAGCAAGGGACATGTTTATAAACAGTACTGCCAATGAATCTCGCTTTCCCCCTTTGCCAGTCCTTTGATGATATCTAGTTGAACCTCAGCTCGGAACAAAGTAACTGCCAAGCAGAGTGTGTATATAATTACTTTATACAGAATAAAGAACAAATATACTCTTACAACATAGAATATGTACATTGCCATTATCATTGTAGTAGTACCAGTTTGTTTGCATATATAATTCTATATACTATTTGATTTATGCATTTAAATTGTGTTTATAAATGAGTATTATGATGATTTTACCTTTTTCTCTTTTATTTCTGTTTTGTTTTTGTTTCTTTGGTTGGTTGGTTGGTTGGTTGGTTGGGTTTGTTGTTGTTGTTGTTGTTGTTGTTGTTGTTGTTTGGAGTTATGAGTTATTTTTTCCAGAACACAGCTAGCACTGTGTCACCTAGGCGGGTGTCAAGTGATGCCCCTATCCCAGCATAGCAGAGAGCATATAATTAAGAGTGTGACTGTGACCAGCTAGTGATACTGAGTTTGATTTCTTAAAAGATGAAAATCTGTCAGGGGCATCTCTGCTTGTACACTTAAGGCCTGGAATCAGTCAAGCCTGCTAGCACAAAGTCTTGGGTCTCTGTGGAAAAACCTTGAAACAGATGGCTAGAAGCTACTGTAAACCAGCAGCTTTACTGGAAAGCTGCCAGGTCTCAATCATAAACCTTGTAAATAAGTAACCTTGATGGATAATGCCAACTTAGATAGGGACAAGTGAATCATAGATGGGGTCAGAGCGACCTGTCCCCTGAAGCTTCACCCAGCTGATACCCTGTTCTGGAAGATATCTGTACTCCCCCTGAACACTTACACTCCTGCGCCATCCCCTTCCCCCACATCCTGCCTTTTTCTGTATATAACCCCTGTGTGAAAAAGTAAAAATTGCGATTTGATCAGCCTATAGACAGGTCGCCATTCTTTGTGTCTTTGCCTGTATCCCCCCACCCCCACCCACCCCACCCCCGCTCTTTTTCAGGTGAACTCCCCGGGCCCCTGTTTAATGCCCTGCTGGGCAGGACAAAAATCCATGTTAGATTTCATGCTTTCTATCATTTCTGTCTTTAGAAAACAGAAAAATCTAAGAGCAAGTTTATGCTTAGATAATCTAGTACTAAAATGGGTATTCAGCATTCGTCAACACAAATTAGCTGATATCAAATGTGTAGGGAAAACCCAAGAGAACAATAATCTTTTATATACCTATTTTTGGCTGAGTGCCACTTTTGTCACTTTTGCCTCATCTTTGCCTCCCCTTTGCCTTATTGGCTATAGATATTTGTGTACAGGACTTGTGTGCCTACCTCTATGCAGCCTATATGCTACTCACCTATGTGTGATCCTTGAGTACCAGAACATGCTTGGGTTCCTGCTGGTATATATCTGCCCTAAAGCCTTCATCCAGTGTGAACAAAGTATGTCTGTTTAGTCTGCCATTCCTCAAACTCTCATCAGCTTCCCACCCTCCCCTCACTTTCTTCCTTTCCTGCAGTCAGACCCAGACCTAGGAGGACCTCATAACCTGACACTTCTTCAAATGCAAAATAGTCTCACAGAGACAAGGAAAACACACAAAACAAAAACTCTCATTTGCCTATTAACAAGGCATTCAAGTCTGGAGCATCCTGTAGACAAGCTAAGACTGGAGCAACTGGAGAGAACTCCATGAAGACATTTCAGATTCTACCACAAATAATTTTTGAAATATATTTAAGCCTTTAAGGAAAGAGAATGAAACCGCTCCTTTATTGAGCGGCCAATAGACTGGCATCTTAAACAGCTGCAGCAGAAGCCATTTTAAAGATCTTCAAAGATGCTGGGTGCAGTGGGAAGTGTCCTCCTTTCAGTTGCAGCTAGTGAGGCTGTGCTGAGCATTGTAGGGAACACATTCATTGCACTTGTGAACTGCATGGACTGTACCAGGAACAAGAAGCTTTCTAGCATTGGCTTCATTCTCACTGGCTTGGCAGTTTCCAGAATGTGCCTTGTGGGGCTCTTAACCACAGAGGCATACATAAAAATATTCTCACCACAATTGCTGTCTCCTATCACCATAGTTGAACTCATCAGTTATCTGTGGATAATTATCAGTCAAGTGAATGTCTGGTTTGCCACCAGCCTCAGTATTTTTTATTTTCTGAAGATAGCAACTTTTTCCCACTACATATTTCTCTGGTTAAAAAGAAGAATTAATATAGTTTTTCTCTTCCTGGTAGGGTGCTTGCTTATGTCAGGTCTATTTTCTTTCCCAGTAGTTGTGAAGATGGTTAAAGATCATAAAATGTTGTATGTGAACACATCTTGGCAGATCCACACGAAGAAAAATGAATTAATCATAAACTATGTTTTCACTAATGGGGGAGTATTTTTATTCTTTATGATAATGTTAATTGTATGTTTTCTCTTAATCATTTCCCTTTGGAGACACAGCAGGAGGATGCAATCAAATGAATCAGGATTCAGAGATCTCAACACAGAAGTTCATGTGAAAACAATAAAAGTTTTATTATCTTTTATTATCCTTTTTATACTGCATTTTATGGGCATTGCCATCAGTGTCATTTGTCTGTTAATTCCAGAAAGCAACCTGTTGTTCATGTTTGGTTTGACAACTGCATTCATCTATCCCTGCTGTCACTCCTTTATCCTCATCCTAGCAAACAGTCGGCTGAAGCAAAGCTCTGTAAGGATGCTGCAAGGATTAAAGTGTTCTGAGAAAGGAAAGGAACTCAGAGGCACATGACAGCCTGGAATAGTCACAACAATCTGGAATAGTCAGCGGAAAAATCCCTGAGGATCCTTTCATTTGCACTGTGTTCTTTTATTGATTTGGCATCATTACCAAACACAGTTGGAATCTTCTTCTGCCTCTCGAGGAAGCACACTCCCAGGTGGGATTTTAATTCCATGTACGGGTTCATTTGATCAGTCAGTCTCCTGACTATTTCATCTCTTCCTGTACATTTTCCAAAGGAAAAACATCAACTATAGACCATCCCATGTAAAGAAAGATTTCATGGTGTACCTAACCTCCAAAACAACACTTCATTGTTATTCCTTTGGCTTTTCTGTACCACTGACTCCTTTTCATCAGAATACTCAAAGAAACGGAAAGCAAGACAAAATGTGATAATCAATCTGGACATTTGGAACATGAAACATTTGTGTACATTTTTATTGCTTACAAAGTTGCCTTTATTTTTACTACTAAACCACAAAATTCATGTTACATTAAGTATTTGATATAGTAGCATGCTTATAATAGTGGATTTAACTCTGATAAATAGCTAGAAAAAATATTAATGCATTGATCATACTGATCAATGCCAGTGACAATATCAAACAAATTGGACAGGGAGGGAGTCCCCTAAAATAAACAGTTTGTTGCCATTATTCTTGCTTACTCACTAGATTTTAAAAGACCTTGCTTAGGAAAAAAGGACAATCTTAGGACACAGGACACTGAGGATGATACTTATACTGACCTCCATGGAAAAGAAAAAAATTATATATTGCTGATAACACTGTATAATTAAGCCAGTAACAAGATAAATCAGCAAAGAAAATAGCTAGTTGAGTGACGAGACAGCCTGAAGAATAGGAAGAAATCTTCATTGCCTAATCATATATTCAACACAGGATTAATATTCATTATGTATGACAAGTACAAAATAATAAATACCAACAAACCCAATAAATAAATAGGCTAATGGGATGAACAACTAGTTCTCAAAAAGACACAAACGCCCATCAATATTTCAAAAACTGTTCAACACCCTTGGCTATATAGGAAATACAAATTAAAATTATTTTGGAATTTCCTCTCACCCCAGTCAGAATGGCTGTAATCGTGAACAAAAATTACAATAAATGCTAACAAAGACATTGGAGAACGGGGTTCTTCTACCCTGCTAATGGGAATGTAACTTAGTCTGGCCATTACCAGAATTAGAATAGATGATTTTCAGAAATGTGAAAAAGAATTACCATATGGCCTAGCTACACTACTGACTTCACATCCCAGGGATACCACGAAGATGCTCAAACACTATGTTTATTGCAACACTGTTCATACTTTCCAAGTTAAAAATTCTGCCTTGATGTCCATGAAGAGAAGAATAGATTTTTTAAAAAACAGAAATTGATTCTGCCATATAGGTTAGTTAAGAAGTATGCCTTCTGCAACTGGAGCAAAATAGATCAGACTCAGAAAAATAAATGTTAAGTATTTTCTCTCTATGAAAACCAACAAAGAAAGTAGCCTACACAATGGGAGGAAATCTTTATTATGCACCCATATAGCCAACATAAGATTAATATATTATTTTAACAAGTTTAAAATAAGTGCTGCCAAACCAAATAACAGATTTTACATAGATAAAATGTATGTGTAAGTATATAAATAGAGACATATGCACACACACACATTTGAGACATGAAAGTACATAAAAAATGAACAGAAAAGGAAAAGGAAAGGAGAGAGAAAAGAAGAGTATTGTAGTGGAAGTTTGAAAATATTAAAATCATGACATACTTGATTTAAAAAATCTTTATGAAACCTATTACTAAGTACAATTATTCACAGATACAACTTTTTTTTATTCTAAAACTTACCATACCTACAAAAGAGCTTACATTTTAATTAAACATTAAATCGATATTCTAAAGTGGTTATATTTCTTCTATAGCATTTATTTGTACAGTCAGGTTATAAATGTAAACAATAAAATTATAATGGTTTCTCACTCTTCATTTTCATTCTTTCTTTGTCCTTTTAGTTTTACAGTTATGGAATTTATTTTTCTTCAGAAAAGAGCTGTGGTTTAGCTAGGTGATCTCTAACTCCCTGGCTAAAGTGGTGCAATATTTCACCTCTTGAGGAGCTGGTAGGTGTTGTTACCTTGCACAACTCAAGATGATGATTTCATATTTAAAACATAAAATTGTTATTCCAGTTGCTTAATTTCATCCTGTTTATATCAGCCACTTCTACTCAACTACTAGACTTATTCCATGCAAAATAGCATCAGAGGGGAAATTATAATACAAGAAATGAAAACCATCATTTGCTTATAAGAAAATTACAAGAGATTTATTCTGCACACATTCTGTAGACATTAAGTCTTACAGGGCAAGTGGACAAAACTCTGTGAAAAACCTTCAGATTCCCCAACAACATATTTTATTTTATTTTTAAATCCTTTACTTAAGGAAAGAAGGAAAAATCTATCAATCACACAATATAGAGGACACTCTGCAGCAGATCTACTGTAGATTCAACATATACAACCTTAGGGACCTACAGAGATGCTGAGTGCAGCAGAAGGCATCCTCCTTTCTATTGCAACTGTTGAAGCCAGTATGGGAGTTTTAGGCAACACATTTATTGCAACTGTAAACTGCATGAACTGGGCCAAGAACAAGAAGCTCTCTAAGATTGGCTTCCTTCTCATTGGCTTGGCAACTTCCAGGATTTTTATTATATGGATATTAACTTTAGATGCATATGCAAAACTGTTCTATCGAAGTAAGTATTTGTCTAACATTCTGAATGAAATTGTCTCTTATATGTGGATGACTGTGAATCACCTGACTACCTGGTTCGCCACCAGTCTCAGCATCTTCTATTTCCTGAAGATAGCAAATTTTTCCCACTGCATATTTCTCTGGTTAAAGAGGAGAACTGATAAAGTTTTTGTCTTTCTGTTGGGGTGTTTGCTAATTTCATGGATAATCTCTTTCTCAATTTTTGTGAAGGTGATGGAGAACAATAAAATGAATCATAGAAACAGGACCTCGGAGGCATACTGGGAGAAAATGCAATTCACAATAAACTATGTTTTAATCAATATTGGAGTTATTTCTCTCTTTATGATGACCTTAACTGCCTGTTTTTTGTTAATTATCTCACTTTGGAGACACAGAAGGCAGATGCAGTCTAATGTTTCAGGATTCAGAGACATCAATACAGAAGCTCACGTGAAAGCCATAAAATTTTTAATTTCATTTATCATCCTTTTCATCTTATATTTTATAGGTGTTTCAATAGAAATTATATGTATATTTATCCCAGAAAACAAACTGCTATTTATTTTTGGTTTCACAACTGCATCTGCATATCCCTGCTGTCATTCATTTATTCTAATTCTAACAAACAGTCAGCTGAAGCAAGCCTTTGTAAAGGTACTGCGGGGATTAAAGTTCTCTGAGAAAGGAAAGTATCTCAGGGCCACATGACTCTGGAACAGAAATGGGTAGTCTGGAATAATAATGAAGAAATCATAGAAGGTATTTTTCATTTGTACAGTGTTCTTGCATTGTGTTTGGGGAGATGTAAACTTCTCTTTTATTTTTATTTTTTATTCTATGTGAACATGTATGTTCGAGTGTGTGTGTGTGTGTGTGTGTATCTCCGTATATGTATGTGTTTGTGTGTGATTGTGTGTATCTCTGTGTGTGTGTATGTGTTTGTGTGTATTTGTGTGTATGTGTGTGTATCTCTCTGTCTGTGTGTGTATGTGTGTGTATCTGTGTGTGTGTTTGTGTATCTTTGTGTGTGTGTTTGTGTATGTATCACTCTCTATCTGTGTGTGTATGTGTGTGTGTTTGTATATCTCTGTGTGTGTATGTGTATATCCCTCTGTCTGTGTGTGTATGTGTTTGTGTGGTGGGCGAGGGGGGTTAGGATGTGTAAGAGGGAATAGATTTGTTGGTGGTGTTTTTAACATGGATATTTACAGGCCAAGGAACTGGTTCTCTCCTTTAACCTTAGGGTAGGGTCTTTCATTGTGGCTGTCATTTTAACAGTCCAGACTAGCTGAACTAAGAACTTTCAGCCAGTTCACCTGTCTAAACATCCTTTCTCATGGAAGCTGTGTTAGGATTACAGAATGCATGCTACTCCATACAACTTTTTAACAAGGCTTCCCATAGATGGAACTCATGTCACATGGTACGCACAGCAATCATTTTTATCCGCCAATCTCTCTTGCTAGCCCATTTCTATTGACTTTTAACTGTAGTATTAAACTTTACTGAAATCTTCTGCAACCATTCTGACTATGTCTCTTAGAATCTCACTCTATGGTAGGATTTTAATGCCTTGTGAAAATTTGGTTATTCAGTCAGGTTCCTACCACTTTCCTACCAAATCATTCTCATACACTTGGTAGAAGAAAAACATCAATCTGCAGACTAATCCAGGTAAAAACTTCTACAGATAGAATAAATGTCTGAAACAAGACTCATTGTGATTAACCTGATTTCCCCCAGAGTACCAAGTAATACCCTTTCTCAAAGACTCACAAAGGAACCTACCACTTGAAACTGAAGAACAGAGAGGGGTGTTTCCTTTACTACTTACAGTTACTTTATTTCATCTATTAAGTTCCATAATGTTTATTACTAGTAGATATTGAATGAAGCAACAATGGTTATAAGAGTGGATGTGGCTCTATGACAAATATCTAGAGAAGCAGACAATGTGTGGAGAATGAATAAAAACCATGAAGAAAGAAGTCTTCCTACTGTTCAACCCCAGGAGGACTTGAAATGAAGCAGCCATGCCGGGTGGTGGTGGCACATGCCTTTAATCCCAGCACGTAGGAGGCAGAGGCAGGTGGATTTCTGAGTTCAAGGCCAGCCTGGTCTACAGAAACAACCAGGGCTACACAGAGAAACCCTGTCTCAAAAAGAAAAAGAAAAAAGAAGAGAAAGAAATGAAGCAGCCACATATAAATTATTGCTGAGGAGAGGTTGTCCTGAAGAAAACACCCAAAGACACAGTGTCTGGCCAGAGCGGAAAATAGTGGACCAAGTCCAGGACTTGAGTGGAGTAGACAATGTCCTGTTAAGGGTTTGGAACAAATATACACATGTTATTGTTCATATCCAGAAATCCACAGGCATGTTTGAACTGTTGATTTCTCAATAATCAATTTTTAACCTTTTTTATTTTAGAATGAAAACTTTTATCATCACTCCTGAGCTCCCAGCATAGTCTGCAGAGGCTAAGGGACACACCAAGGGGACCTTGGAGAGGAAGTGTCTATTTGATCTATCAGACCCTAGAGCCATGTATCCCAACACAAAGCTACTGCTTAGTTTAGTTCTGAGCAAACCATCTAAAAACTCTTGAGCTGAAGAGAGTCTAACTCTCTAACCAGTATGTATGGGCTCACATACAAAAATAAATAAAATTTTTAAAAAGTCTCATTGGTGGTTTTTCCATTTATATCATTAGTTTGATTTTTACTATAAAATAAGGCAGCTTCCATTATACTATTCTTAGAAACAAAATGTTAAAAATGTTTTTAAAAACACTTAATTACAAACCCTTGCAATACTTAACTACATGTTTAATGTTTCTATGTAAATTTTAAGATAGATATATGATATGTAGTGACAGATTCATAGATGTTCAGTGATAGCTATAAGAAATATAGAAACTTTTTTTCTTTCATTTTTGTATAAACTGGATAACTAGGTCCTTTATCTCTGTATAACGAGTACAGGTGCCCTGGGTTTTCTTTTTTAATGCTTTGTAAATTCTGAAATTCTGGGCTGGAGAGATGGCTCAGCAGTTAAGAGCACTGACTGCTCTTCCAGAGGTGCTGAGTTCAATTCCCAGCAACCACATGGTGGCTCACGACCATCTGTAATGTGATCTGGTACCCTCTTCTGGTGTGTCTGAAGACAATGACAGTGTACTCACATACATAAAATAAATAAAATCTTTTTTAAAAAGTTTAATTCCTATGCAGTAATACTTTTTAAAATTTATTTATTTATTTATTTATTTATTTATTGACTCTAGATTTTCTTCCCCCCCCCTCCACTCTCTGACTCTTCCACATCCCATATCCCCAACCCACTGTCTGTCTCCATGAAGCTTTTCCCACTCCCCACCCCCCACCACACATGACCTCTAAACACCCTGGGGCCTCCAGTCTCCTGAGGGTTAGGTGCATCTTCTCTGATTGAACACAGACCCAGCAGTCCTCTGCTGTATATGTGTTGGGAGCCTCATATCACCTGGTATATACTGCCATTTTGGTGGTCCAGTGTTTGAGAGATCTCAGGGGTCCAAATTAATTGTGACTGCTGTTCCTCCTACAGAGTTGCCCTCCTCCTCAGCTTCTTTCAGCCTTTCCCTAATTCAACCACATGGGTCAGTAGCTTCTGTCCATTGGTTGGGTGCAAATACCTGCATCTGACTCTTTCAGCTGCTTGTGGGTCTTCCAGAGGGCAGCATGATAGTTCTGTGAGCACTCCATAGCCTCAGGAATAGTGTCAGGTCTTGGGACCTCCCCTTGAGCTGGATCCCACTTTGGGTCTGTTGCTGGACCTTCTTTTCCTCAGGCTCCTCTCTATTTCCATTCCTGAAGTTCTTTTGAACAGAAACAATTATGGGTCAGAGTTTTAACTGCTGGATGGCAGCCCCTTCTCTTGTTTGGTGCCCTGTCTTCCTGCTGGAGGCTGACTTGGCTCTCATTTATTTTCCAATTACATGTTGAACCTGGTTTCATTAGAACTTTATGCATAGTAGGCCCTTGAGTTCATATTTTCAGTGTATCCTCCCAACTTGACTTATAAAGGAAGGTTGTGTATGTTTCCAGTCTTGGCCTTCTTTAGAATTAAATTTGAAATTTTTCTTACCTACTTCTAAACTTCCCCATGCTACATTTTGAATGGTTTATGGTCAAAGGTTTTGAGATTTAAAAAAAAAATGATAAAAAAATAAAATAAAAATAAGATATAAAGTGACAAAAATTTTCATATCTTAATCATATTAAACTTATAAATCTAGGACACTAATGTAGGGCGTGGTTCTGATGCTAAGGTCCTGATCCCCAATTGGTTCTTGATCCATCAATAAAGATGCTAGTGGCTAATGAGCTGGGCAGAAGAGGCGGGACTTCCAAGTCCCCTCAGGCAAGCTAGAAGATACAGAGGAGAGAGGAGGATTTTCACCATGCTTCAGAGGGAGAAAAGGTGTTCGGCCATGTGAGATCTCAGGGCAGGGTGGCTACAGGCCATTTCCCCAGGTGTGAGATTAGAAATACAACTAAAGCTGAGGGTAGTTTTGCATTGCTGAACAAGGAGAAGGTAACTGAGCAATTAAAGTTGAAGACAGATTTGGGGGGGCTGAGCTATGAAGGGCATGATAGCCATGGGAGATTAGAAGTACCCAGCAACTGAGCCATAAGTTAGGTTGAAAATTAAGTTAATGTATGTGTGTATGTTTCATCTGTGGATTGGAGAGAACCCGGGTGGGGCTGGCAGATCAGTTGGCCCAGAGCTTAAAGGAGGCTAGCAGAAACTACACACTACACCAATGGCAATACAGATGTCTGTGGTCTGTGCTGCATCCTGAAACTATGCTGATGTTGTGGGCCATGCTTCTTCCAAGAGCCTTGCTGATGGGTAGCCTACACTGCCACCTAGGTCCATTGTGATATCTGGGCCAGTGCAACTACAGAGTGGCATGTCCCCTTGCCTGAGGTAATTTTAGCTTCAAGGAGAATTTTATATAGGATAGTATTTACAGCATGTGTCTTTAGCAAATGGCTAGAGAAGTGTCAATAGTTTGCATTGATAAAGAATATTAAAATGAGTACTTTTGAATATTTGCTAACAAAACATCCGGGGGGGAGGGGGATATAGTTAAAAGACAGTGAAGGAAGATAGTTAGCTCCTTTCTAAGCCTGCTCCAGTCTGCTTCAAATCTATGTAGTACCTGTAAATTATATATATTCTTTGAGTATAGTGGAGGCTCTTTTGGCCCTCATGAGCTTAACTCGGGGAACAAAGGATGCCGGATGGTCAAAATCATCAAACTAGTCCTGGGCCATTGACTTCTGGGTTCTCTGTCTTAGACCAAGGATAAGAAAGATAGTCAAGGACTAGGCAGAGCAAATCAAATTTATTAGGAAAGTTCTTGAGGGGAATAGGTCATCCCAAGAGGAGGATACAACTTTGTCATCCTGCCCAGTTGCCTCCCATAAGACTTAAGGAAGGAACTGGGTAGAGACTAATCTTTATTGGATTCATCATTCTTTGAGTGCATTTTTTGAGAGTCAAATCTGTGTGCACTCCATATTTTCTTTACAAGCATCCTCAGTCAAACTGGAGAGGTGATTATGCATTGTTCTTCCAGTCAAGGAAGTGGTCATTTTTTTTTTCAGTTTCTTGCTCGAAATCTTCTACTTAGTAGCCTATTGATTGACTGTCCTGTTTTCTTCATGTATTAAGGTACTATCTCATAATTACAATGGACCCGCTCTTAAATCACAGAGAGCTATCTCCTTTCTCATTTTCATACTTAAAAGGTGAAAGGCAATATTGATTTTTGTATTTTATATTTTATATACAAATGTATGATGCTCTTACTATATAATTCCCCCCATTAAATGCAAAATAGTCTCAGAGGGACAAGTAAAAACCAATGAAACAGAAACTTCAATTTGCATCTTAGCAAATTGCAAGAGGACATTAAGCCCACACACATTCTGTAGACTAGCTGAAACTTACAGAAGCCACAGGAGTGAACACTGCAACATTATTTCTCATTTTACTACCACACACACTTAATTTCCTCTGGAGTCGTTATTTAAGGGGAGAAGATAAATATCTCTTCTACAGCAAGTAGCTACTACTTGCAACAATTCTGCAGCAGGTGATTCACACCAGGTCCAGCAGAAGCAGTCTTGGAAATTGGCGGAGATGCTGAGTACACTGGAAAGCATTCTCCTTTCTGTTGCCACTAGTGAAGCTATGCTGGGAGTTTTAGCGAACGCATTTATTGTACTTGTAAACTGCGCAGACTGGGTCAGGAATAAGAAACTCTCTAAGATTGGCTTTATTCACACTGGCTTGGCAATTTCCAGGATTTTTACCATATGGATAATAACTTTAGATGCATATACAAAGGTTTTCTTTTTGTCCATGCTTATGTCTAGCAATCTACTTGACTGCATGAATTATATATGGGTCATTATTAACCACCTGAGCGTCTGCTTTGCCACGAGCCTGAGCATCTTTTACTTCCTGAAGATAGCACATTTTTCCCACTACATATTTCTCTGGTTGAAGAGAAGGGCTGATAAAGTTTTTGTCTTTCTAGTCGGATACTTAATTATAACATGGCTAGCTTCTTTTCCATTAGCTGTGAAAGTGATTAAAGATATTAAAATGCATCAGAGCAACACATCCTGGCTGATCCATCTGGAGAAAAGAGAGTTACTTATAAACTATGTTTTTTCCAATATGGGGCCCATTTCCCTCTTTATGGTGGCCCTAATTGCTTGTTTCCTGTTAACCATTTCCCTTCGGAGACACAGCAGGCGGATGCAATCCTTTGGATCAGGATTCAGAGATCTCAACACAGAAGCTCACGTGAAAGCCATAAAAATTTTAATTTCATTTACTATCCTCTTTATTTTATATTTTATGGGTGTTTTCATAGAAACATTATGCTTGTTTCTCACAGAAAATAAACTTCTCTTTATTTTTGGCTTCACTTTGTCATCCATGTATCCCTGTTGTCACTCTTTTATCCTAATTCTAACAAGCACGGAGCTGAAGCAAGCCTCTGTGAGGGTACTGCAGGGGTTAAAATGTTGAGAGACTTAACAGAGAAATGGATGTTCTGGCACAGCTCAGCAAGGGAATCCTTTCCAGTCCCACTATGCTCCCACACTGTCTTTTACTTGAATTGTTAATCATCATTGTAAGCTTTGGCAACTGGTGTGACTGCAGCTACTCCAGGGTAAGACTTTATAGTGAGAGCAAACGTTGGAAATAAGACTCCTCAGCCTTATGCAACTGACTTTCCATTCATTGGAAAAACCAAAGGGGGTGGGGGTAGGCAGACATGTATGATGAATCTTGACATTTAGTACATGGAACTGGGGAGCCAGAGGAATGCTTCTGTGTGTCTACAACTTTTACTTCTTACATAGTTACTTTTCCTTTCCCAGGTTAAGTCTGGATGTTACTTTTCCTTTCCCAGTTAGTTACAGTAGATGCTTGGAGTGGTGGAACAGTCACGAGAATAGATGTAATCTGTGGGAAAGAGCTGAGGAAACAGGGTATCATGGGAAGAAGAGACTGCAGAACTACTAAACTAGTCTTCATGTGTATCAAAAACAGTGATTTCAGATGAAGTCAAGTCATGGAGCAAAGGTATCTGAGGAAGGATTCTGCTGAAACTGATCCAAAGGCCACAGTCTCACTATGCTTCTAAACAAACAGAAAAAGAGAAAACCAGGAGCAAATCCATGCAGTTTAGCATTCTGACTTAGGATTTTAATACACATGAGTGCACATACACATACATGTGAGTGCATGCACACACACATGCATACATATACATACACTCATATATATAAACTTATACTCACAAATACATGTGTCTATTGTTTTTAGATAAAAATTTTTTTGTTCAACCTAATAATCTAAATCAGTAGTTCTCAACTTGAGAATCTTGACCCCTTGGGTAGCTGAACAAGCCTTTCACAGGCGGCACATATTGGATATTTACATTACAATTTGTAACAGTAACACAATTAAAGTTAGGAAATAGCGACAAAATGATTTTATGGCTGGGTTCGGCACATGAGGAAGTGCAGTAAAGGGTCACAGCATTAGGAAGATGAGATCTTCCAGACCACTGATCTAGGTGAATGTATTATCTTGACAACTTACAAAAGTACACTGGTTTTAGTGGTCAGTCACTTATACTCCTATACATAAAAGGATTTATTCATTGCTATGTAAGTTTCTTAAGCAATGTTTTATATTTTAATTAGCATGTTTTAGAATGTATATGTAGATAAAAGTGAAACAAACAAAAAAAAAATATCTGTTTTGGAGAGAGACAGAAATCCCCTGGTTGGGTGGGTAAAGAGATTGAGAGGTTCTTGGTGGAGTTGGAGGGGGGAAAAAACACAACCAAAATATATTGTATAATAAATTAATAAAAATTACAAAAGAAATCTGATGCCACTAACCAGTTTCAACAAAATTCATCAGATAAGATCATCTGAAATCATATTGAGCAGCAAATCTTTTTCTACCAATTATATTACAATTAGTTCATTTCCCATTTTGTAAAAATCTCCTGTGTAATGAATACTTTTGAATGTGTATAATGAGTCACCATAAAGATGGATCAAAAATTTCTGTCTATCTTGTGTTGTCTGTATTTATCTTGGCTTAGGTTTTTTACTGTGCAAAATAGATATAAAATAAGCATTATGAAACATGAATTATATACTTTCATCCAATATTTTTGAAGAATAAAACTGCCAGATTTTGAAAACATAGAACAGAAGCAAGTATCAGTACAATAAAAATATAATGAAAATTAAATAGAACAATAATTTAATAATATGCACAATGGCTGGACTGGGTCTTTGGAGTTGTGAAAGTGTCACTGGAGATAAGCAAGTATAAATTGAAACCCAAAAAAAAGGCTTGAGAAGAAGATAGAAAAAGCAAGGGGAAAAGTAAAGAAAATCCTGTATTTGGGAGGCATGGCAATGCATCTTTATAAACTCAGGCATTTTTCAAATTAAAATGTCTTAGATATGTTTGAGTCAATTGATATTTTCACAAGTTGACAACTTCAGGGTTATACTCATATTTTACTAGTTTGCTTTTTGTTTTCCTCAAGACTCTTTAGTCACTCATTATCTAGACAGCTGACCCTATTTTACTTTTTAAATCTTTACTGTTCCCAAGTGATAATGAAAAAACTATTGCAGGATTTCATAAAATGTTCTTATAAAAATAAACATACAATGATATTTTTATAATGCCTCTAACAATGAAATATGTTCCACTATGTTCATAGCAGCCTTATTTATGATAGCCAGAAGCTGGAAACAACCCAGATGTCCTTCAACAAAGAAATGGATACAGAAAATGTGGTACATTTACACAATTAGGTATTAAAAACAATAGGTATAAAAATAAAAACAACAGGTATAAAAAACAATTTAGGTATTAAAAACAATGACTTCATGAAATTCTTAGGCAAATTGATGGAACTGAAAAATATCATCCTGAGTTAGGTCACAAAAGAACACACATGGTATGCACTCACTGATAAGTGAACATTAGCTTCAAGTTTGGAAAAAATCTAAAAGATTCAACTAACTTCTACTAATTCATAAAGAAAATCAACTTTTCAAGGTACTGATCACTCTTTAAGCTAGCTCGTCTAACTTGTTAGGAAATGTATAAGTTAAAAATCATTATCTGAGAGGATCTTTTAATGTGGTAGGAATGGAAGCTAAGAACATTTTGGTTAGTCAGCTGAGGCATGTATTCCAAAGGCTCGGAATACCCAAGGTACAATTCACAGACCACATGAAGCTCAAGAAGAAGGAAGACCAACGTGTAGATGCTTTGGTCCTTCTTAGAAGGGGGAACAAAATATTCACAGGAGCAAATATGGAGACAAAATATGGAGCAGAGACTGAAAGAAAGGCCATGCAGAGAGTGCCCCACCTGGGGATCTGTCCCATATACAGTCACCAAGCCCAGACACTATTGTGGATGCCAAGAAGTACATGTTGACAGGAGTCCGATATAGCTGTCTCCTGAGAGAGGCTCTGCCTGAGCCTGACAAATACAGAGGTTGATTGATGGTCTCAGCCAATGATTGGGCTGAGCACAGGGTCCCCAATGGAAGAGTTAGAGAAAAGTCTGAACATTATCAACCAAACAGACCCCCCCTAGACCTCCCAGGGTCTAAACCAGTAACCAAAGAGTACACATGGAGCTACCCATGGCTCTAGCAGAATATGTAGCAGAGAATGGTCTTGTTGGGCATCAGTGGAAGAAGAGGCTGTTGGTCCTGTGAAAGCTCGATGCCCTAGTGTAAGGTAATGCCAGGCAGGGAGGAGGGAGTGAGTGGGTGGGTGGGGGAGCATCCTCATAGAAGCAGGAAGAAGGGGGATGGGATAGGGTGTTTCTGGAGGGGAAACCAAGAAAGGGGATAACATTTGAAATGTAAACAAAGAAAATATCCAGGAAAACAAAATTAAATAAATAAATTAATAAATAATAAATAAAAACATGCCTCAGCTGACCAAAATGTTCTTAGCTTCCATTCCTACCACATTAAAAGATCCTCTCAGATAATGATTTTTAACTTATACATTTCCTTGCAAGTTAAACAGGCTAGTTTAAAGAGCGATCAGTGCCTCGAAAAGTTGATTTTCTTTATGAATCAGTAAAAGTTAGTTGAATCCCTTAGATTTTTTCCAAACTTGAAGCCAATGAAGAACATTCACCCATGACAGAGTAGACACAAATGTGTGATAAACTAAACTAAATCACATAGGGCACATCTGTAGAAATCACCCCTATCATTAGAGTAAAATGGATCAAAAAAACTTTAAGTCCAATGGTGAGGCACATTGTTTTGTTAAGTTTTTCAGTAAGAGCTATCCTATTACTATTTTAGAGGGCTATAAGAAATGTCAAAGTTGAGAAGAGACTATATTGACACCGAGTTCATTACATTGCAGTGATAAGTTTTGAAGTAGAATTTTGTTCAGTTTGGATTTAATCTTTGAAAAAGCAAATTCCTCACTTACTTGCTTTATTTTAATTCTCTATTATCTTTAAGAGACAAAACTGCAACTCCCAAGCATGTCCTGTGGATCTACCAGTCTTAAAATGCTATAAACGAGCTGGGCAGTGGTGGTACACGCCTTTAATACTGGCACATGGGAGGCAGAGGCAGGCAGATTTCTGAGTTTGAGGAAAGCCTGGTCTACAGAGTAAGTTCCAGGACAGCCAGGACTATACAGAGAAACCCTGTCTCAAAAATCAAAACAAAAAAAGTTATGAATGTCTGATATTTTCACTGATAATTGATCACTGCAATAAACTATCTTATAGAAATGTATCTATGATAAACAGAATGCCTTTTTTAAAGGCACTAGTATTTTAAATAAATAACTTGAGGATGTACCTCCAATGTTATCAAAATGAGAACAAAATAACGTCAAGTTAGTAAATACAGTGAAATAATAAAGGCTGGCTTAAGATTAATGAAAATGAACTTATAGAGCATTTCAAAGACAAACTTACAAATTTAGAGAGGATACAAACTAACAAAAGATAAAAGTGAAGACATTACAACAAATACTGATGAAATTCATAGTCTTATTGGACATGCTTTAAAAAAAAAAAAACTATACTCCAAAAAATTAGAAAATCTAAAATAAATGGATGTCTCTAGAAACACATGACCTAACAAAATATTAGACCAAGACAATATAAAATAGTTAACCAAGTATATGACTAGCAATGAAATTAAAGCAATAATAAGAAATCTCCCATCTAACAGAAGAACAAGTCTAGAGAGATTCATTGTAGAAAATCATAAAGCATTTAAATACATTAAAGACTCCTTAAACTTCTCCATTATATAAAAATAACAAACTCATTTTACAGAGCCAGTATTACACAAATACCAAAACAGAATAAGAACAGGAAAAGGCAATAGAAAATTGAAGGTTGGTACCTCTGGTGGACATGAATATTAAAATTCTCCATAAAATATTTAAAATCTGAATTCAACAGGATATTTTAAAAAATCATTCTTCACATTAAAGCCATCTTCATCCAAGGATAGAAAGATGAATCAACATATAAAGAACAATTTAAGCAATAGAGCACATAGAAAAAAGCACACATGGTGGTATGAATGTGAAATGTCCCCTATGGGATTAAGTATTTGAACACTTGGTCCCCAAGTGTGCTTGAGGGGTCAGGGAATAGGTGGTACATCCTTGCTAGTATAATTCCATCACTGAGAGTGGTCTGAGATTATATATACTCATCCTAATTCCAGTTTCCTTTCTCTGCTTCATGCTTGGAATTAAAACGTAATCTCTGAACTTCCTTCTCCTGTCACTTTGCCTTGTTCATGCTGCCATGCCATGATAGACTCTTACCCTGAGAAACTGAAAACACAACTTCATTCTTCCTTCTATAGGTTTCTTTGGTGATAATATTTTTTCACAGCAAGAGGAATATAACTGATACAGCAGAAAAATCAGATGATCATAGCAGTAGTTGCACAAATGGCTTTTCATGAAGTACAATAATCCTTCATGATAAAGGCCTGAAAATAAGAATAAAAGAAATATACCTTAACATAATAAAGATTACATGTCTTCTGGTCTGGGCCCAGTAACTGAGCAGATCCAAGATGGCAGCTCTGTCCCCAATCACACAGAACCCAGAGGAAGCAGGGCTCCCAGGAACTCTAACCAGGGAAGTATCTTACGTAAGCAGACAGCAACGTTCACCCCAAACAAGGAGTAACTGGGACCCACAAGGACCCAAGAAGTCACTCCCAGCCTGGGGCACTGGTTTCTTTTGGTCTGGGCCAAAGCACTGAGCAGATCTTGGGCAGCAGTTCTGCCCCCAATCTCTAAGAACGCAGAGGAAATGGAGCTCCCAGAGCTCTCACCTGGGCAGCATCCTGTCTCACTTGAGCACTGAGCAGATTTTGGTCCCTAGCGCTTACCCCAGTAGTTATACCCACCCCACAAAGTTCTGATACAACCAAGACAATAGGAAAGACAGGCTCCAGTCAGGGACAGGGCAGGTAGCACTAAGGAGATACAGATGGCAAAAGGCAAGCGCGAGAACATAAGCATCAGTAACCCAGGCTACTTGGCATCATTAGAACCTAGTTCTCCCACACTAGAAAGTCCTGAATTCCCCATATCACCAGGAAAGCAAGACTCAGATTTAAAAACACTTCTAATGATGATGATAGAGGACTTTAAGAAGGACATAAATAATACCCTCAAAGAAATTGAGAACACAGATAAGCAGGTGAAAGCACTTAAAGAGGAAACACAAAAAGCCCTTAAAGAATTACAAGAGAACACAACTAAACAAGTGAAGGAATTGAATAAAACCATCCAGGCATAAAAATGGAAGTGGAAACAATCAAGAAATCAAAAAGGGAGGCTACGCTGGAGATAGAAAACCTAGGAAAGATATCAGGAGTCATAAATGAAAGCATCACCAACAGAATACAAGAGATAGAAGAGAGGATCTTAGGTGCAGAAGATTCCATAGAAAATATCAACACAACTGTCAAAGAAAACTCAAAATGCAAAAAGTTCTTAACACAAAATATCCAGGAAATCCAGGAAACAATGAGGAGACCAAACCTAAGTATGATAGGTTTAGATGAGAGTGAAGATTCCCAACTTAAAGGGCAAATAAATATCTTCAACAAAATTATAGAAGAAAACTTTCCTAATCTAGAGAAAGAGATGCTCACAAACATACAAGAAGCCTGTAGAATGCCAAATAGACTAGACCAGAAAAGAAATACCTCCCATCACATAATAATCAAAACACCAAGTGCACAAAACAAAGAAAGAATATTAAATACAGTAAGGGAGAAAGGCCAAGTAACATATAAAGGTAGACCTATCATAATTACACCAGACTTCTCATCAGATACTATAAAAACTAGAAGATGCTGGACAGATGTCATACAGACCCTAAGAGAACACAAATGACAGCCCAGGCTAATATACCCAGCAAAACTCTCAATTACCATAGATGGAGAAATCAAGATATTCCATGACAAAACCAAATTTACACAGTATTTTTCCACAAACCCAGCATTACAAAGGATAATAGCAGGAAAGCTCCAATACAAGGATGGAAATTATACCCTAGAAAGAGCAAGAAAGCAACCCTCTTCCAACAAATCCAAAAGAAGATAGCCACACAAAGATAACTTCATCTCTAATAACAAAAATAACAGGAGACAGCAATCACTGTTCCTTAATATCTCTTAACATCAATGGACTCAGTTACCCAATTAAAAGACATAGGCTAATGGACTGGATGCATAAACGGGACCCAGCATTTTGCTGCATACAGGAAACCTACCTCAGTGTAAAGACAGACTCTACCTTAGAGTAAAAGGCTGGAAAACAATTTTTTAAGCAAATGGTCCTAAGAAACAAGCTGGAGTCGCCATTCTAAAATCTCCAGCCCGAGAACACAACGGGGTGGGGGAGACTCATGGCTCCACCTGTATAGGTAGTTGAGGGTGGCCTTGCCAGGCATTAGTGGAAGTGGACAGCCTTGGTACCTGAAAGTTTGGATTCCCTAGTGTTGGGGAATTGCAAGAGCAGGGAGGTGGGAATGAGAGGATGGTGGGAGCACACCCTCATAGTAATTGGAGGCAGGGGAATGGGGTAAGGGATTAGGCATCAGTGGAAGTGGAGGGCCGTAGTGCCTAAAAGTTTGGATTCCCTGATGTTGGAAAATTTGAGAGCAGGAAGGCAAAAATGGGAGGATGGTGGGAGCACACCCTCATAGAAACTCCCAGAATTATATGGATTAGACATGACAGAGGCAGGCCTCCAGAAGACTAGATTCCAGAATTCAAACAAACATCTTGATACTAAAATTTGTTTTGAAAATTGTATATTGCAGAATACATAGCCTTGGTGTATCTACACATCAGGCAAGCTGAGCAGACCTGCTTGAACCTCTGATGTCCTGGAAGTCCAGCTGGATACAGTGAAGACACAGTGTCAGAGGCTTATCAATTTACTCTTCTCTCAACCCCTCTTCTAATATCTCAACACCCATAATCAGCTTGAAGAAGTTAATGAAGAGTCGGTGCCCCTATTCCCTGGGCTTGGGGACTGAGATGGTTAATACTGGGCTATCTTTCTAAGGAAAAGTAGTGGTCTTGGTGGAACAGAGAGGATTAGCTAGAATTTATTGCATAACTATAACCTACTGGTAGAAATATGTATAATTGTTATTAAGATGAAGTTATAATCTCTTAAATGGTACAAAATTTACTTTGATTTCAAATTTAAGGTTTTCATTGGTACAAGCTTCTTATTAATATAAAATGAAATGAATATTGTTACTATCATAGGCATTGCGCCTGTCCAACACATTTAGGAATACAAGGCTTAGACCCAGTCCTTCGTTAACTTTTTTTAACTTATTTGAGATGGTTAGCCTGTGAGTTAAGGGCCTATAGCAAATTCATGGCTTTGAGTTTATTGTTAGGGTGTTTTCTATATTTTCTTTAGAAATAGTTGAGAGGAGTTAACAGACAACAGTCCAGATTGCCTTACATAAATAGTTGGTTTTCAAAACATCAGAAATCCACAGAATTGACATTACAAACATTTCTGTATTAATGTTTATTTTGATTAGAGACCTGTCTGCTCCTAACAGCTTCCTATCTTGGATTCTAAGAAGAAATTGAGCATCTTTGGAGTTATTCCAATTGTGGTGAGTCAGCCACTAGGCAAGAATTGCCTCTTTCCATCTACAGACAAATCACTGTCCAGAAAAGGACACACTTGCAGAATAGTCGACTGATTATATCTGCCAAGACAGAGTAATCAGCCCTTAATAATTCTGCATCACTAGGTCTGTCAGATGATCCTGGGCCAGAGGGCTGAAGATCGGATGCTCCAACATTCTGTGGTATAGGGACTGTCCAGGTGTTCAGCAGTCTCTATAAATTGCTATGTTTTAGAAGCTATGCTTTGTGCTTCCCATAATTTCAGTTAACTCATTCATTCTGGATTTCTGATGGGGTTGAAAACTTATAGTCTCACAGCCAATCCTTGCTATTTTCTTTAAGAGAAAAGATTTGCGAGGATGGTTTTCAGCTGACATTCATTCTAAAGCCAAGAAAAAAAAAAAAAAAAAAAGCCAGGTTCAGAACTAAGTCTTTATTTAGGAGAGATGACAGAGGTTCTGCTTAGTCAACAAAATGATGGACTGGGTATTAGGTCTATCTTGTACCTTACTGACATAAATTGGTATAGTTATGCTCTAAATGTATTTTGAAAGAAAAGTTTTATTTTAACAGGAAGGGTGATATGTAGGAGGAGCTAAGGTGGGAGGAGTAAGGAGAGGAGGAGGACAAGGAGAGGAGGAGCTAGGTGATCATTACGAAATTTATAAATCCATTGGTTAACATTTAAAAAATTGTATAAAAGCAAAAAGAGGGTATGGGATAGGGGTTTTCTAGGGAGGGGAAATGGGGAAAGGAGATGGCATCTGAAATGTAAATAAAATATCCAATAAAAAATGAAAAAAATAAAAAAATAAAGATTACATGTAAAAAAAACTATGCCAATACTATACAAAGTGAGGAAAAACTGGAATCATTCCTACTTTTAGGAATAAGACAAAAGGATTTACTTTCCTCAATCTTAGTGCAGTGTGTCAAGCCCTACCTAGAACAACAAGATAAGAGAAAAAAAAAAAAATACAAATAGAAAAGTCAAATTGTCCTTTTGGAGATAACATCATCCCAGAATCAATAAAACATTAGAACTGATAAATACTTTTAGGAAAATAGTGGGATATAAAATCAACATATAAATTCAATTGCTTTCTTATTACCAATAACAAGCATACTGAACAATAAAACACAGTGGGGGAAATATCTCATTCACAATGCCTACAAAACTACTGAGGGATAATGACAACCAAGAAGGTGAAAACCCTCTACAATGAAGATTACAAAATACTTTTAAAAACATCAAAGAAGACACTAGAACATAAAGTAACTTCTTGTGTTCATAGGTTAGCATAGATGAAACTGTAAAAATGACTATATTACTGAAAATAATTCATAGGTTCAATAAAAAAAATTATCAAAATTAAAATGACTTTCACCACAGAACTGGAATACTAAGATTATATGGAACCACAATAGTCAAAGAAATCCTAAAAACAAAGAACAATGCCATATGAATTGTACTGCCTTATCTCCAGTTATACTACTAATTCACTGTAACAAAAACCACATGGTTCTTCACAAACCATAATTTGAGACCAATAGAATAGAATATACAATACAGAAATAAAGCCACACAGCTGCATCCACTTAATTTTTCTGACAACAATGTTGTCAAAATACATATTGGGCATGAAGGAACAACATCGCTAACAAATAGCATTAGAAAATCATATCCACATTTGAAAGAAGGAAAGTAGATCCATACTTCTCAGTGTTCATGAAAATCAATTCAAATTGATCAAAGACATTAATGTAAAATGTGAAACTTCATATCTGATAGAGAAAAACAGGAAAATTATTTCAAGAGATAGATGCAGGCATGAACTCTTTGAAAAGGTCTGTACTATAGTGCATAAGAAATAACAAATAAAAATGGCAAATAAGATTATATGAAATTAAAAAGCTTTTGCACAGCAAAGCAGACAGTGAATTGAGTGAAGAAATGGCCAAAAAAAGGAGAAATCTACTACTTGTTCTGTTGGGGGTTTGGGGGCAGACAGAGACAAAAATATGACAGAGACAGAGAGACAGAATAAGAAGGTTAATATCTATAATAAACATGAAAAATCAAGCAATCCAATCAAGAAATAGGCTAAGGAAATAAAAATATAGCTCTCAAAAAAAGAAATTCTAGTGGTCAATAAACACTGGAAGTTTGTTCAGCACATTTAGGCATCAGGTTATAAAACTTAAATTTTCCACTAATTTAATGTAGTTCCATCTGTTGACACTTGGCACTAGATCATGTGCTGTCAATGTTCCAGTGAGAAAGTTCCTTGAGTGTCTTCAAGAGTGTGTTTTTGTCTAAAAGTTTCCATGTTTCAGGTTTTAAAAAGGAGCCTCTAGTCTGTTTCAAATTGAATTTTGTACACGGTGAAAGATATAAATCTAATTTAATTCTTCTTCAGGCAAATGTGTGGTTTTTCCAGAATTTGTAGCATGAGTAATCTTTTGACCAGCGTATGTTTTCTATCTTTTGTCAAAAATAATACTTGTGTTGACTTACTTATGGGTCCTCTGTTCTGTTTCATTGTTCTATCTGCTTTCTTTAATGATGGTAGCAAGCTAATTTTTATCACTATAGTTCTATGTCATAATTTAAAGTCAATAAAGGTATTATGATACCTCCAGCTCTGTCTTACTCTTTGGAATCCCTTTGGCTATTTGTAGTCTTTTATGATTCCATAGGATTCTTGAAATTTTTCTAGATCTATGAAATATGGTCAACTTTGATAGGTGTAGCATTAAATCTGAAGATTAATTCTGGTAGAGTGGCCACTTTCATAATATATTAACTCTACCAATCCAGGAACATCTTTCCATAATCTAGTATCTTTAATTTTCTTTTTCTATGACTTGAAACTTTCATTGTAACTTTCTCCTCCTTAGTTAGGACAGCTTCTAACTCATCCTGTTCAGAATCATCAAGAAAGTAAATGACTATTAGTACTAACAAAGATGAGGGGGAAAGGAAAGACTTATACAGTGCTAGTGAGACCGAATTGTTCCTGCCTCTATAAAATTCACTTCCCCTCAAATGTAGGTACAGATGTTGCTGAAGTCACCACAGGTTTTCTTGACAGGGCATAGAGAAATCAAGTTGGGACTGAGCTTGCAGCTTCATCTGTGCTATCTTAGCTTTTCTAGTGCCAGGTGGTACTATGAAGGCTAATACAGAGGAGCTCTTATCAACCATTTAATTCAACTATGTATTCTTGCAAAGCAATGTGTATCTACTGATGTAACAGTGGCAAGCATGTTAAGGGAATAAGCAACTGTTTTCTGATTGGAACTCCTCAACATGAGGAAATCCACATCAAACCAGATTAAAAACACAGGGTTGTAGTGTGACTCTCTTTCAAGGAGACAAGTAGAGAGATGGATGAGAAATAAAAGCTAAAAATTCTACTTGCATAATAAGATAATAGCTAATTTACTAACATGTATAGGCCCCTAATTATGCACTATTCCCTCTGTTAATCCCTTCACATTGATTCCAGTTCAGTGTTAATATTTTTGCCTGTCCTATTTAACAGTCAGGAAAACTGGGGCACAGAAAGGGGCAGTAACCTGGCTAAGGAACATACATCATGTAAATGTGTGACTGTATTATCTTGTGTACTAGGCGTGCTTCAAAGTAATTTGCTGCATCATGAGCATGTGTGTTCTTCTATATATTTCTTTATGTCCCATGCATGTAGATTTGACCTTAGGCCTGTGTACAAATACATATGCAACTGTAGAATGCATGTAGGTATGTTGCATATATATGTAGATGTTACAAGATTAGATTCTCAAGCCCTAAAGTCCTCCAATTCTTACATATGATTTACTCTTTAAATCACTGTTACTCTCACACAGTACTTGCCTTCACTAACTCTGATTACCTTCCAAAACCAGATAATACTGTGTACATTCAGGGTGGTAAGGATATAGGCCAAACCTCAGTCTTCTTGAGACGGATCTTTTCTCCTATGAAATGCAATGCACTGATGATTACTATGCCTATCTTGCTAAGTATTTGTAAAGTTTCCGTCTATTAATCTAAATAAAGAGCCATCTGTGAAAGCTAAATAAAAGGTTAATAGAATGACTGTATGACCAAATTATATCATTCCTGGGCATCTATCATAAGGACTCTAAATCAACATGCCACAAAGGTATTTGTACATCTGTTTACTGCACCACTAGTCACAAACAGCAAGGTACGGGATAAGCCTATGCTGATCTATCAATAGATAAATTGCTAACCAAATGTGATACATAAACACAGTGGAGTTCAACTGAGCCATAAACAAGAATGTCATTTGCACGAAGAAGGGATCAACCGGAGATACATCATGATGCTCTAATGAAACTGTCTTTGTGAAACTATTCCTATATGCAATGAACATATACCAGTAAAAATATATAAAACATTTTTAAAGTTGTAAATTTTACCCTATTTACAGCTAAACTTAAGTTTTAATTAATGTTGGGGCCTAGACTGCCCCACTTTGGGTGGCCAAAAATGTTGCAGCCCTCTCCACTCCACGCTTGGTGGCCACTGTTTCCCGGCCCAAGCTGCCACTCCGGTCTGCGGGGCAGAGTTCATCGAGAGAGAGAGAGAGAGTGAGGACGGACTCGAAGAATGGAGACCAGAGAGAGTGTGATTCAATCCCGTTTATTCTTCAGTCTCTCTTCTTAGTCTGAGTCCCAAGTCTTGAGTTCCTAGTTCCTAGTTCCTAGTTGTACTCCTTTTGTTCTTTCCGAGTGTCTAATGTCTACTCCTACTCCTCGTGTCTGAATCTCTGTTACTCCAAATTGTTCTGCAAGTTGTTCTCTCTAAAGTGTCTGATTCTCTCCTTTTATATGTCTCACTTCTAAGCCATGCCTTTTGGTCACGCCTTTAATCATGCCCTTAGGTCTTGTCTCTAAATCTGATCTCTAAGTCACACTCTTAAGTCACACACCTTTAATCTCACACACCTTTAATCTCACACACCCAAGGAAAGTCCTGGGTATCAAAAGCAAGATGTTATCAGAGTGTGCTCAGCTGTTGTAGGCTATTGTAATCCAAGTCTCATGTCAGGGTATATGGCTCAAGATGGCTGCAAAGCTGATAGCCTCTTTCTGCTAAAAGTCGGCTCCCAACAAATTAAAATTAATCAATTTAAAAGAGTGGTTTATTCAAGTGTTCTATATACTATTGTAATAATAAAAATCATATATTTTTTACCCTTTTGTTTATTTTTTTTGTATGATGTTGGAGTTTTCAGAGTTTGTGAATTTTGTTTGTGAAATCTCACTTTGTTATGCAAACTAGTCTGGATCCCTAAGGCTTAAGTAATTTACAAGTCTTAGTCTTAGGAGTTAAATAAAGGTTTAGGCAGTTTCCACCAAGCCCAGCTAACAGTGAGTTGCTATGGAAAAGGATAAAGTGCAGTGCTAGTTTTGTTGGTTTGGATCCTGTCAGTGTATGTCTGGCACTCCCATATCACCATTCAGCTTATTAAATGCAAAACAGTGTCAGGTGGCCAAGTAAAATCCATGAAACAGAAACTTTCATTTGCTTATTAACAAATTGAAAGAAGACATTAGTCTGCACATATTCCGTAAACAGTCCGAGCCTTAAAGAACAGAAGATATTTCTGATTCCACTAAAAGGCATTAGTGGGCCACTCTGAAGTCTAAGACGGAAGAAAAGCATTATTCATCTGTCAAGCTTCCCTTATAAGCAACATTCTGCAGCAGAATTTTTAAAAAAGTTAAAATAGCCATAGTTGCAGCAGAAGGAACCTTAGGGATTTGTAGAGATGCTGACTGTAACAGAAGGAATCCTCCTTTGTTTTGCAACTAGTGGTTCAGTGCTAGGAGTTCTAGGAAATGGGTTTATCCTGCATGCAAACTGCATTAACTGTGTCAAGCAGAAGTTCTCCACAGCTGGCTTTATTTTCATAGGCTTGGCTATTTGCAGAATCTGTGTCATATGTATAATAATCTCTGATGGATATGTAAAATTATTTTCTCCAGGTATGGTTGTTTCTGATGATTACATAACAGTGATTGCTTACCTGTGGATGATTACCCATCATACAAGTATATGGTTTGCTACCAGCCTCAACCTCTTCTATCTCCTGAAGATAGCAAATTTTTCTCACTACGTCTTCTTCTACTTGAAGAGAAGAATCAATACAATATTTATCTTTCTCCTGGGATGCTTGTTTATATCGTGGTCAGTTGCTTCTCCACAATTAGTGAGGATATTTAATGATAAAGAGCAACACAGAAATACTTCCTGGCAGTTTTACCTCTGTAAGAGTAAGTTCATTGTAAACCACATTCTTCTCAACCTGGGAGTCTTATTCTTCTTCATGGTGGCTATCATTACAAGCTTCCTATTAATTATTTCCCTTTGGAGACACAACAGGAAGATGCGGTTGTATGTCTCAAGATTCAAAAGCCTTAACACAGAAGTTCATGTGAAAGTCCTGAAAGTTTTCATTTCTTTTATTATCCTGTTAATCTTGCATTTTGTAGGTAATTTGATAGAAACATTGAGCTTTTTAAGATCTGAAAATAAACTGCTACTTATTTCGGGTTTGATAATTTCATGCATGTATCCTTGCTGTCATTCATTTATCCTAATTCTAGCAAACAGCCAGCTGAAGAAGGCTTCTTTGAAGGCACTAAAGCAATTAAAATGTCACAAGAAAGACAAGGATGTCAGAGTGACATGATAGACTTCCAGAGAAATGAATGGCCAGAATAGCCTGATGTGGAGATGTTGAGATCTCTGAAGACAGTTTTCACTTCCACATTCTTGCATTAATTAAACAAAAAAAAAAAGTCTTGTTGGACATCATGGAAAACTTGCAATTGTGCTTTTGGGGAGGGGAACCACTGAAGATACTGTTAAACAGTAAAGTACATACAGCTCTTTCCTTTTGTATTTTATTTTTTTGTCGTTGTCCCTCTAAGACATGTTTCTCTGTGTAGCCTTGGCTGTCCTGGAACACATGCTGTAGAAGAGACTGGCCTTGAACTCAGAGATCCATTTGCCTCAGCCTCCTGAGTGCTAGGATTAAAGGAGTGTGCCACCATGCCGGCTACACAATTGTGTGGGGGAGGTTTTGTTTTGTTTGTTTGTTTGTTTGTTTAGTCTTCTCTCATTTATTACATCCCAACAGCAATTTTATCCCCTTGCTCCTTTCTTCCCAGTCCCTCTCTACAACCTCCACATCCCCAAATCTGTTCCTCCTCTGTTTCCCTTCAGAAAAGGCAAGGCCTCCCAGAGATATCAACCAAAAATGGCATACCAAGTTGCACAAAGTCTAGGAACCTCCCTCATATTAAGGCTGAAAAAGTCAATCCAGTAAGAGGAAAAGGATCCCAGAAGCAGGCAAAAGAGTCAGAGACAGCCCACAGCCCCACTGTTAGGAGTCCCAGAAGAAGACCAAGTTATACAACCATAACAGAACTCCTAGGTCAAACCCATGCAGGTTATCTGATTGTTGGTTCGGTCTCTGTGAGCCCCTATGAGCCCCAGTTAGTTGATTGGGGGGGGGGGCATATTGACCGTGACCTCTCTGACCTCTACAATCCTTCCGTCTTCTAAAGAATTCCCAAAGCTCTGCTTAATGTTTGGTTTAATGTCAGCATCTACTCCCATCAGTTGGTGAATGAAGCTTTTTTAAATGTGTATGCTAGGCTCTGGTTTATGATATTCTGGTATAACAGAGTATCATTAGGAATTATTTCTTTTTTTTTTTTTTTCCTGCTGGTTGTGTTTGGATCGATTCTATATCTCTGGGCTATCCAGCCTCTGGGCTCTGTGGCAGTGTCAGGGGTAGGCTCCATCTCATGGAGTGGACCAGTGGCTCCATCTCAAATGCGACCAGTCATTGTTTGGCCATTCCCTCAATTTCTGCTCCATCTTTATCCCTGCATATCTTGTAGGCAAGATAAATTGTAGATTGAAGATTTATGGCTGCATTTGTGTCCCAGTCCCTCCACTGGAAGACGTGCCTGGTTACAGAGGATGACTGGTTAAGGTTCCATATCCGCATTACTAGGAGTCGTAGCTGGGATCACCCTCATAGATTCCTGGGAATTTTCATCACATTATACTTTTACCTTACCCTCCCAATGCCTCTCAATTCCAGTTTTTAATATATCACAAAACCTTTCTTCTTTGATGGACTTTTAAGTCCATTTACAGATTCAGTGACTTAATCAATCTTCTGACCCTGCCACTTCTTCCTACACATTTCCCAAAGGGAAAATGTCTGACTGGGAATCATTGCTTATAAAATCCTTCAGAATGAGGATAAACACCAGAAACAAGGTTTTGCTTTAGGATTCTTCTGACTTCTATGGAGCACTGAAACCCTTTCTCCAGGAAGACCCAATAAAAAAAAAGCAAAGCTGAACAGTTAGGCTCAACCTTACACTTAGAATGAAACTGGGGGAAGCAGTGGATGTTGTCTTGCTTTGTTTTGGTTTGGTTGTATGAAGACAATTTTACTTCTTACAAAGTTACTTTTACTTTCACTATTTAGATCTGTTCCCCAAATCCTTAATGCTAGGGGAAGGTTTGATGTTGTCTCCATGATCTGAATGGCAGATGGATGGAGCTCTGTGACAAACAGCCTGTAGAACAGTCTATCTAAGGAGGAGGGGAGCAAAGCACTGGAGAGAGTCTAGACTCTTCAAATGCAGTGATTTCAGATAATGAAGTGAGTGAATGAACATAAGTTGAGAAAACATTCTCTTATAGAGGATGTTAAGCATTCATGTTGTCTTTGACCAAGAGACAACGGGCTGAACTCAGGGTAGAATTTGGGTGTAGTAAGAAATTTTCTACCTTATGGTTTCAGACACACATGCACATTCAGACACACACATACACACACATTTCAAATGATTTTTTTTAAGTGAACTTTATGTCAAAACCAGTAACACATCAATTTCTTATTTAGTTCTTTCAAAAATGAGTGTGAACCTTACACTATAGAGTGATGTCTTAACATTTATGAATATAAAGGCTTAATTTGTTTTCTGTGTGAAGTTTCAATATCAATATTTTTATGGTTTCGTCTGCATGCATATCTGTTCATATGTCCCTGGTATTCACAGAGGCCAGAAGTTATTGGATCCCCTGGCACTGAGGTAAGTTATAGATGGTTTTGAGCCATTATATGGGTGCTGGAAAATAAACCCAGGTCTCTGAAAGAGCAGCAAGCACCATAAAGCACAGAACTGTCTGTTCAGCCCTAAAATAACTTTTTAAATCTCAAATTTTGCTACTTATTTTTATCAAAATTTACAAGATTAGTTGAAAATGTGTTATACTGTCTGTATTCCTGAAGAGCTGTACTCTGAATATCAATTAACTTAATATATAATTGATTCATCTTGCTTCAAAATTATTTGTAAACATTTGAATTTATATTATATTTCTTATAAGACATAAATCCTAATGTATATGATTAAAGTCTCATTCTTTAAGCTTACATCGAACTCACAGCAATCTTCCTGCAGTGGTCTCCCAAGTGCTTGGGATGCTAGGATGAAGTACTACCCTTGACCTCTCCCCTACCCCCCCCCAAAAAAAATGGCAAGGACCAGCTTTGGCTTGGAGACTCATTCTGAAGAGGGGGTACTTGAGAGTGGTGAAACAAATGACTTGAAGTCAAACAATGGGCTACAAGCTGAAGCCCTATGTTCTGTAAGACAGCTTTCTCTTGCTATTGTAAAAACTCTCTAGATAGCTCATCTCTTACAGATCAACAGCCCAGTCTTTTATTTACATATCAATCTCCATCTACCCCATATTCCCTTTTGATTATCCCACACATTGGCATCCTCTGATAGCCAGTCCTTTGATTCTTAGAAAAAGACAGCAAGCACGTTTTTTTTAACATTACAAAAGAATTCAGAGATCTGCTTACCTGGTTAAGCACAATCAATAAGCTAGTTGTGTGTGACCCTGTCCTGAAATTACCATTTCTACCACACCTGTACCTGAACCTAAACTCCCTCTGTCCCAGGCTGACCTTGAATTCAAGATCTACCTGCCTCTCTAAGCACAAGCAAAAAAATTTAGCTGTGTGGAATCTTACTTTGCAAGCACCGCTCCCTAATTCTCTATCTCCTTCCCTAGTATCTTTCCGACAAGCTGGCTCATAGTGAAGCTGCCTTTCTTTTGGATCTGTGAATTTCCTTACACAATTCATATTGCATTCTTATATTTTGCATAGTTGAGACATTATGTATTTCTGAACTCAGGTTTTTAGAGTTCTTTTCCACAGCCTTAAGGGCTATCTGGAAGGCCTCGGCATTAACCATTTTTGCTAATACATTAGCCATACCCTCGCCTACCTGACTTATGCTGTCTCTGATTATCATGGCGATATTAACCTTGGCAGAAGGCATTTTTCAAAGAAGGAACATGAAAGTATGTACATTATTATACAAACAAGTTGCCTCTGTTTCAGGTGTAGGAACAATGCTGTGCCATCCCTACCATGGCCAAGCCAGACTCAGCAACACAACAACAAACAACAAAACTTTCATTAAGCAACAATTTCATACATACTGAAATTACAAGACTACCATAACAGATAATATATTCTAGGAAAAAATAACAAGGAAAAACTAAAATATCTGTTGTTACATTTCTAAAATAAAAACTCTAATTGGCGCTGAGCAAATGACTGCATCCTTGGGTAAGAATTTTCTTTAAAGTTAAGATGAATTTGGATCAAGTCTGAGTGAAGCTGAAGAGTGGTGTGGAAAGAAGGAGATCTGGGAGGGAAAAGAGCTTGTGCACCAAAGTTGCCAAAGACACTGCAGGAGTCCTGTTTTAAGAAAAATTCTAAAATTCTAATTCACTGAATTTTCTACAGAACTGATAACTCTCTCAAGAAAGAGTAAAGAAATATTTTAAGTGTGACTAAACATCCATCACCATCCAGTCTTACTATTTCCATGTTTTCTTATTACAAAAGTTCACTTTAAAAATGAATACGTATTCAGTAATGAGTTTGGGGTTTTAGCTGCCAGCATACACTCTTTAGCATTTATTTTTCTGATGTTCCTTACCATTATCTTAATGCTTTTCTTTATTATTTTATACTTTAACATTATGCCATATATTTTTGTGTTATTTCCTCTTATTTTGCTATCTAGAAAATATTTTGTGATGTTAGGAGAAATCTGTTTTAATTTATATAAAGTCAAGTTTATGGGGTTTTTTTGTTTTCTCTTCTTGCAATTTTTGTCAATATTAGTTTACTTTTAAATATGCCTACTCCTTTTATAGCAATGTTCCATTTTTATATAAAATAATAGTTTCATTAAGCTTAATGTTATAAAATGAAAAGGTATGAACAAAATATTGATTATAATTACTATACTCTCAATTCCTATATTTTCAGACAGACAAATAGATATATAGGTACAGAGAGGGGGAGGGAAAAAGAAGGAATATTTATTAAATTTATAAGTAACTTTATCTGTGTATAATAAAACATATGTTTTGTTCACTTGTTTAATTCTTTTTAAATCACTAAATTTCCTATGTACTGTTAATATACATAAAAGCAGATGAAGACCACCAAACTCGGGAGACCCTTACTCAAGTCTCTGGAAATCATGGCCACCCAAAAACCGCAAGACACCATACCTGGGTGCAATCAGCAGAGGTTTATTAGGGAGAGTTGGCTGGCCAAGGTCCAACTGCTTGCCCACACAGGAGCAGAATTTTGACAAAAGACCAGCAAGCTGAGGGGTTTTTTGTAGCTCGGGGTGGGGAAAGGGAGGAATTTTCGTGCAGTTACACATGATTGGTTGCTTTACAAATTTTGAATCAGCAGGCTGTACCAGATGGGGGCGGAAGCTTATCTAGGTTAGCAGAGCATCTAGTTAGACTTAAATTACAGCTTTCTGGAACACTGGGAAGTCCTCAAGCTGGGGGAAGGGGTAACCAAGGAAACATATAAAAGTAGCGGAGAATTCCAGAGGAATGCAACCTAAGTGAATCAGGGTCAAGTGGAAAACACTCTATAATTTCAAAATGTGGTCTTGCCCTGTCACTAGCTCAACTATTTCTCAGTCTCACCTAGATGACTTGTATTTCACTTTGTGGTCAGGAATGTGTCTTCCTGCTTTGGGCCTTCCCTGCCCACAGGTGGATTCTCTTCCCAGAGGCTTGAGGAATGTTAATCTAATCTAAGTGTCTTCTGACTCAGGGATAATGTACTCTTCCTGGAATGTATCCTGGGCAGTGAAGGCCTGAAATCTTACATTCAGTTCCGCTTTCTGGAACCTGCATTCTTTTGCTCAGGTCTAGGGGTAAAGAAAAACCCTGTATATATTTTATAAAATGATCTTTATAATTTTTCACTCTACACATATGAATAAAAGTTAAAATACATAAAAAGAAAAAATATGTGTGGTCAACATTCTAAGGGGAAGAGTGCTGCAACTTCACAGACACTAACCACTGCTCTTCCAGACCGGATCACTTGCTTTGCTGCTCTCACTGGCATGATTTTAGTGGTCTAGTCATAATGGGTTTTCTTCCTTTGTGAAATAAGGTGTTATATACCTCAGGTCAGCCTCAAACTTGCTGTACAGCTCTGGATGACTTTGATTAAGAAGAAAAAAAAAACAATTTTAACATCTTTAAAGCAATTAATTCAAACTTTCACTAATATCTGCCTACAGGAAGCAGGTAGTTTTTACTTGTTAAGCTCTCTGTCTACAGCAGCCACCCTGTTATAGCATCTAACTGTTGTGCTCTCTACCTGGAGCCACAGACATTTATTTTATTAATACCTATTATGATATCTATATGTAATGCCACAGACTTCTATTAATTAATACCTGTACATAACAGGCAGTTATCACTGCCCTCCCTACTTGGAGTCAATTTTCCCTATCCCAGTTCCAAACTGCAGGCGAAATCCCCCCACGCAATTTGGACAAAATTTGTATATAAATCTATCCTAAAAGCAAATAATCCCAATTTTATAAATTCACAGTTAAATCAATATCTGCCCCAACAAGTAGACAGCTTCCATTCTCCAACTCTCTGACTCAGAGCAGTCATCTTGTTTCTTTTCACAGCAGGGGACTTTGGAGCCCTCTTTCTTTGTTTCAAGGTTTCCCAGCTTGAATCCAAGTGACTTGTTCCAGTGCCACCTCTCACTTAGAAAATAAAACTCTCAGGCTAATAATCCTAAAATTTTTAGTGGATTCTTGCCCAACATGTTGGGTGCCACCTGCTTCAGGAAATATTAATTAATGAATCTACGCTATTGTTGGTTCGACACCAGCAGGCTGATTGACTATGTACTGGTGGGCAATGGCCGGTCTATTGAACTATACACTGATGGGCAATGGCCAGCCTGTTCTCATCTCATGGAGACTCTCTGACTCAGGGCCCCAAAATTTCTCCACCCAGCTTGCTAAGTTCCTTCTGGCATGTCACTACCACAACAACCCCATGCTTCAAAACTCCAATGGCCTTTGTGGTGCATATCTGGCAAAACCATGCTTTGCCACCATACCTTTCTCTCTGGAACCCAGTTGAGCCACCATATGAAGGAAAATACCCCACAAACTTAGTTCAGAATCAATGGTAATTTAATTGCTTGGCACAACAACTAGAATCCTAATCTTATAAGCCATAGTAAACTTAAATGCTCCAGTGGTGAATCCTAGTGAATTCGCCATCAAACCCCGGAGTCACTCTTGTCCTCTCACTATACCTGTCCCTGATTTTGAATTTCCGTGTCTCAAGTGTTTGTCTCTTGAGCACTGAGACTATAAAGGATGCACCAACAGGCCTGACTTTATTCCGTGCTAAGGATGAAAACCAGGCCTTTGTATATACTGGACAAGCATTCTACTACCTAAATTTAATACTTACCTGTCCTGTATCTTAAGGTTCTATTTTGAACTCACTTCTATTATAAATTTGTCTGTGGGAATCTGAAGTTTTCAAACTTTCAAATTAAATGGAGACATACTTGAAGCAATCCCACTAAAATCAGGGAAAAGACAAGGATGTGCACTGTCTACAGCTGATAAACAACTTCAGCATTGTGGCTGAATATAAAATTAACTCAAACAAATCAGTAACCTTTCTTATACAAATGACAAAGTGGCTGAGAAAGAAATTAGGTAAACAACTTCCTTCAAAATAGCCACAAATAATATAAAATATCTTGTTGGAGCTCTAATCAAGCAAGTGGAAGATCTGTATGACAGAAACTCCAAGTCCCTGAAGAAAGAAATTGAAGAACATCACAGGAGATGGAAAGATCTCCCATGCTTGCGAATCAGTAGGATTTACACAGTAAAAATGGCCATATTACCAAAAGCAATATACAGATTCAATGCAATCTCCATCAAAATTTCAACACAATTCTTCACAGACATGGAAAGAGCAATTCCCAACTTCATATAAAAAAACAAAAAGCCCAGAATAGCAAAAACAATTCTTAACAATAAAAGAACTTCTGGGGAATCACCATACCTAACCTCAAGCTAACACAAAGCAATAGTGACAAAAACTGCGAAGTATTGGTACACAGAAAGATGGGCTGATCGATGGAATAGAATTGAATACCCAGAAATAAACCCACACATCTATAGACATTTGATCTTTGACAAAGAAGCCGAAATCATAGAGTGGGAAAAATAAAGAATTTAAAACAAATGGGCCTAGTCTAACTGGCACTCTGCTTGTAGAAGAATGAAAATTGATCCATTTCTATCACCTTGTACAAATGGATAAAGGACCTCCACATAACACCAGATACACTGAATCTAAAAGAGGAGAAAGTAGGAAATAACCTTGAACACATTGGCACAGGGGAAATTTTCCTGAACAGAACACTAGTAGCTCAGCCTCTAAGATCAACAATTGACAAATCAGACTTCATAAAACTGAAATCTTCTATAAGGCAAAGAACACTGTCAATAAGACAACACAGGAATCTACAGATTGGGGAAAAAATCTCCACTAACCCTACATTTGATAGAGGGCTACTATCCAAAATATATAAAGAACTGAAAGATTAGACTCCCCCCTCCCCCCCCAAAAAAACAAATAACACAATTTGGTACAGGACTAAATAACACAATGGGGTACAGAACTAAAGCATCCACACTTTGGTTTTCCTTTTTCTTGAACTTCATATGGTCTGTGAGCTGTATCATGAGTATTCCAAGCATTTTTGCCTAATATCCACTTATCAATGAGTACATACCATGTGTGTTCTTTTGTGATTGGGTTACCTCACTCAGGATGATATTTTCTAGTTCCATCCATTTGCCTAAGAGTTTTATGAAGTCATTGTTTTTAACAGCTGATTAGAACTCCGTTGTGTAAATGTACCACATTTTCTGTATCCATTCCTCTGTTGAGGGACATCTGGGTTGTTTTCAGCTTCTGGCTATTATAAATAATGCTGCTATGAACATAGTAGAGCATGTGTCATAGGACTGAGCACAGAGACCCCATCCTTGTTGTATGTTGGAGCATCTTTTGGGTATATGCCCAGGAGTGGTATAGCTGGGTCCTCAGGTAGAACTATTTCCAACTTTCTGAGGAAGCACCAGACTGATTTCCAGAGTGGTTGTACCAGTTTGCCATCCCACTAGCAATGGAGGAGTGTTCTTCTTTCTCCACATCCTTACCAGCATCTGCTATCACCTGAGTTTTGTGAAGTAGAGGGAGGGACTTGTGAGGGAGCAAGGAGGGGTAGGAAAAAGGGGGCAGGGTCAAGTATGGGAGGAGGCATGGAGAAGTAGAACGTGTCAGAAAATTGAATGGAGGTATGTAGCAGTGAAAGATGGGGAACTGGGGTTGCCACTAGAAAGTCCAAGAGGCCAGGGACTCAAGAGATTCCCAGGACCCAGTAGGGATGACATTAGCCAAAATACCTGACAAAAGTGAGACAGAACCTGTAGAGATCATACCCAGGGAATAGGCATGGCCCCCTGTTGAGGAATGGGACCACCCTCCCATCTCAAAAATTTTAACTCAAAATGGTTTCTGTCTAAAGGAAATGCAGAGAAAAAGAGTAGAGCAGAGACTGAAGGAAAGGTCATTCAGAGAATGCCCCACCTAGGAATTCATCCCATCTGCAGACACCAAACCCAGACACTATGGCTAATGCCAAGAAGCACTTGCTGACAGGAGTCTGGTATGGCTGTCCCCTGAGAGGCTCTGCCAGAGCCTGACCAATTCAGATGTAGATGCTTGAAGCCAAGCATTGGACTGACCCAGAGACCCCAAGGAAAGAGTTAGGGGAAGGATTGAAGATGCTGAGGAGGAGAATGCAACCCCATAGGAAGAATAACAATATCAACTAACCCAGACTAAATCACCAGCCAAAAAGTACACATGGAGAGACCCATGGCTCCAGCTGCATATGTAGCAGAGGATGGCCTTCTCTGGCATCAGTGGGAGAGGAGGCCCTTTGTCCTGTGGAGACTCAATGCCCCAGAGTAGGGGAATGCTGTGGCAGTGAGGTGAGAGTAGGTGGGTGGATGGGAGAGCACTCTCATAGAGGCAGCACGAGGGAGAAAGGGATAGGAGTTTGTGGAGGGGAAAACCAGAAAAGGGGACAACATTTGAAATTTAAAAAAAAATAGCCAATATAAAGAAAAAATGGGGTACAGAGCTAAACAGAGAATTTTCAACAGAGGAATGGATCTCAAATGACCTAGAAGCATTTAAAGAAATGTTTAAAATCCTTAGTCATCAGGGAAATGCAAATCAAAATGACCCTGTGATTCCATCTTATACCAATCAGAATGGCTAAGATTAAAAACTCAAGTGATAGTATATGTTAGTGAGGATGTGGAGCAAGAGAAACACTTTTGCATTGCTGGTAGGATTGCAAACTGGTTCAGCCACTCTGGAAATCAATCTGGCTATTCTCAGAAAATTGCAAATAATTCTACCTGAAGACCCAGTTATACCATTCCTGAGCATACACCGAAAAAATGTTCCACCACACCACACAGACACATGCTCCTCTATTCATAGCAATCTTATTTGTAATAGCCAGAAGCTGGAAACAGTCCAGATGTCCCTCAACCAAAGAATAGATGCAGAAAATAGGATTCATTTAAACAATGGAATACTATTCAGCTATTAAAAACGAGGACATCATGGAGTTTTCAGGCAAATGGAATTAGAAAATATCATTCTGAGTGAGGTAACCCAGACCCAAAAGGATGTGCATAGTATGTCCTTAGCTTCTTTTCAGTATTTTTGTTATTTTCTTAAATGCATTCAAATGTTTGTCTTTATAGAAGGTCTATAGTTATTAATAGTTCCTTATCTTCAGTAAGTTTAATGTTGTCAAATTAAAATTTATATAAAACAGATAAATCATATTAATGATATAGCTTCTGTGTAACCTTGCAAGACACTATTTTTATAAGTTTTACTGGCAAACAAAATCAAGTATATCTGTTTAGTGTTTTGAGATATGCTTTTCAAGTCATATTGGATAATTTCTGTCAAATTCTATTTCAAGATTTACCATTAGATTTTCTTTGAAGAGCTATTGATTCATCTCTTATCTGGGGGTGGTGAGGTTGTGGCCTATATTCATTTGATGTTTTCATAATATGTAAAGGAGGGGTTCACTCTGTTCCTTTCCATGTGAGTATCTAATTCTTGCAGCAATGGTGCTAAGAATATTTTCTGTGCCCTAATGACTTCCATACACAGTATGCTTATGCCTGGCTATGTTTCACTGTGAGGTCCAGCAATCTCTACCCATGAACATGCTGAGAGAAGGGGAAGTCATTCTTTCCTCTAAATGTCCATTTATTCATTCAAATCTGAAAATGTCATTGGGGTCGGTGCATGATCAGGGATTCTACCTGAAGACCCAATTATACCATTCCTGAGCATATACCCAAAAGATGCTCCACCATACCACACAGACGCGTGTTCCACTATTCATAGCAGCTTTATTCATAATAGCCAGAAGCAGAAAACTGCCCAGATGTCCCTCAACCAAAGAGTGGATACAGAAAATGTGGTTCATTTAAACAAGTGAATTAAAAATGAAGCTATCCTCAGATGGTGAATCCTCAAAATTCAGAGTGTCAGGCAGGAGGTTTCAAATCCAAATATAACCCAAAATACATAGAGAGATCCTATCCCAAACACATACATACTCACATAAGATAATAATAATGATAATAATAATAAAAACAGTGCCTATATTAAAGGGAGGTTTTGAAGATTAGGTGAAAAGGTAAATATGAAGTGTTTACCATATTAAACACTCATTAAATGGCACTTTTAACTTTAGAGTTATTTATCCATTTATTTGAGGTTTTCATACAAGCTTCATGACTAAGAAGGCATTATGAGTATATGAACTGGCATCTTACCTATCAGCCCAGAGACATTTCTTTAATGAATAAAATAAAAAATGTTGTCAAACTGAAACATGCTAAATAAAGAGACTATTCAAAATTCATCAGCAAAATCTTTGTCTATGAAGGCCACATAATTCAGAATATGAATCACTACAGCTGATGGTGAAGCCTCTAAGTTCTATAGTGTCATTGGTTTGGAGTCAAGGGTTATTTTCATTTCTTCCTCCTATTTTTAATGTATTTTAATTGTGCTTGTATGCATTACAAAGCATTTTGACTTCTGTTGTCGCTCCTTCTTGATTTTTGGAGTTTGAATTCTTTCTGGTTTTTGAAGTTCTTTTTCTACATTACCCAGGTCTCAAACCCCTGGATTCAAGTAATCTGAGCTTCCCAAGGGGCTAGAACTACAAGCATGTGGCACCATACCTAAGTTGATGATGATGGCTTCATAATGAAGAAGAGGTTGGGCAGTGCTGATTTTCTTTGTCTGACCAGTGTATTTGACACTCATACTCCACATTTGATTGCTAAATGCAAATAGTCTCAAAGGAACAAGTAAATTTTATGAAATAGATATTTCCATTTGCTTATTAACAAACTGCAAGCAAACATGAGTCTCCACACATTTTATAGACAAGTCTTCAAAAAAAACAATAGAAAAGAGCACACATAAAATTCTGGTTCCATCACATGACAATAGGCTTGAAAAGCTTGTCTCTATGCAGATAAAGAAGATGATATAACTCCTCCATCAAGAAGCCACCATATGGAACATTCTCCAGCAGATAATCTGCAATAGATGCAACAGAAGGAACCTTAGAAATCTGCAAAGATGCTGAATGCAGCAGAAGGCATCCTCCTTTGTGTTGTCACTAGTGAGGCAGTGCTGGGAGTTTTAGGGGACACATTTATTGCACTTGTTAACTGCATGGACTATGCCAAAAACAAGAAGCTCTCTAAGATTGGTTTAATTCTCATTGGCTTGACGATTTCCAGAATTGGTGTCATATGGATAATAATTTTACAGGGGTATATACAATTATTTGTTCCACACATGCTTATCTCTGGAAACATAACTGAATATATTACTTACATATGGGTATTTCTCAATCACTTAAGTGTCTGGTTTGCCACCAACCTCAACATCCTCTACTTTCTAAAAATAGCAAAATTTTCCAATTCCGTATTTCTCTGGCTGAAAAGAAGAATCAGTGCAGTTTTTACCTTTCTGCTAGGATGCTTACTTACCTCATGGTTACTATGTTTTCCACAACTGACAAAGATACTTCATGATAGTAAAATGAACCAGGTAAACACATCTTGGGTCCACCAGCAGACATATGAGTTCCTTATTAACCAAAGTTTAACCAATCTGGGAATCCTTTTCTTCATTATTGTATCCCTGATTACCTGCTTCCTGTTGATTGTTTTTCTCTGGAGACATATCAGGCAAATGCGCTCAGATGATTCAGGAGTCGGAGACCTCAACACAGAAGCTCATGTGAAAGCCTTGAAAGTTCTAATATCTTTTTTCACACTCTTTATCCTGCATTTCATAGGCCTTTTCATAGAAGTGTTATGCTTTACTCTGCCAGAAAACAAACTGCTCTTTATAACTGGCTTGACAGCCACCTGCCTCTATCCCTGTGGTCACTCAATCATCTTAATTCTAGGAAACAAGCAGCTGAAGCAAGCCTCTTTGAAGGCACTGCAGCACCTAAAATGCTGGGAGACAACAGAAAATCTCAGAGTCACATAAATGGGTTTGCAAATCAAAAGCTGCCATGTTCTTTCCTGGTTTTTACCTGTTAGCTGACATTACTAAAACCTCCTGCTATGGTTGACATCTCAAGGAATCTAATTTTCTAGTGGCATTTTAAATCCACATGAAGCCTCCCTTCTCATTGTGACTTGACTATGTAAATTCTTCCCACAAAATAACCTGATAACAATCAGCCTGGAGATAAATTCACATAAAGGTTTTTATGGTGAGAATAAACTGAAAAAATATTTACTTCTTTGTGAATCACTGTAGCTCCCAGGATGAGTTAAAAAAAAAAAAAAAAACTGGACAGTTATCATCAGTCTTTGTGTCTAGACAGAACTAGGGACCAGAAGTTGATGCTTGTGTGTGGATTTTCTTCTTTAAGCAGAGACTATTGCCTTCATTGTGTAAGTCCTAATATTTTCTGCTAATGGAACATATTTGATGCAATAAAAATATCCAGAATAGTAGATAAAGGTATGTCAAAAGCTTCTAAGGAAACAGAGTCTAGCCAAGGGAAAACAGTGGCCTTGTCTATAAGTCCAGCAAATCCACCTGCAATGAAGCAAAACCATTAGGAGTTGGGTAAATATTTGGCTAGAATACTTCGTCGAAAGGAGTCAATATGGTCAGTGACAAAGAAAAATAATACTGAACTTGGGTAGAATCTGATTTAATTTTTAAAGTGATTTTTTTAACTTCATATTGATTCTTTGTGAGTTTCACATTATGTACCCTAATACCCCTCAACTCTCTGTCCCCTCATACCTACTCATCACCCTTACAACCTACACCACTATCAGCAGGAGACAGAGTCAGCTCACTTGATGTCATGCCTTCATGGCTTCAAGGCCAGCTCACCTGCACCTATGTCTTCAAAGCCAGCTCTATTGTGCTGCCCAGCCATAGTTCAGGACCCACTCTCCCAAAACATACAAGGTTAGTGCACATCAGATAAAGATTTAGCATATAAACATATAAGGAACCACAAAAGTTACATACACAAAACTAAGCCAACCAATAAATTTATAAATTAAGTAAATTCTTTTTTTAAAAGAAGAAGCAAAAAGGACTAAAGACATAAGTGAAACTTTGTATTCAATTTCTTACTCCCCACTAGCCAAATGTAGTGATATCTGCCTATAATTCCCACACTTGGGAGGTGAAGGCTAGGAGATCAGAAATTCAAAGTCATTCATGACTATATAGCAAGTTTGAGGACAGTCTAGAATACATGAGAGATTGTCTGAAAGAAAAAGGAAGCAGAAAAAGAAAGGTAAGTGGTGAGTGAACATTTTTTAAACCATTCTACATTTTTAGCCATTAGAGAAATACAAATTAAAACTGCTCTAGGATGACATGTAACCCAGTCAGTGCTATCAAGGAAAAAAAAAAGCACCATGATACAAGGATGTAGGAAAGGGGCATTATACATTGCAGTTAGAAGTAAATTAGTGCATCCCCTATAAAATCCAGTGAGGAAATTCTTATAAGATTGATGACAGAATAATGATGTGACACAGCTGGATTGTTACTGGGTGTATACCTGAGGGACTCTAAGTCAGCAGACACAGAGGTACTTTCCCATCCATTTTTGTACTATTCACAACAGCAAAGTAATGGATCCAACCTAAACATCCATCAAGATACAAATGGACAAAGAATATGCAGTACATATACACAATGAAATTTTATTCATTACTTAAAAAAAATCATGACATGTGGAAAAGTGAATGCAACAGTAAATCACTACATTAAATGAAACAAGCCAGACTCAGAAAGAAGAATGCTGTGTTTTCTCTCACATGCTGACTATAGATTTAGAAACTGTGTGTGTGTGTGTGTGTGTGTGTGTGTGTGTGTGTGTGTGTGTAAAGTAGATTGAAAGAAGGGAGGCATTGGTCTAAATAGAGTTTGGAGTCAGAAAGAGGAAGGGAGGCAGGAAGGGAGGGAGGGAGAGAGGCAGGGAGGGAGGGCGGAATAAAAAGAAAATGAACTGACACTTTGTGATACTATGATAGCACCAGAAAGAGAGAAACAAGGAGACTGATGACAGCAATGGTGTGAGAGTTCTTAAATAAGTAAAGAATGATTATATATATATATGCATTAAAATGTGATACTAATATATTACCTGGTGTGCTAATATATATTATAAATAGATAGATAAATAGATAATAGATAGATAGATAGATAGATAGATAGATAGATAGATAGATAGATGACATATATATAGAGAGAGATGACAGGTAGATAGATAATAAGCAGATAGATATAGATAGATAATAGATAGATAAATATATACATACACACATATACATAAACATGCATACATACATACATTCATACATACATACGTACATACATACATAGTCATTAGGTAATAGGTATCTTAGTTAAAAGCCTATTTTCTTCACATTTATATTTGAACCAACTGGATAGGTTCTTAATGTGTAAATGGTAACATTATATTTCATTTTCTTTTTAAATCCTTTATAAATTGCTACATTTTCTATGCAATAACTCTTGTACCCAGAAAAAAATATGATAGAAGTTAAGGTGTACAAAAAATCAATGTCATTAGCTTTTCTTAGTAAGTCTAGAGAAGCCCCTGATTTTAGCTATGATTACTTAGTTCTCATGGACTTTGTGATTCTATCTTGAACAGCTTCATTAGACCTTTACCTCTGAGAATCCTTGAAACGGAACCCATAGTCTTCTCTATGAGCAAAAACTTAATTTTGCTCATATAGGGTGACATGCAGTCTATCACACTTGGACTTCTTTAAAACTAAATTTTCAGCTTGTAAATATTAGGCTATAATAGAGACAGTAAAAATTCTAATTCCAAATATACATGCTGACAGGCTTCTGCAAGAAAGTCTCAGAAGATCAACTCTTTGAAACCTTTCTTTCACCAAATGACATGGTTGAACAATTTCCTCAGTAAGAGACCTCTTTGCTTCCATTTCTGGACATACCTAGTCAGGTGGTTCATTCTATGATTGCATATTCTTTACATATTAAAGCAGTGGCTTGAAAAAGATGCTAATGTCATATGGAGTACCTGTATTTCAACATTCTTTTTCTATCAAAATTTTTGTTTCTCACATTTTTAACATTTGAGACAGATATTATCTCCTGGAAAGCTAGGGCATCTCCTTATATTTCTAAAGAATTATTCACCAGGAGTGTGTGTGTATTTCAAAACTGTGTGCACCTATATGGGGGTGAATATGTACCCATGCCTGTGCATGTGGAGGTCATATCAAAAATCTTTTATAATCATTCTCTGGCATATTGACTCTAGAAAGGAACTAACACTAAAATACCCACCTTAGAAAATGAGATTTGTTAGGAATAAGAGTGATATGATGCATTACCACAGAGAACATCACTAGGTCATGAAGTGGTAAAGCATTGTGAAGGACAGATCCCAGAGGCAGCATCACAGGGCTATGATGTGAAATGGCATTATAGAAACATTATGAACGTTAGCTTAAGGTTAAATGGTAAAAAGAGATCTCTGATATGAACAGTACTAAAGAGACCCGGGGGAAATGAAAGGGAGAGAAAGAAGAACAGAGGGAAGAGAAGGAGAGAGGGAGAGGAAAGAATGAAAGAAAGCAAGAACAGGAGCATGTAAACCAGAGAAACAGAGAAAGAGAATGAGAGTAAGAGAGTGGGAAGTCTTGCTTTTTGATAACTCTCTCTGAGGTGAGGAAAGCATGGCCATAGCTCAAAGTCAGTTTCAGGTCAGGCATCAGCTGAAATGAAAAAGCACATTTGTTTACAAGTATGTGCTGAATCCTCCTAATGTTGGACATGGAGAAGCAGGGGGCTTGCCAATTCTTTGTCTGGAGAGACAGGCCACACAGAGAGGCAAGTCTGATCTTAAAGCAACAGACCTATGATCTAATAGCATTCTTCAACTCACTTTTAAGCAGGGCCTCAATCTCACTGTTTTAACTCAACTGCTTGATTAGTGTACTCTTGGAGACCTATGTCTCCTCTTCAAATGCTGAATTTACAGACATGTACCATGGCATCTGGTCTTCATCTGGGTGCTGGGGATGCAAAAATCACATTGCCATGTTTGTTCAGCAAACATTTTAGCTACTGAGAAACCTTCCCAGTTCTTGTAATTTTATTTTTATATTCTGAAATGTAAAAAATTTCTTCAAACTTCTGATTTGGCATATTCCTTTTTTACTTAATATTTTTATATTTTCATTCATTAGTTCTGTATTTATACCATTTCTACTACTCCCTTTCCCTTCTACAACTCTTCCCATGCCCTTCAATCTTCCTCCCAAGTTCATGACTTCTTTTTTAGTGGTGTGTGTGTGTGTGTGTGTGTGTCCTGCTAAGTTCCTAAGTTCATTTATTGTTGTGTATATGCATTTGCCTATAAAACTGACTTCGGAATTGGATAACCTATCAGGGCCTCACCCATGGAAGAGATTCTCTTCTCTTTCAGTAACCAATAGTTACCTGTAACACTTCATCTATGGGAAAGCCTTATAAGATTTTTCCCATCCACAGTAGTTTGTCAACTTGTACTACCATTGTTCTGGTCTTGTTTTAATGATTGTATTTTTAAGATTTTACTGCTTTAGGCCTTTTTTTCATATATAAAGCACACTATCTCACATACAGACATTTTGGTTCTCTTGCTCTTCCAATCTTTTTTATTCCTTTTTCTCCTATGTTTCCTGGGCCTTACATGTTGTAGATGTATTAATTAGAGCAGGCAACCTAGAGTGGATTGATCTCTCCATTTTTGACCATTTGTGATTTCCTTCAATGGTCTCCATTAGATGTAATTTTAAAAAAAGTTTCTTTGATGAGGGATGACAGCTATACTTCCCTGTCATTGCCCAATGAGCCCATGAACAAAGTGGCCATGATGACAGTCATGGTGGTCACCCATGGGCTCAAATGCATGGATTTTTTTTTCTCATCAATGCTGTGTGGCTATGTCTGCTATTGAGTACCAAATACACCAGAAGCAAAAAACAACACTGAGTCCAAATATGCAATCATTTTCCAGGGTGATCAACCAATAACTTGGTTGCTGATTAAGTGCACGGACCCACTCCCATTGGAAAAAAGGAAGTACTTGCTGGAATGGATACATTATGCTTATGCCAAAACTACCTCCCGTGAACTCACAAATGCCTGTAAACCATCATAGTATCCTATTCAGTATTGATGTGACTGAGGGACTTAATTTATAATGGAAGGAAGGAAGGAAGAAAGGAAGAAAGGAAGGAAGGAAGGAAGGAAGGAAGGAAGGAAGGAAGAAAGGAAGAAAGGAAGAAAGGAAGAGAGAGAGAAGGAGAGAGAGAGAGAAAGGAAAGAAAGAAAGAAAGAAAGAAAGAAAGAAAGAAAGAAAGAAAGAAAGAAAGAAAGAGTGAGTTATATCTGGTCTATAATCTTATGCTCATATAATTCGCTGGCTTTACCATGATTCCATCTATGCTGAAACACTGCCACTGAAAAAAAATAGTTACAGCACAATCTAAGTTGCAATAGCTTTGAGGGATGAGGAAGAATGATATTGATTTTTTTTTTCTTGTGCTGAGACTACCCCTAATTATAAAGCAAAAATCACTTTAGAGAACCATATCTTTCAACCAGAGTTCCTTGGTTCTACTCAACAACAGTTTTACAATTCACAGTTTACCTTTCCCTATTTCCCTTTGTTTCCTTTTTTATCTTTTTATAAACATGTAAATGAACATATTTTGTTACTAGCATTTAACTTTATTTACATGTGCTTTCTTGATGTATTTTAATGTCTTTTTCCATATATATAAAATATGCTGACTATAAAATAAACATAAAAGTTGCCAAAGGAAAGCTACAAGTGAACATGAAGTCTATAACTTCAGAAAGCAGCAGCCAAAATAGATACTCAATCTGATATGGTGGTTCATGCAAATAACCCCATAACTTAAAAGGCTGAAGCAGGAAGACTATTGATTTCAAGGCCATCCTGTACGATAGCAAGATCCTGTGTCAGCATACACATATATCACACACTCACTCATTCTCCTTGAATGTGGAATACAAACACTAAAATGCAAACACTATATCCCTTATTTGCAACACTGACTGTCAGAACCAAGACATGTAGAACAGATTGACCCAACTCTGATACATCTGATTTGGTTATGAGTAATAGAAAAGAAGAAGATACACAAACCACAATTTAAATCAATTCTATTTAGAGGACCAAGCATGTGTCTGGAAATAGAGAAAAAAAAGAAAAAAGAGTCTTTATAACATGAAAGCTATGCATAAGACATACACAGAGCTAGTATAAAATATGCAATACATTTGATTCTAATAGTGTCACAAGCTTATAAATAAAAATAAATATTAAAAAGAAAGGAAAATTAGCATAAAAGTTATAACAATAACAGGGATTTAACATGAGAAGAATAAATTAGAAAGTCAAATCATAAAGAAATACAAATAAACTCACAATTTACAAACTTATTCTAAATTGATCCCAACTGCCAAGCATAATATACTAAAAATACTAAAGCATATATAAATAAATTATCTATTTGATAGATATATAAGATTAGAGGGATGAATGATCTATAATAGGCTAAAATGTGGCTACACTTAGATTTTTCATATAAACAAATGTTATAATGAACATTGCTTATTATTATGGCACAACTGTAACAGTTGTATGAAAGTTTTCAAGACAATTAAAGTACTCTGGCCGGGAAAGCAGGCAGCCTAACTTCAGATCTTTATCACTACCCCGTCTTCTATTCCAAATCCAATCCCCAAGTCTCATCTCCAGCTCTGTAACAAAGCACATTTGTCCTTCCTTCCTGTCTGCCTCCACCTCCAGTGGATCCACAGACCATCCCCTTTAAACTCCCTTCTACTTACACATTTCAATATCCTAACTTCTAACTTCAGCAGTCATTCCTGGGAGCCTGCCAGATGCCTAAGACAGAGGCAAGTAGACGAGCTTATGATAGCTTCAGATCTTCACTCTCCCTCCTCTCCTCCATATTCATTCTCAGCCTTGTATCAGACTACCTGCAATATCCTCTTCTCATCCACTGCCCCCATTCTGAGAACTAAGGAGACCTTGGAATACTCTGCTTTCCTCCAACTTGTGGACCCCTGAACCTCTCCCTTCCTAGCTCAAACCTGTTTATAAGTGTCAGCCTCCAATACCTAGAAACATATTTTACCAGGAAGCCCTAGTGATCATATCTAGCAGGATCCCAGAAGAATCTCCTACCAGACAGCACACAACCACCACATTCTCTTAAGAACCAGAGAGGGCAACAGAAACCAATGTACAAAGCACCCACACAACAAAGATAATTTCAGATATAAACACATAGAATTAAAATTTTCACAAACCCAGATCCCTAAACACCAATATATTTTTAAAAAGTCAGTAACAGTCAGAACAATATGTTTCCACTCCAACATGGCACTGTCTTAGAACATTCAAAGAGAAATGGAATCAAGTCCAGAAATAAACCCATGCATTTATCAACCAATTTCCAACAGAGGTGCCTAGAAGACAAAGTGAAGAAACTATAGATGTCAGTAGATAGTATTAAGAAAACTTTATATCTGCACACAACAGAATTAGCCTAGATCGCTTGTCATGCAATATATAGATATTAGCTAAATGGACCAAGGTAAAAAAAAAAAAAAAAAACCTGTAGCCCTGAAATTTATTGAATAAAACAAGTGGGAAAGAATTGGTCTGGGTGAACAAAATGGATATTACCCAACAAGCAAAAATAGACAAATGGAACAAATTAAAAATGAAAAGCTTCTGTACAGCAAAGGAGACAATGGGCAGAGAGGAGATATGACTGACATAGTCAAATAAAATATTTGTAGAGTACTCACTTGATACAGATTAACATCCAACTTGTAAAGAACACAGCATGTCTGTGAAGAATTGTATTGGAATTTTCATGGATATTGCACGGAATATGTAGATTGCTTTTGGTAGGATGGTCATTTTTACTATGTTAATAATACCAATCCATGAGCCTGAAAGATCTCTCCATTTTTTGAGGTATTTTTCAATTTCTTTCTTGAGAGACTTGAAGTTCTTGTCATAAAGACCTTTAATTTGTTTGATTAGAGTTAGATCAAGATATTTTATATTATTTCTGATTATTGTGAATGATGTTGTTTCCCTATTTTCTTTCTCAGCCTGTTTAACATTTGTATAAAGGAAGCCTACTGATTCATTGAGTTAATTTTATATCTAGCCACTTTGCCAAAGTTGTTTATCAGTTGTAGAAGTTCTCTGGTAGAATTTCTGGGGTTGCTTGTGTATACTATCATATTATCTGCAACTACTGATACCTTGGTTTCCTTGCCAATTTGTATCCACTTGATCTCTTTTTGTTGTCTTATTACTCTAGCTAGAACTTCGAGTACTATGTTAAATAGATACAGGGAGAGTGGGTAGTCTTGTCCCTGATTTTAGTGGAATTCCTTCAAGTATATCTCCATTTAATTTGATATTGGCCATTGGTTTGCTATATATTGCTTTTATTATGTTTAGATATGGGCCTTGAATTTCTGATCTCTCCAATACTTTTAACATGAAAAGGTGTTGTATTTTGTCAAAGGTTTTTTCAGCATCTAATGAGATGATCATGTGATTTTTTCCTTTGAGTTTGTTTATATAGTGGATTATGTTAGGTGAATTTCTTATATTGAACCACCCCTGCATCCCTGATACAAAGCCTACTTGATCATGGTGAATGATGGTTTTGATGTGTTCTTGGATTCGGTTTGCTAGAATTTTATTAGTATCTTTGCATTGACATTGATGGACAAAATGATTGTTCTGAATTTCTCTTTCTTTGTTGTGTCTTTGTATAGTTTAGGCATCAGAGTAATCATGGCTTCATAGAGTAGAGCTCCCTCTATTTCTATTTCTATTTCTATTTCTATTTCTATTTCTATTTCTATTTCTATTTCTATTTCTATTTCTATTTCTATTTCTATGTTATGGAATAGTTTAAGGAGTGTTGGTATTAGATCTTCTTTGAAGGTCTGGTAGAATTTTACACTAAAGCCATCTGGCCCTGAGCTTATTTTGGTTGGGAAGTTTTTAATGACTTCTATTTTATTAGGGGATATGGGCCTGTTTAAATAGTTTACCTACTTGTAATTTAACCTTAGTATGTAGTATCTGTCTAGAAAAATCATTCAATTCATCTAGATTTTTCAGTTTTGCTGTGTATAGGTTTTTGTAGTAGGATCTGATGGGTTTTTTTAATTTCCTCAGTTTCTGTTGTTTTGTCTCTGTTTTCTTTTTTTCATTTCTGATTTTGTTAATTTGGATACCATCTCTGTGCTTTTTAGTTAGTTTGGCTAGGGATTTATCTATCTTGTTGACTTTCTCAAAGAACCAGCTTTTGGTTTTGTTGATTCTTTCTTCCATTCTCTTTGTTTCCATTTGATTGATTTTGGTCCTGAGTTTGACTATTCCCTGCCCTCTACCAATTTTATATGGAAAAAAACCTACAGGAGCTAAAACAATTCTCAACAAGTAAAGAACTTCTGAGGAAATCACCATCTCTCACTGCAAGCTATACTACGAAGCAATAATGATAAAAACCACATGGTATTGGTACAGAGACAGACAGGTTGATCAATGAAATAGAATTAAAGACCCAGAAATAAAACCACACACTTATGAACACTTGATCTTTGACTATATATATATATGATATATATGGATATATATTACATATATATTCATATATATACATATATGTATAATATATATGCATATATATTACATATATTACATACATATATATGTAATATATATCACATATATATACACACACACATACACACAATGAAAAAAAGAAAGCATGTTCAATAAGTTGTGCTGGTCTAACTGGCAGTCCGTATGTAGAAAAATGAAAATACATCCATATTTGTCACCTTGCGAAAAGCTCAAGTCCAGGTGAATTAAGGACCTCAATATAAAATCAGATACACTGAATATAACAAAAGAGAAAGTGAGAAACAGCCTTAAACCCATTGGCATGTGTGCAGGGGGATGGAATTTCCTAAACAGAACTTCAATGGCTTAGGCTTTAAGATCAAGAATTGATAAATGATACCTCATGAACTGAAAAGTATCTGTAAGGCAAATGACACCATCAATAGGACAAATCAGCAACCTATAGATTGGGGGGAAAAAATCTCCACTAACCACACATTGGACAGAGGGATAATATCCAAAATATAGAAAGAACTCAAGAAGCTAGCCTCCAAAACACCAAACAACCCAATCAAAAAATGAAGTATAGACCTCAACAAAGAATTCACAACAGAGGAATCTCAAATACCCAAGAAGCACTTAAATTTTCAAAGTCCTTAGTCATCAGAGACATGCAAATTAAAACCCTGAGATTACACATTACACCAATCAGAATGGCTAAGATCAAAAACACAGGTGGCAGCACATGTTGGTGAGAATGTGGAAAAAAAAGAATGGTCCTCCATTGCTGGTAGGATTGCAAACTGGTACAAGCACTCTGGAAACCAATGTGGAGGTTCCTCAGAAAATTGGAAATAGATCTACCTGAAGACTTTGCCATACCACTCTTGAGCATATACTTAAAAGATTCCTCACCATACCACAGAAAAACATGCTCTACTATGTTCATAACAGCCTTGTCTGTGATAGCTAGGAGATGGATATAACCCAGATGTCTCACAAGGGAAGAAGAGACACAGAAAATGTGGTTCATTTACACAATGGAATACTATTCAGCTATTAAGAGTGAGGACATCATGAATTTTGCAGGCAAATTGATGGAACTAGAAAATATCATCCTGAGTGAGTAACTCATACCCAAAAGGACATGCATGATACACACTCACTAATAAGTGGATATTAGCCACTAATTACAGAATACCCACAATACAATCTGCAGAACTCAAAGTTAACAAGCCAAAAGACTCAAGTGAAGATGCTTCAATCCCACTTGAGAGGGAGAAGAAACCAACCATGAGACACAGAGGGAGGGAGAGAGGGAGGGAGGGAAGGAAGGAGGGAGGGAGGGAGGGAGGGAAAGAGGGAGGGACCTGAGTGGGTATGGGGAGTGGTAGGGGAAAAAGAGAACATGATCAGGTATTGTGGGTTGGGAGGGGACAGGAGAGAAGCCATGAGAACCAGCAGAATGAAAGGAAATATGCAACCTCTGTGGAGCAAGCACAAGATTGGAGGACTCCCTAGAATGTTCCAAGACCTAGTAGGTGAAAGACTCTCAGTACTCAAAGGGAGGGACCTTAGATAAAATGGGAGAGGAAACTTGTTGAGTCCACCTCTAGTAGAAAGGCAAGGCATCAAGAGAATGAATGGGGGTTGCCATCCACAATCAAAAATTCTGATCCAGAATTGTTCCTGTCTAAAAAAACTACAGGGACAAAAATGGAGAAGAGACTGAAGGAAAAGTGGTCCAGTGACTGGCCCAACTTAGGATCCATCTCAAAGGGAGGCTCCAAGGCCTAACACAATGACTAACGCTATTGTTTGCTTATAGACAGGAACCTAGCATGGCTGTCCTCCGAGAGGCCCAACAAGCTACTGACTGAAACAGAGAAAGATACTTACACCCAACCCTTGGACAGAAGCCTGGGATCCCTATGGTTGAATTAAGGAAAGACTCGAAAAAGCTGAGGAGGTCGACACCAGCAGTCTCGACTAACCGAGATCCATGAGATCTCTCAGACACTGAGCCGCCAACCAGGCAGCGTACACTGGCTGATGCAATGCTCCCGACACATGTACAGCAGAGGACTGCCTGGTCTGGCCTCAGGAAGAGAAGACTTACCTAATCCTTGAAAGACTTGAGGCCCCAGGTAGTGGGGAGGACTGACAGGGGGTGGGGAGAGATGATACATCTTCTTGGGGACAGAGGAAGAAGGGATGTGATATAGAACTGTGGAAGGGTGGACCAGGAGGAGGTAATGAATGGCCTGTAAATAAATATAAATAAATAAATAAATAAAGCAATTTTAAAAAGAAAAGAAAAAAGGAACACAAGCAGTATGGAGCAACTAGTTGACATGATGTTTGTGAATGTATAAATAGTGTCCCTTTAAAGGAGAACTGAGCATTTCATGAATGCGAACAAACAATAGCAACAAATGAAAATAATATATAATTTGAAGTATCTATCATAATCTAGCTGGGCCAGGAAAATGAGTCTATCACAGTGATATCTGAAATCAAGTGCTCTGTCTGCAAACATGTCCAATACTAAAGAAATTTACATTATCTCAGAAACTGGAGAATGCATAGTAGGGCTAGTGCGGGATGGACACCATGAACTAATCAATTGCTTTGCCCTAAAGGATCTCCTCCATTGACTGCATCCTCGCCAGTTATCTCCAGAATGGGTATGATTGGCTCAATGGTGCTGGGCAGCATTATATTAGTCTTGTACCCAGAAACCTATCATCCAGTAATGGTGTTCTCTCATAGTATCTAAACACTCCCCAAGAACTCGAATGTGTATTGTGCTCCCGTCATCTTAGCTTTTATTTCCTCGCAGTAACCGATTTCCCTCACCCACTTTTTTTCCTGGCTGAAGTGCAAAATTTACAAAACAGCTCATTGGCCCTGTTAGGATGCTTTGTCATTTCCTCGCTGGTCAGTCTTAAACTGCCAACCTGAACCCTTGGAGCTACAGAGAAATACATCACCAAAATGTTCATACCTTGAGTAAAAACGGGGTGTGGGAGTGTATCTAGCCATTAACTTTGTTTAAACTATTATGCCACTATTATTGTTTTTTTTTAATTATATTCTTATGAGGATATACTAAGCTGGTGAAACTCAATGCCACAGCTCGGATAGACTGCAGCACAGAAGCCTGTGTACTTGTCATGAAAATGAAACTTTACTTCCTTTCTCTTTTTCTGTGTTGTATTTCTTCTCTTCCGGTAACCTTTAACTATTTAAATATAAGATAAAATTAGTTATAGTGTTTGTAAAAACTAGTAATTCTCCATCCCTTGGTTCAACAATTTTAATTTGGGAAAATAATAAATTACAACAGGCATCTGTCAATGTGCTGGTTTGTGTTCATTTCTGGTGGCTGTGATAAACACCATGACCAAAGGCAGCTTGGAAAGCTCACTTGACTTACTTGTGTACCACAATCACTGAATAGAAGTCAAAGTAGTAACCTGTAGCCAGGAACTAAACCAGAGGCCATGCAGGAACTTTGTTTCTGGCTTGCTCAACTAATTTTCTTACGCAAACCAGGCCCAACTACCAACAGATGACACTACCAACAGTGGATGGCACTGCTCAACATAGGCCTTCTTATACCAATCAGCAATCAAGAAAATATCGCCAGAGACATGTCCACTGGGCAGTCTGGTGGTGGCAATCCTCAAATGAGATTTTTCTCTTCTCAGATGAGAAATAACATGAGAGACAAATCATCTCTTCTAAGATGAGAGATAAGTGGAGACACTGACATATAGAGACATAGTATGCATGATGTGAAATATTAATTTTTATAAATGGGCTTAGTAGTATATATAATTTTCTAATACATAAGTTATCTAGAGAGGGCAAGTTGAGCCAAGAGCCAGGGAAAAACAGCAAGACTGTTTCAAAAACAAAACCAAATGAGTCTGGAAAGATGGCAGCTCAGTTGTTAAGATCGCTTACTACTCTCTCAGAAGACCCAGGTTCAACATCCACGTGGCAGTTCACAAATTATACACATAAAATAAAAATAAATGAGTCTTCTTAAAACATAAAATTTTAACAATGTTTGCATTTTCTAATGTTTGCATTCTTATGGTCTCTTTATTCTATCAGTTTTGGATGCATATCTCATGAGTGATCAGGACTGATTACATGTAGGTTCTTATGAATATAGCATCACTGAACATACTTGAACATTGTCTTTGTGGCAAAAATTTAACTGGTATTCTTTATAACACAAGAAAAGAACTCAAAAAAAATTGAAGACCTGGCCCCAGATGAGCACCACACGGCCTGGACAGTCATAGAAAGCCTGAGATGACCCCAGAATCCCAGAAACCCTAGGTTGCCACTAAGATAAGCAAGTAAGTGGGAGAGAGATGAAGAAAAAGAAGCAGCACAGTGTGAGCATCATGAAGAGAAGCAGACTAGAAACTCCACAAGTAATGTGAAACAGCTGATATGAGTAGCCAGCAATGCTACCTAAGGCCATGGGTAAGTCCTGGGCCTGTGTTTCTATCAAGGTCCATGTCTGAGTCTGTGGTCCTGCAGCACTGGAGTTCTGCTACCCCCAAAGGCCATGTGGCTATCCCTTGTCTGAACTATGTTGATGTCTGAGGACTGTGCAGAGCTGGCCCCACTGCTCACTGGCTACAGCAAAAGCACCCCTCCCCCCCCACCACCACACACACCTCATTTGTGTGGCACAATAGAATTGGTCCTGGTGGCATGGGCACAGGCTAGCCCTGACATTTCTTTGCCCTGTGGTGGTGTGGGTGAGGGAAAGATGTCCTACCCCCACTTTTCTCTCTCCACCTGCTGCAGGCAGGAGACCTGTCCCATCCCCTCACAGGCTGCAGCACTTGGAACAACACTCTGCAACTCACCAAGGCAGCACAATAGAGGTCTCCCTGGTCACGTGAGAACAGGCCCGGGGGAGGGGGGCATGAGAATAGAAAAACTGGCCCTGCCCCTCTGTGAATTGCTGTAGCACATGAAGGGGCCAGTGCTACAGATCCAAAGCTGCAGGATCTTTATTACACAGGGCAACAGCAGAATATCTGAGAGGAGTCTTAGTGAAGATCCAGTATTGATAGTGTAACAGAAGCCAGATGCCTCCAACCAGACCAATGTCTCATTGCAATGAACATTTTCAAGTAAAGGTACCCGAACAAAAGGGTATATTGTGTGACACACTATGGCATACTACAACTTTTACATGTTGATGTTGTTGTTGTTGTTGTTGTTGTTGTTGTTTTGTTTTGTTTTGTTTTGTTTTGTTTTGTTGTTGTTAGGTTTGGTGGTGGTGGTATTGGTGGTGGTTTGGTTTAGTTTTGGGTTTTGGTGGTTTTGGGGGGTTGTTGCAAGCACAGAGGGTGGGGTTGGGGAAATAAATGGAATGGGGTTCATGATGTGAGATTCACAGAAAAATCAATAAAAAGGTTTTTTATGGAGACTTAAATCATAGGGAGTGTTAGTTTGTTAAACTTTCTTAAAAGGTCTATTTCTCAATGTGGAGCCAAAATATAAATTCCTTAATAATGAGTAGCATGATTGTCTATCATGATGGGAGTCCTCCACAAATTTCAGAGGCTGCCGGTTTTCTAATTGCTAGGAAATTCTTGGGAATTAGGTTACCTAATAACACAGGACACCACTAAATTTAGTTCAGCTGATCTTTTGCTTCACTCTAAGTTCTAAAATAGTCTTTTAAAAATGTTCACTGTTTCACTAAAATTAAAATTTAACTGAGTGCCCTACATTTTTATTTATTCAATTTAGTAGCTGTGCTGAGGTCATTAGTATGATTTCTGAATCCCAAATTTGTAAAACTTAGCCTCAGATAAATAGCTTAGGACAGTGGAAAGGAATTGGGTAAATTTGCATCTTAGCAAATAGTAGCTCAGCCTAAATTAACTGTGTGTAGAAAAGAATGATCCCCGGAGACGACAAATGAACATGCAATATCTAGGCTGAGGGTCATCAAACACACTGTTTTTAAGACTAATTGAGATTTAGATAAACTGTCTACAAGTTTTCATGTATAATTCTCATCTTCATCACACGACAGACTGCAACTTAAGGAGGTAAAGACAAGGACAGCGAACCCTAAACAGCCAAGTGTAGGAACCAAACTACATCAAGTCAGCCGGAAACTAACTGGCTACTTCTCTACTTTAAAATGACATATGAAACAGATACTACCTTAATGCTTGTAGCTGTTGGTGAGGCCTTAGTGGGGATCTTAGGAAATGCATTCATTGCACTGGTAAACTTCATGGGCTGGATGAAGAATAGGAAGATTGCCTCTATTGATTTAATCCTCTCAAGTCTGGCCATGTCCAGAATTTGTCTACAGTGTATAATCCTCTTAGACTGTATTATATTGGTGCAGTATCCAGACACCTACAACAGAGGTAAAGAAATGAGGACCATTGACTTCTTCTGGACGCTTACCAACCATTTGAGTGTCTGGTTTGCCACCTGCCTCAGCATCTTCTATTTCTTCAAGATAGCAAACTTCTTCCACCCTCTTTTCCTCTGGATAAAGTGGAGAATTGACAAGCTAATTCTCAGGACTCTACTGGCATGCGTGATTCTCTCCCTGTGTCTTAGCCTCCCAGTCACTGAAAATTTGAATGATGATTTCAGACGTTGTGTCAAGACAAAGGAGAAAATCAACTCTACTTTGAGATGCAAAGTAAATAAAGCTGGACATGCTTCTGTCAAGGTAAATCTCAACTTGGTCATGCTGTTCCCCTTTTCTGTGTCCCTGGTCTTATTTCTCCTCTTGATCCTCTCCCTATGGAGACACACCAGGCAGATGCAACTCACTGTCACAGGGTACAAAGATCCCAGCACAACAGCTCATGTGAAAGCCACAAAAGCAGTCGTCTCCTTCCTTGCCCTGTTTGTTGTCTACTGCCTAGCCTTTCTCATAGCCACCTCCAGCTACTTTATGCCAGAGAGTGATTTAGCTGTAATCTGGGGTGAGCTGATAGCTTTAATCTATCCTTCAAGCCATTCGTTTATCCTGATCCTGGGAAACAGTAAACTAAAACAGGCATCTGTGAGGGTGCTTTGTAGAGTAAAGACTATGTTAAAGGGAAGAAAATATTAGCATCATGGACATATCTGAAGAGAAGCTATCACTTTCTAAGAGAAAGAAAGACAAGATCATTATCCTTCATTTTTACATGAATACTGATTTCATGTGGTGACATCCTTTTAGTGAACTTAAATTGAATCATGGGAAATCTCATATACAGCAACTTGTATGTCTCTATCTCTATTTTTCTCTCTTTTTCAATACAAGTTGACATAAAAATTAGTTTCCAAAGCAAATTATAACAAATAGCTACAGCAGAAAGGACATTTTCATAGTCAGTTCTGAATCACTCCTCAAATGCAAAGCTACCTGACAAATTCAAAACAATTGTAACAGCATCTCACTGCTGTTTGCATTTGTTGGAAAAGCAGGTGGTTTGTTCTTATGACCTTACTTGGAAATTAAGCATAGCATTGCATTGGATGGCACCTTGACAAAGGGTGGACTTATGATGGCTATCTTGATTGTAAATGTGAATGAATATGGAATCAACTAAAAGAAATGCCTGGAGTAGGGGCTAGAAAGGTAGAATACTAGAAGGATTAACAGCAAAAGTATGGTAGTTGGAATAAGAGTGCACACATGGGTTTATGTATGTAAGTGCTTAGGGAGTGACACTATTTCAAAGGATTAGGAAGTGTGGCCTTTTTGGAGAAAGTGTTATCATCGAGAGTGGGCTTTGGGGTTTCAAAAGCCTAAACCAGATCCAGTGACTCCCTTCTTCATGCTGCCTATGGATCAAGATGTAGACACTCAGCTCCTTCTCCATCACCATGTCTGCCTGCCTACATGCTTCTCACCATGACAATGATGAACTGAACTTTTGAAACTGTAAGCAAACCTTGATTAAATGGTTTCCTTTAAAAGAGTTGCTGTGGTCATGGTGTCTCTTCACAGCAGTAAAACACCAAGACAGAGGGTTAGGACATTTCTCAGAATAAGCAGTACCTTCCACTGGAAGTCCAGACAGAAAGATGATTGAAGGAAACTCATTGCTACCTACCAGCTTTTGCTGCCACAATCCTTCAATGGTATTACAATTCACCCAATTTGGTTGGTTTTTTTTTTTTGTCTTTTGCTTTTTGGATTGTTTTTGATGGGGGTCATTTTTTTGTTTGGTTGGTTTGGGGAGTTGTTCGTTTGTTTTTGCCTTCCAATATGAATTCAAGACTAGATGTTCATCTGGCCTCCTCCAGGCTTTTCGTGACTGTAACTGTGAAGCAGTCCAGACTCACAGACTTAGCAGCTTCTAGGTTCTCAGCCTCTCCAGTGTTCAGACAGCAGTTGTTGGACTGTCCAGGCTATATTATAGAAACCAAAGTAATAAATTGCCTTTGTGATGTATATTCTTTTTAATGGCTCATTCTTCTACTGAACCCTGCTAGTACAGACCAAAATTTCAAACAATTAACATAAAATTCTCTAGAGAAATGACAATAACAACAAATTGCAACAAAATAAATACAAAGACCTCCAGGATAAAATGTTCGCTATGTTCTATTTCCCATGTATATTTTCTCTAATACGTTGGGCTTTATTTTATTTTCTGTGAAGTCATCTACTCCTTACCTACTGTGAAGCTACTTACAAGCAGTATGGCTTTCTCTCTTCACCATATTCTTGCTCTAGTCAGCTGCAAAGATTTACAGTTTGCTGCCCTACAACTCCTCTTTTAATCTAATAAAATTGTCCACAAGCTTTTTCTGAGTTTTTTCTTAAATTATTTTGTTGGCAAGAGTAAGAAACTTGAGAGATGACCCATTTCTCCAAGAACAAATTGCACCATAGGGGAGGGTCCCCAACTTTAGTTACAAAAATTTGTATATATTTGAATTCTTCCTAAAGAAGTTATTGCCTAGTAAGGGATAGATGATTAGGTAGATACTCAATTTAATTAATTCTATTCTTATTCAGATACTATGACTGTGGTTGCACTATGTATTTTATAAATGTGTCACATTTTCATTTCACAATACAAAACATATAAAGATATCCAACTATGAAATTTCATTTCAAGCTATTCATTTCTATGGGTATGAGATAATTCTATTTCAGATCAGGAAGATAGCCAATCAGTTAGAATTAAGCTTTTATAGACAAATGTATGCAGATCAGCATGGTTTTATGGTCTTTTTATGATTTGTTTTTATTTTTATTTATGCATATACATATGTATCTGTATATATACATATGAGTGCAAGTATCCATAAGGCATGGAAGATAGTGTTTGATCCATTGGAACAAGGTAGTTGGGAGCCACCTGACATGGTTACTGGACACCAAACTTGGGTTCTCTGCAAGAGCAATGGATGCTCTTAACCTTTGAACCATCTCTAAGGGCCCTCTAAAAAATCCTTCTGTCAGAGACCTCTTGTCAGTACTGAGGATGAAAAGTATTATTATTGCTATTAGGAGTATAAGACTCAATAGAAGACAGTGCTTAGATACAATCATGACAGCTCTAAGAAAAAGAAAGAAGGTGTTTTAGCTACATGTGCTGGCAGTCACTTGTAACCCTAGCACTTGAAAGGCAGAGTCAGGAAGCTGAGAAGTTCAAGATCACCCTTGCCTACATATCAAGTACAGGACTGTCTGGGTTGTACAAGACCCTGTCTCAGAAAGAATTATTGTGTTACTAACAAGAGGTAAGAGGTAGTGTCTGGAGTGGGAGAAAATGTGCTCACAGAGAGCTGTCATGTGATCTGGACTGTGAAGGATCAGGGAAAATCAAAAACTAATACATGGATAATTTTACACACACATCTTGCTGTTTGAGTAAAAATGAAGAGACATGGACCAGAAATGGAAATCAGTTCCATGCTTGTAAAGAGCTGTGACCAGCAGATCGAGTTGGAGTTTGTTCTTCATTTTAGTGACAATGAGAAGATTGTTGAAGTAGTGTGGTCAGACATTTTTGCCAGCATTTTAAACTGGCATATGAACTTGGTGGCACTGTAAAGTTGTACATAAAGAACAATAGAATCTCTTGATTGAAAATTTTGTTTTAATACAAGCAGACTGCAAGTTTCTCTGTGGGGATAAAAGATAGCTCAATGTGGAGGAGAAAAGAGAAAGAAAATAGAACTCCTGGCAGAAGAAAGAATTGGAAGATGATCAACTTTAAGAAAGCAAGGCCAGTAGTTAGGATCTTGCTGCAAAAAAAAAACAAAGAAATATGTGATGTGAACAGGTTTGTTTGTGAATGTCCTGCCTGTTGCCCAGCCTTGTGTTACTTAAGGCAGTGTTGATCTGGATATGACCTTCACTATGTAATCCTCATTGTTCAAATAGGTAGTGAGTCACTACTTAGGAATTTAATATCCATTATTTTTTGTCTGGGGTTGCAAAGTTTATTGAGTTTTATTTTTACTTGTTTTCTGCATTTTCTGGACTTTAGATAAATGTTTTCATAGATAATTAGAAAATATCAAGAGTATAGACTCCTAGCCTTCTTGCAACATATGCAACCAACTTTCTCCTTTCATTCTCTCCTAAGCCCGTTTTCATATGTGCCTATACTCCAGGTTATGTGTTTCATACATTTTCCATCATGCAACTCCTCCAGGGCCACTGCAGAGTGAACAGAGTTGACCTCGGTAGAAATAGCCAGGTAGTCAAGCTGCTCTGCTCAGATCCCAGGTTAACTTTTTCAATAACACTAATGCTGAAATTGAGATGTTTAGGACCTTGGTGGAGGTCACTGAAGTCTTCATTTTTATCTTCTACATTCTGGTTCACCTGTACTCCACATATTTCTGTAGTCAGGAAAATGAAGAAGGTCTAGGACGAATACAGTCCTACCTTGACTTACTGAGCCCACCAGTTGCAAGAGGCTTGCATCTAGTCAACTTGTGCTGTCTCTCTCGCTCTCTCTCTCTCTCTCTCTCTCTCTCTCTCTTCCTCCTTCTTTCCTTCTTTCCACCCTCTCTCTCTCTTTTACCCTCCTAAGTGAATTTTCTCTCATAACTTTTTCTAAGGTGCTAAAACCAAGTTCCTCAAACTGGAGGGAAGGAGAAGATGCTCCAACAACACAAATATGTTGTATGTTTTCTATAACAGTTCTGGATGCTAGAATTTCACATTGTAAATAGGGTTCATTCTCTCTGAAAGGTGTAAGGAAGACTCTGTTGCAGGCTTTTCCCCTTGCTTTGATCATCCTTGTGACTCTCATAAACCCAAGATACCCAACGATATGGAACAATACTTGAGCATTGAAATATTGTCAGTGAAGCTTGCAATGTAATTTTCTGTTTGAACTAAGAAAAGCTTATATGTTGATAATTTGGTCACTGATTTCAAGAATATTATCCTCTGCTTTCAAACACATGTTAAGGCACCACCAAACTCCTAATATCTATGTGCTTGTAAAACTCCAGACCAGGGTGGAGAACCATAATCCTAGAACGAAGACAGAAGCCAAGGTATTTATGCTGCTGATTTTATTGATGCTTTGAACTTGAGGAAAGGAAAGCCAAGTGGTTTACTCCTGGGACAATTGTTGAACAGTTTCTGAAACAAAGAGAAGGACTTTAGAAGTCAAATAGTCCTATACCTTCAATATCCAGTAGTCATGGTGGCCCATGCCTGTAATAGCACTTAGAATAGTAAGGCAGGAGGAACGCTGAATGTGAGGCAAACTTGGGGTGCATAGTGAATTCCCAGCCAGCCTGGCCTACAAATTGAAGCCCTGTCTTAATAAAAAAAAAATGAAGAAGAAAAAAGAAAAAGGAAGGAAGGAAGGAAGGAAGGAAGGAAGGAAGGAAGGAAGGAAGGAAGAAAATATTAAGCAAGAGAAAAAAGGTAGAAGAGAGAGATGAGGAAAGGGGAGAGGATAGGAGAAAGAGCAGAGAATGGAAAAGAAAGAGAAGGGAAGATGATAAAACGAGAGAAAAAACTTAGGAACACATTAAACTAATCTGATGATGAGAAAAATTCAGACGGGAGAGAGGAAATACTTGCTGTTGTGAGAAAGAAGGGCTTTCTATATGTAGATGTGAGGTGGTGAGGAGAATGACAAGAGCCAAGCTAGGAAAGAGTGTTGGAGAGAAAACAAGGTGCAAAACTCAGAGAAATGAGAAAAACTGGGGAATTGAAAGAGAACTTTACTAAATGATAAATTTAGTAATTTAATTAGCCCTGAGGGAATCATTGGAGCCCATCTTTAGCTGCTTCTCGTTTTCTTTGGTCATTGAGACTGCTGTTGTACTGACCCTGCTGGCTTCTCTGGCCACCTTTTCCACGCTTCATTTTCTGGCCACCTTTTTCTTTCTGGCCTCCTTTGTTTTTCTGGCCTCCTTTGTTTTTCTGGCCTTTCTGGTCACCTTTTCCTTTCTGGCCTTTTTGGCGACCACTGCCTCCTTTGTCACCTCCTCCTGATTGGTTTCCACTCTGACGATCCTGGCCTCCCACGATGTCATCACCAGAGCTTTGATTACGACCTTGGCCATTCTTCCCTCTCTTGGACCTGATGGCCGCCTTACCATGATGATTTTGTTCATCTTGAAGATTGTTCTTTATTTTATCTAGCGCTGCATGTAGACCATCATCTTGCAGAGAAAGAACACACATGCAGAAAATCAAAAATAGAGAAAGGATCACCATGAGCATAACAAGTTAAGCATACAATCTGTCATACAATTTAGTGAGAAGCTGATTTACTGTGGTAGATGGTATCAGATAGTGACTAAGTCCAATATCTACAAGAATAGGGACAAAGGGATCTTGTCTGAGTGTGTATAATTACTTAGTGAGGACCCTTTTGCTTCTGTGTCCCAAATTTATTCTCCCCTATCTTTTGATACACCTGCTATTTTTATATAGCACAATCTATCCAGAACATAGACTTTGTATGATACATATGAAAGTGCCCGTGTTTCATCATATTTCCCAGTGACTAAAAGAAATCATAATATAAAAATGTTGTTATACAACATGCTTGTTGCTTAAAGAATGGGTAGAAAATCAATTTGGTATGTATTAGATCTTTTATACACTGATACTAACTCACATTTTCAGCTCCTCATACTTACATCAACTATATGACTTTTTAACCTTCTAAGACTAAAATGCAAGCATAGATTTAGCTGTAGGTTATACTATCTTTTGTGTGAGGCCTTTTTCTTTACTCCTGTACTCTGACATCTATCATTCTCTATGCCTAATTCCTTAACAGTGAATGGTTATGCGTAAGCTTCACCATTTATTAGATTTCAAGTACCTCATGTATACTAACCATTCCCCACTTAGCTATTGCAAAAGAAAATAATCAGAATGTTTCTTTCTGGAAACTGGAAATAGGTCTGTCATCACAAGAATAATCAAGGCAAGGAAGGAAGAGTTGTTTCTTCGTCCTTCTCACTTTGCTGTTCGTATAATTTTTGTTTTGCCTCTTCTGATTTTTGAACCATTTTACAATGTGGGGCTAATACTAAATAGTGGAATAATGGGGAGAGGAAATTTTTAAAGGTTAGGCATGAGTTTTTTAATCTAATAAATTAGAGTGATTTTATACTAGATCAGCAAGCCAGAAACTGTTAGACACCGTTCAGAATCACTCCAAATAACTTAATTGAAGTTGAAATATCTCACGGTGCCTGTTGTCGTCTTCAGCTTCAAGGACTTCTGTGAAGAAAGAACAATACACATACACGAAGAAGTTTAAAGTTGCATGACAGACTGAGTAGAAAGATCATTAACAAGTCAAGAAACATGCTTAAGACAAATGGCTACATGGCTTTCAAGGGTTTTGCTTGCTGTCATGGATTTAACCTAGAGTTTACTGCACAATAGGCAAGTGCTCTACCACTGGCTCAAATCTCCTTTACTTTTCAGTTGCTAAATTGTCTGGACTAGACTCCAATTCACTTTATAGCCCAGGTAGGCATTAGAACGTCGAACCATCTGCCTCTGTCTTCTAAGTAAAGAATAAAAAGTTGTTCATTACTTCCTCTTTTTTTATTCTCCTGTGTCTTTGGTGGAATGTTTAATGATTGGATAACTATAATATTTAAGTAAATTCCGTATGTATTCACTATTCATATGAAGTATATGTTGTTCTGGTATTATATCAACTTAACACAGATAAAGCCATCTGAGAGAAATGAACCTCAATTGAAAAAAAAAAAATGCCTCCATAGGATCCTGCTATAGGCAGGCAAGCCCACATGGCATTTTCTTAATTAGTGATTGATTTGGTGGGTAATGTACCCATGGTGGGTAATGTACCCTTGGACATCTGGTCACGTGGTATATAAGAAAGAAGACTGAGAAGGCCTTAAGGAGAAAGCACGTAAGCATCCTCAGGCTCAGGATTACTGCCTGCACTTAAGTTCTTGTCCTGCTTGAGTTCCTGCCTTGACTTCCCTCTATAGTGAACTGTTACCTGGAAGCAAACATGAAATAAATTCTTTCCTCTTCACAAGAAAGCTTCTATTACTCCATTGTTGACCTTGGTCTATGGGACTATTTAGAGCAAAGTGTTTACAAATGAATGGTGTACATGTGTTCTATTGATATCCAGACACTTATCTCACCGATACAAGAGACACGATATGAAAGGCTGGCTTGTGTTTAATACCATGACTGAGGACTACTAAAATACTCAGAGTTTTTGCTCTTTTGCTTTTTGAAACTTTCTAATCCCAATTTTTAGAACTTCTAAGTGACAAAAAGGTAAGCAAAAATTAAACTATGATATGTTCTGAAGGAAAATGAAACATAGCCTTAAGTGAAGACTGACCTTGCTTTTGAAGAGAACTTTCATCATCTAGAATTTAAAAAGAGGAATATAATAAATTTATTATTTGATTCAATATATTCCAACAGTTCACTTTTATAAGTCATAAGAAGTTATGAAAAAACTTAAGAAACTACTAGGGAAATTAAGATATATATATCATCCACAATACACATGTATGTGTAGTTCCAATATAAAGAACCATCATTTCCCAAAGTAGAAGCCTAGTCTCCATTAAGGATTGAAAATTAATATGAAGAAATCGAGCAATCAATTGATTTTCTTCCTTTACAGTGTAGCTTTATGATGTTACTTGATCATGCTTGATGATGTGACTCCCTGAACAGATACAACTTGAAAATCAAACCATCCATGGCCTTGCAACTCATTGTTTACATTAGCAAGACTTTACTACCCACATAGCTTTTTCCCAGAAGACAAACTTTCCAAACAATGATTGCTTATTTCAGAGAGTTATCCAAATCCCCTTTAACTAAATACAAGTCTTTTCAACTCTCTACTGCCATAATTGTTTATTCTTTATGATGCCTTTTATAGCCATCTATAGCCTCCATCATATCTTGAGTTATATATTTTACTCATTCTTAAAGAAGAACTCATTCCACCAACCATACCCCAAAGCTTTATTTTTTAATATTTCAATTTTGCCTCTTGTTCTTACCCAAGGTATAAAAGGAAAGTGGCACTTTCTTTTATCACATTAACAAGAAATTCATTTTTGTTCATCAACATATTGTTTTGAGTATATTGAGATACCCAAATTTTGCTAACCTTCTAAGCTATATTTTCATTCAGAAGTTGCTCAGATTTTGGTAAATATTCTAACTACAATTCTGCACTTCACTGAACTGTAATAGTTTGCATGGAAAACAAATGGCGTTGTGAATCAGTAGAAGAATCAGTAAGTGAAATTTTTATTAATCATAAAGATTCAATAAAAATTCTCAATAATTCTAAATGTTCAAGTGTTTGTTAACAAGGAAACAAAATATCCGGGTGAATTATAATGTTTCCACCTTATTCCCACAGATAATGGGTGTGGAAAATCTATGCACATTCAATTAGTAAATGTTACACTATGAAGATGCTAGTTTAAACATACACTGACAGTTTCAGACACATGTTTTTGTCATCAGTAAAAGAACGATATAGATACTAATATGGCCTCCCCTTTGATTGGCTGACTTTCTGGATATTAACTGATTTCTTAAAAGAAGTGGCCCAACTCTACTCTTCTCTATGAATTTCAACCTAATTTTCCCTCTTACCTTCATCGGCCGTTTGAGCTGAGGTCAGGGCCAGCAGGGCTACAGGGAGAAGAACCAGAAGAATCCTAGAGGCAGCCATGGTGTCTCTCTCCCTTGGTGCTAGTGGAACTTCAGACACAACTTTTATAAGACTCAGAAAACAATGTTACCTTGAAGACCATAGGATGGGCACTTCCCACCCCTATCTAATTTGTTACTTGAACCTCAGCCAGACAAGGTGGATTAAAGAACAGGATGTGTTCTTCAAAAGGAACAAAGAATGTTTACAAGTTCTTTGAAACAATGGCTTATTATCTTCATTTATTAATTCTAAGTATTACTAATTGCCTTCCACATTTAACATTCCACCTAGAACTGTGCTTCTCTGTTTTCTTATAGGATTCAACACTGTTCTGACTTACTGCTCTGTCACTTCAGATACTTTCCTATAGAATGAACCAATAGAGTCACAAGGAAAACAGACTTTTTAAAAAAACAAAAACACAATAATAGGAAAAAACCATAAGTCAAGAAAATCTAGGATAAGTTATCTTACAAAGCTTGAAAAAAATATCAAGAATAGTTGCCAATAAAAAAACAAACCCAACATTTTGATATTTCAAAGACAATACTTACATAGAATTGAGATCATGAATTGAATGCACTATCAAATCTTAACACAAAATTATCAGGAATAATAACTGGGTTGAAATCCAATATCCTGTAAGGGTAACTGAGTAAACTAAAGATGTTCAGCTTGGAAAGAGTTGTAACACAATTAGTTAGACCTGTCACTCTGTAATATCAAACAGAGAGTTATCTTGTTTGAGTCCTTTTGGAAGGTTCAGCTATCAACTAAGGAAAAGAGGACACTTTGTTGGTAATATAAAAATAATTCCATAGTGTAATTAAAATTATCTTATATTATTTTAATTCATTTTTAAATTGCCTTAATTTTTAAATACTTTAGAATACTATAAATAAACTTATGAAAATCACTAATATTTCAAATAATGAATTTTGATTCTCCATTAAAATGTGCTATGAGTCGGTTTCATCCACAGGCATAACTGATAGGTATCTTTATTGTTCATCTGACCATAATTTTTTTCCTCTCAGAGAAATGTGCTTTCTTCTTGGCTTTTTCTCCTTAAAAAAAAAAAAAAAAAAAAAAAAAAAAATAGCACAGCCTCTTCACATACCATTGAATATAGTATTTTAATCTTGCTTTTTTCATGACACTTCACATGTTTTCTTTCATTTATCCAAACTTAATTTTTACACCTCTTCTTCCTTCTTCTGTTTTAATTCTCCATATAAAGCGCTCAATAGATAATAGAATAATAGTCTTCCTGATATGTAGGTAGATAAGCGCAGACATCATATAGATGGATAAATGGTAGACAGATTGATGATAGATAGATAGATAGATAGATAGATAGATGATAGATAGATAGATAGATGCATATATACATACATACATACATAGATCTAAAGATACATACATATATACATAGATAGATGTAGATAATAGGCAGATAAGTATATAGATAACTAAATACATTATAATATATATGATATACTTAATGTGTCTGTTTATGTTCAAAAAGTTGCTTTCTTATCTTGTTATGAGTATATTTATTTCATGTGTGTGTGTGTGTGGCATGTATATATGTACCTATATCAGTCACTGGTGTCAGAAAATATTTGAAATTGTAGACAAATTATTAATTGGTTTCCTTTTTGTAAGTGAGATTGAGGTGGTCAGTTAGACTTTTTTATTTGATACTTCTCTGTTAATTAAATTTTTATGATGAGGATTTCTTACATTAAAAAAAAAATGTTTATGTAGGGGAGAATGGCCTTATCAGGCATAGGTGGGAGAGGAGAGCCTTGGTCCCGTGAAGGTTGGATGTCCCAGTGTGGGGGAATTCGAAGGTGGGGTTGTGGGAGTAGGTGGGTGTGGGTGAGTGTGTGGGGGCACATCCTCATAGAATCAGGAGGAGCGGGAAATGGGATAGCGAGTCTGGGGGGAATGGGGAAAGGGGATAACATCTGAAATGTAAATAAAATATTCAATTTTTTAAAAAGGAAAAAATGTCAATAAAAGTGAAGACCCTTGTCAGCCAATTCTCACCTGATACACTGAGAGGGAAATGTGACAATTTTCCCCAGCCTCAACTTCCTTCTTCATCCTTTGCTTCTTCCAACTTACATATTGGCCTTTAGCCATGACCTTGCTCCAGGTCACAACTGGCACATTATTTTCCATTATCCAATAATTGACGTCTCTCAACCCTCAACTCTATTTTCCCTGTGAGATTAGATCCTTCACTATAATTCCTTAATTATAGACCTTCCTTCCAAACTTTATGCCTTTACCCTCAGTGTTCCTATGCCCAACACTGAGAATGATAATATTTTGTGATTAACTCTTCATGATCCTTGTTTACATGCACAAAATATTGTATCTTTAGAGTTATTCAATTTTTAACTAACTCTGTAAACCTTGTAAAGCAGGTTAATGTTTTAAGTAAATAAATTAAGGTGTAGATTATATTTGTCTGGGAAGTTTTGGAGATGAGATTTTACTTGGTCCATTTTTTATGTATGTTTTTATTTTGTTTTATGCATAAGGGTGTTTTGCCGGCTTGTGTGTCTGTGCACCACATTCATGTAGTACCATTGGTGGCCTGACGTCCATGGATCCTCTGGAACTGGAGATAGAGATGGTTAGACATCATATGGCTGCTGAGGACTGAGTCCGGGTCCTCTGCAAAGGCAGAAAGTGCTCATAACCTCTAAGCCATCTCTACAGCTTCTTGCCTTGGTTCTTTGATTAGGCAAAATTTGTGAGTTTACTCCTATGTTAGGCCATATACCATTATTTGTTTATCCTTGTTCTATTATACTAACTAGCAATTTTTGATCATTGTTCTTGGAACACAGAACACAGAAAGGCTATCTTTTCCTTGGGTTTGGTATCTACTTTTGAATCATTACTTGTTTCTAATTTGGGGACTTGTTAAAATATTTTGTAAGAAATATCAATTTTCCAGTACTCAGGGCCAGTGTCACTATAACCATCTAAAGTTAAATGGCAGTTCATACATGCATAGCTTGATGAGAAATGCATTGCAATAAAAATCAGTGCCAATGGGAGGCAGCAAAGAGCAGAAGACAAGACACATCTAGATCTCAAATCCAATGTTCACGTCAGGTCTTAGATTTCTAAGAATTTTTTAAAGACATCTTATTCCCAATTATATTTCTTAAAGATATGATGGTCTATGCTTGATTTTTTGGCACAAATTTTTCTTAATAATTTATTTTTATTTTCATATTATATGAATATATTAATGTTAAATGTTTTATTATATAATAAATAGTATGTATAAATATATAATAAATAAATTTAATTAATATATGATATATCATATATATTATATATAAATATGTTCTAATAAATAATAATATTTATATTTTCTAAATTTGAGTAGATTAAGTTCTCTATGAAAAAAGCATTGTATGACTGAATGATTTAATGAAAATAAAAGTTTTCCATAGGATGGCTATAAAACTAAAATTAAATGAAACATGTTTAGATTTATGGACACACCAACTTTAAAAGACAAAAAATAGAAAGATACATTTCACATAAATGTGAATGAGACAGAATGGCATGTTAAGTGATAAAACAAGCTTTCAAAAATCTGAGGAGACTGATTTCTACATAACAATGAAGCAGAAGGGAAGTGGAAATGTTTAAAAAGGACATTTAATAACCCACTTTTGAACAAGGTGGAACTTTGTTCAAAAGTTGTAACTTAACATCTTGATTCTGGAAAGACACACCAAGAGAGTTTCCTGATAAATATGTAAATTTTAAAAAGAAGGCAGTGTTGTGGGTATTCACCAGAGAGGACTACTTGGACACAGGTTTAAACCAATAGAAAGCCTTTATTAGCTGACCTGAAACTAAACTGGGTATTCAGGATCTCATTGTAACTCCAAACTTTTCTCAGAGTGACCTTTTAAGCACAAAATCCATGACCTGAGTAGATATACTTCTGTTAACAAGAACAGTTAGGCAGACACAGAACTACAAAAGCCAAAAAGCAAGGTTAGTACACTTAAAGACTTTCCAAGAACTATGGATTTTGATTGATTAGGCCTTTGTTTTCAGTTTGGCATATGGTACTGTCTATGTGCTGAGTTTTATAACCTGAATGTTATTTCCATCATGGAGTCTGTTGTACTAAGATCTGGGGGCCAACCTCTAACACTATTAATGTTACTCTGCTATGCTTGCAGATAGTAGCCTAGAATAACTGTCTCCTGAGAGGCTTCATCCAGAAGCAGATAATATCAGATGCAGAAACCCACACCCACACATCAGTTAGAGTTCAAAGAGTCTTGAGGAAGAGTGAAGAATAGAAGTTTGCAAGCTGGAGGTGTTAAGGATACCACAAGAAGACCTACAGTGTCAGGAACCATGTAGGGGAGACTAAAACTAGCAGGTGACTTTTCTGGAGGTGGTCCATCATTTTTTCATGGCCTATGATGGGTGAGCTTTGAGAGGCAAGAACCCAAGAAACTCCATCTTATAAGAATTACTTCTTATAGATGGTATGCCTTTTGCTGTCATCATTACATAATCTAATGATTCCTGGGCATTACTCTACCCTATTGGGGAAATTTTCTGTAGATCAACAAAGATATATCATCATGTAGTAATGCTGTGTAGTCAAATTAATGATTTTATAATTCCTGATAATGATTTTATAGAATTCCTGTTTTGATTCAAATAATTTTAGTAAGAAAGTTTTAACAGATGTTTTAGTTGCTTTGCCAAAAAGATATAATAAAGTTAAAATCAAGAATAAAATATGCCCACTTCCCAGAGAATAGTAAGTAAAGGGTGTATAATAAGGAATATAATGAGCTTTTACAATTACACTGCAAAGATAAATAGGCTTGGTGCAAATTTGTAATTAAGAGAAACATTCATTCTAGGCTAGATACAAGGATAAAGCTATAGGTTTGCATTATGATGAAGCAAGGCCCTGTGAAACTGTTGCTTTGAACTTATAATGAGCTTATAGAATGAAACACTGCTTTGAACTTAATTATCAACAGCCTTCTGTAACTCTTCTTTTATCTAACATTTTATCTATAAAATTTTTTTTAAGAATTTTTGTCTAAGAAGGTATAAGAAGGCCAGAGAGAAGGAATAAAGTGTGGCATCTGGGTCTCTGCACCATCTACCCAGCAAATGTATGTGTGAGGGACTCTGTCCCATCTATCAGATATACATATGTGTATAACTATTTGTCTATAAGTGTGTGTGTGTGTGTGTGTGTGTGTGTGTGTGTGTAGGTATATATGTATGTATGTAAGTATGCATAAACACTTGTGGGTTGATGAGTCAGGTGGTCAGGTCCAAGCAGAATCTCTGTGTGTATAAACATAAGGGTGTCTGTGCATACTGCTTATGTAAAAAATTTTTCTCTTCTTTTTTCTTCCTGGTTCATGAAGACTTAACGAGCCCAAGCTTCTCACCTACCTGGACAGTGAGAAGTCCTTGACTGGGAGAGAAGGGAAACCAGTGCTTATTAAAGCGCAAATAGTAAGAAACCAGTGTGGAAACACCCACATTAAGCTCGAGATGCCTGGGACCCCTGATGACAAGGAAAGAAAAAACCTGCCAGGGATACTGTGTTTCAGATAGTGGCCTCTTGTATGAGTACTGAGAGGCCCCAAGGCCTGCTTCTTTGGCACAAGCACCTTGTGATGTCATTTCTGCAACTATTCTTAGTACTTGTTATTCTTCTTATCTATTTACTGTTCCTTCTCTTTACTCCTTCCTTGATTAAACTGGTATTTGGTGACCTGGCAAGACCTAGTAGGAACCTGCTTGATATTCAGGAACTAGATATTACTGATAATATTAAAGTGAAAGCTGTTCGTGAATTTAAAAGAAAAGTAACTGTAGATGAAGCTCTACAAATTTGGGAAAATCGCACCCAATGTACAATTGGATATGGTGATAGTTACAACATCTTGGGAAAGTTTGACATGTTACAATCACTCGCTCAAGGTGAAAAATGAAAGAAACCTAGAGCCATGAGCAGAGATGAGTAAACCTGCAGCTGTTCCCTCAGTCTTAGTCTCAGTTTTGTATAAGAAAAACAGGACATATTTATTACAAAACTGGGAATGGAATAACATACAGATATTTCCCAGAAAGTCAGAAATGGGTTCCTTGGGTTCAGGGATGATGGTAGCAGCTCCCTAGGAATTCTCCATACAGGTTAAGTGAAGACATTTTTGTAGACAAACAAATGGGGTCCTGGATGTTTGACCCAGATTGGAAATCTTGTGGGATTAGGGTATGGGATCCAGTGCTAAAAAAGGATGTTGGCGAAAGAGTGCGCCCTTTGCTATATTTTTAAGATCACCTTGGAGCACATTGCCATGGGACTGTATTCCCCCCACAAAAAAGAGAGAATTAAGTATCCTCAAGAATAATTAAAATGTAGAAAATTAGAACAGCCAAGAGAATCAAATAGATGGAGTACAGGTCGGGCCCAGGAAGAATTACAAAGACTGCAGGGTTAGCAGTATGAACTCATGTTTGCCCTTTTATGAGACCATGCTATCTCACACATGTCTGAAAGATATTGACTTTGTAACCACAATACTGCTGCACTCGACCTGGTGGTCTGGAGATATAAAAAACTGTGCTTGCTACAAAACTTTTATGTTTGAGATTTTATAGTTTCATTTTTTCTGTTCTAAATCTGTACTACTCTGAAACACAAGAAAATGTTGGCACAGGAAAATAGGGAAGCATTTACCTACCTATGAACTTTGTAACCCAACTTCATTGTATGATTTCAATACAAGACTGGGGCTGAGTAAAATCTGCAGAGCACTCTGACTCTCCTGTTCAAGAGCTCTCACTGCAAGAGCAGCCTGTCAGCTTGTATGTCAATGTTGTGTTTTCTTATTCACCTACCAGATAACCCTAGTCCTTAACGATCCCTGACTCATGTTGAGGCTGGACCCTGGCAAACCAGCTCTTATTAAAGCACAAATAACTAAGCGTGTTACAGAGTAAGACAACAGCACTTATTAAAGAACAAATAATAATAAAAAAAACTGGTGCTTATTAAGCAAATAATAAGATTATAAGACCAGGGATATTAGTCTTTAGCCTTCATCCCATGCTGATTCCCAACCAGTCTTATTCCCTAAAGGCTAGGACAGGACACCAGTACTACAGACTCAACTAACCTGGGCCCATGGGGCCTCACAAAGACTGAACCACCACCCAAAGAATATGCCTGGGCTGTACCTAGGCTCTCTACACATTTGTAGCAGATACACAGCTTGGTCTTCATGTAGGACCCCTAAAAATTGGAGCAGGGACTATATCCGACTCTGTTGCCTGCCACTGGATCCCCTCCCCTAACTGAACTGCCTGGCTGGGCCTCAGCAGAGGAGGATGTGCCTAATCCTGCTGGAACTAGATGTCCCAGGGTGGGTGGTACCCAAGTGGGGTTTCCCCTTGTCTAAAGAGAATGGGAGGAGGTAGTGGGCAGAGAGATTTGTAAGGAGAGGATTTGAAGGAGAGGAAGGAGAGGAGTTGCGATCACGTAAAGTGAATTAAAAATGAATAAATTATTGAAGAAAAACAACAACAAAAAGAAGTTAGAGAGGGAAGGAGTCAGGTGACGGTCAGGGAAAGTTAATAGCTCTGACACCTTAGAAGTCAAGCTGATTCTGTGGCTCTGACTTTCTAGCAATCAGGTGCTCTTTGTACAAGCTTCACAGAACAAAGGCAGACTGATTGTCCAATTGATGCAGATTATATGTTTGATTTTTCATTACATGTCCAGGGCTCCAAGTTTAGTTACAATTAGAAAATACAAACAGAATAGATTTTATCCTTATTATTAGCACTCTAACTTCAATTTAAAGAATCTAAAGAATTTCTCCTCCTAAACAAACACATATAAGACAGCCTGCTTTTAGACTGACAATGTTTCCTGTTTCAAAGTGTTCCAGACAAACAGAAAATATCTGAACTCTCTTTTTATGAACAGCAAATACTGAAATGTAACTTATCTTACTATAGGTTTCATTATCTATGCTATAAGGTAGGAAAACTTTATTTTAGTCAATCTATCTTATTTACTGAATTCTGTTCCACAAAGGGTGGACTGTGTATGACACCCTATCTTTAAGCTACATTTTCAGAGACCTCTAAAATGGTAATAAAACGAGGCCTTGAATCTGTAACCTACTCTCCTGGCTAGTCAATTTGTCAATTATCTCTGTTTTCTCTGCATCAGTTATAATGTTTGAGTTTGCTCATGGACAGGGACCCCAAGAAGATTCCTGGATTAATGGCCTCATCTAGCTATGTGCTTATCTGTGCTTAGTGATCTCTAGGCCATAAGAAGACTTCCAAATTGTGGGCCAGATAAAGCTAATTTTAGGATTTTTCTAAAAAGATTCAGACATAGTTTTCTCTTTAAAAAAGATTTATTTATTTTATGTATGTGAGTACATTGTTACTATCTTCAGACACAGACACACCAGAAGAGGGCATCAGATCCTATTACAGGTGGTTGTGACCCACCATGTGGTTGCTGGGAACTGAACTCAGGACCTCTGGAAGAGCAGTCAGTGCTCTTAACCACTGAGCTGTCTCTCCAATCCCACAACATTGTTTTCTCAGGAAAAGCCATAAAATGAATCATAATGCAAAAAGTCCAAAAACCCAAAATGCAGAGACAAAGGCCCCAAAAGTTAGAGATAAAGAACATGATTGTAACAATCCTCTCAGTGTTGCTAGAACTGTGTCAAGCAGCAGTGCTGGCTTCATGGCTCTATTTCCAGTGGATACGGCTGTTCCAAGTAAATATCTTTTAAAGCCTAGTAATATTTTTATTACATTTATTTGTTTTGTGTGTGTGCATATATGCACAAGCACATGTGCTTCCAGATGTGGCCATGGCATGGCACAGTCTGTTTCTCTCTCTGGGTTCCATCCCAGGCACCTTACAAATCTTTTTGGACCTCAAACACATTCCTCACATGGGTCATCAAAATGAATGGATTATGTTATTGGCTCCAACTGAGGCCATCTGTCCCAGACAACAAACAAGTACTATGACATCATTATTTATAAATAAATATCCATACATGAATATTCATTTTATAAGATTTTTTTTCAAAAACCTCTGCATTTACTGCTTTCAGCAAATGCTTATGAGAACATCCATGCATTACGCTAAGTCAGGGACATGGGAGTACACAATTTAAGATTTCAATGATGTATTAGCTTAGGGTGTAACACTTGACTACATGGGAATCCCAAGGCAAGTAAGCTTGATTGTTGCGTTGTTCTCCTGAAGGCAGGCTAAACACACAGGCTGAGTACACAATAGGACAGTGGCTTAAGTGACCTCAAGGCATACTATTAATTCTAGCTGTAAAGTCTAGCAAAAGTTTCATTCTCCTAGAATGTAGGAGCACAACATTTTAATAATGTTGTGTTGCTACATACAAGCATTTAAATAAGAAAACCTACATTAATGCAGGTATGCTGTCTGAGAACACATCCCAGTAACAGAACAAGAACCTAGCTTACATGAGTCCCTAAATCCAGCAGTAGGCTGTCAATGTAATAAAACCAAAAACAAAACAAAACAAAACAAACAAACAAACAAACAAAACCACAGTTCTCACTTCAAAAAAAGAGGTAGTTTATATTTTGTAATTTATTCTGGAGTTAAATATGGTCTGGGAACACAGGTTTAGGTTTCCTCAAATTCTATGTTGCAGTGTGGTAATAGTTTTAATAAAGATTTCATAGCCGGGCAGTGGAGGCACACGCCTTTAATCCCAGCACTTGGGAGGCAGAGGCAAGTAGATTTCTGAGTTTGAGGCCAGCCTGGTCTACAGAGTGAGTTCCAGGACAGCCAGGGCTACTCAGAGAAACCCTGTCTCAAAAAACAAAAACAAAAAACAAACAAAAAGATTTCATAATATAACGAAGAAAGTCATCATCTACAAGCTTTTCAGATTCACTGATGGAAGAATCAGGGGCAAGTGGGGGACCCTCTGACCTCTGACCTAGCCCCCATGTGCTGCTTGATAACAGTGCTAGTGTTTGGGTGAGTAGAAGCTTGTAGCTTGTTAATACATCCCAAAGGTTTATGTGATAATCACAAAAGATATCATGTCACACACAGACAGGATGATGAATGGTTTCTAAGGGGACTACATAAAGTTCATGATAATGCATTTTAGATCTGCACCATTCCAACTTTTTGACAATCATTGAAGAGAAACTGAAGTCTTCAGTGGAGAAATATTGAAGTCATTTTTAAAATTTCTATAATATGAAATCTGAAGCAACAGTTAAATATGAGACAGTTTTTATGAATTGGCATGGAATGATCTCTAAGATGTACTATTAAGTAAGTAACTGAAAGTGATAAGTAGTAGCTACATTATGACACACAGTATATGATTAATTAAGTATATAAAATGGCATTATGTATTTATAAATGCTTCTACCCATGAATGTAAACAAAAGGTCTGTTTTGGCAATAAATCAATTGATTGCTGAGGTACTTCTAGAAAAGTTAAGAGGAAAAAATGTCCTCTTTGGAGTTGTTGTTGTTGTTATTATTATTATTATTATTATTATTATTATTATTATTATTATTTAATTTTTTTTACAGTCCAGACTTTATCCCCTTCCTGGCTCACCCTCCCACTGTTCCACATCTCACACCTCCTCCCCCACTCCCCAAGAGGATGTCCCCACCCCACACCCACCCCACCAGACCTCCCGACTCCCTGGGGCCCCAAGTCTCTCAAGGGTTAGGCACATGTCTCTGACTCAGTCCAGACCCAGCAGTCCTCTGCTGTATATGTGTTGGGGGCCTCATATCAGCTGATGTATGCTGCCTGGTTGGTGGTTCAGTGTCCAAGATATCCCAGGGGTCCAGGTTAGTTGAGACTGCTGGTCCTTCTACAGAATTACCCTACCCTTCAGCTTCTTTTAGCTTTTCCTTAATTCAACCACAGGAGTTACCAGCTTCTGTCCATTGGTTGAGTGTAAATATCTCCATCTGATTCTTTCAGCTGCTTGTTGGGCCTTTTGGAGGGCAGTCATGCTAGGCTCCAGTTTGTAAGTACACCATAGCATCAGTAACATTGTTAGGCCTTGGGGCCTCCCCCTGTGCTGGATCTCAATTTGGGCCAGTCACTGGACATCCTTTGAGAGCCAGCAAAAAGAACTGAAACAGGCAACCTCAGAAGGTAGGAGGTGAGGGGACCGTCTAGGAAATTTTTCTTTTTTTATATAAAATATTTTAAGATATGTTTAGTTTCTGGAGGGATGACTCAGCAGTTAAAAGCACCTCCTACAATCTCAAAAGATCTGAATTAAGTTCCCAGCATCCATGTCTGGTGCCACACAATCATCTGTAACTCCAGGTCCAGGTGATCTAACGACATCTCCTGGCCACTGTGACACCTGCATTCATTCATGCCACCCATGTACACACCACACACACAGACACACACATACACACACACATACATACACACACACACACGCACACACACACATAAACATAGTTAAAAATAAATCTTTAAATAATATCAGCAAAATTTAAATTGTGTTCATAGGAACTGTTTTGTTCTATTAAATGAAAACAAATAATAATTTATGAAAATTAATAAGTCACATGAGTCAAGGTAATGGAAAATAATCTCATTTAAAAGACTATCAGTCTCAACTAATCTGGACACCCGAGATCTCTCAGACACTGAGCCACCAACCAGGCAGCATACATGAGCTGGTCTGAGGCCCTTGGCACATGTACAGCAGAGGACTGCCTGGTCTGGCCTCAGTGAGGGAAGATGCAACTAACCCTTGAGAGATTGGAGGCTCCAAGGAGTGGGGAGTTCTGGTGGGGTAGGGTTAGGGGTGGGGGCATCCTCTTGGAGAAGAGAGAGGAGAAATAGGATGAGGAACAGTCAGAGGGCAGACTGGAAGGAGGATAAGAACGGTAAAAATGATTAGATGATTAGATGATGATGATGACGATGAAGAATAACTGAACAGCTAAAATTATAAAAGTCAGTTCTTTCTCTACCATAGCTCTAAGACCACCCCATATATAAGGCTAATTTGAAACAAGACTAGCCCATTGCATTGTGCAGCTGCCAGCTCATTTCTCTTCTGTGCTTAAGGAACACAATCTGAATGAACTCAGTAAAACAAAACAAGAACTGTAGCCTCAGAGAAAAGGCAGGATGAATTCAGACCTTGACCTTAGCACAATACTGAACCGTAGAGAAAGGCTGGCCACTAAATTCTAGTAATCACGTTTTTTTTTTTTTTTTTCACTTTTCTTTTCTGTTGTTTAATCAAAAAGAAAATGTGACTCAATCACCACATATCACTGCACATGATTTTAGAATTCTAAGAAGTTCTCTTGGAAAACTTGCAAAAACAAACATGTGCATCGATATCTGGCTGGAATTTCTGAGTTCCTTTTTCTTACAACATAAAAACAAATTAAAATGTCTTCCAAGACATGAGAGTTTTTTCTACCAGCTTCACTTTGAATCCAAACAAGTTATCATCCACGTGATTCATATATCTTCATGCAATTAAATGTTAGGCTTAACTAAGCAATTCATTAATTAATGAGTTCCAAACTATAGGAAAGGGAATAACTCTTCACACTGAGGTGACACCACGGGCCCCTGGTGTTCTCGCCAATCCATTATTTGCCTTAATTTGGGCAGATTAGTAAATGTCAGTGGCTTGGATTTCTTCCATTTATTTCCCCAGAAATAAAGATTAAAAGATTAAATCAACATAAAATGAAAGATTAAAATAACACCGACCTTATCTCAAGACAGAAAAACTGGACAGCATGTGACCTCTTAGAATTACAAACAGGCATTCCAGTGATTAAACAAAGAGCCATGTCCTTTGAAAATGTCTCTGCATCCTCTAAGCTCCATATCTTAAAGAACTCCAGGTACCCTGCCTGGTATCAAAGAATCCCTTCAGGAGAACGGAGACAGTGTGCCTTGCAAGCCCAGTTCATCCCAGATGTACGAAAAACACTGCCGATTGTCTTAACGGCCATGGGAGGAGGGATGTGCTATATACCCACTACTCAGGGCCTGGCAGGGGCAAAACTCATAACAGGGTCCCACTATCTAGTGCTTTCACGTGCTGTAGATTACAGAAGTGAATCGAGCATGAATTCCACCAAATCAAGCTGTCCTCACCTCTAGCCACTTCTGGAAAAGCAACAGCCTTTCACAGCCCCTTGCAGTCGTTGTCACCTGCTCAAGTCTCCTGAGAACAACTACTAGAAAACCTAGATTCTTGCTTATTTGTCAGGATGGGGTCCAACTCCGTTGACTTAGGTCATGACTGCCTCTTGGGACTATACCTCAAGAGATACTTTAAATCCAGGATACACCCCATGACTCTTCTCACCTGTAAAAGATAAAGGGTCTGTGTAGTGCTAGGCTTCAAATTCATGACTTTGCATATGCCAAGTAAGTGGTCTGTCACTGAGCTATACTCCCAGTCCTTAAACGGGGCCTTTTAAGCTGAGTCAATCAATACTAGGATAAAGACAACATTCATCTAGTCCAAGCAAAAAAAAAAAAAAAAAAAAAAAAGTTAATCCTTGCACTGAAATATTTGCTCTCAGACCCATCACCTGAAGACAGCAACAGCAAACACTGGGGATTTTTGCCCTGACCACTAGGACTAGCCAGCCCACCTTCTAGTTACTATATTGATTGCAGGTCACTCACAGCTACCTGCTCCTGTAGGCATATGCCCTTGCGGGTGAGCCTCTGACTTGATCCTACAAAGGCCTGCTCTTCTCTTGTGGAACTAAATCTGAGAAGCAATTGGTACTGCAGGCCTTCCTCTAAGGGGTCAGATCAAGGTAGTCTCCATGTGAGTCCCTCCTCCAGCTCCCCCTTGTTCCTGACTCTGTCCTACTCTCTAAGCCCCCATACCTAGGGAAGTATTTGGGGAAGTTATAGCCCTGAAGGATTGGCTTTGCCTTTGTGTGTGTGTGTGTGTGTGTGTGTGTGTGTGTGTGTATGTGTATGTGTATGTGTGTGTGTGTGTGATTACTCTCTACTGCCATTTTTAGAATGCTTCCTTGCCTATTCAACAGCAAACTCAGAAAATGACTGTAATTTCATGGAGAAAAAGCACAAAAAGTAACAAGTGGTAGCAATGAACGTGTTAACAAGACTGTAGGGTCATGCTGAGTAAAAGTATCATGGACGACGTTCTCTGTTATCTGTACTGCTGTTCTGGGCATAGGGACTAAAACCTTTCACCTTGGGTGGAACGTAAAAGGCACCCTCTGTCCAATCTTTTCCTCTCTAGATTAGTACCCAATGAATCTTCTCTCTTGATTAGAAGCAAAGATTAATGAAATAGTCTCTAGGTTCCTATACATAAGATTAGTGGGATGGCAGGGCCTTTTGTTACACAATTTTGTAAGTCTCATCATACAAAGAAGTTGCTAAGTGAAAAGAATTAGTAAAATATATTAAATTGAAACAACCTAAAGGTGCTGGCACACACGTGTTATCCCAACATTTAGGAGGTGAAAGTAAGATCTGAAGATTCAAGCTCACTCTCCCTTGGCTATGTAGAGAGTACGAAGCCAACATGTGCTGCATGAGAACCTGCAGAGAGAAGGAGGAGGTGGAGAAGAAACAGAAGGGGTAGGAGGGAGGGGGCAGAAAGGAAATGAAGGAGCTAACAGATAAAAACACAGGTAGCAATAACGCACCAAATCATGTTAGTAGTGTTTCCAAAAACGGCTGGACAACAGTGCCAAATGCGGCTCATGCCTAGACTGCTTTATGTGTAAACTCTCATGTTTTCAGAAATAAGAATGCTTACAACTGTCCCTGGTGAAGAAAGTATTTCCTATTTTACAATATTTTCCAAAAAAGTTATTTTTTTCTACTAGAGGCTTCTAGTTATCAAAATGAAAACTAGTTCTAACCACCTACATACACCAGGTTTATGATTAGCTAAAAACACACGCATTCTTTATTAAATAATTTTTTGCAAATTTAAAGAATATTGCAAGTTCGTTCCGACACTAAGTGAGCTCACTGGAAACCTTGAGAGCTAGTTTCGGTGGGGAAAGACCATAAACCAGGGATAGGTAGCTCATGCCTTTAATCCTAGCACTCAGAAGAAAAAGGCAAGATTTCTGTAAGTTTAAGGACAACCAGGTCTACAGGGCACAGACAGGTAATCCTGGTACATAGGGCTACAGAGAGAGACCCAGTCTAATGGAAGGAACAGGAAGAAGAGGAGGCAGCAGAAACCAGAATAGTGTGTCTTAAATAGTTATAATGAAGATTCTGACAATGAGATCTGGTTTTTTTTTTTCAAGATATTAAGTAGTTAGCTGGTAAGTTGCTAGCTTGAAGACTTGGTAAAAAAAAAAAAAAAATGGCTTTTTAGCTTTTTGTTTTAGTAAAATTTGACCAAAAAAAAAAAGGCAGTCACCAAGTGAAGAGTTAAAAGCAAGAATCAGGAAAATCAAGTGTGTATAACTAAGCATAATGTTTGAACTCTTGTCTCCGTGACGACTGAAGAAAGTCTACAGTACTTTGAGCTCATTGGACATTTTCCAAAGCTGCAGAGACATGTGGTTTTCTAGTCATACATGATGTCCAGATGCCACCTTGTGGTGGTTCTAGATATAGCCTCTTTTTAAACATTTTAAAGTATTTTATTATTTATGTGTGCACTTTTATGATGTTAACTTATTTGTGTGAATATGCTAATCTGTATGCATACAACATGTGGGAAATTTCCTCAGAGACCCGAAAAACCATTGGATGTCCTGGAACTGGAGTTACCATGGTGGTGAGCTGACTGATACAAATGCTGGCAACCAAACTCCGGTCTTCCCCACAAAGGAAAGCAGGCATTCTTTTTTGGTTGTTGGACACTTGAGGAAGTTGATTTGAGAGGCCACTGTAATAAATATTCTTTTTTTCCCCCTTCCCTTCTTTCTCCCTCTTTCTCCAGCCCGGCTTGCTCTACCCTCACCCTGCTCGCTCTGGCCCAATGTAGCTGACTTCAGATACCCATATGAGGGCATCAGATGTCATAACAGATGTTTGTGAACCACCATGCGGTTGATGGGATTTGAACTCACGACTTCCTGAAGAGCAGTCGGTGCTCTTAACCACTGAGCCATCTCACCAGCCCTTAAAATACTTAATCTTAGTTGGAGGTTTCTACCCCCTTGTGATCATTCAGTTCCCTGATAAAAGACATAAAACTTTTATATTTGTAATAAGTCTTCAATCCACTAGACCTAGGCAGATATCTACCCTCTAAACTACTAGAATCTGATTGCCTATCAATAACCCTGAGTTGTAACTTGCCATGTTCCATCTGCGCAGCTCTCCACTCCAATTGGCCAGCCCTCGTGGCTATGTTATGATAATTCACCTACTCCATAAGGTCTTCTCTCTCCACCTTCTCTCTCACCTTATGGTCCTTCTCAGACACCCAGTCTGGAAATCCAAATCTTCCTACCTCTTTTCTGCCTGGGTATGGGCTGTTGGCATCTTTATTCAACCAATAGTTTTAAATTAAGAAGCATTACTTTGTGTCCATGCAGATTCTCTGGTCCCTGAGGGCAATCGGTGACAGGGGCCAGGATTTAGCATTATAATACACAGCAAAAGACAAAACCTTAACAAGGGGTTGTTTGTTTGATTGTTTATTTGCTTGTCTGTTTGTTTGACTACATAGCTTTGGCTGGTCTGGAATTCCCTGTGTAGACCAGGCTGACCAGGCTGACCAGGCTGACAGAGATCCTCCTGCTTCCGTCTCTCAAGTGCTGCATTAAAAGTGTGCACAATTACTTCCAGGTAAGCAAGCTCTTCTAAACGCGGAGCCATTTCTTCAGCCCCTAGGGATAGCCTCTTTATCTCCCATTTTACACACCATTGGAGTTCCAGATATGAATTGTAATCTTTTCTTAGCCTGTGGGGTTTTTCAGTGATTTGTTTATTCTCATTATATGTGCTGATGTGTTTTACCTGCCTGCATGTCTGTGTCAGAATGTCACATCCCCTGGAACTGGAGTTAAAGCCAGTTGTGAGCTGCCATTTGGGTGCTAGGAATTGAACCTGGGTCCTCTAGAACAGAAACCAGTGTTCTTAACCCAGGAGCTACTTCTTCATGTCCCTGTTTTTGTATTTCCTTAACATGGATTCTTATTTTTACTTTCTTTTTATGTAACACATAGCATTAGGAGAAGACAATACAGTTTTAATATTTAAAGGAACAGTAAGGGGCCGGGCGGTGGTGGCGCATGCCTTTAATCCCAGCACTTGGGAGGCAGAGGCAGGCCGATTTCTGAGTTCGAGGTCAGCCTGGTCTACAGAGTGAGTTCCAGGACAGCCAGGGCTACACAGAGAAACCCTGTCTCGAAAAACAAAAAACAAAAAACAAAAAAAAAAGGAACAGTAAAAGAAACTATAATATTTTTAATGAGTTACCAGGAAGGACAAAATACATAATTTTAAAATACTTAATTATGCATTTTAAATTTTATCTAAAACTATTTAAGCTAGACTAATCATTGCTTAAGCTAGATTATATGCAATGGTTGATCTTTGTTGCAAATTTAACAAGGGCATGAACACGCTGAATGTGGGTAGCCCCACCTCATGGGGTGGTCCTGGGCTGATTAGAGGAGACAGTAAGAGTAAGCAAAGCGGCAGTGTTGATATCTCTGCCTCCACACTTCTGACTCAATGGAGCCAATCACACACTCTGCTGTCACTTCGGACTCTTTTCTCCTAAACCAAATCAAAAAATAACCCCTTCTTTTCGTAAGTCTCATCTTATTAGACAGTCCCAGCTGTGAGGAAACTTGGGCACTGTGAGAGGAGCTTTTCTAACATTAAACTGCCTTCAGGCAGTGAAAACCGGATTGCAGTAAGAATATGGAAGGGTTTGGAGATGAAAGCTTAGAAAAAGGCCCAGATTTCTATCATCAGAGTTTAATGAGCTCTGGTGGGTGCTGGAAAAGCAGATGTCAAGAGAAACTCAGACAGACACTCATGAGGTATCCTGATTCTCTTGGAAGCAAGCTGGAAGCCATCCCTGTTACAGTTCTATCCAAATCTGGCACAAAGTCATTCAATCATTTTAACCAATAAATGAATAAATAAACCAAATAGAAATGAGAGCCAGACATAATGGCTCATGCCTTTAATCCCAGCACTTAGGAGGCAGGTGGATCTCTTTAAGTTTGACCTTGGCCTTTTCTAGGTAGTGAGTTCCAGGACTAGAATCTAAGCAGAAACAAAGTAACAGAAATTACGATGTAAACCACACTGTGGCGTTACCACTGTCTTCTGTTGGGATTGGCATCCTTATGTGAATTCATCCTTCCAGAAATGTTCTCAATTATTTTCACTCTACATATAGATGTTACTATTCCCCTTTTTTGTTTTTTTCCATTTTTTTACTATCCCAAATGATGACATTTATTGAAGATCTATATTCAGCATATTTTATGCTAAGTACTACATAACCTTATTTTTTCAACTCTTATAAATATCCAGAATCTCTTAAGTATGTATTTTGTTTTATTGCTCTTTTCTGGATTATTTTGTTTTTAAGATTTTATTTATTTACTCTGTGTGTGTGTGTGTGTGTGTGTGTAAAGAAAGTGTCCAATCCCCTAGAGTTAGAGTTAATGCTAAGAAAGAGAGAAAAAAAAAAAAAAACAAAAACAAAAACAAAAAAAAAAAAACAAAAAAACGCATGGAGTTGGTTGGGTAGGAAGGTCAGGAGGAGCTCGGAGAAATGAGCAAGGGGAAAGTATGATTAGAGTATAAATATTAAAAAAGGAATTTTGAATTAATCTCTGTCATCTGAAAAAAAAAAAAAAAAAAGCAAGTTCTCTTAACTCATGAACTGTGTGCCCAAGTCTTATTTTCTGTTTTATGAAACAGTCTCCCCTTAGCTGAGGTTAGGCTGGGACTATAGTCTAACAATTCCTTCTAAATGGAGCTATTTCTTCCAGGAAGGACGGTAACGGTTTTTGAAACTCCTGAAATAAACAAGCTTCATATGTCTTAGAAAGGTGAAACACAGAAGTCTCCTGAAGCCCCTTCCCCAAGGCAATAGCATCAATAAAGAGTAAGTGGGGGGCAGGGAACAAGACACTGACCAGACCAGCTGCTGGGAGGAGATTCTCAGACTTGTTCAGTGGCTTGCAAATTGTGAAGAAGCTCCAGAAACACAACCCTATGACCCATATTGGATCAAGCTTTTTGGAGATGCACATAACATTGAGTCAACAATACTCCAGGAAGCAGCTCCTCACTCAGGCTCCTATAAGTAACCCCAGTCAACTCTACTTCAACAACTAAACTTTGGTGTAATGATTACTTCAGTCTGTTCCAGGCCTCTATATAGGGTGAGTACACAGGTGTGTATTGAGACCCTGCTAAAATATTATTAAATAGAAACCCACTATGTAGCCCAAAATGGGTCTCAAGCACTTAGCACTCCTGCCTCAGTGTCCCAATTGCTGGTATTACAGGAATGTTGCCTCTGTGCCTGGATTTACTAAGTTTTCCACTTTGCAAATGAGAACACTAAGACCTCTTCCAGATCTCACAGTTAACAATTGGTGAGATTCAATGCACTCTTGCTTCCAAAACCCCCAGTATCTTAGCTCTGATTTTGGTTGTAATAGTGTTTAATTAATTAACAATTGATGTACTTTTAAAAGATGGAAAACAAAGGGGAAAGAATTGGTGTTTGGTACATAGCTGTGTAGCTGTGACAGAAAGTCACTGCTGTTGCATTTACTGCTTGTAAAACCACAAAATCTTGACAAAGTTTCCTCCATTTAACAAGTCACACACACACACACACACACACACACACACACACACGTATGTTTGCACACTCAAATACAAACATGCATATACATATACATAAACACACTACACTCACATATATACATGCACACACCACCACAACAACACACACACAAATACATACAAGAAGAAAATCTCAGTGGGATTAGCTAAGGGTATGTATACCCTTACAAATACAGGAAAAAAGGAAAAAAGAACCATCCTACATATCCTTGGCTTAGTAAGAATTATCTCTTTTTGCCTCTGTTCCCACAGTTGGTTATTGGACTATTCCTTTGTGAAAGATAATACACTGTAACTTGACTGTGGTTCTCTGCCCTGGATCACACAATTTGTACAAGATAATTGCTAGAATGTTAATTGGGGTTTTGTTTGTTTGGTGCTTGATTTTTAGATTTTTGACATGGGATCTTGCTATGAAATCCACATGGTTCTCAAATGAATACAATGTTACCTCAGCCTCCTAAGAGCCTGGATGACAAATGCATTCTACCATGCTTGGCCCTAGAGAATTTAAAAAGTAAACTGTATCCAAATGAATACTAGAAATCGGGGGGGGGGGGGGGGGGGGGGGGGGGGGGGGGGGGGGGGGGGGGTTACTTGCTTAACTGGACAAAACCAATTTAAATGTATGAAATCACAGGACTTATTTCAAGGTGGATTTTTATGGCAACTGCCAGCTTATATTTCATATCTAAACCTTCAAAATCCCTTTGCGTCCATGAGCTAAGTTTTCTGAAAAGTGCGGTTATCAATAACGTCTGTGTTTATTTTGCATCCTGGTATGATTAGGGTTCCATCTAGTGGCAAGAGTTTGAAATAGAGCAACCTGTGCTGTTCGTCATCAACTGTCTTCTTAAGGATATTTACCACCTGTGAGATCTTTAAAAAACAATATTGTTTCTAATAAACATGAAAAAATATGTACCCATGACATAATGAGTTAAATTATGACCATAAGGTTTCTGTTCTTTTGTTTTCTCATTTAAAGTTTTAGATGTTTATGATAAGACTTTGTAAGTCGAAATCTGATCTTCAAAGGATAAGGTAAAATGGGTCAAGTACCACAGCTGGACTATAACCACTCAGCACTTTGTGGTTCTAACTGAACTTAGTAGGCTAAGCAGGATGATATTCATTAGTTCAATGACATCCTGGGCTACACACTCAGAAACCTTTCAGAGACCAGTGTAAGAACCACAGGAAAGAAGACAAACACTTAAAGCGGAGTAAAAACAAACAAACAACAATAACAACAATAACCTACAGTTCAGTTTGCTGATGAGCACAGATGCAAAAAAATTCTCAATAAAATTCTTGAAACTCACATTGAGAAACATGTTTAGAAAATCAAATGCCAGGATAATGTTGGTTTCATGCCATTCATTAATAAAAAGTCTCTTCCAATTACACAAATCAGTAAGTAAATCTAAAACCACCTAATTTTTTAATAAAAATACTAAAAATTCATATTGGAGGAAAGGCATTCTCTTTAACAAACAGTTCTGGGAAATCTGGAGTTCAACACACAGAAGGATGGAACTAATTCCCTACCTCTTGCCTTGCCAAAAAAAAAAAAAAAACACCAAATAGATCAAAGATCTCAATATTAGGCCTGAATTTCTGAACCATCAGAGAAAACAGTAAAGAATTCATAGCATCGGCAAAGGCGAGAATTTTCTCTATAAGTGCTTAGGGGAACAACCAACAATTGACAAATGGGGCTTTGTTAAACTAAAGAGCAAAAGAAGACAGAGCCAACAGAATGTATAAATGTCACTCGGAAGAAGTGATGAAATGAGAGCCCTAGCCAAACTGTGTAAATACATGGTTTGGGCTAAGCCCAGAACATTTCCTTCTCTGTTCTAACTGCCCCTAGGCCTAGGCTTCGAAGCTTCTAACCTCCATACGATCTGGCTTAGCCCAAATTCAGTCTGGCATCTATCAGCCTCTGATTGAATTGTTCTAGCTGGTCTCATATTAACTTTGGCAATATCTTCTAATCTGGCTCCTTCTCATTCTCTGGTTCATTCTGTTTCGACCTGTGTCTAGCTTGTTCTTTCTGCAATCTGTCTCTGTAAAAATGTTCCAATAAAACTGCCATTAATATATAACACCCACCACCTTTTATTCTCTCTCTCCATGCTCTTAAGTAGCCTCTCTTCCTCTGCTGTTCCGTCAAATCTTTCTCTGATTTATCACTTTGTTTGACTCTTAATTAGACATCACTTTCAAACATGGCTGGTTTCTTCTACAAACTAACCTTACCTTCACTGCTAGGAATTAAAGGTGTATATTAAGGGCATATCTGTATTCCAGCCAGATCATAGTGAAATTCAGGGCATGACTGCTTTTCAGCCAGATCATACCTCTGGATACGGATCCCTTGCCAGAGCAGCCATATTGCTTGATTACAATTTCTCTACAAGAATGACAGGAAATCTTGGCAAGCTGTAAATCTTGTTAACATCTTGACAATACAACGAAATCATTAAGCCAATCAACAACACACCTAAATATGTTCAGTACCAACACCTGTCTAGTTTTATTTTTTCTGTATCTGAGACAAATACTGACCAACTTAGAGGAGGAAAGGTTGTGTAGCAAGAATTTAGTTAACTGCTCTCAGCTCCCAGGGGACACTCCAGCGATGCACATGCCCATGAGCTCTCTGCGTTTGCAAATGAAGCTCGCATGCGTGTGTGCGCGCACACACACACACACACACACACACACACACACCAGTTAACTTTGATATGCCTTGACTAACTCAATGGCTGGGCACTTCCAAACTTTCTCATGGCTACCATGCACTCCCCTCTGGTATTCCTGAATTAACACCCTCTAAATCTGTATTTTATCTTTGCTGCTCTGTTACCTTCTAGACAGTCTTCTCCCCCTGCCCCACCCCACGTAGGGCTACCTTCCCCTTCCACCTACATTGCTGGATGATTTCTCTTCTGTAGCTATGAAGTCTGATCCCTCTGCCTCCAAGTCATGGAAAATTTCCTTCTTCTCTCTCTCCTATCTGTCTCGAGCCCAGGAATCCTTCCTATGTATGCCCTGCCCAGCCATTAGTTGCTGGTATCTTTATTTACCAATTGGAAATAACTAAGAGCAGGGTCCCTTGGTGTCTTACATGCAGACACTCATGTAAGCAGTTTGGGGGACCAAAATTAACATTATAACACAAGCAGCATTAGGCCAAGCCCACTTCAGGTTGTATTTGGCTTACACTTCCAGGCCATTCAGACATGATATATTCCAATGCTTAACATCAAAGACAGATATTTTGCTAGGCACGGTACTCATGGGAGATGAAGTCAGGATGCTCAGTTATTAAACGTCATCCTCAACTACATACAGAACTGGAGGAATTTGAGAAAAATCTGAGAAAGCTAAGACCTTGTTTTAAAAAGAAAAATTCACCTTCACCAAAAGGGGGTGAGGGTGATCCTTTGATATTATAAAAAAAAAAAAAAAAAAAAAAAGCAACTCACGACATACAATCACATAAATTGTTCTGCAGATGTTTTTGGTGGAAGATTTGCAGGCCAGGAGAGAGTAAAATACATGTTGAAAACCAAAATAAAGGGTCTGAGTGGTGTAGAGAATTTACCAATTAAGAATACTATGACTGGTGGCGCACGCCTTTAATCCCAGCACTTGGGAGGCAAAGGCAGGTGGATTTCTGAGTTCAAGGCCAGCCTGGTCTACAGAGTGAGTCCAGGACAGCCAGGGCTACACAGAGAAACCCTGTCTCAAAAAAAAAAAAAAAAAAAAAAAAAAAGTTTTTTTTTTATAAAATTAGGTCCTCCTATAGGGTCGCCCTCCTCCTCACCTCAGCTTCTTCCAGCTTTTCCCTAATTTAACCACAGGTTAGTCCCCAGCTTCTGTCCACTGGTTGGGTGCTAGTATCTACGCCTGACTCTTTCAGCTGCTTGCTGGGCCTCTCAGAGGGCACACCACAGCATCCGTTATAACGTCAGGGCCCCAGGCCTCCCCTTGAGCTGGCTCCCAATTGGAGCCTGTCACTGCTACAGCAGTGTTAATCAGTGTCTGATATGTAAAAGATTTAAACCAGAGCTTTGGTGAAATAAAAGCTGGAAGGATGATAAATTAAAGTGTAGACTTTGTATGAGGTTGAAACTAAACTGATACTTCTCAACTTACAGGGGAGTTAGACCCTGACAAAACCATAGTCGGTCTAAAAAACTGAGTACGTTGACAGGTGTATAAGCTTGGCAACTATCATAGTGGATCAACACAACACTCTGTAGTGCTGTGAATTGGTCCTAGGTTCTGTGACTGCCTAGGGACTGTAGCTTCCTAAGGCACCTCACCTGCAAGCACCACACACCTTGGGAAAGGTCACAATATAATGTGTTTGTCTAGCATCTCAGTAGAGCTGAAACTATAGCTGAAGTCCTTATAAGTGGAGGCCGTTTGTAGATTACTGCAAGATAATTTGCGTAAGCCTCCTAGAAACCCACAAAGAAAGAAGCCTATAAGTAATACACAAAAGATAATGAGAAAGAGGATTAAAGAATGCCACTTTACAAATAGGACCAAATCACTAAGGGAGGTCAGAAAGATACAGAGAACAAGACAAAGAAACTATAGAACAGTGGGAGAAATCCCATGATGGCATGGGAAGCCCTGTCTACTACTATAAAGCTGAGTGTACTGTGGCATATCTATCTTTCAAGGTGGAGGCAGGAGGATCAAGAGTTCAAGGCCTCTCTAAGCTCCATGAGACCCTGCCTCAAAAACAAAATAAATTACCTTAAGTGAATTAAATTATCCAGTCAGAAAATAAAAAGTGACTGAATGAACTAAAAACAGAAGTTCTAAGTACATACTGCTTATGGGAGATGTGCTGTACTTTTAAGGACACACAGGATGAAAGCAACAGAGGGGAAAAGACATCCCAGACAAATGTTAACTAAAAGAAATACATCCACTTTGTATCAGACAAAGCAAACTTCCAATTAAAATCTAAACCAGAGACCTAAAAGGGCATTACATAATCATAAGGTGCTGACTCACTATGCGATAACCATTGTAAGTGTGTGTACCCAACATGAGAACACATAAATATGTAAAGCAAATGTTGACATAAGTGGAGGGGGGAACAGACAATACTAGGGCAATGGGAGATTTCAATACCCACTTCAACAATGAAGAGACTGTCCAGACAGGACATCAACAAGGAAACAGCTGACCACACACACAGAGAACATTCCACCAAGCAGCAGAAAAGGAATGGACGCCCTGCACAAACATCCGAGCCTCAGTCTCACAGAGCAGGCACAAGCTGCATCCACTTAACACAAAAGATGAGTTGCCTCTCGGCAGTGATTGCTTTTTTCTTTTACACCTTTCTTGTATTATCCAGAGCCTGTCTAAAAATAATGATAATAATAATGATGATAATAATAATAAGGAAAAAAGTTAATTCAGAGGTTTCTCATAAGCTAAGGGAAGGAAACATCTTTAAGTAAAGTTCATACATCTTACAGTATTATCTTTTTCCTGTGTGTGCCTGTACACGTGTGTGTGTGTGTGTGTGTGTGTGTGTGTGTGTGTGTGTGTGTGTGTATTATACAAGAGCACAATCCTGAGCTGGGGATAAAGAACATGGAAAAATGGCAGGTGTCTTTTTCCACCACTCTTCACAACTATTCCTTTTGAGGCAAAGTCTCTCACTGAACATGTTGCTCAGGCTTTTTACCAAGGCTAGCAGACAGCAAGCTCCAAGACCTTCCTGTATCCAGTCTTCTCAGTGTTAGGTTTATAGACCTGCACTGCAAAGCCTGGCTTTTCCATAGAAAGATCCATACTCCACTCCCTATACTTGTATAGCAAGTGTTCTTAACTATGAGCCATCTCTCTAGGCCCTGCTTACCCTAAAACAAATTTTTGGACTAGTTTTTACATTCTACTCTCTAGGAGTATATATACCCGAGGCATTAATTCATTACTAACTCATCTGGAAGAAAAAAGGGTACCTCAACTGAGGAATTACCTCCTTCAGCTTAGCCTGTAGGCAAGTCCATGGAACATTTTCTTGATTTGTGATTGATGTGAGAGAGTCCAATCCGCTATGGCTGGTGGATTGTATAAATAAGGAAACCAAGCAAATGAGAGGACCAAAATGTAAGCATCCTTCTACATGATCTGTGCTTCAGCTTCTGCTTCTCCTCCTGCTTGAGTTCCTGCCCAGAAGACATCCCTCAATGATGGACTATGATGTGTAACTCTAAACCAAACAGATGCTTTCCTGTCCAAGTGGCTTTTGGTCCGTATTTATCACAGCAACATACGCAAACTAGGACAACTAGTTTCATTTCTGTGTCTGTGATAAAAATATCCTGACCAAACACAACTCAATAGAGAAAGTGTTTGTTTTAGCTCACAGTTCCAAGTTGCAGTCAAGGGCAAGGCAACTTTTGACAGCTGGTCACAGCATCCACAGTCAAGAACTGGGAGAACCGAGAGAACCGGTGATGGCACAGCACATAAGGCGCCGGCCTGCAGAGGGCGCAGGGCCCTCTCCCCACCCCCCCATCCCCCCAACGCCGCGTCGAGTCCCGTTTGTCTCCTCTGGCTTCTCATGGGAAAAAAAAAGTTTTGCCGGTTGCCGGCGGCGGCAGTGGTGGCACACACCTTAATCCCAGCACTTGGGAGGCAGAAGCAGGCGGATTTCTGAGTTCGAGGCCAGCCTGGTTACAGAGTGAGTTCCAGGACAGCCAGGGCTACACAGAGAAACCCTGTCTCAAAAAAAAAAAAAAAAAAGAACTGGGAGAAATGAATGCATGCATGACTATTATTCACTTCACTGTCTCCTTTCTTATACAGTCATAACCCAGACTGAGAATGGGAGTACACACAACGGATGGTCTTCCCACAACAATTATCATAATTAAAAAGTATTCTTCAAGAGCTTTCTGTCTAGGTTGTTACTTCAGGGGTGGGGGTTATCACAAAAGCATTCTATCTCCCTCTTTCTCAACTGTGAATCTACAGTCATCAAGATCATGGCAAAAGTAGTTCCCTTGCCTTTTATAGCCATCGAGAGCACAGACATGAACTTATATATGGTTCTTGGTGATAGCATGGACAACTGACATCCATATGACCTTCAACATCAGCATATTCCAAGGATCTCAACATGGTCACCATTGGCAGTACAAACCATGTTCATCAACATGGTCCTCTGCCACTGCACAGGGCATGAACACCATCATAGCCTTCAGTGGCACCACAGACCAAGGACATCAACATGTCGTCATGTGGCAGCACAGGCCACTCACATCAATATGTTCCACTGGTGGCAGTATGGCCCACAGATATCAAAAAGGCTTCAGGATGCAGCATATATCATGGACATCTGCATGGCCTTTAGTGGCAACAGGTTACACACATCAACACAGACCCTGGCTACAGTAAGGTCATGGACCCAGGCATGGCCCTCAACAGCAGCATAGACCCTTACATCACCATGTCCTTAGGTAATAGTACAGGTCACTCACATCAACATGAAATCAGATGGCACCACAGATCATAGACATCCACATAGCTTTACCTAGTAACATAGGCCACAGACATCATTACAACTCCAGGCTGCTGTAGGATCATAGATACCTACATGAACCTCAGGCTGTAACATATCTGGGGCAGTAGGCCACAGATACCAGAATGGCCTCTAGGAACAGTAGGGACTATAAAGATCTTTTAAAATGAGCCATTCTTCATCTTGTACATCCTGTTGTTGCTCATAGCCTGCTGTCTGAAACACAGCAGCAAGGGCATGGATTCATCATTGCCTATTCTGCAATCTTTCCTTCCATTTTGTTCACATTTTAAAATCATTTTCCTAAAAAGATTTGTCTTTTTGGAGCTATTGTTTGGAGCTGCAGATTCCTTTTCCACTGCTGCTGTGTCACACCTCAGAGCCTCTATAGGTATCTCAGATACTTAAGCGTTTGTGGCAGGTCCTGAAGCTGCCGCCATCTTAGTCGTCACCTTTTTTTTTTTTTTAAGACAGAGTTAATATAACCCAGTCTGGCCCTGAACTCCCATGCCTCAGCTTCCCAGAGCTAAGATTATAGACTTATGCCATAATGTCCTACCTTGCAGCACACTATTCTTTTATTCTTTACTGTCTGCACATGAGCTGTACAGTCAGAAACTGTGGTGATGGTCTGAGCAGCACGATCCTGGATGAGCACCAAATGCTATCAAATGCATTCTGTCTTCTAAGAATACCTTCTTAATCACCTTTTGTGGTTCTGTCCATTAGTGTCTGGCTTTTGAGCCTCTGTCCACTGGTATCAAGCTTTAGCTTCCATTTACTCCTTTAACAGTCTCTCTTCAGGTCTCCCTTCTTTCCTACTTTCCCTGAAAGTTCTGTCTGGAAGCAAATATTAATGTATTGCAGAGGGTAGGTATGGCTCTGCTTAAACAGTGTACCTGTTAGCAAAGAAGCCTACCAGTCTAGCTATTGAGAAGAAATAAACTGAGGCGCCTCAGGGCAGCAGACACCATCCAGACAATCAGATGATAATGGCAGTAGACCCTTTCCTTAACAGGTACTCAGTTGTCTCCAGTTTCCTCTCAGTTTAAGACCCAGACACAGGGTTCTTTCCTTCCCTTGCCTATACAAACACAATAATAGAAAGCAGTGTTTCATATTGACTTTCTCTAAAGAGCTTTGGTTATCTTATCTGTTTTCTCACTAAGATATCCCAAAGAGTAGTTAAGACTAGGTGGGCAAGTACTCTATGGCACACCCAGCTGCCTAGGGCTGCCTATGGTCCCCTGGAGTTTCATTGTTCTTCCACCTCTCTACCCACTTTCCACCTCACAATCCCCTAACACTGTGTCCCCAGGGGCACATCCATTAACTGAGAGATTTGTACTGCCTTCTGAGTTCCACTGTCCAAACCAAGGCTATCCACCAGAGGTTAGGTATCCCAACCAACACCTGGCACATCAGGAACATCCAGGGACAACCAGATGGCTAAAGGCCAGCATATCAACATAATCAACAAAATTCAGGGCTATATGGGACCTTTGGAGCACAGCTATCCTACTACACCAAGCCCTGGATATCCTAACACAACTGAAGAATGAGAGAGTGACCTTAAATCCAATTTTATAAAGTGGTAGAGGTCTTTAAAGAGGAATCAAATTAATCCCTTTTTAAAATATAGGAAAATATCATTAAACAGGTGAAGAAAATAAATGAAACTGTTCAAGATATGATCATGGCAATAGAAGCAATAAAGAAAACACAAACTGAGGCAATCCTCAAGATGGAAAACCTAGGAAAGCAAACAGGAACAACGATCAGAGGTGTGCAGAAGCATGCTCTGGCTGGGGAAAAGGCTGGAATGGAACAGAATTGGAGAAAGGCTAAGAAGCTGACAGATTTTTGGCCTTGTAACTAACTGTACTGGGTGAGGACTGGCTTCTGGAAACTTAACACTCTCTTGTTATTCTGTGGCTAAAAGTCCTGCCCTCTAGTGATTAACAGTGGGAAAATTAAGTAAAAATGTGATTCTTCTCCCTCTTTGGTTCTTTTCCCACAGGTTGTTTGCTGCCCCAGGCTCTAAGTCCTTTAACTCCTGTCAGCCACAAAACGTCACACTGCGGAAAAGGGCTTTGAAAAAAGGCTCAAATCTTTATTACTGAAAGAAAGAAAAGTGGGGACCTTCCTATTGCTGAATGAAAGAAGCTTGTTCTTATTGTTATCATTCTTAGTTCTTACACATTCTCAGGAGAATAGATAGCTCACATGGTTTTCCAAGTGTCTTTACATTCTAAAAGTTCATCATAAATCAAATAAGAAATTTCAACAGGAATCTTTACATGAGTTTCCACTAAAACAGAATCCAATTAAATATTCATTATCTATCACTAGCTCCATAAGTTTAATGATAGTTTAAAACAGTAATTCTTATGTCATAAGCTAGCATGGTCTTTCCAAGGGCCAAATCATCTGCCTTTTGTCTCATTAGTTTTGAAGATTTTTAGAGACAAGTCCAGTCAATATTTTATCTTCTGTACTTACAAATTCAAAGTTTATGACCTTTAGTTATAAGAAAATGGTTTCACAGCTAACCTAGGAGAAATGTTTTCCCTGATCATAAATTTGTTCCAAGTCTGCTTTTTATCTCGTACAATTAGCCCATGAATGACACATGAAGTTGAATGTCATAGAACTCTAATTGTAGTCTTCAAATGGGTCCCCTAACAAGTGGATCAGAGGCTGTCTCTGACTCTGTTCTCTGACATTGCATCTCCTTCCCCTACCTGGACTTCCCTGTTGGGTCTCAGTGACAGAAGATTTGCCAAGTCTTGTAGAGACCAGATGTCCCAAGGTAGGTTGACAACCCAAGGGAGGACCCTTCTTTGAGGAGAAAGGGAGGGGCAATGGGGAGAGGGACTTGTAAGGGTGGGACTGGAAAAAGATTAGTGAGGAATGGGTGCGATCAGGTTGTAAACTGAATAAAATGATACAATGTATAATTAATATATTATAAATAAATAATCAGTACATTATAAATAATTTTATACAAGATC